>NC_059117.1:62082408-62716296 GCF_020740685.1 Jaculus jaculus | reverse complement strand
ACCTGTGGGGGTGAGATTTTCTTTTAATTAAATTAAATTAAATTAACTTATTTGGGAAAGAAAGAAAGGAGAAAGAGAAAGAGAGAGAGAATGGAAGGCCAGAGCATCCAGCCACTGCAAATGAACTCCAGACATGTGTGCCACTTTTTGCATCTGGCTCACATGGGCCCTGAGGAATTACAAACCTGAGTCTTTGGCTTTGCAGTCAAGCGCCTTAACTATTAACCCATCTCTCCAGCCCAGGATAAGACTTTTGATGACAAATGATCTCTGAAGAAAATGTATTCTGATATTCTGGTAGCTCAATATTTTGAATACTAGATAAAAGAGAATTGGCTCCTATGATGGAAACAAGATCTCAGGATCCATATGGGTGTGTGCATATACATGTACATATGGCATGCTTTCATATGTGTATTTGTGTATGTGAGTGTATCCTCAGGTCCATAGGGTACTCTCTAAACTATAAAACATGTTCCCTATGAAAAGTCCACATGACAGTCATTCTTTTTTAAAAAATTTAAATTTGTTTATTTGAGAGAGAGCGAGAAAGAGGCAGACACATACACACACACACACACACACACACACACAGAAAGAGAGAGAGTGAGAGAGAGAGAGATATGGGGGGGGAGGGAGAGAAAGTGAAAGACAATGGGTGTACCAGGGCCTCCAGCCACTGCAAACAAACTCCAGATACATGTGCCACCTTGTACATCTGTCTTGCATTGGTACTGGGGAATTGAACTTGGGTCCTTTGTTGGTACAGGCAAGCTCCTTAATCACTAAGCCATCTCTCTCCAGCACCTACATTCATTCCTTAATTCAACAAATATTTACGAGGCATCTTATGCACATGTGTGGCGTTCCAGCAACTGACAAAAGCAGAAACAAGTCACCCTTTTGGAGTTTCCTTTCTGATAGCAAGAGGAAAATAAGAAAATGATGTGGACTATTAACGATTTCACAGTTTTGAAAATAGGAGACTAGTGGACAGAAAAATACTGTTTTCCTATATTGTTAGTTATTACCACCTGTCAAGAGTGAACAGTCACTTCTTGCATTTGACATGTAACCTGCCAGGTCTTACTCGGAAGGTGTGAGGGGATGTTTGAGGCGGGAAGGAGGAGCAGCCTGAGTGCACAAACATCCCAGCTTAGCTGTCCCTTGGGCAAGAGCTCGGGCCACTTCCCATCTCTAGTACCTCCTTGTTAGGACAGCTGCAGTGAAGCAAAGCGTTTCTTTCTAAGGTCCCTTCTCACCTTAACCTCCAGATCTTGTGACCCTAAGATTCAAAGAGAAGTAACCAGTCATGAAAAGAAAGGTATTTGAGGACTGGAGAGATTGCTTAGTGGTTAAGGCACTTGCCTGCAAAGCCTAAGGAACAAGGTTCAATTCCTTATTACTCAAGTAAGCCAGATGCACAAGGCGGTGCATGCATCCGGCGTTCATTTACCGTTGCTAAGGTCCCTGGTGTACCCATTCTCATTATCTTTCTCTCTGCGTCAAATAAATAAATGTATAAAATATTTTTAAAAAAATTAAAAAAGAAAGGTATTTGAGGAAGGAATCCTTCCATTCACAAAATTCATCATAATCTACTGTTACACACTGGAGTTCAGGAACTGTCCCAGGCCACTTGGCCCGGTTGACTGCCTCAAAGGTACCAACAGTCGACTCCAGCCTCTGGTGCCCATCATCGTGGCATCGGTGCAAGTGCAGTTGAGTAAGACACTGCCAAGGTTTGGAGGATGTCTTGGTTGTTGTTGGGTGTGACCTGGTGTCCAACAGCCCAGCACAGTGGCAGCGCTCAAGCTACCACGTTTTTCTCCTTCAAAGAGTAATTTAGGCGCTTCCATGCTGACCCCCTCTATAACAAATCTCAACAGAATCTTTGTCTTATGCCCCAAGGATTTGATTACTTAGTAATCTACCTGTGTTTAAGAGGTTAGCTCTTCTGGCCTGCATAGCGTTCAGATACAGTGACCATGGAGTGGGCACCATGACGCTGTGTTTGGCACTAAATTGAACACATATGTAGCAGACCTGAGCTGGAATCAAACCTACGTACACATGGCCTCATGACTCATTCCTTGACAAGATCTACTAGGCAGACTTTGTATACTGCTGACCTAAATGAGTTCTGAAAGACTTAGGAGACAAAGAAGTGAGCAAGAACTTTTGTCTCTTGAAGAAGCTTTAAATCTATCAACTTAAGGGCTGGAGAGATGACTTAGCAGTTAAGGCACTTGCCTGCAAAGCCTAAGGACCCAGGTTCAATTCCCTAGTGCCCATGTAAGCCAGATGCACAAGGTGGTGCATGCTCTGGAGTTCTTTCCCAGTGACTGGAGGTTCTAGCATGCCTATTCTCTCTCTCTATGTGCCTCTTTCTCTCTTTCTCAAATAAGTAAATAAATAATAAACTTTTAAAAAAATCTATCTACTTAAATAAAGAAAGGGGGTAGCAATTTAAATCCCAAAGAAAAGGTCTATGCTGCAAGCAGAATCAGGGGAGGGGCTTACTCAATGGAATCTTTCTAGCTCTGGAAAATTCCAGTTGGGCAAACATTTAGCTAGACTATTTCCATCTACTGTGTGGACCTGGACAGTTATATCCAAGAAGACACTGGCTGGAGGTTAATTATACACACAGTACATGTTGCTCTGAGGCTAGGCATCTGCCTGGTTTGTGTAGATCCTTGTGGTGAGGTCATCATTTACCTTATGGACAAATGGCAATGATGCCTCTCTGATGACCAGTAACATGACCAGTGAACAGCAGCTTCTGAAGCCATCTCATCCTTTACACCTCAGAGGCCAGGTCCCTCTTCTCTTTGTCAGAGGCCATCTGAGGCAACCTAGCCCTGGGAAGATGTGATGGTCAGTGGAGAGCACTTTTTCCCAGGCCTCAGTGGCTGGCTCGGTGGGTTCTAGTCTGGGATGGAGTAAGTAGACACATTCGCTCTTCCTGAGTCTCCTCCAGTGCTCTGAGCATTAAGTACCAGGTGTGCACATGGCACCTGTGCAATGCTCATGTTACTGGCTTTCTCTCTGGCTCTCTCACTTCCCCCCTGAAAATCCCCCTGCTGTAGCTTCTCATGTTCCCTCATAGAAGAATTTTACCCGAGTCTCTCATAGTGTGTGGCATGGGGAACTCAAATGAAGAAACTACATAGGCAAATGGAATATTACTTTATTTTTTTAAAAAGTATTTTTGTTTATTTATTTGCAAGCAGAGAGATAGAAGAGAGACAGAAACAATAGATGTGCCAGGACCTCTAGCTACTGCAAATGGACTCCAGATGCCTCCGCCACTTTGTGCAACTGGCTTTAACGTGGGAACTTGGGAATCAAAGTTGGGTCTTTAGGCTTTGCAGGCAGGTGCCTTAACTGCTGAGCCATCTATCCAGCCCTAAAAAATTATTTTTATTTATTTATGAGAGAGAGGGAGAGAATGGGTACACCAGGGCCTCTAGCCACTGCAAATGAACTCCAGACACATGCACCACTTTGTGCATCTGATTTATGTGGGTCCTTAGGTTTCCTAGGCCAGTGCCTTAACCTCTAAGCAATCTCTCCAGCCCAGTCTTATTTTCTTTCTGACTTGCTAGCGTTCTCTTGAGTGACACAAGAACAGTAAGGTGCATAAAGCCCCGTGTAAAAAGCAAGCACCATGATGTGATGCCCACACAAGTGCAATAGTGGCACACAGCCATGGTGAGGAACCTACTGCTCTTGATTTGGCTAACTGATCCCCTCAGTGGTACTAGACCCACAGTTGGAACTGGGAAACAACTCAGAACCATACCCAAACACAAGCCCACTCTCCAATATCAAGCTACCATCAATCATGGGGTACAAGAGGGCCTACACCTATCAAACTCTCTATCAAAAAAGTAAGTGTTATCTCAATTTTCCGGGTGCTAACTTACTCTCCGTTGGAGAATCTGCTTCTCTTCTTCAGATAGATGCAGATCCTAAGGAGAGAGCTGCCCCAACATACCTCAAAAGGGGCCCAACTGAAACTAAGGACAATTGGCGAAACAAGCAAGGGTGATGTTTTCCTGTGATCTGGATACCAGCACAAAGGGGAAGGAGACCAACACAGAGAAAAATCAACTCCTACCAAATCAGAGAGCCAGAGCCTCAGAGGCCCCCAACACCTCAGCACTGAAGCAGACCAAAAATGAACCCAACATGGCTCAGGGAAATTTTGCGGAAGAGGGGGCGGAAAGAATGTCAGAGTCATATGTTGGGTCATGATTTGCAGAGACATTTATCATACCAATAACTGTGGGCTAACTCCACAATGCACGACCCATTTACATCAACAAGGAGGGTCCAATGGGAGGGGGTAGATCACAGATGAGCCTAAACAATGGTACCAAACTGCCTGTATTTGCTGAAAAGAAAACTAATAAATTAAATTAAAAAAAAATCAGGGCTGGAGAGATTGGTTAGTGGTAAAAGCACTTGCCCACAATGCCTAAGGATCCAGGTTCAATTCTCCAGGACCCAGATAAAGGCAGGTGCACAAGGTAGTGCATGCATTTGGAGTTTGTTTGCAGGGGCTAGAGGTCCTGGCATGCCTATTGTCTCCCTATCAAGTAAAAAAAAAAAAAACAAAAAATTCAAAGATTAAAAAAAAAAAAAATCAAGCATCATGGAGAGATGGCCTTTTCTGCATGCAGCCACCGCTACTGATCTACATGTGATGACGTAATCTATATGTCAAGAAAGCAGGTGATGAGGAAGTGTTCTAAACGGCTGTAAGATGCAGAGGAACAAAGCAAGACTAACCTCCAAACTCCCTAACAGCCTTGTTTGTTCACTCAGCAAATGAAGATTTGAAATAAAGTCACAAACACCAATTCAAGGAAATCTTACAGATTGCACACATTTCTGTTATCTACATTACAGAAGATGCTTACATTTAGATATTCTATCACTAACAATATTTAATTGAAACATTATGGTTATCCCTTGAAATCTTTGCCTAGATTCATAAAATTCTTGATTTAGACTTAACGCTTCTTTTTAAATTTTTTTTGTTCATTTTCATTTATTTGAGAGTTACAGTCAGAGAGAGAAAGAGGCAGATAGAGAGAGAATGGGCACACCAGGGCCTCCAGCCACTTTAAACGAACTCCAGACGGGTGCACCCCCTTGTGCATCTGGCTAACATGGGTCGTGGAGAGTCGAGCCTCGACCCGGGGTCCTCAGGCTTCACAGGCAAGCATGTAACCACTGAGCCATCTCTCCAATCCCTAGACTTAATGCTTCTTTTTATTCACAATGCATTAGTAAGGTTTAAGCCACGGACCTGAAATTTACTACCAAGTTAAATTTTCAATGAATCTTTATTTTATAAAAAGGCATTTCAAACTCACTGAGCTTTATAAGGTAAAAAGAAAATTCTTATAAATTCAATGTGGAATCTAATAAAATGTGGGAACTCAGAAAGATGAAGATATTGATAGGAATAAAGTTTGAGTGGTTTCTCTGCAATAAACTCAGAAGTTAGATTTGATTTCAGGGATAACCAAGCCAGTGCTTCAAATACTTTTCATAGGGTCACATCGTATTAAGCCACATGGCGACACTGTGAAGTCAGTGTGTAACTCCTTTGGCTTTTGTCTTTGTGCTTAAGGTTGCATGGGTTCTTTAGAGTCCTTTGTAGTTCCAGTGTGAATTTTGGACTTCCTTCCATTCCTGTGGAGGATGTTTCTGGTATTTTGGTAGAGATTGGCTTGAAGATTTCTTTAGATCATGTGGTCATATAAAAAAAATTCTGGGCTGGAGAGATGGCTTAATGGTTAAGCGCTTGCCTGTGAAGCCTAAGGACCCCGGTTCGAGGCTCGATTCCCCAGGACCCACGTCAGCCAGATGCACAAGGGGGCGCATGCATCTGGAGTTCATTTGCAGTGGCTGGAGGCCCTGGCGCGCCCATTCTCTCTCTCTCTCTCTCACTCTCTGCCTCTTTCTATGTCTGTCACTCTCAAATAAATAAATAAAAATAAAACAAAAACTTAAAAAGTTCTTCCAAGGCCAGCTCAAGCCTCTAATTCCAGCAAGTAGGAGGCTGAAGCGGCCTGAATGTCATGAGTTCAAGGCCAGCCTGGGCTGTGTTACCCAGTGAGTTCAGGACAGCCTATGCTGTAGAGCAAAACTCTGTCTCAAAAAAAAAAAAAAAAAAAGAAAGAAAGAAAACCTCCAAAAATTCTTCTAATCCATGAACATGAGATATACTTTAACTTATTTGTGTCTTCTTTATTTTTTATTGATGCTTTATAGTTTTCTTTGTAAAACTTGTTCACCATCTTGCGTATACACACACACACACACACACACACACACATATACATACACATACACATCATTATATAGCCGGGGGTATCATAAATGAGTTTACAAAGCGTACAGGAAGCAGATGACATACTACCAGTACAAAACACTCAGGTCAGTAGAGTATAGAGCCTTGAATAAGTCCACATGTTTCCAGCCAATTGGTTTTCAACAAGGAGCCAGGATCACACACTGTGAAAGGGAAGTCCCTTCACTAAGTGGCACCAAGAGAACTGCTTATTCTCACACACAAACCAATCAGTCCTTTAACTTCCACCCCAGCAAAACCAACTCAGTGCATTAAAGACTTAACTATAGGACATGGAAGTATGACACTTCCAGAAGCAACAGAGAGGAACACTTCAGCACATTGATCTGGGCAGGGATTTTTCTTTTTTTTTTTTTAAATAAGACATCGTCAAGGCTATACTTTCGGGGATCATTTCTAGAGTTTGTTAAATAAGACATCAAAATCAACAATAGGACTGGAGAGATGGCTCAGCGGTCAAGGCACTTACTTGCCTACAAAGCTTGATGACCCAGGTTCAATTTCCCAGTGCCTGTTTAAAGCCAGAAGAACAAAGAGGTGCATGTGTTTGGAGTTCCTTTGCAATGGCAAGAGGCCCTGGCTAACCCATTGTCTGTCTGTCTCTCTTCTATCTTTGTCTTCTTGCAAATAAATAAATAAATATTTAAAACATTTTCAAACAATAACAAAAATATAAATTAGACAAATGGGGTTACATTAAATTGACAAGTTTCTTTTAAAAAGCAAAGGCAAAAAATAGAATGAAGGAACATTCCTACAGAATGGGAGATAATGTTTGCAAATGATGTATTTGACAGGGGTTAATATCCAAAACATAAAAGGAACTCACACAACTGAATAGTTAAGAAAAACCTTCAAATAATACAGATATATGTTGAGCAAAAGAAAAGAATGGACATTTTTCACAAACACATGTAAATGACCGACAGGCCTATGAGAGGTGCTTAACATCCCTAACCATCAGGGAAATGTGAATCAAATCTACAGCGAGACATCACACTACTGCAGTTAACGTGGATATTAGGACAAGATGGAAGGTAAATGAATGCTGAAATGGCTGTGGGGGAAAAGGGATCCCTTGCACACAGTGGCAGTGGCAGAAATGTGAATGAGAATAGCCACCAATGCAAAACTAGGTAGAGGTTTCTCAGAAAATTAAAAACAGAGCTCTTCTGTGATCTAGCAATCCTGCTACCCGGAATAGACACAAAGACAATGAAGTCAGCATGTCCAGAAGGCATCTACAGACCCTCATAGAAATTTTCACAGTAGCAAGATTTGTAATGAACCTATGTGTCCATCCACAGATGGATGGATATGGAAAATACGGAATATAGTAAGTAAAATTCAGTCATAAAAACTTCCATCTGCCACAATGTGGATGAACCTAGAGGACATTATGCTAAATGGAATGAACCAGACATGAAAAGATAGCTCTACATGCTCATATTCCCGTGTGGGTTCCAAAAACGTAGGAAGTCAGCTTGAAATGGTGGTGCGTACCTGCAATCCCAACCCTTGGGAAGCCGAGGCAGGAGAATCTCAAGTTCAAGGTCAGCCTGATCCTTATGGTGGGACTCTGTCCAAAACATATTAATAAAGAACCAAGAAGAATAAATAGATACAGAATGATGGTGAGCAGAGCTAGGATGGTTACCAGGAGGAAAGAGGAGATGGAGAGGGTGTTGGTGAAAAGATAACTTCCTGTCAGATAGACAAGAAGGATGATTTGTAAGAGGCCCTGTGTAGCAAGACGACCATGGACAAAGGGATATTGAGTCGTCCACGTATGCAGGGTGGGGGATTAGTGTTCTCAATACTGCACACGTACCAATGGAATGCTGCATCATTATGTTACTACTGAAATCTACCCACCAGATCCAAGATTGTTAAACATCTATTTCCATTGCCCAGGCACAACTATAATACACCTCTAGGCATGGTGTCAGGATCTGCATACATAAGACCATACAAATGTACTTCTCAATTGATGGGGAATTAGTAGGTATCAAATTAGAGGTGAACCTCAGCCACATAGTAAAATACTGTCTCAAAAAAAGAAATAAGGGGCTGGAAAGATGGCTTAGCAGTTAAGGTGCCAGATGCACAAGGTGGCACATGTGCCTGGAGTTAGATTGTAGTGGCTGGAGGTCCTGGTGTGCCAATTCTCTCTCTTGCTCTACCTCCCATAAAAATAAGATAAAAAATGATAAAAAAGAAATAAAAAAAGTTAAATCACACAATGTTTGTCTTCCATGCCTGTTTTATTTCACAGAGCAGAATGTTCAACAGAAGTAACCTCTTTTCCATAAATGATAGCACCTCTTTTTTGAAGGGTGAATAATATGCCATTATGTGTGTCATAAATACACACAGCAATTTCTCTGCTAATGGATATTTTGGCTGTTTCTGCAGTTTGGCTGTTGTGATTAATGTAAGTCTAATTTTAATATAGAATTGTTTTCATCTAAACTGTGTAGCTAAATAGCTATTTTACTAGCTGGCTGATAAATATAGATTATTTTAAATGTTTATTGGTGTGCACTTTGAAATGGAGTGAAAATACAAATGTGTATGTATGTCACATAAATACAGAAAAAGTCTACTTTACACATCTTTGTACAGTCACCTCCCAATTCCTTTTCCCTTTCCAGTGTGATTATCTCCTTTCTTACTCTGAAAAGCAACAATGTACACACATAATGGAAAGAAAATTACTATGGAAATTGTGCAAATATGTTCCTATAAAATACATCCCAACAGCTGCTCTCAAGCAATATATGCTAAAGATGCAGAACAGACAAGAGGGGAAATAAAATAATAAAATGATGAACAATAAAATTTGATAATTTCTACTCTTCTTTATGACGAATTTGTTGCTTAGAATGAGGTGCTGACAAGCAATTACAATTAAGCTAATTGAAACGTAAAAACCAATCAAAAACACAATCATACCCAGGATGGAAAATAGCAACTCTGACTCAAAGAAGACATTCCTGAACTTTTCAGTGGCTTGGTCTCTTGGTGTTTCTATCTTAAAAAAAAAATAGTTTTATTTATTTATTTGAGAGAGAGTGTGAGAAAGAGGCCGATAGAGAGAGGTGGGGGGGGGGGAGAAAGAGAGAGCACTCCAGGGTCTCCAGCCACTGCAAAAAGAACTCCAGACACATGGGCTACCTTATGTAGCTGGCTGACATGCATACTAATGAATTGAACCTGTGTCTTTAGGCTTTGCAGGCAAGTGCCTTAAATGCTGAACCTGTGTCTTTAGGCTTTGCAGGCAAGTGCCTTAAATGCTAAACCACCTCTCCAGCCTAATGTTCCTATCTTTTTATTCCATGCAAACAGGATTTGTGTTTTACTTTAAAATAATTCTTTAAAAGACTTCCACATTGTAATAGTCTTAAGAGTGTGTAAACACTGAGGGCAGATGGCGTCTCTTCCTGGGGAAGACGGCATCCTTGGTTAGGAAGAGGGTGAGGTAGGTGGACAAGGAAGATACCTGCGGCCCAGTGAGCAGAGAGCTTTATGCAGCCTGTGGTGAAGGGCTTCTCACTGCTGAGGGTCTTAGCAACAACTCCGGGGCCTCATGAAGAAGACGTGAAGCTGCCTTTTGTCTGTCTGGTCTAATGGTGACTGAAAGTTTGTAGCTTCCTTTTGTCCTCTAAAAAGCCAGAAGCCATAGTGGTTAAAGCACTTGCCTGAAAAGCCCAAGGACCCAGGTTTGATTCCCCAGGTCCCACATAAACCAAATGCACAAGGTGGCTCATGTGTCTGGAGTTCCTTTGCAGAGGCTACAGGCCCTGGCATGCCCATTTTCTCCCCAGCCTCCCTCTTTATCTGTCTCTCAAATAACTAAATACAAATATTAAAAAATATATACTTTAAAAGCCAGAAGCCATATTTACTTGGAGGCTCTTTCATTGAGCCTCATCAGGACTGCTCGTCTCATTCCACAGGAGGGTCGGCAGCAGCAGGTGCTGAGGAAGGTTTGCACATGCAGACTGGACTCCTGGCCTCTTGCCCCAGGAAGTCACTGTGGTCCTCAGCAAGCTTGCTGGTGGTCCCAGCATCACAAATTCCTGTTCAACAGGGTACAGGACAGGCCCTGATCACCCACAGCTCATGACCAGTCACAGTACCCAGTTACTACAGCAAAACAAAGCCAAAACCACAGGTCTCCAGAGACCTACTGCAGGATGGCCCTATCCCAGCAGGATCCCCTGTTGGAAGAGACAGACGGGGACAGTGACCAGTGGTGACATCGCTGCACCACAGCACAGGCCCTTTAGATCAGTCCTGGTCCTTGGATAGGGCACCCGAGACGCTCATATGTCCTCAGTATGTACATAGATCTGTCTTGTTTGCGCTGCTCCCCGCCAAAGGGAGGGCACTGAGCTCAGTTTTGGGCATGTGAGGCTCAGGTTCACCTTGACCTGACTCAGCATGGCGTAGAGCATGGCTGCAGGGTGAAGTCAGTCACGCCCGGGAGTAGTGAGCTTCCACAGACACACCCCGCCCATGACAGCCCATGAGCCCGGGGTAACCCTCCTCCTGACCTCCCAGAAAGACCAAGTGAGGTTGGGTTTCGTCATCAGCTTTACATCCCGGAAGCCTGAAGGAAACTGTTTCTTCTTTTACTATTAAGAGGAGCTTGCCTGAAAAGCCAAAGGACCCAGGTTTGATTCCCCAGGACCCATATAAAGTCAGATACACAAGGTAGTCCATGTGTCTGGAGCTTGTTTGCAGTGGCTAGAGGCCCAAGTGTGCCCATTCTCTCTCTCATGTAAATAAAATAAAAGAAAGAAAGAAAGAAAGAAAGAAAGAAAGAAAGAAAGAAAGAAAGAAAGAAAGAAAGAAAGACAGACAGGGCTGGAGAGATGGCTGAGTGGTTAAGGCACTTGTCTGCAAAGCCTAACGACTTGAGTTTGGTTCTCCAGTACCCATGTACAGCTAGATGCACGTAGTGGCACCTGGGGTTAGTTTGTGGTGGCATCCATTCTCTCTCTCTTTCTCCCCTCCTACTCTATTTGAAGATAAATGAATAAAAATACAAAGAAATAAAAACAGAATTAATTGTGCTCACTACAAATAAAATCATGTTTACTGTTCAGCAAAGACCTTGCATGGGCTGGAGAGTAGGCTTGGCAGTTAAGGTGCTTGCCTGTGAAGCCTAAAGACCCATGTTGGATTCCCTAAAGCCCATGTAAGCCAGATGCACATGGGGGTGCATGCGCTTGGAGTTCCTTTGCAGTGGCTAGAGGCCTTGGTGTACCCAGTATTCTCTCTATCTCTGTGTCTTCCTCTTTCTCAAACAAATAAATAAAACTTTTTTATTTCTAAAGAAAAGTCCTTTCAGATTAATTTGTAAATGGGAGTGTGGGAGCCATGTCTTCAACCACATCCATCTTAGCAACAAAGTACAACAGGAGCCATCATTTCAGTGACTTCCTCCTGCAACAAAGTACAACAGGAGCCATTGTTTCAGTGACTTCCTCCTGCGCATGTGATTCTACGAAGTTATCCACACGTGGGCCAAGACCAGAGCAGGAGGCAGAGAAGCCAATACAGATTCCAGGTTTTAGATGAATTTCTTTTTATATTCTGACAGCTTAATCTTGCGACATTTGTGAACATTTTAGATTCAATACATCCACTCATTAACATAAATTATTGACTAAAATATCCATGATGACACACAAGAAAACAATCTAAGTCGCGGTGGCCAATGTCCACCTCTCTTTGCTGTGAATTCAGTTCTTGAAAGCTGTTAACCCCAGAACAACAATGACTCCGATTTCCACCAATCAGAATCACTTCAAAGGGCAGCAGGAAGTCTTGAGAATAATGAGCTTCTGAGACGCCCTTTGGGGCTACACTTTGTTTGACCTATAAATTATTTAACCTCGAGAGGGAGAGGCTGTTTAGCTGTACTTAAAGAGCTACACAAAAAGCCTTCCTTCTCCTGTTCTGCTGTTTACAAAGCCCTCGGCAGATACCTTTAATCCTGCGAGGTCCGGGCATGCACATTGGATTCTGAATGTGTAGCCTGGGCCCCGGTCACAGGTCTGCAGTGCTGTTTAAGAGAACTGCTTCCACGGGAACTTCTTGGATCCGGTGCTCTACCAGCACTCCACGACTCTCCTCGGAGGTTCTGCAAGCTCCACACATGGAAACCGCACACACTCGCACACTCACAGGATTCCTTGCCTTTGGAAGCAGAGGCAACCCAGGAAACTTTTTCCCAAATATTCCATCTGTCATCAAAGCCTGCTACTGTGCCTTGCCAGTTGGGAGACAGGTGTTTTTTTTTTTTTTTTTCTCTGAAGGGACTCTAATTCAGAACCAGAAAATTCCTGGGTGAGGCTGGATGTCATCAAGTCTTGTAGACTGGACATACTGAGTTGACACCTTCCCCACACAAGTCACTTGCCTCTGCCTGTCCTGGTCACTGCAGCATGACCCAGTGAGGAGTTAGAAGCTCTAGGTGGGTCTGCTCATCTCTCCCCTGTGTGCTCCGGGATGAAAATGCACAGGCATCTGTTTTGAGATTCTTCCCTTCATTAACAAGTCAGTGAGAATACCCCGGTGAGGCAGAAGAGAGACGGGGCCCTTGTCCTCAGCAGCAGATACTTGCCCAGGAGGGAGAAATGACATCATGAAGTGGATTAAACAGAGGCTGTTAGTGGAGCCAAAAACTCCTGTGGCAAGGTAGGAGGGAATATGCAGAGCCCTTGCCCTCACAACAAGGACTGACTGCTGCTCCCACTGCTCAGAGCCCACAGCTCCGTGGAGAACACCAGCAATCCCCGTGGAGTGGGGCCGGGAGGAGGGGAATGATGGTCCCAACACATGATGTGTCCATTCAAACTTTCTACTTAATAATTAATAAAACAAAAACAACCTCCTGTGGCGAGGCTGAGGCTGAGGAAGTGAAGGGTTCGAAGGGGAATAATTGTCTCTCACAAGGGAAGAGCACTTTCTCAAGAGCAGCATCTGAGCCTCCAAGAAATGCGGGTGGCCAGTTTTCTGAGTGGGAGACGATAAGAAAATTATGTCAGTCTGGGGCTGTTTATGCCTCCTCTTTCTTCCATTCGTCTGAAAAGCCCTTTCAACATCTGAGAGCAACATGGACTTCTCACCGGGTGTGATGGGCACCATGGGGAAGGCCCACAGTTGGCATTCACAGTTTTCTATCCACAGGGCATCAGAGCAAAGAGAAGAACCAAGCGATGCTCCTGACACGAGTCTGTGCCCACCACTGTTTGCTTTGGAAACAAACACCTCATTCCAAGTCAGCTTCTCACAAGTGGGAACTGGATCTTCTTTTTCTTTTTTTAGCTTGTATTGTGGGCAGTGTGGTGTATTCCAGATGTGTGTGCCTTGTGCATGTGTGCAAAGGCCAGAGGAGAACTTCGGGCGCCCCTGCGCCCCACATGTCTCCTCCATGTCACCGACTCTACCCTTTGAGATGGAGTCTCTCTTTGATTTCAGAACTTGCTGTTTTCACAACCCCCAGCAATTTTCTGCTTTCTGTTCCCACAAGACTGGGCTATTTACATGGGTGCCGGGGAATTAAACTCAGGTGGGTCTTAGGCTTTCATGTTTGTACAGGAAGAGCTCAAGCCCGCTCAGCTATCTCCTCCACCTGATCATGTTCTTTTGGTGTATATGTATATGTGTGTGTGTGTGTGTGTGTGTGTGTATAATTTATGTGTGAGGGAGAAGCAGAGAGGAGAGAGAGAGAGAGAGTGAACAAGAGAGAGAATAGGTACACCAGGGCCTCCAGTCACTGCAAATGAACTCCAGATGCATGCACCGCCACCTTGCGCATCTTGCTTATGTGGGTTCTGGGGAATTGAACGTGGATCCTTAGGCTTCACAGGAAAATGCCTTCACTGCTAAGCCATCGCCCCAGCCCAATAGTGTTCTTGATGGCACCTCTGTCAACCATGTTATGCCCTGTGGGCTTTGCCAGGAATGACGTCTGAGGATCGATGTGATCATTACTGGGGTGTGCTCATTTCTGAGCAGCAGGGTTCTGGGGTGAGCACGTGTGGCTGACCTCTCTCCTTTGATGTGGCTTAGAGGACTCACTGTCTGCCTAGTTTAGAAGAGACTAGAAGACTGTGCTGATTAACAGATCTGAGTGAACTGAGCACACCCTATCCAACCGCTAGAAAGTCTTTAGCAAGGGAAGCTCTGCCGAAGTGTGGCTTACACTGGCGTCACGCCCACCCTGTCAGCTGACCCTCCTGTTGCGTTCTGCGAGGTGGGGGCACTACTATACATGTGTCCACAACCCCATGTCAAAAGGGTGCACACACCACACAGCTCAAGAGAAAAGCACTTGCTGGCAGGTGTGAGGTCCTGAGTATGATCTCCAGCACCATGTGCGTGTGCACACACTCTGTAAGAACCCCAAACTCACACAGATGGCCCCAAACATAAACAATGAAAATATACTGAAAATAGAATATTAGGTAGTCTTAATACACAATTATGAGTGTTTAATTCTGATTATGAAACAGCCTTGGAAAGCATTGCTTGTTTTCGTGATTCCCCTAGTCAATTGCTATTGTCATGAATGTGGTCTCCAGTTTTACTTTTTAATTATAAATATGCTTGCACTACTATCCCTGTTCTCCCAAATGCATCACACATTTATTTTGCATGAAAAATTCATAGAAAGAAAATGAGATAGAAGATCTAAGGCCCTTCAGACTCACAGCAAAATTATTTAATAGAAAAGGGATCTTCAAGTTTCCTTCTCCCTACTAGGCGGCGTGTGAGTGTTCTATGTCTAGAACCTTCCTTTCATATCTTAGCCTCTTCATCCACAAGAATTTTTTTAAAATTTAATTTGAGAGAGTGTTGGTATGTAAGCCCTTTGCATATCCCACCTTTAACATAAGCTGCTGTTACTTTTGGTTGGAGAATCTGTTTTATTTTACAGATGGCCGAGAAAACAGAGAACTAAGATCCATCAATAAGACCAGAAGACAGCCAAGTGCCCACCAAGAGAGACACAACCTCTACCAAGTCTGTCAGGGTCCAGGAGAAATTGCTAAAGATGCAGTGACATGAACACTGCTCTTACTGCTGGCCTGACAACCAGCTCCAGGGTGATTCTGACAGACACAGTGATCAAGCAAAACCCATGAAAGCCGAAATCTAGAAGCTACAGAGAACTCAACATTAAACCAGACTGCCAACAGGCCTACCATGGCTCAGGGATCATTCTGGAAGAGGAAGTGGAAAGATTGTAACAGCCACAGAGTGGGTAGGAATACTCTCAGGTATGGTTCCCCCCTCCCTCCCTGGGACTGGCTCAGGCCTCCATGACCCCACAGTGAATGCCATAACCCCACCTAGAAGGCCCCCCAAGGGTAACAGGAGCAGGGGTAAAGGGATAAAAGAGTGTAACCTGTTATAACATATACATAATAAAATTTTTTAAAATCTTAATTTATATAACTTTATAAATTGTCATGAAACCATAATTTAAGAATAAAACTTAAAAAATATTTTATTAGTCATTTTCCTCTGTTTGTGTGTGTGTGTGTTTGCACACATGTGTGTGTGCATGCTTGCATTACTGAGGCCTTGAAGATGCTAAGTAACTTTTCCGCTGTGAAGTTGCAACCAGAGTCCCATTTACTTTTTCCTGCATTCACATTTCCCACTCAAGGCTATTGCCAGGGTGTTCTTGTGTTCCACCTTCCCCTTTCTCCTGTCACTTCCTGACATGAGTTACACTCATAATGCACACTCACCACCTACACACGGGTGACACACATATGTGAAGCTCTGAGCTCAGCAAGAGTGAACACAGACTCCCTCAGAACCTCACTTCTACACATCTGTCCCCGTTCTCCATCCCCCGCCCTTCCCCACTTGCCGGGCCCTCGGTATCACCAAGAAATATCTTCTATTGTGGATTTAGTATTTATCATCTCTTGATTATATATATTTGCTAAAATAAAATTCATCCTATTGGCATTGGAGAAAGCATACGACGCTCAGAGGCCCCTCACCCCTCATCCTCTCCCTTCACCCTTCTCCCGGGAATAAGCTATAAATCTGACCTGCTGTCCTGAAGCCAGCCGCTGGCCGTCCGTGGAGAAGGTCTCCCTGGGACAGTATCCTTACCTCGGACACAAGAAACCCAGCAAATGGCTTTGCTAAGCCCCCCATGCCCAGGGAATTGTGTTGCAGCCATTTTGCCCGATCACACTGCTATTGGACTTTTCCCAAAGTGGCTCAAAAGACACTTACAAGGCCCCTTGCTAAAGGTTCCAATGCCTCCTCAAGCTCATCCACCATAAACCTGCACTTTTCTCTTATTAAGCTGTCTTTTATCACAAGTGGCTCAGCCACAAGTCTAGTGCTGGGTGAAAAATCACTTTCGGCAATGTATAAACTGGCAGTATCTCATATGCAGTGTTAAAGACTTTGATGGTTATTCAACATTTCATTTCCATGATCTGTCCATGTTTATACCTATTACCTCATTTTCACCAATGAACAATATTCAATTAATGGAGTATACCACTATTTTTTTTTTTTGGAAGTAGAGTCTTGCTCTAGCCCAGGTTGACCTGGAATTTCTGACCTGGAATATAGTCCCCGGCTAGCCTCAAACTCACGGTGGCTCTCCTCCTTCCCTGTGCTGGGATTGAAGGCATGTACCACCACGCCCCACCCATGCCACTGAGCTTTGTCTTTGCCCGATCATAGATATTTGGATGGTTTCTTGATTTTTCCTAAGGACTATGAACATGTCTAACCATGTGTGTTATTACTAATCGAGAGAGTGTCTGTATGGCAATATCCAGGAGTCAAACTGGTCATAGAGAATTGAAATGTTTCACTTTATAAGATGAACTATTTCAAGTAATAACCAGCAGCATACCTCCACGTGTGCTGATCTTTTCCAGCACTTGATATTGCCACCGCATGTGATTTCTGCAACTGTCATGGCTGTAGAACAGCGTTCTGTTCCATGATGCCCTCGCCTGACATGTCTATGGTTAAGAATGTGAGGCTGACATGGGACATGTGAACTCAGGTGTAGTGAAATGAAGCGTGTGCCTGCTTTTTACTTCAGTTGTCATTTTCTTTTGATTCAGAATAGTTTTGTACATATTCCATATATATTCTCATGTACTCTGCTTTTAAAAAATTTTTTTGAGGTAAAGTCTCACTTTAGCCCAGGCTAACCTGGAATTCACTATGTAGTCTAAGGCTGGTCTTTAACTCACAGTGATCTTCCTACCTCAGCCTCTCAAGTGTTGGAATTAAAGGCATGTGCCATCATACCTGATGCATACTACGTTTTTTTTTTTTGTTCATTATTTATTTATTTATTTGAGATCGACAGACACAGAGAGAAAGACAGATAGAGGGAGAGAGAGAATGGGCGCGCCAGGGCTTCCAGCCTCTGCAAACGAACTCCAGATGCGTGCGCCCCCTTGTGCATCTGGCTAACGTGGGACCTGGGGAACCGAGCCTCGAACCGGGGTCCTTAGGCTTCACAGGCAAGCACTTAACCGCTAAGCCATCTCTCCAGCCCTACATACTACTTTTTTAAATTGCATTTTCAGTGCTATGAATCCTGGTATGGAATCTTAGTCTTTCTCCAACACACACACACACACACACACACACACACACACACACACACACACGTGTGTGCACATCCAATGTAGATACTTAAACATTCTAGCATACATATTTATATAAGAATCATACTAAACTGACTTAAACTCATTTTCTATGTAAACCACCTTATGTATTTATATTTCGACCTATGTGGGGAACTAAGACTTGGTCAATATCACCAGTGGCCTGTTCCTGCCTTGAATTGCAAGTTTTGCTTTAGTTGTGGAAGAGATTTCCTTGGTGCATCAGCAAAGAATCGGGTCATGTCTCAGAGTTTTCCATAGAGACTTGCAAAGACTCCTGGATCGTCAAACATTCTGACAAAAGGAGTTTTCTGAATGTGCTTTAGGCCAATGGTCCTTTTCACCATGTGGTCATCATTACAGGGCTGTTCATTTGTGTTTTGAAATGTCAATGTTGACTTTGCCCCTTAGATGTCTTCTTTCTTCTTTTTTGACTGGTTGACTTTATAATCTCAGACAATTAACATTACAGCTATCTTGGCATTAACAGAAGCAAACCCGCAATGTCAGAGAAATGTACTTAGGACAACCAGAGCTGGTATCAAGTCAAGCAGTATTTGAGATTGTCTATAGAGAAGAAGCGAGCTGCAGGCCCTGTGGGATGTAGGGAAGAGCACAGCCTTTGACCCAGGTTGTGGCTCTGAGCAGAGGCACCTTAAACATGTGTGTATTGCTAAAAATTGAGAAAATGTTAATAAAAATTGAGAAAAAAGTATAAGACAGCCATAAAATGGATAGTTATGAAAATAACTATGAAAATAATAAAGGCTTATACAAAAAATGCATGTGTATTTCTTGGATGCAAACTGTGTTAAATGCGGAATTACGTATCACATTGTGCTTACTTAATGACAAAAGGGTCTCTCTCGTGCTGGATTTCAGGTCACTCCTGGGAGAAATTTGAAAGTCAAAGAAACATCTTGGCACAGCATGCACTCTGAGAAGTGAAATCTTCCATATGTCTTATGGAGACTTCAGAAACATGCAGAAAAGTACATGCACATGTGGAAAGACCTTTGCATTTGGCAAGCAGCTAGGACGGTGTACCATCCACGCAGTGACTGTCCCTTGACCCCAAAGCTGGGATGGTGTACCATCCACACAGTGACTGTCCCGTGACCCCAAAGCTGGGATGGTGTACCATCCACAGAGTGACTGTCTCTTGACCCCAAAGCTGGGATGGTGTACCATCCACAGAGTGACTGTCCCGTGACCACAAAGCTGGGATGGTGTACCATCCACACAGTGACTGTCCCTTGACCCCAAAGCTGGGATGGTGTACCATCCACACAGTGACTGTCCCTTGACCCCAAAGCTGGGATGGTGTACCATCCACAGAGTGACTGTCCGTGACCCCAAAGCTGGGATGGTGTACCATCCACAGAGTGACTGTCCCTTGACCCCAAAGCTGGGATGGTGTACCATCCACACAGTGACTGTCCCTTGACCCCAAAGCTGGGATGGTGTACCATCCACACAGTGACTGTCCCATGATGCCAAAGGGTTTTAAAAAGTTTTTTTAAAAGGTTTTATATTTATTTATTTATTTATTTGAGAGAGCGACAGAAGGAGAGAGGCTGACAGAGCAAAGGTGAATGGGTGCGCTAGGGCCTCCAACCACTGGAAGTGAACTCCTGATGTATGTGCCACCTTGTGCATCTGGTTTACTACATGAGTACTGGGGGATTGAACCAGGGTCCTTTGGTTTCACAGGCAAGCACCTCAACTGTTAAGCCATTTCTTTAGCCCCCAGAAAGAGTTTTACTTGGAAGTGGGCACAGTGTGATTATAGTGCATAGTGAAGAAAAGTGTTGATTAGTTATTGAGTTTTTGGTCTTATGACATTGTCATAAGCAGTTTTAATTACCAGTCAATAAAACCCCCTATTATCTCTCTTAGGGCACCACCATTCCCCCTTAGTGTAAAAGGAAGCTGTCACCTGGAGAGGTCTCACTCAAGGTTGCAGCAGGGTCTGGAGATTCCTCTTTTGCTCCATCACCACCTTCCACACGTCCTCTCCTCTGAGTGTGACAAACCGTTCCAAATGGATGCTGCAAGGTCCTAGAGACCGTGGTCTGGGGGTGCCCTCACAGGGTGTCAGGAAACATCCAGTTGTCACGGTGGTCACAGGGCTCACACACACCACCTCGTTCCCAGACTACCCTCATGTCTGCTTCTGTAGCGCAAGCAGCTGGGGTTGTTGTTGCAAACCTTTTCCCGCCTATTCCCGTCAACAACACCCTTCCTCTCCTCTCCACAGGAAAAGCATTTGCTTTCTACACAGTTTGACACTGTGACTTTCTTCAGTGACTCACTCGCTCACTCCTTCATTCATTCACTAGCTGTATGACTATTTCAAATCAAAGTCATAGGTAACATGGCCTCCTACACATATGCTTTCCAAGAGGCTGATACCATGCACTGGCTGTGACAATCTGGCGCGAGCGCAGATAGAGCAATCTATAATAATCACAAGCTCAGTGTGTGACTGCTCAGACGTAGGCAGGTAGCACAGCGACATCAATGCACCGGGTCCAGATGCAGACGGATCAGCCACTCAAACGTAGGGACAGCACTGCTACCATGACATAAGTTTCTGAAAGGGACAGCGATTCTTAGTTCCACACAGAACAGTCTGCCCGGCTCACAACTTCCATTGCCGTCACAGCGTGAAACAATTCAGGGCATAATAAAAGTGCACACTCATGTCTTGAGTTTGTGTGGAGGATGGAAGGAATGGCTTGGGTTCAATCCATAATAGCTTCTTTTTGTGGGTTTATAACATGCAAGCCTGCCGAGATACTAGGAAGTCCAGAGGATGTGATGGGTCATGCGCCCAAAGTGTAAGATCTGTTATCTAAGACATCCAGGTAAAGCTGTTGACTGACCTTAGTCAGTAACTGAAGTCAGAAGAAATGGGAAAAATGATTATAACTCAGTTAACAAATTCCTAACAAGTTTCTTTGGCCTTATTTATTTATTTAAATATATTATTTATTTGAGAGAGAGATAAATAGAGAGAGAGAGAATGGGCTTTCCAGGGCCTCTGGCCACTGCAAAGGAACTCCAGATGCATGTGCATCTGGCTTTATGTGGTTACTGGGGAATTGAACCTGGGTTCTTAGGCTTTGCAAGCAAGCACCTTAACTGCTGAGCCATATCTCCAGACTTTCTGCTTTATTATTATTTATTTATTTGAGGCAAGCCCAACAGACTGGCCTTTTTTATGAGACAGAGAGAGAGAGAAAGAGAGAGAGAGAGAGAGAGAGAGAGAGAATGAATTGGCATGCCAGGGCCTCCGGCTACTGGAATCGGACTCCAGATGCATGTGGCCCCTTGTGCGTAAGTGCGCCCTTGTGCGTTTGCGTCACTGTGCTTCTGGCTTACGTGGGACCTGGAGAGTTATACAGGAGTCTTGAGACTTCGCAGGCAAGTGCCTTAACTGCTAAGCCATCTATCCAGCCCCTTTTGTTTATTTTTATTTGGCTTAAGAATGTGAAAACTACATGGATGTGGGCCACGCTATTTATTATGTTTGACAGCCATGCACAACCAAAAGTATGTTAATCCCCAGACATCTTATGTCAGACAGGATTCCTGTTCAGTGGGGCCTTCGTGGAAGTTTAAGGACAAATGTAACAGCAGAAACAAGACGGCACCGATGAGCAAAGCGAGTCAGTCGGCAGAAATGACCGTGGTGGCCTGGCTGCCGGCGGTCTGCGCGTGTTTGAAGCCATGTGCACGCCTCTGGGTAAAGTGACCAGCACACACTGGACAAGACTTTCTACTCTAACGCCGAGCACACACATTGCTTCGGAAGAGCTATGTGACCTGGCTCCTCTTAGTCTTAAAAACTTGCTTTTATGTCCTTTTGTTGGTAATTTTCCAACTGTCTGTAATTCACAGCCTGTCTTTACAGAAGGTTGAAAAGAATGTTTCCAGGTGAACACACTATTGTGTGGTTTTGACAGGACAGTGATTGCTGATGGCTGGCACAGGCAGGGAAAGGCTCCTACTGTAATGTGCTAGAGTCAAACAGATCATTTTGAGAGCTGCTCCCACGCCAAAATGCTTAACAATGTTGCCAGCTCGCAACAACCTGTAAGAGACGCATGTGCAACAATAAAATGATCGAGCAGCCAGGAAAGGGACAGAAGGACACAGGCGGACAGCTCTCCAACCTTCCCAGCAAGCTTTGCACTGTCCCCTCTGAAACCAGCTTCTGCTCTCACATCCCTCCGTGTGATGGGAAAACCTGATAGCCACCTCCGTAGTAGTGAAAAGAGGTTGAGAAGTCCCTTAAACATCCCCATCTCTAAGGGACCCTGAAACATCGTGGTGACGTGATGCCTGTGTGTCTCATCCAAGGGTTACGTTACCTACCCACTGGAAAAGGCATGCATTTTGGGGTCCCAAGATCTGGATTTGCAATTTGACTCCAAACTTTGACTGGCTGTGTAAGCTCTGTGCTCTCTCTAAGTCTCACAATCTTTATTGGTAAAATAGAGCTTCTGCTAATGGCCTGGAAGCCATGTCAGAGGGCCATTAAGAATATTAAGGGTGACATAGATTAAATGCTCTGTGGTTCATCCAAGAGGCACTAAGTGCATGGAGTTTTCCTCGTCACATATTTCAACTCCCTTTATCACGTGTGCCTGTGCTTACGGAGTATCCATGACTTGAGAATTCTGTCAGAATGTAATGACAAGCGAAGGCAAATGCACAAGATGCCTCCAAGTTCACGTCTCTCCTTTTCTTTAGGGTATAAAGTTCTAGAGCACAGACATTCTGGGAAGTAGCTACAACTTTCCTTTTGAATTGCATGTAGGCATGCCAAGAGCCAATTGGCAAAAGCGCAGAGCCATCATCAGCTACCTGCCTGAAAATTGGCCAGGAACAGATGAGACCAGGTCCAGACAATCCCAGACACTCCCGCCCTGCGGAGTGAACAGGACCCTCAAGACATCTGGGTCCACTCCTCTAGGGCACATATTTCCTTTCTCATGTACAGCCACTTGCATTCTCAAGAGATTTAAAAGTGATTATTATAAAAGATTGTCCCACCATTAGAAATGTTTTAACTGCTGGTTAAATACAAATCTGAGAAGTCAGACAACTATAAATTATATGTAGAGTCAAGGGCACAACTTTTTAAAAAAATATTTTTTGTTTTATTTATTTATTAGAGGGAGGTGAGAGAGAGAGAGAGAGAGAGAGAGAGAGAGAGAGAGAGAGAGAGAGAGAGAAAGAGAGAAGAAGAAGAAGAAGAAGAAGAAGAAGAAGGAGGAGGAGGAGGAGGAGGAGGAGGAGGAGGAGGAGGAGGAGGAGGTAGGAGGTAGATAGAGAGAATGGGCATAACAGAGCCTCCAGCCACTGTAAATGAACACCAGACACAGGCACTACCTTGTGCTTCTGGCTTATGTGGGTCCTGGGGAATGAAACCTGGGCCCTTGGGCTTTGCAGGCAAGTGTCTTAACTGCAAAGCCACACTCCAGGCGACATAACTTTTTTTTTTTTTTTTTTTTTTAGACAGGATCTCACTGTAGAGTCCGGGCAGCCCTGGAACTCTTGAACCTCTTGAGTACTAGATAGAGAATGTACTACCTGGGCTGGTGAGGAGACCTTTAAGTGTGGGACACTATGCCAGAGACAGAAGTTAGGTACACAGTGTTTAGGTTCTGGACCAGGGAATTAGAAGTGAATGTGAGAAGTGTAAGGAATGGGCTTTATGGAAAGTGTTCTCACAGCTTTTGATATAGAAAGTTCTAGAATCTTTATAATTACATGGTACTACAGAACCTCATTTTGGGGGCAGGAGAATTTATTCTTTCTGGTTAACATGCAGATGCAGATGGTGACAGGTTATGAACCAGTAAGTCTCACCATTCAGTGGCACAGTCTCCCATGAGTCATTTCCTGGTATATGTACCCCTGTTTTATGAAATACTAACTCCTCCTTTTTTACCCCAGTATGTATGCTGCTACTCACTGAGAATCTATTGCACTTGGTTATCTCCCTAACTAATTTTAGTACATAAATAAAACATTAGACTCAGTTTTAGCCAGGGGAATGTCTATGGGCAACTTTAAGACCCAACTCTTCTAAGAGATAAGAGAAACTTTCACAAGGGAAATTCCCTCCTTGATGGCCAGCTAACAGTGTCTTAACACTGGCGTTTTAAAAAAAAATATTTATTTATTTTTTTTTGAGAGAGAGAGAGAGAAAGAGAGAGAGAGGGGGGAAGAAGCAGTTATATAGGGAGAATGGGCACACCAGGGCCTCCAATCACTGCAGCCAGACTCCAGACACATACGTCACCATGTACGTCTGGCTTACATGGGTACTGGGGATTCAAACCTAGGTCCTTGGGCTTTACAGGCAAATGCCTTAATTGCTTGGCCATTTCTCCAGCCCCCAGAGGGTTTTTTCTGATAGTAGCAAAATAAATGACAAAATGTGTCCATCAAGGCATGAGGAAAGCCAGCTTTGAGGGTGCTGGGGCCCTTTTCTGCCTCCTCTCCAACTACTTCTCAGGTAAGAGTTCCCCAGCACAATCCCCCTACCGCCCAGGAAGCCCTCTGAAAGGACTGTTGTCAGTAATTTAACCCTTTGTTGCTTTTAAACCTTTTGTTGCTTTTTTATAACCCCCCCCCCCCCACTTCCAAAGCTGCATCACATCTCACCTGTTTTGACCTAGAAGAATGGCAGTTGCATTGAGGCTCAGTCTAGATCTCGAGGGTGACGAGATCTGTGGAATGAACGAAGCACCCTGTGCGTGAAGGTGAAAGCCGTAGGTACGGCTCTGCTCCCCCAGGCTGGGCCTCTGACCCACTAAGGGAAGGAGTTAGAAGCACAGAGATCCCAGTGCAGAGCCGCATTCCACTTGGGCTGGCTGGACTCACCACAGTGCCCGCTCCTCCGTAGCAGGCTCCAAGCACTTTCCCATAAAACAACAATATTTCAGATCTGTGGGTTGCAATGCCTTACTGGCACATCAAGAGCACGAGGGGCAAACGCATGGCACATCTGCCTCTCAATAAAAATTTATTCACAAAATCACCCTTGCTGTGGAGAGACAGGTCGGGGTGTGTGTTAGGAGCCCCTGCACGTGTTCAGAAACACTGATCAGCACGTGAGCTAAACTGCCATCCTCCACGTATCACAGCCGCCTGAACGTTCCTCAAGACCAGGAGGAGAAGCTGCCCAAAGATGCAAAGACGCCAGGATTTGCTATTGGTGCCTTGGGGCCACAGGCAGCCTGAGAGTGTCTAATGTTAATAAAACCAAATATAAAATATAAAAATATAAAAAGGAATACAATTCATGTCTTAACTCCTTAGTTATATGCATGAAGTACACCCCCGTTGTGAGGACAGACAGACACGTGTTACAGTGTGCTGCCTGTTGGGCTGGATAAAGCATGGAATTATACTCCAGGGCTCTTGGGTGACTCATAAAACCTTTCATAGAGATGTCCGCATGTTAGCCAGGGTTGCTTTGAAATATCATTTGCATGTTAGATGGACACCCAGGACTTGAACTGGTGCTTGTGTTAGCAAAATATTTTCCATGTAGCCACTCTTTCCATTCCTGGTGATCGCCACAAAGTCCTTTGTGAAAACTTCTACTTTCAAGTTGAACTTATAAATATGGGAGAGGTCGTTAAGCAATTTCAAAGACTTAATTTTATTGGCCTCATAATGAGGATAGAAATCCAAAACACATAATGGAAGAATTATAATCAGGCCATTCCAAGAAGGAAAGCAAGTCAACATTTACCATCCTCATCCTACTTGGAAAACAACCAGCATCCCTGTCATGAGGTCTGGCCATCTGTCTGTCCATCCGTCCCCTACTACTTTTGAAGGCACCATATCAACAGCTGAGGGATCCCATTTGAGTGGAAACAACCAATATTCATGTTGTGAGGACGAGCTATCTCTCTGTCCCTCATCCCCAACTATTTCTGGAGGCACCACATTAACATCTAAGGGATCCTATTTGAGCCGAGCCAGCTTCCCTCTGCCAGTGGACCACTGAGAGGAACAGGAAAAAGGTGAACGTGGAGGCACATCACAGAACAATGAAGACTGTGCTTAGCCAAAGATAAACTTCTAAGAGCCCGTATGATATCTGGAAGGACTTGCTCAAAGGTTCTGGGAGCCAGGAAACAACAAACCCAGAAAGCATATGAGTGGCACTGCCCGGCCAGACACTAAACCTTCCTCCTCTACTGACATGAACTTTCTCGAAGGCACAGGCAGTGGCCGGGGCCACCAGCTCCTCAACATGCAGACTTTGTAAATCATGTGACATGATGCTCTTTAGAAGCTACTCATGATAGCAAAGGCCTGAATGGGCTGAACAGGTACAGGTATCGTTTCTACACAGGACAGGAGATCTCGTAACCAAGTGAGAGTCCCACATGCCCCTAGGGGCTTTCATAATACCACCTCTCTTAAATCAAAGCATACATTGGTTTCCAAGTGGTCATGGTGCCCGAGCCACCTCACATGCACCTAATGCAAAATTCGCCTTTTCTATTCCATACCATATTTCTCCCACTCATGTATTGTCATCTTATTGTCTGTGTAGGTCTTGTGGTAAGATTCTAGTCCAAGAGAAACCGACGCAGAGACAGCCTGGTCTGAATGCCCAGTGCCCAGGGTACTTACTGGCCGGCGAGGGCGTGCTGCATCCGCTGAGGGGTGGGTGGCCATGGAGCCCATGCAGTGGCGGCAGGGACAGTCCTCCGATGACAGGCGGGAAGAGCAAGGGGTAGTGCGCGGCAGGGTAGTGAGTCATGTGTCCACGCACAGCCGGCACGGGGCATGCGTGACTGCTGGTGGTCATGCTTTGGCTGTCACAGCAGAGGGGCTCGGGGGCGGGCACACATCACTGCACGGAGGGGGTGAGGCACGGCCCACAGCGATGCTGGGCCACGCTGGGGCCACGGGCAGGGGGCTCACCAGCTGCCCCAGCTGCACTGCCGCGGGATCTCTGCCCCGGGCATGTTGCGGCGTGGGTGGCGGGAAACAGGCTGCTTTTGCCTGGTGGTTCTCCTTGCAGCTAACAGGGCTCCTTCACCTTGCAATTCCAGGGCTGTTAATCCTGAGAGAGAGAGGGGGAAAAACAAACAAACAAACATAGGTCACAATCTAAGCCTTTCTCTTTTTATCTAGTTATGCAGAAACCCTTAATGTTAATTCAGGTTTCCAAATTCCTTTTTGTTTCCACACATTTATATTCACAAATTATAACATTCCAATTTGGCTAAAACGTGTGTGTAATTTTACAATCATCCTATATTAAACTGCAATCCACTGGTACCTCCATGCCCTGTAGCAGCACACCCCTTTGCTAATTTTTTTCCAGGGAAACCTGAGCACTTTGATACCTGGAAGGTAGGAGCTTTTAGTTTTCTGTGCTTTACTACCCCAGGGACAAGGTGGGGGTGGGCAGTTAAGTTATACCTCAGTCTCTTTTTGTAAGTGTGCCTGAGGGAGGAGGGATGCGCTGTAAATATTTGCTGAATGAAACCGATTGCGTCTCTGGTCATTGGGGAAATGGCTTGTTTGATGTTGTTCTAACCCATGTGCCTCAAACTCTGCACACAGCAAACATCAACAGCTCTGGAGTTTACTGCAGCCATTGGGAATCACACAAACAAAAAGATATAGCTGGAAGAGAAAACTCCATTGCTACTTAAAGAAAGCTAACAGACCCAGTGCAATCTTGTATATCTCAGCTCCTTGTTGTCAGCATGTATACTTATATGAGCAACAGCCATCCGCCCATCCACCCATCCATCCATCCATCTATCCATCCACCCATCCACCCACCCATCCACCCATCCACCCATCCACCCATCCACCCACCCATCCACCCATCCACCCATCCACCCATCCACCCACCCATCCATCCATCCATCTATCCATCCACCCATCCACCCACCCATCCACCCATCCACCCATCCACCCATCCACCCACCCATCCACCCATCCACCCATCCATCCATCCATCCACCCACCCACCCATCCATCCATCCATCCATCCACCCATCCATCCATCCATCCATCCATCCATCCATCCATCCATCCATCCATCCATCCACCCATCCATCCACTCATCCATCCATCCACTCCTCCGTCCATTGATCCAACCATCTATCCACCCACCCACCCACCCACTATCCATTCACAAATCTACCCATCCATTCATCCATCCATCCATTCCTTCCTCCATCCATCCCTCTGTCTGTCCATCCATCCCCCATTCAGGCAATTAAATGATCCATCATTCACTGAGTGTCTGTCTGTCTAACTATCATCAATCAGATAGAAACATGCTATTATGTGTCAGGTACTGATGCCGACCCCAGAGTGATGCACTCTGGAAGAATACTAACGTGGTTCCTGTCCTCCTCGAGGTCACCCACTTGGTGACAACCAAGCTGCCCACCCCCACGGAGCCCCGTCCAGGATTCCTCCATGGCGACAATGCGAGAAGCCTAGCTACCCTAGGTTCTCAGTGGGCAGACTGATTTCACAGGCTTACCTTGGCCTTACTAACCAGTGTCCAGTGGGAGCTCTCCACATCTGAAGACCACTGATTGGCAAGCTCGAAAGGCAGACCCCAGTGGCGTGGAGTCAGAGTGGCATCTCTAGGGCAGCACCGATTGGTTGTTCAGAGCATGACTCTAGAGCCAGTTGTTCAGATGCAACTGTGATTTTCTCTCTCTCGTGTGTGTGTGTTGAGCATAATATGGGGATGTTACAGAATTCACTGTGGAGAGTAACTATGGAGATAAGAGGGGAACTGCCCCAGGACACCACCATGTGCATATTAAATACCAGGGCCAGTTAAAAGTTTGCTTTCAACAAGGGCTGTTTCTAAAGACTATGCTTCTGAGACCAGAGGCTTTAAGGCTGTGGCAAGAAGGGGAGCCCATCACAGTAGATCCAGGACTGTATGTATGTATGTATGTATGTATGTATGTATGTATGTGTATATATATATACACACACACACACACACACATACATATAATCTTAGCACCTAAACTTAGGTCAGATAATTGAAGAGACTAGAGGTGGGGTGTGGCTGAAGGAAGAGCAATATCTCTTTCAGACTTCCCTGTCACTCAGCCTACAGAGGGCCAAGTGAGCTCTGGTGCCCTAAAATGCTCTCATCAATAATAAATTTTGGGGCTGAAAAGATGGTTCAGTGGTTAAAAGCACTTGCTTGCAAAGCCTGACGGCCTGGGTTTGATTCCCCAGTACCCACGCAAAGCCAAATGCTCAAAGTGGCACGTGCATCTGGAGTTCATTTGCAGCAGTAGGTCCTTGTGTACTCACTTTCTCTCTCTCTCTCTCTCAATCTTTCTCAAATAAATAAATAAATATTAAACAATAGAGACTTCTATTTGCCTGCCATGTCAAGTACCTTATGTATAAACTCTGAACTCTAGCCCTTTGAAGCCTCTGTAAAATATACTTTAGTTATTTGAGAAGGAGAGAGAGAGAGAGAGACTGAGAGAGGAAGAGGCAGCTAGAGAGAGAGAATTGGTAAACCAGGGCCTCCAGCCACTGCAAACTCAGATGCATGCACAGACTTGTGGGTGGGTACTGGGGAAGTGAATCGGGGTCTTTGGGCTTCGTGGACAAGTGCCTTAATGGCTTAGCCATCTCGCCAGCCCCTTGCACAGTCTTGGAGGTGAGGAGCTCCGCTTTTCCAGATAAGCCACCACGCAGCAGCTTCATTGTCTTCCCTGCAACATCACAGCCACAGTTCTGGGTCTGAATGACTTTGCCATCTCGGTGCCTCCTTCCGGCCTGTTTCATGCTGTGCTTGCTGATCTAGTCAGTACCAACTGAAGCTGCCCACCCCCTCACCCCATGCCAGCGTCCCCTCCCTGCCCCTGTTCTTGCGGAGGAGAGACCCCACAAGCCCCCGCGGCCTTAGCTCTCGCTCTACCTCCCACGACATTGCTCTGTGGCCTTCAGTCATCTTTAGGAAGCTGGCCAGGGTGGCAGGCTCCCCACCTTCCCGGAGAGGCTGCAACTGTAAACTGAAGTCCCCCCAAATTCCAACACCTCTTCAGACTTTCAGAGCACCACATCTAGTTTATCACAGGGGTTCCGCAAAGAAGACACCATTCGGCATCTTTAACACTTGTGTTTTGTATTTGGAAGCAAATTAATTAGAAAATAAAACAAAGCCATTTAGTATTTCGTGCCTTTCCACTCGATTTGATTTTCAAATCCCACATAAAGCTCAGCATTGTTACAAATGGGCTTTTCTATCTCCATTTGACAAACTACCTCATTAACTGAAAGGGCTGACAGCTTAGTAAACCCACCCCCACAGGGCACAATTCTCAGACTTTTAAAGCTGTCTGTTTGTTTACCAAATAGGGACTGTTGCTATAATCCTTCCCTTCCCTTCTCTTCCCTTACTTTTTCCCTTTCCTTCCTTCTTCCTCCTTCCCTTCCCTTCCTTTCAGTACCATTTACAGACTGGCTTAAAGGTCTGGCAGCATACTTGGGATCTTCAAAAAGTCAAATTAAAACAATCATAACAACGACACTCCTTGTGCCGATTAACAGGCAAAAGAGAAAGCAAATCTGTATTGGAAAAGCCCTGTTCGGAGCGCAAGGGAGCCAGCAGCGTTGGGCAGCGCTGAGCTGTTCTGCACGCAGACAAGCCCTTTTGTTTCAGGTTTGTAGGGGCAAAAATGGTGCCTGGCATTAGTGGGGTTTTTGTCCTTTTGTGCTTACCTGCTTCCAGTTGACACTCTTCCCTTGTCTCTGGAGGCAAAGTAAAAAGGAGCTGGGTGTGGAGGGCAGGAAGTGGTGGACAAGATATGGGAGCTGCCACCCTGAGTACCTGCTACCTGTCTGTCGTCTGTGAGAGGGTAGAAATCAAGTGTTTTACAAGAATATGCTAACTGTAAGTTTCAAAAACTAGAAAGGTAAATCAAGAAGAAAAAACTCTTTAAAAACTACTTTTGCCCAGTTGGTATTGTCCTGCCGTAGCTGCCTGTCACACTTCAGATGTCAGGGAGGACGTGGAAAGACAGGCTCACCTGGACTATGTGATCACCTGTGTGTGGCAGAGTATTGTCACCTCATGTGGCACCTGTGGTAGCTTCCTATATAAAAATCCAGCAATATGGGCTGGAGAGACGGCTTAGCGGTTAAGCGCTTGCCTGTGAAGCCTAAGGACCCCGGTTCGAGGCTCGATTCCCCAGGACCCACGTTAGCCAGATGCACAAGGGGGCGCACGTGTCTCTAGTTCGTTTGCAGTGGCTGGAGGCCCTGGCATGCCCATTCTCTCTCTCTCTCTCTCTGCCTCTTTCTCTGTCTGTCACTCTCAAATACATAAATAAAAATAAACAAAAAAATTAAAAAAATATTTAAAAAATACAGCAACACAGCATGGTGCTGGAGAGATGGCTCAGTGGTAAAGCCAGATACACAAAGGGCACATGCACCTGGAGTTCGTTCGCAGTGGTAAGGAAGTCCTGGCATGCCCATATCTCTTTATCTCTTTCTCCGTCTCTGCCTTTCAAATAAATAAATAAATAATACATAAATATTTTTTTTCAAAAAAACATACAGCCTATTTTCCCTGGTTTAATTAATGGTTTTGTTGCCCTAGCAAGTCAATTTAAATAGCATTATAGTAGTTTCTTGGTGCTTTTAATTCATGAAAGATTTATCTTAGGTTTACTTCAGCTTAAATTTGTATCGCATGCACGCTTCTAGTTTTAGACTTCTTACCATTAAACTGTTTGACAAACACAATGCTTACACACAGCATTTTAACATCAAATAGTTCCTTTGGACCAATGTTTCTCAAAGAGCATCCCAGAGACGGCAGTGTCAATGTCCGCTGGACATTTGTTAAAACAGCAAAAGCTGGGCTGAAGAGAGGGCGTCTCACATTAACTGAGAAGTCCAGGCCTCTTCAGCTCTGATCAGTTATGACAGGCCTTTCTCATTGCCCAGCGTGCACCATGCTGGGTGCCGGCAGAAGCAGGGGTTCTGCTGATTCTTGTCAGGACAACTATTTTATGGCTTACAGTGATGACATCATCTGTCTCCTATCTTGTTGCTTCTGTTTACAAATCTTATTTAGGGTGTGGTCCTCCTGAAATGGTTCTCTAATTTTATTATACTTTCCCTCCATTTTTGCTTCATCCATTTAGTCTTCTATCTGGAAGCCATCCCCTCCCCCTTTAACTTTTCAGTTAGTTTATTTAATTCTATATATTTGTGCTTAGATATTTTTAACATCCAGGAGGTTTTTTTCTTTATTTATTATTTGATTTATCATGACTACCATATCTTTCTTTGTTGATATCTCCTAGGATGTTGGCAATAGTTCTTTCCTATTTTATTTATTTATTTAAGAGAGAGAGACAGAGAGAATGGGCATGCCAGGGCCTCTAGCCACTGCGAATGAACTCCAGATGCCTGTGCTTTACCTGGACTCTGAGGAATTTAACCTGGGTCCTTTGGCCTTGTGGGCAAGTGCCTTAACAGCTAAGCCATCTCTCCAGCCCAGGAATAATTCTTTTGTTAGGATACATGAATAAAGAGTTCAAGGGCAGCCTGGGCTACATATTGAGGTCCTATCTCAACAAAACAAAAACCACAAAAAAATTCTCTTTAGTGTTTAATTCTGCCCACTGTATTGACGCCATTTCTCCTTAGTTTCCTTCTTGATATTTGACTTATTCTCTTATTAGGTGAATGGCTGCCTTAGTACCTGCCAGTTTGTCTAGGCTTCTCTATTCAGACTCAAAAGAGATTGCTTATCACAACTCTGCTTTCTTGAACACGCCTCGCCAAATGAGGTGCATGATGAAGTCATCAAACTGGGATATTTCACCATGGAACCAGCTTCCTTGACCACCCCATTAGGTGATCTTCTGAGCAGGGAGGGGAAAAGAGTTTACTGGTGGTAGCATGGATGAGTGAAGCTGGGTTGCTGGTGTGAACATACTGTTGGTATGTGGCCCTTTGACTGTTTTTCATGATTCATCTCCCCCCCACTCTGACTATGCCTCATGACCCACACTCAGCTACTCAGTGCCTTCGGCATCTGCGTCCAGCAGGCTCACTTGCTTTGCCAGCTTTGGATTATAAGAACCATGAGATGTAAGCAGTAAGAGTGCATTTCTCTTCTCCTTATTCAGAGCATCAACCCGTTTTCCCATCTAGCTACCACTTCCATGTTTTCACTACCCAATGGTCCTACTTTCCAGGATGGGCTATGTCCTTTATTAATTGTCTTAACAGTTTATTATATTTCTAATCTTTTTTCCCCTTTGTTAATTGTTTGTGGCTTTGTTAATTTACTCACCACTGAATACCTGTCTCCAAAAAGTTGTCTCTGTCTCTTGCCTGTGATCAGCACCATTTGTACCTGCGACATCTTTCACAGTTTGTGCTTTTTATAATTGCTTACTAGCATGTAAGTAAACACTTCATAACTGAAAAAAATACAAGTCTTAGGCCCATGATATTTCACTGGAAATTCATTAAATTCAAACAAGTGATCCATAGTTTAGAAAGTTTGAAACCGGGGCCAGATTATTCTTTAGCCTTTGAGTTGTAAATTCCTTCTATGAAAAGTGAGTGTAAGACTAACTGTGTGTGGGGTGGGGGGTGGGGCGGCTGGAGAGATGGCTCAGCAGTTAAGGCACTTGCCTGAGAAGCCTAAGGATCCGGCTCAGATTCCCCAGATCCCACGCAAGCCAGATGCACAAGCTGGTCCTTGCATCCGGCATTCACTTGAAGTGGCTAGAGGTCCTGGTGCATCCATTCCCCTCTTTGTCTATCTCTCAAATCAATAAAAAAATATATATATAAAAAGAATAACCATATGGGAAAGCTTCCCTTACAGTACTAGTTAAGGTAAGATTCAGTCACCAGATGTCAGAATTGTTAATCCTGTGTGGCAAGAGAAAGCCAGAGAGGGCTCCATCTGGAACTGAACGAAAAGGAGAATTTATCGTCACCATGGACCCATCATGGGCTGTGACAGATAGTTCTGCAAATAGATGGCAGGAAGGTAGCTAGATAGTGAGACAGAGAGATGGACAGACTGATGGATGGATGATAGACAAATAACAGATGACAGACAGATCACAGGTAGATGCGTGATGGGTGAGAGACAGATGCTAGACAGATAGTAGATGTGGCCTTCTTTAGTCATGGTTCCTGCAAGTGTATTGGATAGGGAGCCGAGCCAGGAGAAGTGGACCACCTTGCAAGGTGTTTTCTTAAGACTTCATGTTGAGGAGAGAACTCTTCGCAGAGCCCATTTTGAGGCTCTGGATGCAGACACTTCTCGTGAGGCTAGGTGTGCTGGCTTCCCCTGGGCTGCAGCCAAGTGGCATGCAAGATACAAGACGGAAAACACAGATACTGGCTTCATCTCCTCCTGCCGCAGCTTAGGGGCACAATGGTTGATGTGACTATCATCCAAAAAAACAAAATGACAACAAAAACATAAAATGGGAATTGGGCTGGAGAGATGGCTCAGCAGTTAAGGCACTTGTTTGCCTGCAAAGCCTAACAACCTGGGTTCAATTTCCCAGTACCCACGTAAAGCCAGATGCACAAAGTGGCAAATGGGGCTGGAGTTCATTCGCATTAGCTAGAAGCCCTGGCATGTCCATTCTCTCTCTCTCCCTCTTTCTCTCTCATAAATAAATAACTATTTTTAAAAGAAAATTAAAAAAAAGAAATTGTGTCTCCAGAATACGTGCTTACTGATGCACCAGTTCCAATCCTGCATGATCGTGAATCCACATGATGGTGTCCCCGTGAGACGCTGATCTTGGGATGCGTGGGCAGAGTTCATGTGTGGAATTAAACTGGGCCAAGTGTTCCTTCCTTCATAAGCCCTGTTTCCATTACTGACCTACTAATGTACAGAACCCAAAATCACAGGTTTCCATACATTTTTATGCATGTGAATTTCTGCCTATGTTCCTGAAAGTTCTAGTTTCACTTTGGGCTTAAGAGATGAGGTCTTAAAAATTTGATGTTACAAATTATAGATGAGCTTATTTCCAGTGGCTGGAGGCCCTGGCAAAAGCACCCATTCTCTCTCTCTGTATTTTCTTCTTTCCCTCTCAAGTAAATAAATAAATAAATACAATATTTTAAAAAGAGAGAGAGAGAGTAAGGTTGAGCCTTACTCAGACATTCAACTTGGTCTGCTACTTTTAGGAGAAGCATCTTAATGCTACCTTCCTCTGGAAGTTGCCAGTTTTGCAGTGTGGCCTGAAATGACAGTGGGTGGTTCTCCTCTTGTCTCCTTCCATTTTCAGAAAGACTCCGAAAGGTGATTGGCAGGTGAAAAGAGCCCATCCTGACATTCTCTGCTAATGTTATCCAAAGGAAGCCAAAAGGAGAAAACTGGAACCAGTAAAGGAACTCTTACAGGACATACCTCCACTGGGATGCACCTCCAACAGGGCTCAGTGGTCCTTCCAGATTACTCTGAGATTTCCCAGAACATCTGGAAACATCTAGGGGGGGATCTGAAAATACCACCAAAGCAGAAACACTGCCATGTTCTCACCAAATCCCGTTACCTTCTTCCACTCTCACTGCCAGTTTTCCTAACTTCCTCCACACCTGAGTGGAATCATAACGTAGAGCTCTGGCTGGTGGGATGGGGCAGCTGTGATGCCAGCCACCTTGGTACTCTCTCCCCAAATCTCCCATGGCATCACTCAGATTTGTTTCCCTCCTCCTGACCCCTTTTCTGGCTAACTGGAGAAGGCCCATGTGGAAGTTTGAATAGATAGCCCACAATATATTGTGTTTTATTAGTTTGTAGTTTGCATCTGCAGCCACTTGGCTGGAGGTGGTGTTACTGGGTGGATCTTAAGGTGTGGTGGTGGGTTTGAGATTCCAATCTAAAGATATGCCAAGTGTGCCTAGCTGGAGTTCCTGAAGTGTGCTGTACTATATGGCTTTTGGCTTTTCTATGTTTGGACCTGTGAAGTCAGGCCAGCTTCTTGCCTTTATGGAACTTCCCCTAGATGTTTAAGCTTCAATAAATCCCTTCCTCCATAACTGGGCCAGGTCTGGAAGGTCATCGCAGTGAACCTGAAGCTGTCTGCTATATCCCAGTAGAACTCCATGGACCCAAGCAAGGAACCAGCCAGGCCATCAACTGGCTGAGTGAAGGTGACTGGCCCATTGATCTGCATTGAGCAGTGACATCACTGAGAAAGAAATCTAGCATGGTAACCACTGAGATTCAGGGGTAGTTGTTATGATTACACCAAGAACGTTCTGGATTATGCCAACATAATTGTACTATGCCTATTTTCACTCCAGTTTTTAAAATTTGTTTTATTTATTTATTTTTCAGGGATTGTTTTTTCCAGGTAGGGTCTTGCTCTATCCCACGGTGACCTGGAATTCAGTATGTAGTCTCAGGGTTGCCTTGAACGCACAGAGATCCTCCTACTTCTGCCTCCTGAGTGCTGGGATTAAAGGCATGAGCCACCATGCCCAGCTTCACTTCAATTTTTGATTTCCAAATCTTTGTCACTCCTTCTGATCTTTTACTGAACTAATTTTAGGTAAATTGTTTAATTAAATCAATTAAACTAAATTATTAGATTTGTTTTCATTGCATATATTCATATATACCTGGTATCAAGACATCTTCATGCAAGTATTAAGGTATGTTTTGAGGCAAATCTACCCCAAGGTTTTCCACCTTTCTAAATAAACAAATGCTTGCTACAGTTAAAAAGGAGAGACATTCCAATGCCAGTGTGGTTAGTAGCCTCCAGGTTGTCTCCTACGTGATGACATTGTATGTGAACTCACAGGGAGTGGCACTGACCGAGGCCACCCCCATGTGGGCTAGTGTCTCAAGTAGCCAGCATGTCACTTGTGCTCATGCTTTTGGCTGGTTGCCAGGACCAGTGTCCAATCTAGCCAAGGACAGCATGAAGTGGGCCTTTCCAAAACAGACAGGGTGGTCACTGACCCCTATGCATGGCAAGATCCAAAGCATACAAATCATACCTCCTCCCCGCAAGTATGAAAAGAAGAAAATGTGAGCCAGGATGTGAAGATGACTCCTGCTCTCCCTTGTGGGGTGCAGGACGCAAGCTGGCCGTGCCTGGGGGTACAGTCAACAAGTAGATCCTACACCCCCCACACATGCACGCACACGCATGCACACGTGCACACGCACACACATGCTCGTGCACACACACACGCGCACACACAGGCACACACACACACACACACACACGCACACACGCACACATCTGCAGCTCCTGGCTTCCCCACTAGTGTCCTTGCAGTAGACTCCCGTTTGCAAACCCAGTGTGATAATACTGGCTTCTGGTACGTGAACCAAAGAACTTTTGCTTGGTAACAAATGTTTATATAAACTCGTTACCGTAAGTTTGCAAGCCATGAGATTATTATTAAGTGAGATTCTGAATGATTGCTGTATTAATAATGGCAGCATTCTAATCATTGCAGTGTGGTGGGGTCCTGAGAGGAGGGTGTGAGCAGTCAGGTGATGTCATGGCAACCAGCTCCCAACAAAGACAGAAGGGATTCCTGCAGGAAACACATAGGCATTCTCTGCTCAGTTTGGTCGGTAACATGTGAACCCTCATGTTTCTTAGTGTGTAAACAAATAACATGTTTGCACAGAAAATAATGTTGAAAGTAGTTGACTCCAGACGCCTAAATACTGTATCATGGGGTCCAAGATTACTTATTAACTGCTAGATTCTTTCAAAGTCAAGAGAACCAGCATGGTGGCATGGTGGCGCATACCTTTCATCCCAGCACTCAGGAGGCAGAGGTAAGAGAAGCTCCATGAGTTCGAGGCCACCCTGAGACTGCATGATGAATTCCAGGTCAGCCTGGGCTAGAGTGAGAGCCTACCTTGAAAAGCCAAGAAAGAAAGAAAGAAAAAAGAAGAGAACCACCCATGTTTTGGAGAAGTTATTAATTCAGCAAGTGTCACTTGACAGACGTGATGGATAGGCAGGCGAGCTTGGGTGTGCTTGGTTAAAACTTTAGACGCAGTGCTTTATGACTTCACATCTTGAGAACAGAGGGGCGAACCTTAGTGAGTCTGTTTCCTGACAGAAGGGTGGGGAGTTGCTGCCTCAGCTCACAGTGTGGCATGGGGATGGAGTGAGCTGGCACTGCCCTCTGGAACTGATCCTGGCACCAGGGAGGGACTCGTCATTCTCAGCACTGTTGTGGCTGTGACCTGATGGTTTCAGCCACTTCATATTCTGGCATAGCTGGAAACAGAACAAAAGCACCCCCTACTTTTTTATCTTAATATGTCACTTTTTATTTATTTGTTAGAGAGAGAGAGAGAGAGAGAATATGGGCACACCAGAGCCTCCATCAACTGCAAAGTCTACATGTCTATGCCATCTTGTGCATCTGCCTTATGTGGGCACTGGAGAATCGAACCTGGTTCCTTAGGCTTCCCAGGCAAGTGCCTTCACTGCTAAGCTACCTCTCCAACCTTTATTTTCTAATAATCACTCTAACATTTCTTACATTATTATATGAATTCACTTATATGAGATGCTATTTGTGTACATACACTTGTAGCAGCTTCTTTAAAGCCTAATTTCTTAACTTAAAAAAAATTCGCGGAAGCAATTTCCTAAGAAAATGGTGAAAGTATAGAAATGGCTCTGGTGTCCCCGACTGGTTATTAAGATCCAGCCTGACCGCCAGCACCGCCCAGGCAGGCAGCTCCCAGCGGAAGGCCAGCTACTTTCCAACTACCTTGTCACCCTAGCAATCTGCCAGTCAGTGCTTCTTCTAACCCTGTTCTAGTTCCAGCTCTTTATTGCTTAAATTTCATTTCTAGCAGACAGAGAAAGAGAGAGAGAGAGAGAAGCAGTTTAAAAATTCCTTGTGGGCCAAAACACAGCCTAGGGCATCTTATGCTAAGAAGGACTCAAAAATAATGCTGAGACATTTTCTTGAATCTGTAGTAGAGGTGAAAGCATCTCTAATTAGACTTCCTGTATTCAAAAGTTAGCTGTTTGCTTGACTTCGTGGACAAGCACCTTAAAAATTACAATAAAAAATTAAGTGACAAGTCCAAATGCTTTCTCCCCCGCCAAAACACATACCAGAATTTGTGTTTAGAGTCACTTAAATGAAGGGAAATTAACAGCGAGTGAGAAAGCTCTCAGTGGTGACGTGCGTGAATGACCACATGCCCATGACATTTTACTGCCTCCACTCAAGCAGATGGGATTCCAGCATGAGCTGGCCTCTGTCGAGATGAACGGGATTCCACAACTCTTAGCACATTGGCATAGAAATGGGGTGGATTCGGGCGCAGAGGCATTCTTCGAGAAACAAAGCGGCCACAAAGGTGTCCTGTCCCCAGTGTCTGTCAGTGCAGACTCATCTGTTACGGAGTCCCATTCATTCTCATTAAAGCTACATTCACTATCAGATGACAGTGCAGGCACCCCATGGAAATCGTGAGGACCAGATCATCTATTAACCACAGCCGCTGCTGAGCCAGCAGCAGAAGACCCAACTGCAGTCTCTCAACTGGCGATACAAATCAGGAAAGTGCCAGGCAGAAATCAAACACGCAGATAAAAGCAGACCCGCCCGTGAGCCCACGCACCGAGGGCTCCTGCATTGACAAAGGCCACACAAGACAGTGAAATTCAATGAAGGGGACTGAGAGCGAAGGGAAACAGGCCAGCACCAGGGAGCCAAAGCCCCTTTCCTATAGAAAGAAACCAGCATGGGGCATGCCTTTGCAGAAGGGCCCAGGGCACCACGGGCCGCAATGCACATCTGGCTCACAGGTGTGCCGCCTGGTATTCCTAAACCAGCCATCGACAGTCATGTGGCAAGAGGTCTATTGTTGTTTGGGGTGGGAAGTAGAAAAGAATTATAGCTCTCATATCATGATGCTTTAGGGAAAATGTATGTAAGTCCCATTCAAAACATACTTCCTCTGGCAGATTATATTTTTAATCCACCTACTTAATTAGCTTGCTCCTCAGTGGATCAAATGATATTAAGTGAGTTAGAGTAATATTGCCATTGGAGCAGCCATTTAATTCTGGCAACTCAAAAGCAAATTATTTCATAAATGGATCGTTTATTCAATTCAGCTCCAATTCAATTCTAAGCCCCTTCTATAACGCCAGCGCTGAGATAGATCCATAGGAGAACCAACCCAGGCCCACAGCACTTTGCAGATTTCAGTAATGTAATGAGCATATTAATGAATATAGTAATTACGATATACATTAATTAATGACTGCAACAATGAACGTATGGTCTGGGACATGGGAGCTAGGCAACCAAAGTACTATCACGGGGCTGGAGAGGTGGCTTAGTAGTTAAGGCACTTGCCTGTGAAGCCTAAGGGCCCGTGTTCGACTCTCCAGGTCCCACGGAAGCTCCAGATGAAGCAAGTGTGTGAGGTCACCCACGCGTACAATGTGGCACACACATCTGGAGTTCAATTGCAGTGGCTGGAGGCCCAGGTGTGCCAAATCTCTCTCTCTCTCTTTCTTTCTCACTCTCTTCCCATCTCACTCTCTCTCACAAGTAAATTACAAAAAAGGGGTATTATTCATTCAAGGGATCAGCAGAGGGAATGGAAGATGACTATGGAAAGATACAAAGGGCAGCTCAGTAAGTAGCAGCAAGATAGATGTTTTAGGCATTAGCAACAGTCCAGTGCAGAGAGCAGACAGAGACTAGAGAGACACATTTCTACACCAGAGGAGCAGATTAATCACAGGGTAGACATGAAAACAATTACGATTCAACAGTGGAGTGAACTGGACAGGTTTCAGGAATGTCGGCTGTGTTAGTTCCAAGGGTACTCCGATACAAAGGTCAAGGACACATGGCCCTGTCATCCCCTTCCTCCCAAGTAGCTCATGGCCCTGTGGGGGGAGAAGACAGCTCTTCAGTGTCATAGATGAGGCAAGTCACGTGGGACTTGGAACACAACAGTGTGATGCTGGGGTTCTGCCACTGGAAACTAAACATGGCCGGGAAATGGAGAAGGACCAGGGTGGACGAAAGGTACGGTAGACTGAGTTCCTTGGGAGTGTCTGTGGAGCTTATGAACAGAAAGGTTTATTAGCAAAGATGACATAATCACAGTCCTTCCAGGAAACAGAAAGCAAAACAAAGTGTCTTTGCTTGTCACCTACGTAGCTGGCTTCTTAAAACCTGGTGGAATCACAGAAGAGAATGATTTAGATGGAACGTAAGTGCGGTCATTTGAATGTGTGTCCCCCATAGATTCAGGGGTTTTATTAAAGCTTCTAACTTGGGTCTCCAACCACCTGGCTGGAGGAGGCGTCACAGGGGTGGATCCTGGGGTCCAGCCCTAAGGTGTGTTTGGAGGCGCATCTGATTTCCAGCCCAAAGTTAGGCAAAGCACTCTGAGCCCTGGAGGGCTCCCTGATGCTTGCTGCCCACACGTGCTTGCTGCTTTTGGTTTTCACGGCTGTTTGGTTGTTTCTCTCTGCTTGGGTGTGTGGAAGCAGCTTCTCTGCCACTGATGGAACGTCCCCTGGATCTGTAAACTTGAAATAAACCCTTTCCTCCCCCAAACTGTGCTGGTTTGGATGTCCATCCCAGCAAAGTAGAGTTGACTACAGCCCAACAGACATGAGACACATGCCAAGTCCAACGCAGGCGGTTACTGCTGGGCGAACATCTCCATTCTTTTAAGCACCTCTGCGGAGACAGTGGACTTTGGAGGCGCAGGCAATGTCAGTGTAGTTGAGGTCCTTGGCCTGGCTCTTTTATTTAATACGCACTTTTTACAAACTTGGCTAGAACCACAGTGTTGGGGAAAGTGCAAAACGTTGATGTGGACAAAGCTTTGGCCTGTGTCTGTTGGCTTCTTGTCACTGTGATGACACACCCAAGGAGATGTAAGGAGGAAAGGTCGACTTTGACTCAGAGTTTCGGGTCATGGTCGTGTGGATGGCTTTTGGCCGTGACGAGGGAGGACGTCATGGCAGAAGCAGGTAGCTGAACAACGCTGGTCCCTCATGGTGGCCAGAACCCAGAATAAGAGATGACTGGTGTCGAGGTTTCTAATGAAATGACACACCCTTCTAAAGCCTCCAGTGAGCAACTTCCCTCCACCTGGTGCCACCTATTACTACAGGAGCTCGGTCAGCTACTTGTCCATGGGCTCAGCCTCCTCACGAGCAAATCACTCTCAGCTGCGCCACCCGCTGGAGACAAGCCTGGCGCACCTTCCAGAACTCGATGGCCCTGAACTTCCCGGTTGTGGCTGGTGACAGTGCACAGGGAGAGCTGCCTGCCCACGAGGAACCAGCCAAGGTGGGTGTGAGTCAAAGTAAGAGTCACCAGTGGCTGATGACACTGAGCAGGTCCTTATTCAAGTTGTCAGTTATTTCACTGTGGAAGTTTCTGCATTAATTTTGATGTAAAATTTTACATTAAAATATGATTTTTAGTTGGGTGTGGTGGCACACGCCTTTGATCCCAGCACTCAGGAGGCAGAGGTAGGAGGATCGCCATGAGTTCGAGGCTACCCTGAGACTCTATAGTGAATCCCAGGTCAGCCTGGGCTAGAGCAAGACCCTACCTCAAAAAACCAAATATATATATATAATGATTTTTGGGGGGCTGGAGAGATGGCATAATGGTTAAGGAGCTTGCCTGTAAAGCCAAAGGACCCAGGTTTGATCCCCCAGTATCCATGTCAGCCAGATAGACAAGGTAGTATGTGTGTCTGGGGTTCATTTGCAGTGGCTGGAGGCCCTGGCGCACCCATTCTCTCTCTCTCTCTTTCTCTCCAATAAATAAGTATTTAGAAATATGATTTTTATCACTGAATCTTTTAGGCACCTCCTTGTTGTGTGTTGCCAGGGTGAGTGGTTTTCTTGCCTCACCCCAATCCTGGCTCAGGGACAGTTGGCACAGTTCTGAGGAGGCAGACAATCAGGGTAATTGTGGCAAAAATCATGACTTTCCCACAGCATCGTCCTGATTTGACAGTTACTCCACACCGTTCTTCCTAAACAGCTGCCTCCCCGCCATGATTGAGCCAAGGCAAGATGTACCCACCAAGGCAGTTGTGGCACACAGGCTATGTGGGCAAGCACCCACTCCCAGTGGAAGGGAATTCCAGCCTGGTACTGAGAACCGAGTCAGAAGCCTAGGTCTTGGGAGGCCATATTCCCTCTAGGAAAGTTTTCACTATTCTCTGGCTAAGAAAGAGAGGTTATACTGTCAAAAGTCTTCCAATGTCTATTTGTCCTCTTTGCTTCATGCTGCTCTCACTCCTGATCAGAGAGCCTGTTTTTACAGATGGCAGCAAACGCCAAGAGGACCCAAGACCCATCAGTAAGACAAGAAAAGAAAACCAACCACCAAGCATAAGGCAAGTCATCTCTATCATAGCTTCCAGGGCCCAGAAAACATTACAGAGGAAGTGGAAGATTCAATATGAGTGCTGCTCTCCCGGCTAGCCTGAGAACCGCCCTTAGGGAGATGGGACTGGACAGTGAAGAGACTCAAGTTAACTTTGCTTTAAACCGGCAGATTACATAGCTGTGAGATCAGCTGTCGAGTAAGGAATTCAGCATCTCACAGCAATAATATAAGAAAAGTTATTAATAAGAAATATTCTTACACGTTTTTTTCCCTATAGTTCATTCTCATAGTTCATTCCCACAGTTCATTCTCAGAGTTCATCCCCACAACTAAGGAGACTCAAAACCCATCAAAGTAGAAACCTAGAGGTTGCAGATGGCTCAACACTAAAGTGGACTTAGAACACACTCACCAAGGCTCAGGGAACCCGTGGAAAAGGGGGCGGGAATATTTTAAGCGCCACGGGGGGGGGGGGGGTTATACTCTGAGGCAGTGTGCCCACCCACAGAGACTGGTGCATTCATGACCTGGCAGACAATACACAGACAATACTGGGAACCTGAGTGAGGAGGGCTCTCAGTGGAGTGGGCTGGGAGAGGGGACATACGAGTTTAGCCCAAAGGGTATGTGACTCATATACAATATGTTCATAGAATAAAGTTCTCAATAAAAGGGAAAAGAAATAGCAACTGTGAGATCATCAGTTGGAGTTTTCTCATGTAAATAAAAGAAGCAAATGCCATTAAGGATACACTTCAGCCTGGGACCAGGAGGGCTGAGTTTTCTTTCTGGTTAAATTACTCACAATGAATCACCAGAAAGAAGACTGCAGAAACAACCATGGCACCATCAGCTCAAAGTTGACATTTTGCAACATGAGCACAGATTTCGATTTCTATTTGGGCTTGACCTTCCTGCCGGGTTTCATAGCCTCGGCATTTCAGTACCTACAAATCCATCCTGGGCAAAGAAAACTGACGTGTTCTGACTCCTCCAGTGCCTCAGGTCTCAGGTGGGAGTCTTCCTGTGGCCTTCACTGCAGTTCCTGGACCACAGTGGGAACTGAAGAGATATTTGCCCAATGGTTGCACACTGAAAATTCCTAAAGTAATGAAGAACACATCAAAATAAACATGGAGGGCTGGAGAGATGGTTTGTGGTTAAGACACTTGCCTATGAAGCCTTAAGAACCCAGGTTTGAGTCGCCAGTACCCATTTAAGGCAGATGCACAAGGTGGTGCATGTGTCTGGAATTTGCAGCAGCTAGAGGCCCTGGAGTGCCTATTCTCTCTCGCTCAAATAAATAAGTAAATAAATAAAATATTTTAAAAAATCAACCAGGAAATACTCACGTAGCGATGTGTTCTGATTACTGTTGCACATCAGCCAAATGTCCACAGAGGCTCAAAACATGACCTTTCAGCTCTAATCTTCCCGCAGTGGCAATTTCTGTCCAGTCCTTTCGTAGTGGCAGAAGTTGTACAAGTGGACGTGAGCCAGCAGACCTTATGCCAACAACCGAATGAAGAAATTATCTGTGCATGTTCTTGGTGAGGAGGAAATTTTGCCAACAACAGATTCCTCGTGAGGCTTTGCTGACTAAACTGGTTTGGAAATTGCTTGTACGTGTCTGGGAATGATATTCAGGGACAAGGATGCTTGTGCCCGTGTGTGTGTATGTGGGGGGGGGGCATGATAAAGGCCAAGAGTTCAAGTCACTGTTTACTGAAACTATCCACTGACACGTGTCACTCGGTTGGCTTGGATGATGAGTATTGGGCCAGCAGTGAGGCATTCTGTGGGACAGTGACACGGGGTGCTCTCAGTTGGCACAAGATCCAGTTCTCCTTCTCTGAGAAATTTCACCCACAAGCAGTTTGCCATGGAGGCACTCAAAATCACACGCAGAGGCAGAAGCCGCTCTCCACCGCTGCAGCCCACGCATCTCCGAGGCTGTGGGTTTCCGCGGGTGACGTCCTCGGGCTGGCGGCCCACGTGACCCTGCTTGGTTTATGGAAGCTGAGGAGATATGGGTCAAAGCGTCACCGGTCTCAGTCACATTTTAAGTGATGTTAATGTACTCCCACAAGAGGTCAGCTGCCAAGACTTGCATTTGTGGACTCTAAAATAGACTGTGGAGAGTCTTTTAAAATGTTAAGTAATGTGGGGGCTGGAGAGATGACTTAGTGCTTATGGCGCTTGCCTGCAAAGCCTAAAGGACCGTGGTTCGATTCCCCAGGACCCACGTAAGCCAGATGCCCAAAGTGGTGCATGTGTCTGTAGTTCATTTGCAGTGGCTAGAGGCCCTGGTGTGCCCATTCTCTGTCTCTCAAACTGTTAAAAAATGTTCAATAATGTTAACATACCAGATGTGTCATTACTGCATGTGTGTAAACATATATAACTTAACACGTTATGGTCACATGTGCATACATGTAAATGCGCAGTGTCTCATGGCATAGCTGATGTATGTCCTTTCCAAGGTGAAACATTTAATTATTATTTAACAAACTATAGCTTTATTCTTTTCTTAATTTTTTTTTTTTATTTATTAGTGAGAGGGAGAAAAAGAGAAAGAGAATGGGTACAGCCAGGGTCTCCAGCCACTGTAAATGAACTCCAGATGTGTGTGCCACCTTTGTGCATCTAACTTATGTGGGTCCTGGGGCATCGAAACTAGGTCCCTTAGGGCTTTACAAGCAAGTGCCTTAACCAGTGAGCAATCTCTCCAGTCCTCCTCACTTTCAATTTCATATAAATAAAAATCTAGCAGGCAACGCTCATTTCCTCTTCAGTGCCTTTCTCTTACAATAAAACAAAAGGTGTCACCCATTGTTAATCTGTTTCAGAACATGGTGTTTTGCCTCAGCTTAGAAACAGGTTAACCAGGTTATCTGTGGAAAGAATACAATCTTTGGTAACTTTCCCTCAAATAAAAAAAGAAAAAGAGTTAAAAGCCAGCAATTGAAAATCAGAGAGAAGAAATACCAACTCTATGGGAAGCCACATATCTAGAGAGTACTTAAACTATCTCACTTTATAAACTTCAACAGGAATATGATTTCTGGCATTATGGCTTATAGAATCACTTGGGAATGAATAATTCATTGGCTTTTTTTTTTTTTTTAACCAAGCCTCCAGTGTAAATCAGTCAAATATAGCAACATGATATTCGTGCTGAATTTTTAAGTCCTTAAAACATTTAGATGGAAACTTTTTCTTTTCAAGAGTGAGGGAGGGAGAATGTCATTTTTCCGTCTGCTCACGTTGCCCGGGCATACTTTCATTATGTACTTCTAGAAAAATCTATAAAGAGGGATTTAATTAAACAATAAACCAGGGAATGGTAGAAGGCAAGAAAAGCAACAAGCAAACAAACTTTGAGTGTTATGTTTTCTTTATTAACATAGAGAAGGGAAACGAAACAGAAAGGCAATCTAATAACAAACGTTCCTTTGAGCCATGCTCGGGAGCGAAGGGACATTCCCTTATTGTTCCGCCCATCTGATTGGTCCGTACATGGCAATAAAGGTGGAATGGACGGAAACAGGAAACAGACGGGCACATCTCTAGCATCTTTATTACCAGCTAATAGATATCTGAGAAGAACGCACAGATAATGCCGAATCGTCTGTACCAATCTCCTAAGCAATTATTCTTAATTAGTGGGTTCTGTTTATAGATTCAACATCGTGTACCCTTATGTATCAGAAAGATGATGGCAGCTGGAGAGAAAGAAATGACACTCTTAAAGGAAAAGTATTGCAAGATGCTGAGGGATTTCGCTTTTGGTGAGGTGAATGAATCTTGATTCTTCTCTCTGCCCTGGCATAAGTAGGCTTCTTCTTTTTTTTGTGTGTGAATGATTAAAGAAAAAGTTTTTAAAAAAACACAATAATTATCAAGGGAAGCTAAGCGAACAAGTGTTCTTGTCATTGCTTCAGAAAAATGAAAAGAAATCCATCAAAATGAAATAATTATGTAGGACAGAAATATTCCCTCGTATTATAACTCCAAATGCTTCCAGAAGGCTCCCTCCTCCCCAACTCCAACAAAATGTAGAGATGCGGCACCTGCAATTTGCTTCTGCCAAATTGAAAGCCAAGGGGTAAAATGGGCGGTGTGACCAGCTGTATCTTCATAAAAGAGAGAATATGAAATGATTTTTTCCAGGCCAACATGGTCCAAGGGGACCTGAGTGTATACATGGAGCCAATGGGCCACTTCAGCAAATGGAAAAATATTGTGTAGATCAGCTCCACCCTACCCCATGCCCCACAAACCTGGCTTGTGAATCCTCAAAAGCTTCTCCTCTGACTGGCATTACTTATTTCCATGCATGTTGTCTAGGTATCTTTCCTATAAATAAGCAACATGGTGATCTGGCCTCTTGGGTTTCTGTAAAGACTAAAAGTCTAGACTTTTTAAATATGTGTGGTCATTTTAGTAATATTCTGTTCTCCTTCCTTGAAAACCAGAGTTTTTCCCTAGCATACTGGACTTCTGTTTACAAGGACCGTTGTGGATACATGCCAGTACACGAATGATGTATGCTACAACGCTCTAAAATGACCATACTCTGTTGAGCATGTGGTGCCCCATGATGGCACTATTTTGGGAGAGGCCTTAAGAAAGTAGGTCACTGGTCATGGGTCCTCAGGGGTCCCATGTTCCTGGACCCTACCTGTCTCACTCTTCTCTTGTTTACTGTGAGGTCAAGAAGTTCATCCACTCCACACTCTAGCTGTCATAGTTTTCTGTCCAAGCACACATGGGTGGCCAAAGGAACATGGCTTGAACCCTCTAAAATCATGAACCAAAGGAAATACCCCCTTAGGGTTTTCTCAGGAATTTTGGTCGCAGTGACAAGACAGTTAAGCAATACAGATCCTCTTCTTCTGAAAAGCACTTAGAGCAAGAGAATACCCCCACCCAAACTGGCCTTTTTCATTGGTGTGAGTGTCAGAGACAAGGCAGAAGTAGACTACCCAGGCCACCTTTGCTTGGATGACTTGGTGACAAAGCCTGGCCGCCTTTGGTAACCCCCTTCTCATTTTAGAACCAACTCCAGAGCGCCCCTTCTCTCACCAGATGAGTCCGTCTCTGTACACATCACCAAATTATATATTTGTGTGTTCTTCAGGCTTCAAGGTGAAGTTTTTCTTTTCTTGTTTTTAAATAGCAAAATGTCCCACAGCTTATGAATATGGGCCGAGTTGTCAACACGTCACTAAGTCTGGGGGCTGCAGAGATGGCTCACTGACAGTGTGCTCACCACCCAGCTGGAGCCCCTGAGCTCAATCTCCAGACCCTGTGTCAAAAGCTGGAAGCCACGATGGGCTTCTGTGAGCCCAGCATGCCGATGCTCGTGGCCACATGGGAGGCAGAGGCAGGAGAAGTTCCCAGGACCCCGGCAACCCTGCTTCAAATGAGGTGGACAGGTGAGAACTAAACTGGAAGTTGTTCTCTGACCTCTGACCGTGGTTGGCAACTGTACCCTTCAATCTACTGCATATGTGAATCTCTTTAAAAAAAAAACAAAAACAAAAAACAAAAAACAAAATGAACTTTTAAGCCAGGCGTGGTGGCACATGCCTTCAATCCTAGTAATTAAGAGGCAGGGGTAGGAGGGTCACCGTGAGTTTGAGACCACCCTGAAACTACAGAGTGAATTCCAGGTCATCCTGGGCTACAGCAAGACCCTACCTTGAAAAACAAATAAGCAAACAAAACAAACAAACAAACAAAAACTTTTAAAATTGTCAACTTCCATAGTTATAGACAATAAACCTTAGAAATCCACACTCCATTATATCCCCTCCCCCTCATCCCTCTCAATTAATCTCTTTTATTTTGATGTCATCATCTTTTCCTCCTATTATGAGGGTCTTGTGTAGGTAGTGTCAGACACTGTGAGGCCATGAATATCAAGACTACTTTATACCTGGAAGAGTGCATTGTAAGCCATCCTGCCCTTCCTTTGGCTCTTCCATTCTTTCCACCACCTCTTCTGCAATGGACCCTGAGGCTTGGAAGGTGTGGCAGAGATGTCTCCTGACCCCTTAGCTTTTATATATATAGGTGTGTGTTGCCAATAAATGTCACATTGACACAGCCCATGTAAGTGATTCCTGTTGTGAATGATATAACTTTCTAGGTTATATTGACAATATTCCACTGTTAAATAAAAGTATCCATCACAGATTTTAGGTTTCATTCCCATGGATGATCTGTCATAATGCTGTGTACTGAGTCTGCAGCCTAAACCACCCTCCTGTTCCTCACTACCTCCCTCTTCTCCGACTGCAAGGTATACAGGTGGCAAATAATTCTTTTTTTTTGTATGTTATTTCTGGGTAAAGGTCAGAGCTAGGCAAAGTGGTGGCCAAGTTACTGGATGGCTTCCCGGCTTCTCCTTGGCATCTGAGAGTAAAACTCACTCTTTATCAGCTTCCTTCTTCTGCTCAGATGGTGGGAAGATGGGCCAGACAAGAGAGGAATGTTTGGCGTGGGTGAGGGAGAGGAGATAAAGTGAGGAAGGGGCAACTCTTTCCAAGAGTAAGCTGAGCAAGGGTAGATACCCGAGCCAGCGGCCTCAGAAGAGGAAAGGCAGCTCCTGGGAAGGGCTTGTGATCCAGATGGCTCTGCAAGGTCCATCCTTTCCTGTATAGTTTTTTTTTTTTTTGATTTTAAAAAAATTTTTATTAGCACTTTCCATGATTATAAAAAAAAATCCATGGTAATTCCCTCCCTCCCCCCCCCCACTTTCCCCTTTCCTGTATACTTTTAAAAATAAAAATATATATTGTTAATTTATTTAAGGGGGGGAAAGAGAGAGAGAGGAGAGAGAAGAGAAAATGGGCACACCAGGGTCTCTAGCCACTGCAAAGGAACTCCATATGCATGCATCACCTTGTGCAACTGGCTTATGTAGGTGCTGGGGAATCAGACTCTAGATGCATGCACTACCTTGTTTACCTGGTTTACATGGGTACTGGGGAATCAAACTTGGGTCCTTAGGCTTCACAGGCAAGTGTTTTAACTGCTAAGCCATCACTCCAGCCACCCCCCTGTACACTTTTGCTCAATCCTTCCTGTGATGCCAACAAGCTATGAATTAACCAATATATTACCTATGATGAAAGTGACCTGCTGAGAAATGAGATCATTCACTCACAATCACAGAAGAAGGTTTGGAGATGGAGTCTATAACTAGACACTTCCATAAAAGAACTGCCATAGAGGAGTCATCAGTTTGGTAGGTATTCACCTTGGGCTCCTGGAAGCCAAACTCAAAGATCCAGTATAGAAAGGCATAGACAGAGCTGGAGAGATGGCTTAGAAGTTAAGATGCTTTCCTGCAAAGCCTAAGGACCCAGGTTCAATTTCTCAGTACCCACATAAGCCAACTGCATGAGGTGGTACATGCATCTAGAGTTTGTTTGCAGTGGCTAGAGGTCCTGGTATGCCCCTTCTCTCTCTCTCTTTCAGTCTGTTTCTCTTAAATAAATACAAATAAACAAGTTATAACATTCAAAACAGAAAGGCATAGACAGCTTTAAAAGAGCCACCTCTTATAGCTCTAAACTCTGACTGGAATCCACTTACCCAATGAACAAACATAATTTATAACAGTGCCGAAAATGGTTTTGTAATGTCTTCCTCCTGCATGAGCAGACGAGGTCATTTTCTTTAAAAAGTTTGCTCTCTTTTAGTTGAAGCAAGTCTGCCTCTGATGATTGGATTGCCTGTTTTAGACCTGCTGTTGTGGCTTTCAGTGGGCTTCCTTCCATCAACGGATTAGGGGTGAATTTATTTTGATCACTGCACTTGTTATGATGCAGGAAGGTATAGATTACATACCCCAGATGGGAGTTCTTTTGCCTGAAAGAACAGTACTTCACATTGGTTTAAGCAGTGGGTATTGAATGACATCATGTAAACAGGAATGTGTTGATAGGCAGACCAGAAAAGAAATGCGAAAAAAAATCCATCAACGACTCAGTCCCCTGATGTCCTTTCTTACTTTCACAAGCATGTGTCTCTTTGGCTCATGATCACAGATGGGATATACTTTGCAAGAAGGAGTAGCCATTATGAAAAGGCAAGTAGGAGAGATGGCTCAGAGGTTAAGGCGATTGCCTGCAAAGCCTGACTCTTCGGGTTCAATTCCCCATTGTAAAGCCAGATGCACAAAGTGGCACATCTGGAGTTAATTTGCAGCAACTGGCGACCCCGGTATGCCGATTCTTTCTTGCCCTTTCTCTTTCTCTCTCTCTCCTTGCAAAATAAATAAATAAATAAAATTTCAAAAAAGGCAAGTATTTGTAACCCAAACTTTCTCTAAAGGACCCTAAAGACTTGACCAGAAGTTTTACTGGCCAGAACTGAGTCTTCCTCTGAAGGAGAAGCTGGGAAGTGAGAACATGCAGCAGACTCTTTAGCAGATGGTGACAAAGGCCCTTACAGGGCTGGAGAGATGGCTTAGCGGTTAAGCGCTTGCCTGTGAAGCCTAAGGACCCCAGTTTGAGGCTTGGTTCCCCAGGTCCCACGTTAGCCAGATGCACAAGGGGGCACACACATCTGGAGTTCATTTGCAGTGGCTGGAAGCCCTGGCGTGCCCATCCTCTCTCTCTCCATCTATCTGTCTTTCTCCCTGTGTCTGTCACTCTCAAATAAATAAATAAAAAATGAACAAAAAAATATTTAAAAAGGCCCTTACAGCATCTAGCACTCATGAACACATGCCCGGGGTTGTATAATTTCTGTCTTTCCTCTATACCCAAGCAATACCAGAAAGCCATCATGGCCCAATACCACCTTTCTGATCCAAGAACTATTTTCTTCCTTTCTAAATTGAGATTCTGTTTTTGTTATTTATCTATTTAAGAGAGAGACAGAAAGAGGGAGGGAGGGAGGGAGAGAGTGAGAGTGAGTGAGAGAGAGAGAGAGAGAGAGAGAGAGAGAGAGAGAGAGAGAGAGAAAATGGGATCACCAGGACCTTTAGTCACTACAAACTCCAGATACACGTGCCACTTTGTGCATCTCCAGTCCTAAATTGAGATTCTTGTTTAGAAAATTTGACATAAGACTTAATCATCAGGGAAATGGTGACAACCTCTAGTCTGAAACAATATTGAAAGTCCCCTCTCCGAAAGTAACTCCCTTGTCCGGTTTGTGGCCCCAGCCTGAGGCTAGGGGCATTAGTGAGCATGCTGTTCTGGCTTAAATGAACCCAGAACTCATGGGGATGGCAGAGGTGTCCTAGCAGGCTTCTGTGGCACCAATGTCTCCTGGCACAGATCCCTGGGTCTCAGGGCAGCTTGAGTTTGCTGCATGAGTCAGAGAGCTAGACATCAGTTTTGTAATTTTTAGCAAGGTACACAATGACTGTCACTGTCAGGTGTTTAGATACAGAAGCAGTGGCTCTCAACCCAGGTTGTTTCTTATGTAAAGAAAGTCCTTGAACCCCAAACCCTGGGGTCATTTCTTTTTAAGATACTTTTATATATTTTATTTATTTATTCATTTATTTGAGAGAGAGGGAGAGAAAGAGAATGGCATGCCATGGTTTCCAATCACTGCAAATGAACTCCAGATGCATGTTCCACCTTGTACATCTGGCTTACGTGGGTCCTGAGGAATTGAATCATGGTCCTTTGGCTTTGTAGGCAAACATCTTAACTGCTAGGCCATTTTTCCAGCCCTCCTGGGTTCATTTATAATTTTAATCAAAGAACTGAATAAAAAAGACTGAGGATAATTATTAAATTATTGTATTTATTGAGGGAAGTACAGAGCCAAGGAAAGACACACACTTGGCTAGAGATCCCATATGGAAGGCCTGAAAAACCAAGAAAAGAAAAGAGAGAAAAGAAAGTTCAAGGAGCTCCTGCCATGGGGGAACTAGAGGGGATAAAGAACCCATGTGGAGTGTCAGGGCTGGGGGGCCCTCCCGGCTAGGGTCAACCCAGCTCAGGGCCAGCTGAATGAAAACCTAACTCATAGCTGGAACTTCCCAAGTGGTCAGAGAGTCTGCCCTCCCCTTGGAAATGTACTTATAACCAGAGGAGCAGCTGGTTGGTTAGGGCCAGGGGCTGTCTTAGTAACAGGTTAGCTCTGGCATCAAGTGCCAGTGGCTGAACTTGACCAACCACAATGTTTAAATCTATAAAATACCTCTTTCCCAGGAGGAATCCTGGTTGTTTATGGGAAAAAACAAAAACAAAAAAACAGGTCTAGAGAACTAGGCAAGAGATAAGAAGTAATACCATGTTTTACTTCTAGCAAGTACAGACTTTCCTGTCTTTTTTTTTTTTTTCACTGCCAGGCGTCCACTCACCCTAACTGTACCCCCCCCCCACTAAAAAACATATGGAAAGCTGCGTAAAACACCATGGCTGGAGTCTGACCCTCAACCACAGGATCAGACAACATGGTCCAGGAATTAATATTTTTCAGGGGTGACAGTGGCTTTTCCCATCAATGACAGGAGCAATACCACTGCTTAAAGATCTGGACAGCCAAAGAAACTCATTCAGAGGGTGGAGAATTGTGGCTTTAGGTCACCCCCTCCAGCCTGCAGGCTTTTATAAAGTTTTATTGCAGCACAGCCATGCCTGTTTCTTTGCATAGTGTCTAGAATTACTATCACCCTCCAGTGATATAACCAGATGGTTACTATAGAGACAAAATGTGCTCCACATAGCTTCATAGTATTTATCACCTATATCTTCATAGGAAAAGTTGGCCAACTTCTTAACTAGTTGAACGTTTAAGTCAACAGGGCCTAAGAGGGGCTGAGGAGATTGCTCAATGGTTAAGGTGCTTACCTGTGAAGCCCAAGGACCCAGGTTCGATTCCCCAGTACTCATGTAAGCCAGATGCACATGGTGGCACATGCATCTGGAGTTCATTTGCAGTGATTAGAGGCCCTGGTGTGCCTATTTTCTCCTCTCTATCTCTCTCTCACTTTTTCTTTCTCTTGGTTTAACTAACTAACTAACTAACTAACTAACTAACTAAATAAATAAATAAAAAATTTAAAAACAGTGGCAATATCTAGCCAGAAGACCGGGTTCCGGGCACATATCTACTAACTCTTTAGTTCTTTTTTTTTTTTTTTTTTTTTAACTAGGCAGGCCCAGTTATGGAGGAAGGGCTACTTATTGAAGCTTCGAGATCCAGGGGAAGTTCCATAGTGGCAGAAGAAGCTGGTCGGCTTTTACAGCCCTAACAGAGAGAGAAGCCAACACCATCGCAAGCGCACTGCAGAAACTCCAGGCAGAGCTCAGCACTGCACGTTCCGTATCTTTAGACTGGCGTTCCAAATCCACGCCACACCATAGGGCTGGAACCTTAGCATCCTCCCTGTGACACCTCCTCCAGCCAGGCGGCTGCGGATCAACATTACAGACTGCAATAAAATCCTGAGTATGTTGGGGGCCACCCATTCAAACCACCATGGTTTCCACCATGCCTGTCAATAAGGAAACAGACGACCTGGGAGGCTAGGAGCTTGTGACGGTTCACAGAGACGGCAAGGCAAGGACCTGCCACAGGCCATCTGCTGCTCTGGCCACAGGCCGTGTGTCTGCGCAGTACCCACGGACTTCCAGTTTAATCAGAAGGAACCACACTTGTGCATAACGTCTGAGACCCCATAAGCAGCGGTGCCTTTGTGATTTCTTGCCGGAGGAGGTTCGGGAGGACAGAGTGACGTCTCACCTGAGCCTGCCTTGTGCCTAGCTTCCTCTGAAGCCACCAGTCTGCAAATGGTGAGAGAGAGAAAGAATGGGTGCACCAGGGCTTGCAGCCACTTGGAATAAACTCTAGACACATGCACTACCTTGTGCATCTGGCTTACGTGGGTCTTGGGGAATTAAACCTGGGTCCAGCTTTGCAGGTAAGCACCTTAACTGCTCAGCCCTCTCCCCAGCCCTGGCTCATCCCTTTAGGAGGCTGAATTACCAGTATGGTTTCTTCTCTTTGGAACTTGACAGTAGTTGGCATGACTAACTCTGTAAGCCCAGGTGTTAAGACTCCTTCATGGATCCACACACGTGGCAGTAGGGGGCTTCTTGGCTGCGGCACGCCTCACACCCTTCCTTTGTTCTGTGATATATTCAGTACGTTCTCGGTTTTCATGGGTCAGCAGGGCAGACGGCTCGCTGGCGAGGGTTGCAGACATGACTCTGAGTGACCGAGCGCTGTGCCGTTTAGTCACAGGAACAGCGAGGTGGGCAGGGGAAGAGGAACGTGAGTCCATTAAATGCAGGGAACAAAGACTACGCAGTGACGGCTGAGGCAAAAAAATAGCAGCTTTATTGTCAATATTTTGCTTTACAGGGAGCCAATAAAGCGACTGAAACATATAACTTCTGTGCTGAGAGAACGATTCCGCACAAGCGCCCGGCAGGGCTCCTGGACCTTGTGTCTGCGACAGTGGAGACGCGGACTGGCTCAGAGACAACCTCCACCGCCGCCCGGAGTCTGATGCACGTGCTCCCCAAAGCCTGCACCTCACAAGTTAGGTCCTTCATGCCGCCAGTACCCAGCAGACAAGGCCAGTGACTGGGGCTCCGGGCTGAAACGCCTCACCTTCCTGATGACCTCCCTTTTTTATCTGTTGTCTTATGCTGCGTAGCCACAAGACAGGCAGGCTGACCACAGGCTCCTTGCTTCCTGTTGGCCAGGGGCAACCCCCTGCTTTGTCTCCAGCGAGAACCAGGAGTTTGAAATACGGTTTTGGTTGCCGGTGATGGGGCGGGCATGCTGGGCCACACACACCTGTTAAGCATCAGGCCCCGGATGGCCAGTGCCCGGGGTAATAACGTTTCACATTCCTTCATGGTGTGGGCCACTCAGCACCCTGAGCGTGGCAACATGCTTTCATCAGAATAGCCTTTCTCCTGCGTAACTCTGCAAGGTCTGTGTTTGCCATCTTCTGCTCACGTTAACTTTCCAAACTCCCATGCTCTCTGCTCAAACGTAGAACCCTTAAGGCTAAGGACTGTGCATACATTGCGAGACAGCGAAGTTTTGCCTAAAGGACGCACACTGGCGGGTTCCACTGGTACTGCTAGTGTGAGGAAGAGGGGGCGAACATTCTCCTTTTGTCTGTCTGGGACTGTAGGTGAGGAAATGAAAATGAACGTAACCTGACAGAACCCAAGCTTTCTGGTGGTGCCACTGTCTCCCAGACACCCCGTGGGATGCTTTGGATTTCATGTCCCGCTCCCCACACTCATGTGCTCTGAATGCTTGGTCCCCAGTGTGGGGGCAATTCGAGCGATGGAGACTTGCTGGAGGAGGTATGTTGTTGGGCCTGGGCTTAGGGGTGTCATAGCTAGCTCCCCCTTGCCAGAGCTCAACTCACTCTCATTGCTGTTGTCCACTTGCAGTGGCAGAGATGATGCCCAGCCTCTGCTTATGCCATCGATGTTCCCCTGCCATCTGGAGCTTCCCCCCGGCCTGTAAGCCAAAATAAAAGCTTTCCTCTAATAAACACCTTCTGGTCAGGTGCTTTGTTCCAGCAACAAGAAGGAAACTACAACGCCTTGTGTGCTTGACTTCAAGGAGCCTCCACAGTAGACTTCTATACATATTAAGGACTGAAAATGGTTAAAGACACGTAATTTCAAAGGCAAGGCACCATTAGAACACAAAGCCACCTATGTGCAGAGCTCATCCACATCCGCTGCATTTTACAGCGTTAGGTGTGCTAGGCAGGAGAGTGAAGGTCCAAACAGACTGCGTAGCAGTTGGAGGCATTTTTGGGCTCAGGAGTTGTGGTGGTTTGACTCAGGTGTCCCCCAAAAACTTAGGTGTTCTGAATGCTAGCTTCCCAGCTTATGGAGATTTGGGAATTAACATCTCCTGGAGGCCGTGTATTGTTGGGGGAGGCCTTATGGGTGTTATAGCCAGCTTCCTTTTGCCAGTGTTTGGCACTCTCTCCTGTTGCTGTTGTCTACCCGATGTTGGCCAGGGGGTGATGCCTACCCTCTGCTCGTGCCATCTTTTCCCCCTGCTGTCATGAAGCATCCCCTCAAGGCTGTAAACCAAAATAAACCATTTACCCCCAAATTGCTCTTGGGAGGGTGATTTCTGCCAGCAGTGTGGAATCTGACTGCAAAAGGAGGAGTTCCTGACTACAATGGCAAAATGCCTGACAACTCAGCTCTCAATTGTGCCTCTGTGAGGCACTTTGGGACTGTCTCTGAGGGATGCAGGGACCTCCTTCCCCGTTCACCATGCCTCAGCCTCTCTCCATCCTGCACCTCCAGGCAAGCTGGGCCCACAGTGCACCAGACACTACCAGCTAAGCAAGAGCCTCCAAGACACAGGGTTGGGAGCTGTCACACTCAAGCATCGCAATGGACAAACATGCCAGGAGTCAGGGACAGGGGTGATGCATACCTGCTCTCCCTGGGGATGCTAGCCAGCTTCCACTCAGAATAAATGCCCCTTAACCGTTCTATCTGTGTGTTTTGAAATCTAAAATAGCCCCCATAGGCTCATATGTTTGAATAATTGGTCCCCAGGTTATGTCCCTGTTTGGAGAAGCTGTGGGTCTTTTGGGACATGGACCTAACCAGGTCACTGGAGCAGGTCTTTGGAGGCGATAGCCACTTGCCTTCTTCCATTAGGTTGCTTCTGCCAGATATTCTGTCTCAGTAATGAGAAAAGTTACTAATAAACGGCTCTAGTGTTTAAGTCATCTTCAGAAAGTCTAGAAGCTTCACATCACTGGGTTGACACTCTTAAAAAAAAAGTGAAACAAACAACATGTATGTAACCCCCTTTGTGGGTTGGACCTCTCTTCCAACAGAGGCCACGCATCCTTAGGAGACCTGTTTCTCCCTCACGGTGACCACAGATCCTGAGGACAAGCACAAATCTACGAGCCATTGAACTGCGGCTCCCTTGCTGATCCCCAAGCTCTGCTCTGGGTTCCGGTGGCTTCTGGAAGGCAGCATGTCTGTCATGGAGATACTCCCTGCCCGCTGCCCTGAGGCACTGTTGCCCAAACCTACTGCCGACAGGACCAGTGGTGTCCCCAGAAGTGCCATCAATAGGCATGCACACTGGTAGTGACGTCCTGCCCTGAAAGTGTGGGGGTGGGAGGGTGTGGTGGTTGAATGTAAATATATGTTTCCCCCATACACTTAGGGTTTTTTTTCCCTTTGGTTTTTCAAGGTAGGGTTTCATTCTAGCCCACGCTGACCTGGAATCATTAAGTAGTCTCATGGTGGCCTCAAACTCACGGAAATCCTATCTCTGCCTCCCGAGTGCTGGGATTAAAGGCATGTGCCTCCACGCCTGGCAGTAGTTTTGACTATATTCCCACTTGATTCTCCAGCAGGCAGAGCCCTGCTGAAGGAGGTGTGTCACTGACGAGGGATCTTGCATCTACCCTACTAGGTGTGTAGAGAGCCAGCTGGGGTCCTGGCTGCTTGTGTCTGCAGGTGCTGGTTTTTCCTCTCTCTGCTGTGGATGTATGGAGTGAGCCAGCTTCGCCCACCATGATGAAGCTTCCTCTGGAATCAGTAAGCCTGAAATAGACCCTTTCCATTCATCACTGCTTCTGGTGTTTGTCTCAGCAACTTGAAGACAAGTGCAACCAAAGGAAGGACTCAGAGCCCAGAGCTGTGCCCGGTGTATTACTGAAAGGAAAATGTCCTGCACACACAGAGCCCGCAGAGATGCCAGGCAGGACGTCTCAGCCTTCACTGTGGGCATTCGGGGTCAGGTCAAAACATAGAGTCTGGCTCTGGATGTCGGAGGACCTGCATTTCTACCAAGGCCACAGGTGAGGCCGCTACTGTGGGCTTTCCAGCTGCAGGGGGAGGGTCACTGCATTCATTACAGACGCAGCTTAATTTGATGCAAGTCTAGACCAAACAAGGATGTGTGTGTGTGTGTGTGTGTATGTGTGTGTGTGTGTGTGTGTGTGTGTGTGTAGGCATGCATGCATATGGACGCCAGAGATGAAGGCTGGGTAGCTCCAGCCTTACTTATTGAGGTTGTATCTCTCGCTGTACGCAGAGCTCCCAGATTTGGTTAGTCGGGGTCACCAGCAAACTCCACGGATGCACTTGTCTCTGCCACCTAACCACCGGGATTATGAGCACAAACCACCAGACCTAGCATTTCGTGTGGGAGCTGGGCACCCCAGTCATGTCCTCACCCTTCTATCAATTGAGCCATCTCCCCAGCCCTGGTTTCCTTTTGAAAGTCTGTATTTATTTGCAGATGTCAAGTATTCAGTTAACACTGGAAAGTCTATGTATGGCCCAGGGCTGGAATGAGAGTGTCTGGAGGTTGCCCTGACAGGAGGCCCCAGTGTGCTCAATCCCTCTCAATGAACTAACTAAATGAATACCTAAAAAGAAGAATGAGGATTCACGTTACTGACTAGAAAGCTGAGTTTAAGGTTGATACTCAAAGTGGAAATGCGAGTTGAATATTGCTTCTTTGCATTACTTGGTGACCCCCTCCCAGAACCATCTAGAAGCAGTCCTAGACAAGCCTAGACAAGTGTTCTGTTATGCAGCAATGTTCCTTCTAGAATGGCAGCCCTCTCCTTTGTTGGTTTGTTTTCTAACAACTCAATTATGCTCTGTGTTAAGGAGGAATGGGGCTGGAGAGATGGCATAGAGGTTAAGGTGCTTGCCTGCAAAGCTAAAGGACCCAGGTTCAACTCCCCAGGAACCACATAAGCCAGATGCACATGCATGCATCTGGAGTTTGTTTGTAGTGGCTGGAAGCCCTGGCATGCCCATTCTCTCTCTCTCTCTCTACCTGCCTATTTATGTATCTCTCTCTTAAATAAATAAATACATAATAAATAAATAAAATAAATTTTAAAAAATTAACATAAGAGGAATGCACTATAGTGTAGAGACAAGATATAAAGACCCAACTTCTGGTCATTTCTTCACTCACATACATGCTTTCATCTATACACAACAGTAAGTTGAGCACGTGCCCATAGTTTCCAATCACCCTGTGGGGCTCGGGTCATGGCAGATGTTGGGGACCGGCTTGGAAGGCAGGCTTTCAGCTCCCTGAGTGCTGGAATTCTCAGGAACCCCGAGGTGTCTCACCGGAAGTCCAAACAAAGCCTCCCTGACTTGTGCTGCATGTTGGCAGTAGCGTGACATGCCTCCCTCTCCCAGTGGATCTTGAACTTGATCTTAGGTACAAAGGATGCTTTGAGTATCTTTTACGGCCATTGCAGAAAGCCCCAAACTTTCAAAGACAGAAATGTAAAAAACAAACAAACAAACAAAACAAAACAAAAAAAACACTAAGTAGTTTTCCCTAGGAACTAAGGCAACTTTTTCCATACAATTTTATTCATGTCACTTTGAGAGAAAATTATAATTCTTCCAAATAAAATTTTAAAAGAACAAAAAGGCCAAAATGTTTTTTCAGTTCAGCTCACCCTTGCCTCGGGGATCTTACCAAGTGTCTCTGCCTCTCATGGCTCAGGGTGAAGACAGGTGACCAGGGACTAGAAGGCGACTGGATGGACTCCTTGGACAATCTTTACAAAATGACAATGAAACCTTAACATAAGTGCGGTATGTTTTGTTATTGTTTCTTTTTGGAGACAGGGCCTCTAGATCAAGCTGACCTTGAACTCATTATGTAGCAAGGAGGATGACCCTGACCTACTTCTTTTTTGTGTATGTATGGTATGTGTGCATGTTCATAAATGTGTGTATGTGTGTGTATGTGTGTGTGTGTGTGTGTGTATGTGTGCATGCCTATGTGCATGCTTGTGTGTAGAGGCCAGAAATTGATGGCAAGCATCTTCCTCAATCTCTCTCCACTTTATTTATTGAGACAGGGTCTCTCATTTGAACCATGAGCTCACCAATTCAGGTAGTTCAGCTATCCCGCTTGCCTCGAAGATCCCATAACCACTTTCCAAACACTCGGATCATGGGTGGGCCACCAAACCTCCCAGTATTTGCTTCAGTGATGTGAATCTGAATTCCAGTCCTCACGCGTGCGGATTGTGAACTTCTGACTTTCCTTGCCTCTACCCTCGTACGTTGTGCCGGGATTACAGGCGTGTGTCATCACACCTGCTGCACGCCGCACCGTGGGTCAAAGCCGGGGCTTCGCAGATGCTAGGCAAGTGCTCTACCCGTTGACCTATATCCCAGCTCCACGGCCTCTTGGTCCGCACTTGTAATACAACGAGCAAACGTGAATATAAGAGGAGCTCACAGGTCACTAGACTCATTACGGTATTAATTTCCTCTGGAAAAATAAAGTCCCAGTCAAATTCAATAGCAATGTTCTTAAAACATGTAAGGCTCTTTAAACTTTAATTTCCACATGGAAAACAAGGACATTTTCTACTGGAACCTAAACTCCTTTGCTTCTTCTATATCTCACTGATTTCCCTGGAAGGTTTTGAAATTCGCTCACAATTATCCAAACCCACAGCACATATCACCCAGTACTTCTCAATTCTAACATTTCAAGCTTTTAGACGCTAAGAATAAGGGGAGAGAAGACACATGTTTTGCTGAAGTTTCATCTTACTGTTGAAGCAGAGCACTCGTCCTGAACTGTCAAGCTATGTTTTGGAGATAAGAAATTATAAGCATTAAAGCTACTCTAAGAATTCCTTGAATTTTAAGTTCTTAGAGCTTGTTTTCCTTGGCTGTTTAAAGCTATTCTTTTAAGCCCATCTCAGCCACAGTGAAAATTCTTTTGAAATGGGAGAAAGATTCAGCATTTGAAAAAAATAGTTGGGCTTTGGTCTCATAAAATGCCCTGAGATCAACACCCGTTCCTTGGGGAACGCTGCTGGACCACCCAGGACTACGGAGCTCAGTGGCCATCCATAGCTCCTTGCTCACTGACTGTACTTGACTATAGAATGGTCAGCCATGTCCCTCCAAACCTGTGTTATACTTGACCATTGGATGGTGAGCCATGTCCCTCCGAATCCATGTCCCTGTACTTGACTATTGAATGCTCAGTCATGTCCCTCCAAACCTGTGTCCTGTACTTGACTATTGAATGGTCATCCATGTCCCTCCAAACCCATGTCTTTGTATTGGACTATTGAAAGATCAGCCATGTCCCTCTAAATCAATGTCCCTGTATTTGACTATGGAATGGTCAGGCATGTCCCTCCAAACCCATGTCCCTGTACTTGACTACGGGATGGTCAGCGATCATGACCACCTCATATTTCATCTTCCTACCAGTAACCACAATGCCAATATGTTGAGGGTTTTGTTTGGTTCCTTGTTCTTGCCATGCTGGAAATTGAACTCAGGGTCATGTTGATGGCAGGCATGTTCACAGCCCACAACAACCTCTATGCACCATTGATGGAGAAAGAAGGTCAGCCTGCATAGAGCACTGAGCTGGTTCCGTCCCACCATGGGTATTTCCATCACTGTACTGTCATAGGTGGTTGTATATTCATGTGTGTAATAGCTTCATCATAGAAATCCTACTACATATGAAACAAAACAACCCCACATGCTCTGCTGGGCAAAAATATAAAATAGATGTCTTAACTAAGGCAAAAACCAAACTTTTCTCAGTAAGCCATAAACCCACCTGAAGACACATTTCTATACAATCTTTATGCAAGCAAAAAGACAAGAAAGTGGCCTAATAGGTGTGCCGGGCCTGTCCTCTGCTGAGTACACGTCACTTTTGCACACACTGTCTTTCACAAGCTTCTGATGAAGCTTTCAGTCACGCCCAGTGCCTGTCGTGGGCTGGCCTGCTATGGTAGCATCCTGAAATGTGATTGGACCAACCAACACTTTCTGTCCTGATGAAACCACCTAGAATATAAGATGAGTCAGAAATGAACGTTGAGGAACTTAAGTAGTTTGGGGCCAATGAGGAACATTCCACATGGGAACATACCCTCCAAAGGCCAAGACTTTTCTTAACTATTTTTGGGGTGTGTGTATGTGTGTGTTAGGGGGTGGATTCATGTGTGAAGCGGTCAGAAGACAATCTTGGGATGTCTGTCCTTGCTTCCCCCTTGCTTGAAACAGGCTTCTCTTGTTTGTAAGTGTGAATGCCAAAGGAGCTGGACCCGAAGCATCAGGATGCTCCTGACTCTGCGCCCAGTCGCCGCAGGCGCATTGGGATTACAGGTGTGGAGCCCTGAGGTCTGTTCTAGGGACTTGAGCTATAGTCACCATTCACAGCTGAGCCATTATCCTCAGTCACAAACTTTTTTATTTTAAATATTTTATTTCTTGGATTGGGGAGATGGCTGGAGAGACTCATGTTTGATCTCTCTCCAGACTGTACCTAAGCCAGATGCTCAAAGGTGAGGCACGCACAAAGTCGCATATGCCCACTGAGTGGCACAAGCATCAGGAGTTCGATTTCAATGGCTGAGGTCCTGGCATGCCAATTCTCTCTCTCTCTCAAAAAGTTACTATTTCATTATTTATTTATTTGAGAGAGAGAGAGAGAGAGAGAGAGAGAGAGAGAGAGAGAGAGAGGCACATAGAAAGGGAGTGCCATGGCCTCTAGCCACTGTAAATGAACTCTAGATGCATGCGCCCCCTTGTGCATCGGGCTTATGTGGGTCTCCTGGGGAATTGAACCTGGGTCCTTAGGCTTCACAGGCAAGCACCTTAACCACCAAGCCATCTCTCCATCCCCAACAAACTTATTATTGTTATTAATTTGTTATTATTATAAAACATTTAAGAGGCAACGTTCCTCAGCACTGCAGGGACCTGACTCCATTTTTGGTACCACAGAAAATTTTTGTAGGTCACATTATGAAAGGAATCTTTCAAAGATCATTAAAGCTTTAGCTTGAAAAATTCACTGTGACACTGCCCACAGTACTGGCATGTGCCCTACGTTGACCTTTCCCTTGGCAAGGGCTCAGCTGAGTCTGCCCTGATGGTCTGTGGTCTAGTGTCCACTTTTCCTGCTTGATTCCATCGTGATTTGTGCTTCATGCACTGCTTGTCTAAGAAGCAGGGCTTAGTGTAGTACTTGCTTCTAAAAGTCTGCTCTCCGCTCCCCCCCCCCCATTCAGCTTCATATGCTCCGGGACAGCCCTGCGTGTTTTCTGGCTGTTGTATTTTGTGCACAGTCACTTAGAGAAGCTCCCCAGAGAAAACCAGCCTGGCTGGCTACCAAGAGTCATTGTTAGCATAACATTGCTCTGGTGTTCGTTACTGGGATACTTCGCCTCTTCATCACTCCTTCCAGAGGGCAAATGAATGTTTGCAATTTCTAACAGTTGGATACATAGATCAGGAAGGCTATTCTATGAATTCCAAGAAAATTGAAGAATACTTTGTGGCTTAGACATGCAACATTTCATATTCATATATATATATATATATATATATATATATATATATATACACACTTTATATATATATATATATATATATATATATATATATATACACACTTTGTAGATATATATAATATACACTTTGTAGCTTAGCCATGCAACATGTTATATATATATTCAAATTAAATAAGCTAAAAAGAATTGATTCCCTAGTGACACCAGCTATATTTTAGGTTTTCATCTGTCACATATGGTGAGAGGCTACTCTGTCAAATACAGCAAAAACAAAACAAAAAATACACCACCAGTGCATGTTGTTGGAACAGAGTCCTTCAACAAGCTAAGCTGGGGGAGGAAGTATGTTTCTAGGTTTATTGAACTCAGAAGGGCAAGGAAAGACCAGTGGAAGAAAGGAAAGGAAAAGAAAGGAAAGGGCACAAAAAAAAAAAAAAAATGTTTGTCACACTGCTTCTAGATTTTAAGTTTTTAAACAGTGAGATCAAGAAGCTGAACTTGGGCTGGAGAGATGGCTTAGCAGTTAAAGGCACCTGCCTTCTAAGCCTAAGAACCAAGGTTCAATTCCCCAGGGCCTACGTAAGCCAGATGCACAGGGTGGCGCATGCATATAGATTTTGTTTTCAGTGGTTGGAGGTCCTTGCATGTCCATTCTCTCCGTCTCTCCCACTCTCTTCCTGTCTCTCTCTCTCTCTTTCTCTCTCAATAAATAAATAAATAGTTTTTTTTTAAATAAAAGGAAGCTGAAATTAATCTTCTCATGGATCTGAGGCTGTGAATCTCCTTAAATAAAAGGTAGTCGTGGCAGAGCCTGTGCAATGGCCACATGTTGGCTGCGTGACAGCCGAGGTCGAGACCGTGGTGGCCACAGCCTCCTCTGTCCACGTTGATTCCTAGAGATAGATGGGACACCTGAAAGAAAGCCAGAGTCCAGTTTTGGGGGTGAGAAACCCCTCACTTCTAACACAGTCGGGACCACATAGCTGTCTTCCCTGCTGCTAGGATATCGTGCTCCTGGAGAAAATGCAGACCCATGCTCGAGGAAATCAAAATTCTTCTGTGGACAGAGAGCAGCCACATGACATTCCCATTCTGTCACCTAGCTGGCACATTGGGTGGCTCCCTGTGTGTCATCACAGCCTCCCAGCAGACCTCCAGGAAGACGCTGGAGCAGGGTGAACACGCCTACCTGCTATGGTGTGGGTGGGGCAGAAGATGCCTCCAATTCCCTTGTGAACAAAGGGCTGCTCCTAGGTTGACGCTGTTGGAAGGTGGTGGGTGGGCCTTACGGTGACTGAGGAGGTGCCCTTGCGAGGAACTAGCGGACCCTATCTGTCTGACTTACAGTTGTGACAAATGTCCACACACACTTACCCTCCCTAGGTTGGCTGCCTCAGCTACTCTGTGACAACAGTGCACAGCTAATAAGCCTCAGCGTGTGTCTAAGCCCCAGGCAGCACCTGTGACCCTGTGTATCCCTCGTAAGCTTTCAGCCTCCTGGCCAGAGCAGAGAAGGCATGCTTCCCCAGGACCCAGAGGGTGGCTCACGTGACTCCCCAGGCTCTTCAAAACCCACCGCTTTCACCAAATCAATGATTTGTAAAGTGCTATTAGCCAGAAGTGTGGTTAACAAAAGGCCAAAAATCTGGCTTACTTCTTGGTGGCTGCAAGCAGAATGAAACCCTCTAAAGGGGGCTAGGAGACGGAGTAAGAATTACTGAAGGAAGAGATGCTCTTTTATAAGCCCCCCGTGCTAACCGATTGTGCCACTGGAGCTCCGAGATGCTCTTTTAAATTGTGGCAAATGCCCGGATGTGTGTTGTTTCTTGATGTTTTAAACAAAACAGTACATTCCAGGAAATGAAAGCATTGGTTTTCCTTCAACAAAGATGGTATATTTAATTAACATCACAGCTAGACCAACGTGTTTATGATGTTTTAACCTCATCATTCTTAAATGTTTCTTAAATGTTGCTAACCCCTTCCCAACTCAATCCACACACACTTCCTCTGTGACCCTGTCTCCTCACCTCCATCCACACACACTTCCTCTGTGACCCTGTCTCCTCACCTCCATCCACACACACTTCCTCTGTGACCCTCGCTCCTCACCTCCATCCACACACACTTCCTCTGTGACCCTGTCTCCTCACCTCCATCCACACACACTTCCTCTGTAACCTCCCTCCTCACCTCCATCCACACACACTTCCTCTGTAACCTCCCTCCTCACCTCCATCCACACACACTTCCTCTGTGACCCTCCCTCCTCACCTCCATCCACACACACTTCCTCTGTAACCTCCCTCCTCACCTCCATCCACACACACTTCCTCTGTAACCTCCCTCCTCACCTCCATCCACACACACTTCCTCTGTGACCCTCCCTCCTCACCTCCATCCACACACACTTCCTCTGTAACCTCCCTCCTCACCTCCATCCATACACACTTCCTCTGTGACCCTCCCTCCTCACCTCCATCCACACACACTTCCTCTGTGACCCTCCTTCCTCACCTCCATCCACACACACTTCCTCTGTGACCTCCCTCCTCACCTCCCTCCACACACACTTCCTCTGTGACCCTCCCTCCTCACCTCCCTCCACACACACTTCCTCTGTGACCCTCCTTCCTCACCTCCCTCCACACACACTTCCTCTGTGACCCTCGCTCCTCACCTCCATCCACACACACTTCCTCTGTAACCTCCCTCCTCACCTCCATCCACACACACTTCCTCTGTAACCTCCCTCCTCACCTCCCTCCACACACACTTCCTCTGTGACCCTCCCTCCTCACCTCCCTCCACACACACTTCCTCTGTGACCCTCCTTCCTCACCTCCCTCCACACACACTTCCTCTGTGACCCTCGCTCCTCACCTCCATCCACACACACTTCCTCTGTAACCTCCCTCCTCACCTCCATCCACACACACTTCCTCTGTAACCTCCCTCCTCACCTCCATCCACACACACTTCCTCTGTAACCTCCCTCCTCACCTCCATCCACACACACTTCCTCTGTGACCCTCCCTCCTCACCTTCATCCACACACACTTCCTCTGTGACTCTCCCTCCTCACCTCCATCCACACACACTTCCTCTGTAACCTCCTTCCTCACCTCCATCCACACACACTTCCTCTGTAACCTCCTTCCTCACCTCCATCCACACACACTTCCTCTGTGACCCTTCCTCACCTCTATCCACACACACTTCCTCTGTAACCTCCCTCCTCACCTCCATCCACACATACTTCCTCTGTTACCCTCCCTCATCACCTCCATCCACACACACTTTCTCTGTAACCCTTAATCTCTTTCTTGATTCACACACGTGATTTTTCTTCCACTAGAGCCTATCAACCTCTGTTCTTGGAAGAGTATTTGAGGGTGTGTGTGGGGTGTGTATGTGTGTGTACATGCATGTGAGCTACCTTTTCTAATAAATTTCTCCAATCCTATTTTCATGTTCCTCATTTGAAATTTTTAAAGGTAATGTAGATGGGTCGCTCCAGAAAATGTTTTAAAATATTACTCTCTCTCTCTCTCTCTCTCTCTCTCTCTCCACATACATACACACACACACACACACACACACACAAATATATATTTGGTTTTTGGAGGTAGGGTTTCATTCTGGTCCAGAATGACCTGGAATTCAGTATGCAGTCTCTGGGTGGCCTTGAACTCACAGCAATCCTCCTACCTCTGCCTCCCAAGTGCTGGGATTAAAGGTGAGTGCCATCATGCCTGGCTAAAATATTAGTATTTTTTGTTTAAGGCCAATTTTTTAAACTATGATCAGAGTGGATTTTCTAGATAACTGAATCCAGGATAAATTTTGTACACTTATTCTTGATTCTTCCTAAAACAAGAAGACATCATTGCTTCTTAACCATTTTTTCCTCTTTTTAGTTTTCTTTGTTTATTTGTGAGAGAAGAGAGAGAGAGAGCAAGCAAACACACGCCAGGGCCTCTACCACTGCCAACGAACTCCAGACGCATGCACCACCACGTGCATTTGACTTACGTGGGTCCTGGGGAGTTGAACCTGGGCCCTTACATTTCACAAGCAAAAGCCTTAAGCACTAAGCCATTTCTGCAGCCCTCTATTTTTCTTAATGCCTTGGTGTACAGTTTCTGACCTCCACAGTGCAGTGGTGATATGTGGATCTTTGACAATGCGGTCACGTCAAAACTTGCACAGTAGGTATCAAAGGCTCAGGGACAACCTTGGCCAATTACTGGAACAAACTCTAATGATATGCATACTAATTTTCTTGATATCACAAAAGATGATACTTAAGGAAGTAGTTAGTTATTTTTAATCAAAAAGTAAGTGAGCAGAGACAAGGTCTTTACACTGAATTGTTTAGCAAAGTCCTAACCAATTTACTTCTCCAACAATCTTTTTGCATATGATTAAGAATGATTTACAATAAACATTTATGTCACAAAGAGCTCTCACAATGTTAAAAATTCAAAGTGATAAAGCCTGGTACCATAGTTTCGGATTTTAAATTTCTTATTGTCACATAAAACATTGGTGTAACTTGCAGTGATACTTTCTTCGTTTAATGCAGTGCATTAATATAGGTTTATGACATCAGTCAAATAAAGTAGGAATAAGTCTTCAATTTTCCCTATGGTACATGTGGCTCCTCAATGACTTGTACTCCATTCTCATTTAAATGAGGACATCACTGTAACTGTCATGGTGTTTGTGTGAAGTCTGGATGTGGGGGTTCTGGGGAAGCCCCTTAGCACTCTGCCCAGGCTCGAGGCTACTGCCACTATCATGGGTTAACCTGGGAGAATCACCACGTTTTTGGAAGCTGTATTCTTGTCTTCTTGAGTATAAAATGCCCAGCCTGATTCCAGTGTTGGGATGTTCAAATGCAATAACACTCATGAAACACAAAACAACAGAATACTACACCAAAGTGCTGCCGTGGCTTCTCCTGACAGCCGCCGGCGGCTGTCTCAAGTAACAGGCGTGCCCATCCCTCCCGGGGACAGACCGCCTGGCATCAGACAGGATGCTCTCATGGAGCTCAAAAAGAGGCTGAGAGAAGGAGACGGACACTTCCCTGAGGCGGGACTTAGATCATCCCTAAAGTCCCTTCCACTCCAGTTTCTTGAACTTGAATATTTGCATTGTGTAATGTGTTAAGACCTGTCAAGACAGGAATTTCAGCAGACAGTCATGCCTCACTTTGGACTCTGCTACTTCTAATTTTCTTGGCTTCAATCACTCTTTTTCTCCAACCTTATCTTCTTTTGTACCCCAATTCCATTTCCTTTCCTTCCTTCTAAGACCCCGCAACTCCCTCTGTTTACATTGATTCCAAACATATCTAGTACTGATAATGGTGAGAAACGTCTTGGCTTTATGCTTTTTAAAAAATTATTTATTTATTTATTTGAGATAAAGAAACAGAGAAAGAGGCAGACACAGAAACAGTGAGTATGGGAACGCCATGGCCTCCAGCCACTGCCAATGAACTTCACGTGCATGTGCCACTTTATGTGGGTGCTGGGGAATGGAGCTTGGGTTGTTAGGCTTTGCAAGCAAGCACTATAACAGCTGAGCCAGTTCTGCAGCTCATTAGTTTGATGTTTGTTTGCCTTAATCTTGGGACCACAAGATATTGGGAGTGGCGGAGAGTGGGGTGCAGAACTGTTGATCTTGGCACCACTTCTCAAATTAGAATTGCAAAAGTCCTGGTGTCCTCCCCCCCACCTGGCCAGACTGGCAAAAAGTTTCACCCTCCACCCCCTTAATGTAGTTTCTATGATCAGTAGGACCCATCATAGATTTTGGTTCCTGAAATCTAAAACTCTTGCACAAACATTCTCTCAGCAGATGAGGAACTGGAAAAAAAAATTAACAGCCTGCCAGACGGTCTTAAACAATTCATCTGGCATGTTGAAGCTAATTAGACATGCAACATAAACACTGTTGTGATAAAAATGTACAGGAAAGGCACTTCACAAACAATGTGACTATAAAGTTTTACATCTGACCAAAAATGTTTAAAAAGAAACAAGGCTTGCCGAAAGTATTTCACCAAGTGCATTGTTTTTAGAGTGATATCTGCAGAGGGAGTCCACTCTCTGAAGGACAGGGGGTGGGCTGGGGGGGTCACGGTGAACCTCTCCTTTCTGTGAGTGAGTACCCTCCTCACTTTGAATCAGGCCTTGGTTTGAATTCTGCACATGTCCTGAAGTCTCTCAGCCTTCCCATCTGCTGTGCTGTGACTTCCCATGCAGCAGAGAGAGGCCTGGACGAATTCATGATCAATATGTCCAAGCCCTTTGTGACACGCTGATATCCAGGAAGAACAAGAAGAAAGATGGACGGGCCACTCCTTCAGAATTTCCAGGTAAAGCAAGTTCTGGCAAGGATGGGACTCTTGGGGAGAGAAGGGTGAGGTGGAATGTAGGGCTCTTAGAAATAACTAGCAAAAATGAAGCACTGGGACTGGAGAGATGGCTTGCTTGCAAAGCCTGATGGCTTGGGTTCGATTCCCCAGTACCTATGTAAAGCCAGGTGCACAAAGTGGGACTTGCATATGGAATTCATTTGCAGTGGCAGGAGGTCCTAGTGTACTCTTATTCAGACTCTCTCTCTCTCTCTCAAATAAATAAAAATATTTTTTAAAGTGAGGCACTGCTTAGAGTTCTGTTTGAGCAGAAAAAGAAATGGCCATTTCCTTCCTTTGGCTTACTTGTATTCTGGTTCTAAATACAGGAAACTTCCTGGGAGGTATAATAGGCAGCCAGGGGGCGGGAAAAGATGTAGGGACAAGGAGGAAGGGAGACAAGGCAGTATGCTGCTAATGGTTGCAATTTTATAAAAAATGATCAACTGCTCATTCCTGCTGGTAAAATCCTGCAGGAATGTGGGGTCCAGGAGGCCTGCTTTACCCTGTCAAGGCTGGTCGCAGTGAGGCAGGGAGTACACTGTCTAATCCGAGTTCTCGTGAGAGCACCCAGGAAACACAGGCCAGTGCGGGTTCACGTCAGCTGAGCCTTGAAAAATTAGCGGTTAAGGTGCTTGCCTGAAAGGCCCAAGGACCCATCCTCTCTCTATCTGCCTCTTTCTCTCTCTCTTAAATAAATAGATAAATCAATAAATAATAACTAGCAAAGGCCATGAAAATGAGAATTTCTGAGGTCACCCCGATTTCCAGTGCAATTGCCGGTGCCCTTTTCCCCCCATTACTCTGCCCCTAAGGGTGTGGAATTATAGCAAAAAAAAAAAAAGTGCTGACCTGTGGTGCCCACTGCAATGTTTATGAACACAGAAAAAAACCCACATAAGTGCCAAAATAGGTTCAGATTTATAATCTTTTTTTCTTGTACTGAATCTTCCTAACATTTGATGTGAATTTATAGTAGTAATTAATTCATTTAACAAATGTTTCTTCCACAACCATGATAGGACAGAAGTGTGCCTTGGTCTGGCCTTCTGCTTTTCCCTGAAGTTGAACACTGTACGCTCTATCTCTGATCCGTGGACAGGGTGCGTGAGAGTAATGCCACGGCTGAGACTCTTGAATGTGCCCCAACATGGCCTTGAAGCACGTTATTTTATCACAACTAAACTCACATAATCTGATTCTAAGTATGTCTCTCATATATTTATGTTCCAAACTTTGTTTCACATAAATAGCAGCTCCACGGACTCGAAACCATTTCTCTACCAGAAAAACACATTGGAGGGCTGGGGCGCAGTGGTGGAATGGGGACTCCCCGCGCAGGCCCCAGAGCACATCCTGGAAAGAAGAGCCAAAGCACTTCATGCTGGCCTGGGCGCTACACCCCCCGAGATGCCATTCAGCGACTGTCCGCTCAGTGCCCTACAGAAGGTCTGCACATGCGCATTGCCTACGGCCACCCTCCGCAGCAGAGCCATTCTTAGTCAATGTGCCCAAGGGAGTCTGTTCTACACTCACTTGAGGTTTGGAAATGAAAGTTAATCAACACAGAATTGCTTTTATAAATACACACATTTGTAAATGTATATTTAGAAATATGTGTGTATATATTTAAGCATTTAAATTATACCTGGTAGCTTTTGTTTCTGTCTTCCTAGAACACAAGGGAAGGGTAATATTCAATAGCACGGAGGGAACTGGAAACAGCAGCCCTTTCTCGTGTCCTCTTATTTAGTAGGCATTGAGCCTTTCTGGAACTCCTGTCTAGTGCATCAAGGGGAGACAGAAAGTACCTGAATACATAGAAATGATGTGGAAAAGTTGCTTTCAAAGGATGTGAAGTTATTAGCCGGGTGTGGTGGCGCACGCCTTGAATCCCAGCACAGAGGCAGTAGGAGGGTCACTGAGCTTGAGGCCACCCTGAGACTACACAGTGAATTCCAGGTCAGCCTGAGCTAGAGTAAGACATTACCTCAAAAAACAAACAGACAAAATAAAAGGGAAGTGAAGCTGGGATAGGAAGGAGAGGAGTCAGTGAAACCTGAGGCAAATCCAGGTGGGAGGGACCGGGGCCACCAGCCAGGCAGGCCTTCCCCACAGCCAGCACAAAGCCTGCAGCTCCATGGAGGCTGCCCTGCCTTGTTCAAAGAGCTGACTAAAGGCTGGTGGGTATGGCCAGGACCACAGGGGCCCGAGGCAGGGGGCCTGAAGGTAGACTCCATCTGCCTTTATGATGAGGACCCAGGAGTCTACCAGTGGGTTTTAAGCAATCACTAGCACTTGATTTCTCACCTTCAAAGATCACCTATGGCAGCTGCAGGGCAAGAACCCAGGCAGAGAGAAGAGGCCGAGAGTCTTTTTTTTTTTTTTTATAATAAATTGTTTTAAAAATATTTCATTTATTTATTAGAGACAAAGGGAGAGAGAGAGAATGGGTGTGCCAGGGCCTCTAGCCACTGCAAACAAACTCCAGATGTATGCACCACCTTGTGCACCTGGCTTATATGGGTCCTGGGGAACCAAACCTGGGCCCTTTGGCTTTGCAGGAAAATGCCTTAACCAATAAGCAATCTCTCCAGCCCCCAGGAGTCTTTTGAGGTTGAGATGGGAGTGACATAGCTGAGGTAGAGGGCAAGAGAGGGCGAGATGGACTTTGAGGGTGCAGCTGGAAGACCTTGCTGACCATTGGGTATGATTGGGAAGAGAGAAGCCATGACATTGATGTCATTTGGGTGTGACATTCGGGTGCTGTTGTCTGTGGGTATCCCCCAAGGGGGGGGTGGTGCTCACATCTTTACACATTTGGTCCTCAGATGGTGGTGCTACTTTTGGGAGGTTGTGGGACTTTTGGGACCTGGGACCTGGTTGGATCTAGGACCATGGACCTGGACTTGAGGGTTAAAGACTGACCCCACTTCTGGTCTCTCAGTTTCCTGGACGCTCATTCAACAACCAGACCCCCACCACTGGGAACCCAGCCCCTTCAGCCACCAAGACTTCTCTTCCATGTTGCATTGTGACCCCTTAAACCGTGAGCCAAGAGAACCCGTGAAGTAACTTCTGTTGGGAACTCTGTTGCAGCAATGGACAAAGCGGCAAATATAATCTCAGCCCCCAAGATCCATTTCTCCTGTTAGATGTGGCCAAGGAAGGATCCTTACACGAAAGAGTCATGCTTTCACCAACTCTGTGCAGATCCTGGCAAGTTATCTGAGAGGTATTAAAGTAAAAGCGGAACGGTGACCACAAAACCAGTGTCCACTGACCAGCGATGCAGGCTCACCTTTAGGAAGTTGTCTTTGAGCCTGGCCACATCAACCCCACTCTGCAAGCAGACGGGCCACAGTGTTAGCCAGTGCCTGCTCACACCCACTGACTCAGCATCCTCCCCAGGACACAGGTGCCAGAAAGACACGGGTGACTGCGCTTCCTCATGGAGTATACACCTGCCTCCTTCCTCGTTTTAGGAAATAGAAGAGGCCTGGAGAGAGAGATTGCTTAGCACTTAAGGCCCTTGCTTGTGAAGCCTAAGGACTAAAGCTCAATTTGCCAGTACCTACATAAGCCAGATGCACAAGGTAGTACATGTATATGGAGTTCGTTTGCAGTAGCTGGAGGCCCTGGGATGCCCATTTTTTTTCTCTCTCTCTTAAATAAATGACTACAAATAAAAACTATTTTAAAAAATAAATATAAGAGACAGCATGCTTATTTGGTATTGGAGGCTTAACAAACAGAAGTAAACACCCTGAATAGAACCCTAACCGTAGCTTTCTAGAAGCTTGCTTCCAAACACCTTCCTTCCCAGATTTCTTCCCTTTCCGGTAGTCTTACTTTCCTGTCATTTTCTTAATTGCCCATTGGAGAGTCACAATCTGCACAAATCTGGTTAGCAGGCATCAGGGGCTTGTGGTCAGAAACACTGCTCTCCAGTAATATTTTAAAGGAAGCATTACTTTCTTCAATTATAAATAGAGGCCACAGCAATTTCTGCACAGACCCCTAAATGTTTTATGATGTTTTTAATGAAAAAAAGGCAAAGGCGCCCACACTTCAATACATCACACTGGCCAGAGCAGCAGAGATTATAATAAAACTCTGTGTACGCAACTACATTTTCAACCAGCAGCGAATTTATTGTGAATGGAACCGTTTATGTGCTGTGTATTTCTAACTTGAAGGCATAGGCGTTTCACTGGGGTGCAGCAAGGGTTCCTTAACCTAATGAAAAATGCCCCTGTAAAGCCAGGCACACTAAGTGGCACATGTAGCTGGAGTTCATTTGCAGCAGCAAGAGGCCCTCGTGTGCCCATGATACTCTCTCCTTCTTCACCAAAGACGTAAATAAAAATATTTTTTTTAAATTTTTTATTTATTTATTTGAGAGCGACAGACACAGAGAGAAAGACAGATAGAGGGAGAGAGAGAGAATGGGCGCGCCAGGGCCTCCAGCCTCTGTAAACGAACTCCAGATGCGTGCGCCCCCTTGTGCATCTGGCTAACGTGGGACCTGGGGCACCGAGCCTCGAACCGGGGTCCTTAGGCTTCACAGGCAAGCGCTTAACCGCTAAGCCATCTCTCCAGCCCAATAAAAATATTTTTAAGAACCACATTGAGATGTTTCCCAGATTAGCGGTGCTGAGGTCGCCGTCCTGGCATGCAGAGAGGGCATGTCAATCAAAGTGTGAGTGGATCCGCGCTCCAGTCAATAGTCAACAGGTACTGTCGCCACGCCTAGGCTGCTTGCAAGGGTTTGAAATCCACGCGCACGGCGCTGCTGAGAGCTGCTGGTTGAGAAAGCCCTACACTGATCATTTCAAGATGAATGAAGCTCAGCTATAGAGCCTTAGCTATCGATGACTGCGTCATGTTTGTCCTCTCATTTAAAATATCTGATTCTAAGCCTGGCATGGTGGTGGCTCATGCCTTTAATCCCAGCACTCAGGAGTCAGAAGTAGGAGGATTTCCGTGAGTTCGAGGCCACCCTGAGACTCTATAGTGAACTCCAGGTCTGTCTGGGCTAGTGAGACCCTGCCTCGAAAAACTGAAAAATAAAAACATTTAAAAAATCTGATTCTAGTGGCGCTATCTCAAGGTCCCTTCCTCAAAGACAATTTTCCCGCCCTTGCAACTGAACATCAGCCTTTACCTCTCTTAGTCTCTTCTGCAGGCTAGGGATATTGAATTAATTTAATTAATGTCTCTAATTTAGTAATGGAGATTGAACTCAAGGCTTCACCCATGCCAAGTAGGCTCTCTCCATGGATTATACCCCAGCCCAGGACACTTCTTTCTTAGTGTTCCACATGCACTGTAACTTCATGGGACATGCCTGCATCTGATAAATGCCATCTTCTCATGAGGACATCCTTGTGAGGATAAAAACTGTACAGATTTGCTCTCCAGTGGATACCAATTGCCTGGAAGCACATCTGTGGTGGTCTGATTCAGGTGTCCCCCATAAATTTATGTGTTCTGAATGCTGGGTCCCTAGCTGGTGGCAATTTGGAAATTGGAGCCTAATGGATGTAGTGTATTGTTGGGGGCAGACTTATGGGTGTTAAGCGAGCTCCCCTTTGCCAGTGTTTAGCACCCTCTCCTGCTACTGTTGTCTACCTGATGTTGGTCAGGGGGTGACATCCACTGTCCACTCATGCCATCATTTTTCTCTGCCATCATGGAGTTTTCTCTCGAGTCTGTAAGCCAAAATAAATCCTTTTCTCCACAAGCTGCTCTTGGTTGGGTGTTTTCTGCTGCAACAAGAAGCTCTCTACAACAGTACACTCCCGGGCAAGCAATACATAGTTGTTCAGTGAAAATATTCATCTGTCAAAATCTGGTCTGTGCTTATTACCGGCCTCTGTTCACAGATGTCCTGATGAAATCTGATCTTTCTTGAATTTATCATTCATCCACTCTTGGCAAAAGCAAGTCATATTTTTAAAAGCAAAAAAGTGATTTTTGAGTTCTCTTTCCTTAAATTTACTGTGCACTGATCAGTGATGGTGATAGAATATTGCAGCAATTTCTTTACTTCTGACATTTTTTTCTTTTTCTATTCTCAGTAAACCACATAGATTCACTAATGCGAATTTTTATCAATTATCGAAAGTTGAAAGCTGTGCGAAGTTCTATCTCTAAGTCTCCCTCTGTGCCCCAGTTCCCACCGACATGTACTTTTTCCTGTATCAGTCAGGCTTCCAAGAAGAAGACTGGCGAGCCCCATCCACTTGGTACACCATAGTCTGAGCAAAGGTGAGCCAATGTCGTGCATCCAGCCTGCACATGGAATTCAGGTGAGCTGTGCCTGTGACACAAGTTGACACCAATAAAACCAACCGGCCCCAGTCAGGGGAATGAACCACTTGGCAATGAGAAAATACCTCCACCTAAGTTCTGTGGCCAAAACCTTGCAGGTGCATGGAACGGAGCAGGTTCACAGGGATGTTTGGAGGAATAGTAAGAAAAACTTCCCAAACAGTTTTGTCTCCAAGGGAACAAATTCCCAATAGCCCATTTGAATTTTCAAATTGCTTAGGCTTCTAGCAGGTCTGAGGAGGGACACATTTACATATGCCAGAGCATTGCCCCTTCGGGATCAAACACCGTCCAGCTTGTAACACACTCTTTTTATTATTGTAGCCATGCATGTCATTAAAGGTTGGGAACTAGAGAACGGGTGGGCACCAGACACAGATGAGGACCTCACCAGAGGTCACCTTTTAGCTGGAAGAGGGAAAAATGGGCAGGAGACTAAAATTGGCTTCTCTACATTGGTTCAACAGCCATGGCTACCAAAGGAGTTCAGTGTTGATTTCCATGGGGGCTGCTGGTCTTACTGAGGTTTAGCTGGAAAGCTTAATTGTACTTTTTTTTATATGTATTTCCTAGCTGTCCATAGACTCATTAATAAATTACAAGGTCTGGGTCTAGCAGAGACGCCAAAGTTCACCTAGGCCTTGGCCCTGAGCTCTCTCTGCACCCTTGAGTCACACTGGAAGCTGACACTGGAATGGATGCACTCTCTTAACATCCATTTCACCCTCCCTGACTCAACACCAGTCACGCAGTTCAAAAGATTTGTCTCGACCAAAGAGGTGTGTCTGATAATGGCAAAACTGTCTTTGTACTTATGGGTTCAGAACTGAGATATTTTGGCCAAGAAGATATGCAAAGAGGTTTGCTATTGGCTTTTTAGAGGGTTCTAGAGAAAGCCACAGGAAGCCAGTATCTGCCGTAACAAAGTGAAGAGACATCCTTAAAATTCAACCAGCAAGCCAAGTATGTAATCCCAGCGCTGGAGAGGCTGAGGCAAGAACGTTGTGAGTTGGAACTTGCATAGTGAGACGCTCTCTCAGCAAACAAACAATAGCAATATCTGAAAAAGAGGGTAGGTGAGGGAGATGGGGGAAAAGTCAAGACAACAGGGTTGAGTGGATGGATCTCCAAACACAAACAGCTACAAGAGGCCAGATAAGCAAGGTGTGACCGAAGCATATTACATGTATGTAGGAACATGTCACAGTGAGACCCATTATTTTTTTATAGTTAGTATATGTATATATATATATACAATAATACAATATTGTAACCAACAGCTAGCTTACTCACAGATGCTGGCTGCTCCTCACTGCTTCTAGTGCAGACCAAGAGAGCTGTGTGATCCAGAACAGCCTGGTTTGCTGACAGAAGTGTGGGAACAAGGCTCATCTCAGAACAAGCTGCTGGGGTACGTGGTGAGAATGGCCTTACAGCCACTGCCCCGCCCCCTCCCAAAGCAGTGTGCCCAGGGGCTCTGACAGGGCCACCATTACTGTGAAACAGAGAGATGGGTAGAGCAAGGAAATGGAGAAGCAAAGAGGGTGGGAAATGCCTAGCCAAGAATGCTGGTCATGACGAGTAAAGTGCTTGCCACACTAGCCCAAGGACCACCCTCATAAGATCCACGAGTGCCGCCATGCACAGGAACCCTTGGCACTAAGAAAGCAGACACAGCAATCCCTGGGGCTTGCTGGCCATCAAGTCTAGCTGAAGTGATGAGTTATGGGCTCAGCAAAAGACCTTGTCTCAAAAAACAAGGCGGTGAGTGACTAGGGAAGACACCTGAAATCAACCTCTGGCCTACACACACACACACACACACACACATACACAAGAGACCAGGCATAATGGTTCATGCCTGTAATCTCAGCCGACTCGGGCTGCATAGTGAGTTCTCCATTAGGGTGATGGTGATGGTCTAGTTGACAGGACCTGGAATCACACCTGACTGAGTTCACTGCGGAGGGAGGGAAGACCCTCCTTAGCAGGTGTGAGTCCCAACACCCTCCTCTCTGCTTCCTCACCTGAGCGGACTGGGAGCAGCGCCTCAAGCCCCCAGCTCCACGCCTTCCCTGGTACCTTGGAGCTGTAAGTGGAAATACACCCTTCCTCTCTTACAAAAACAAACAAATAAATAAATAAATGAAAATAAACATAAAAAAGAATACTAGCCACAGCCACAGTGCAAGGAAGCGGAGGAGCCCAGGCAGCTGAGACAGCTGCCACGATTCTGACACGGCTCAGAGCTGCCAGAGCCCGTGAGCGGTCAGCCCTGAACAGACTCTCCGACCTCCGAGTGGCGTCAGTCAGCAGAGGTTGAACTGTAAACCCCGTCTCCGGTGATGGAGGGGGACAGACAAGGAAGGGTATATTGTGGGTAGAGAAGACAGTGGGCCAAGTGGCCTGGACCATGAAAGACAAGCTCCGGATTGCCCCATGGGCACATCCAAGCCCCTCCTAATGACTAGACATCCCGAGCTTCTGGGGAACGAGTGACACCTGGATGACGGTTGTTAAGCAGATAGACTGTCCTCGAGTGAGCAGTGTGTGTGCAGGGGTGTGGAGGTGGGGAGGGGCCAGGTGACTTGCCGTTTGTTACCACAGATGACAAGGAATCTATCCCAGGTGTCATGGAAACAGGTTGACATTGCTCAAACATTCTGCGTTTACATTGACCCTACAGGCATCCTTCCTGGGAAGCAGTGGCCTGGGCTGTCCCCCAGAACGTGTGCTCTCTCTTCTGGAACTGCGTGCTCCATGACTGGTGACATTAACTTTCCGTTCCTTAGAAGCGCTGAGCCAAGACTTCACTAGTAGAATCTTGCAAAGTGACATGAGAGAAAGAGGTGGGCCCTCAGGACAGCAGGCTTGCATCCTCCGTCCTTTCCTGTCCCTCAGACCGTGAATGCAGCCGCAAGCAGCTTTGTCCAGACAGTTTTTCATGAGACCGCGCCAGGGCAGAGGCTCCCCAGCTTCCTTGGCTCATGCCATCGTTCCATAACACCCCTATGGCAAAGATCTATCTAATGGTTCAAAAAAAAAAAAAAAACCCAGCAAAGTTCAAGAAGGATCTATTTATTTACCACTTGAAAAAAATGGTATATGTAAGTTGAAAGAGAATTATTTTTATTTTCCTCTTACCATAATTACAGAACAGTGAGATTCAGCCATCTTTTTGGCATTATACAACACCATCATTTCCTATTCGGCACTGATTTTTTTTTTTTTTTCACAATGATTGGTTGTAAAAATCACAACAAAACAACTTTGCAGAGCCATGAGATTGCAGGAACAGCAGGAGTCTAATATCTGGCATGGAAAGTGATCTGTATTAAAGACCCTTGGGGTTTCCTTGTCATCACAATTAGCACTCAATGAACACACGAACTCTTGGATGGATTTCAAAGAAATGAGAGGTTGGGACGTTGCGTGGAGATGACACGCAGGGTTGGCCAGAGCGCTGCTGCCTTTCTAGGGAACTTGGTGTTCAAGGAGAGAGGAGGAGAAAGGAGCAGGAACACTGGGATGTCACCTTCCAAAGAGCTTCCTGATGCTCCAAATGACCTTCAAAATCCACTAGTGTTAACAGTCATGGACTCTCTTATCAAATGATAATTCTGAAATGTTCAGTAAACAAATCTTGAGACCTGAGTAGGAATTCAACGCATACAAATTATTTTGAATGTCCTGTTTACTAGATCTGCGTGTCCAGAAGACTTACTGTGTCGACACCATGGAATATTAACATGACTCTAAAACACATGGTACCATATTCCACTGGAAGAGTAGACTCAGACTTCACTAAGCCAAAAACCAACCACATTCTGTTTTCATTATCCTGAGAGGAAGACTTGGGCTGGATGTTGAGACACTTGTCCCAGGGCCAGATCCATTGTTCATAAAGAGGATTCTTTTGTCTTACTTGTTATTCATGCTTCAACTAACCGTGTTATACCTTATTGCTTTTTAAGATGTCTTAAGACTTTAGTTGAGTAAAACGAACTTTTATTAAAGCTAGTGTAAAACACGAGTCAGAGGCTCTGAAAACCAAAGGCAAGACAAGTAACATTTCTTCTCCCTTCCCCGTTTTCCTGTGGGAGTCTAAGCCCTGGCAGGCTCCTCTGTTCTACAAACCCATGTTCTCATGTGTGTGTTGAGCCTGGATGTTCTCCGTTCTCCTCTTGGGGGACCTTTAATACCTCCAAGGCCTTCCTCATCACCCCCAGGGGGAGGAGTCTCCATCCTTGGCAAGGCCCTTCTGGCAAAACACACACACACACACACACACACAGAGATTCTTGAACACACATGGTGTTTTCAAAGTATATAACCATACTTTGGTGACTTGCTTATTTAGGAAAAGGTCTGATGATAAATGTTTTAGACTCTGTGGGACCAAACGTCTCTGAAGCAACCAGTGAGTTTTGTCTTTGCACTGGGGAAGTAGCCATAGACATATGTAAATCAACTGGTTTGGCTTAGTTTCAGCTGAACTTTGGCTGTGGCTTGATTTGGCCAAGGGACAAATGACTGGGAGACAGCAAGCAAGCACTCTGTGGCTTAGGAAGCCCTGGCTCTAACTTTATTTCCCCTCCTGAGGTCTGTTGGGTCCTTGTGATGGTTTGGATCTGAAATGTCCCCAACAGGCTCATGGGATTCAACACTTGGTCCCCAGCTGGTGGAGCTATCTTTGGAGAACCTCTAGGAGGTGGGACCCAGTTGGATGACACAGGGAATTAAGCTCTTAGGGCATTGGGTGTTAGAACCTGCCTCTAGTTCTAGCCTATTTCTCTGCCTCCTGTCTGCAGTGTCACCAGCGTCCTGATGCTTCTGCCTCCACACACAGGGGGCATTTTCATGCCACGCCTTCCCGTCCGTGTGGAAGCAGAACAAACGTCTCCTCCCAAAAGTCGCTTCTGCAGGTTCTCTGTTACAGGGGTGAGAACGTTACTAATATCCCCCTATTGGGCTCTTTCCCCAATATTAGGACAACAGGATCTATTTCTGACCAATTTTGGAAATGGCTCTTGCTAATGTAACTCACATTCAGCGTGGAGTATGTAAATTTCATGTTCAAGAAATCACATTCAGCTGTGCACACTGATTTTTCTGTGATCTACAATGTTAACCCATAAAGTGTTCATATTTTGCATTTACTTAGATGGTAGTTTAAAATAGGCGTATTAAAAGTTTAAAAAAATAATGTTTCCTACTATTTTAAAATGCTATTTATTTGCAAGCAGAAAGAGATTGAGAGAAGAAAGACCTGGAGAAGAGATGCACCAGGGCCTCCAGCCACTGCAGACAAACTCCAGATGTGTGTGCTACCCACATAGAGCGTATCTGGCTCTATGTGGGTACCAGGAAATTGAATCGGGTCATTAGGCTTTGCAGGCAAATGTCTTAACCACTGGGCCATCTCTTCAGCCCCTTTCTCTACTATTTTGATGTTCTCTACTTTGTTGACATATTGGAAGGCATATTTGTCCTCCATCCATCTTCCCTCCTGGAACAGTCCATGGGATCTGAGCACTGGGTATCCCTGTCTCCCTTCTTAGGGAGCACTTGGCCTCCAGGTGCCCCGTCATCACCACTCCCTCTCATCCCAACATCCTGCTCACATGTCAGTTGCCATTTAAAATCTTAACACCTGACCAGCCTCTTTATTCCCTATCTGGTTTCTGGTGCCACTGGCTTCATAATTCTTTTTTTTTAATTTTTTTTTCATTTTTATTTATTTATTTGAGAGTCACACACACACACACACACACAGAGAGAGAGAGAGAGAGAGAGAGAGAGAGAGAGAGAGAGGCAGATGGAGAGAGAGCGAGAATGGGTGTGCCAGGGCTTCCAGCCACTGCAAACGAACTCCAGATGCATGCGCCCCCTTGTGCATCTGGCTAATGTGGGTCCTGGGGAATCGAGCCTTGAACCAGGGTCCTTAGGCTTCAAAGGCAAGTGCTTAACCACCAAGCCATCTCTCCAGCCCATGGCTTCATAATTCTTGATCAAGGTAGTAAGATTTCCTGGGGGTTTCTCACCACGTGTTTTGTTCCTCACTTTTCTTGTCCCCACTCAAGCTTCCTCAAGGCTGCTCTCTGCTTTGTTCCTTTCCTGGGTCCTTGGTGGTCCCTGGCCTCACATGTCATCTCACTTACACACTCATCAGTCGACTTTGACAAAGCCCAGAAGCTCATGCCTTTGATCCCAGCACTCAGGAGGCAGAGGTAGGAGGATCACCATGAGTTTGAGGCCACTCTGAGACTCCATAGTGAATTTCAGTTCAGCCTGGGTTGGAGCAAGACTCTACCTTAAAAACAAAGAAAGGGAAAATAAAGCCCACCTGGGGCTGGGGAGATGTCTTAGTGGTTAAAGGCACTTGCTTTCAATGCCTGGCAGCCCGGGGTTCAACTCCCCAATACCCACATAAAGCCAAATGCCCGAAGTGGCACCTGTGTCTGGAGTTTATCTGCAGAAGCAAGAGGCTCTTGCATGCCCCTTCTCCCTTCCTTTCTTTCAATCCCTTGCAAATAAAATAAAACAATTTTGTTTAAAAAGAAGGCCCATCTGAATGTCTATTGTACCCCTACCTGCAGGAAGGACAAGGTTTACTACGAACAGGAAGACTACATCCTTCCCCTAGTCAGCACTCAGGGGCTCCACAACACCCTCCACTCAGTGGGCAGTGGCCTTGCACACATGGCCCAGCTCTTGTCCTGTCTCACAGCCTACATTTGTGAGGTGGGCGGAAGAAGTTAAGGCACATAGTTCAGCTAAGAGCAGTGACAGCAGCCAGTGTTTATGAGTGCTGTCTATATTCAAGACTCCTGCGACCCCTTCCACAGGCAGACTTTTTAGTCTTTATATACACTTGTGAAGGGTATGCCATTATTGCACTCACTGTATAATGAAGAAACCGTGGCTCAAGTGGTAACAAGTCACAATCAAACGAAGAGTAGAGATCTGATCTCAGACAATGTTTATTTTATTTATTTATTTTTAATATTTATTTTTATTTATTGGAGACAAAGAGGGAGAGAGAGAAAGAGTGAGAATAGGTGCACCAGGGCCTCTAGCCGCTGCAGACAAACTCCAGATGCATGTACCACCATGTGCATCTGGCTTATGTGGGACCTGAAGATTTGAACCTGGGTCTTTAGGCTTTGCAGGCATGTGCCTCAACTGCTAAGCCATTTCTCCGGCCCTGTGTATTTTAGTTTTAAATATTTGTACTTATTTATTTACAAGGAGGGAGGGAGGGAGGGGGAGAGAAAGAGAGAATGGGTGCACAGAGCATCCAACCACCAAACAAACCCAGGTGCCTGTGCCACTTTGTACATGTGGCATTGTGTGGGTACTGAGGAATCAAACCCAGGCTACAAGGCTTTGCAAGCAAGGGTCTTTATTCACTGAGCCTCTGGCTTTATGTGGGTACCAGGGAACTGGTCTCAGGCTGCCAGGCTTTGCAAACAAGTACCTTTAACTGCTGATCCGTCTCCTCAGCTCACAATCGGGTTTTAAAGTATGTTCTCCTACACCTGACCTGGACCCGCGGGGGGCCATGAAATAAGTCCAGCCTCTGGCCAAACAGGTTCAAACTGAGGTACTACTGACAAGCCAGTAAATGAACTATCACCTTGCAAAAAGGAAAAGGAAAAACATTATTCCAGAGATATCCACCTTGCTAAAATGATAACATAGATTTACTGTTCCCAAGCTTAAACAGTCTGGGATGTTGGTGAACATTTTGATGGAAATTTGAAAAAAAAAATGTGTTCTGTTTTCCAGCTTAGCCTGGGAGTGACACTGCTGAGCTCTATGTTCACTGGACACCAGGTTTATTGAGATTTTTATTCTTCTTATGACCAAGATGGGCATTTCGTTATGGCTGCTTTAAAATTCTTCTGAAATAAAGATTAAAGTTGCACCTTAAACAGGGAACTGTGGGCCCTCCGTTCCTCATCTTTCTGTATTATAATGGGACCCCAAATGACTTCGTGGGGAGAATTCTGGGTTTCCTGGGACTTCTCTTATATCTCATTGCTAAGCAAAAGCAGGTATCCTTCTACGGAGACATACCTCGTTGTTAAACGCTACAACTCTCAAGGGGACAACCTTAATCATACCCCGGCTTGCCATGAAATCACCAGGCTTAGTACTTCCTGGCGACAAAGCACAGCTGTCTTCCACGAAGCTTGTGAGGAATAAAACCTCAGCTCATCACCGATTCAACATTATCCTGTGAAAACCAAGAGGACGTGGCTTACGGAGAATCCCTGCAAAGCTATGAGGATTTGCCGGCGCACTGGGCTTTCTTGTCTCGGAATCCAAACAATACCAGGAATGTTTGTACAGCTACTCACAATTAAAATAAGGGCAAGATCCTGCACATGTTTCCTCCCTCTGTTCCCATGCCCAGGCCTTCTGACTATATTCCTGGCTAACTTTTACTCAAACTCCGTCCAGGAATTAGCTGCACATCCCACCAAAGTGACAAATCTGGACCACTTCGGGTCAAATCTGATGAAAACACTCCCTTTTTGTTTCCCCCAGAATTGATTTTCCATCAATTTTGCTGTGCCCAGTGCTCTGGCCCACGCTGAGGGACGGCGCAGGAAGCAGTTGATCAAGCTTATCACCGCGTTTATGATGGGGACATTGCTCCTGACATCGGACAATGTCCTTTCTAGAAAACCTGATTGGAGAAATTTCTCTTTGGTCTCAATTTCAGGGAGGATGGGGCCTCTTCAAACGATTGGTTTCATCTCACTTATGAGCACCATGAATCACATGTGCCTCTTATATTGGGCTGCTGGGAAGCTCAGTGTCACATGTGTGTCCCTCTCTGAAAAGGAGGTGAGATGGCAGAGATGGGCGCATCCTCTGGCGGACCCACCTCACAGCTTCAAATGCAATTTGCTCCTTCCTTCATCTATTGATGCAGCATGATGGGCTGTGACTAGATTGTACTAACACATGTAAAGTAAGATTCTATTAATTTGAGAGAGGAAGAGAAAGAAAGAGAGAAAAAGAAGAAAGATAAAGAATGGGTGTGCCAGGGCTTACAGTCACTGCAAACGAACTCCAGATGTTTGTGGCACCTTGTGCATCTGGCTTATATGGGTACTGGAAAATCGAACCTGGGTCATTAGATTTCGCAGGCAAGTACGTTAGTCGCTAAGCCATTTCTCCAGCCCATTTTCTATTACTTCTTTATTTATTTGACAGAGGGACAGAGAAAGAGACAGAGACAGAGAGACAGAGAATGGGCATGCCAGGGCCTCCAGCCCCTGCAAACAAACTCCAGACGCATGTGCCCCCTTGTGCATCTGGCTAACGTGGGTTCTGGAGAATCGAACCTGGGTCCTTTGGGTTTGCAGGAAAACGGCTTAACCGCTAAGCCTTGCCTTCAGCCCCCAAGATTTTTTTTGAAGAAAGAAAGATATCAAAGATATCAATCAGTAACTGTCCTCCAGTGAGGGGTGACCCTAATGACCCATTTTCTATGCCTAAGAGCCTGAAAGGCAACTTACTCTTTCCTCCCTCTAATGACCACAGTGCTTCAGAATCCGACCCTTAAATCTGCACTGCTGCTACGTGCAGTCTAAGCCACAGGCCTCTTTCTCCTGGCCCACTGCAAGAGGCAATGGCATCTTTATCCTTCATCCTCATTACAGCTATGTCACAGCATAGGTGTGACACCAAGGATTTCAGCCTTTCCTTTAGATAAGGAGGACCTTTCCTGTACATCCCACGGGACATGGGGTGAGCGTGCACAGCACAGCTGGGCTGGACTGGTTGACCTCCTCTTGGGTTCCGCGCTCCCTAAGCTTACGTTGTCGTGCGTCCTAACAAGGCACTCCTGCTTCACTCAGGTTGGGAGCTCTGAAAGCTGCCTGGCTGTTAGTTCTTTTTCTATTTTTTGCCTATTTTCTGAGGAGAAACACAGAGGAGAGGATGAGGGCCCTGGGGCCTCTTGCCACTGTAAATGAATTGCAGATGCATGCACCACTTTGTGCACTTGGTTTTATGTGGGTACCGGGGAACTGAACCCCGGTTTTGCAAGCAAGCACCTTTAACTGCGGAGCCATGTCCCCAGGCCCTGATTTCCGCAAAAACAAATGATTTTTCACCCAAGGTGGCTACTAGAGCATTTCAAAACTGATCTAAACATCCCAGTGACTTGCAAAGAGAGAGGCAATGCTGCCTTGAATAGGACAGGGTTCCTCGGGCTATGCGCGGAGCCCGTCCCTGGCTTCTCTGGGGTTCCTCTGCTCACTGGAGTGGATTCTCTTACTTGGAATCCAAAGGACAGGACTGAGCAGAGGCTGGTCAAGGAGACAACAAGAGCACAGATAGTGTGAGAAGTGGAGAAAGTAGGGAGTCACAGCTTGAAATTGTCACTGTGGGAGAGAATTCCCAGGGCTCTCGCTGCAGACAAGTGAATATTATCACCCAAATTGCAAAACCAGGGAGTGCGAGGCGCAGGGAGAAATGCTGACTTCGGCATCTCCGTTCAGCTCAATTAAGTAACCATCTTTTCCAGGCACGCACACGCCCTCCACCAGTTATCTGTTTCTTTCTAACTACTGAATTTTATAGACTTCACAAAGTCATTAGCAGTAAAGCGCACTGTTTTTTATGTTCTCCTAAGAAACAGAAAAGACTGTCAATTAAATGGTGATACAATGCTTTCTTGACACTTGTTTTTTTTTTTTTATACTTTCTGAGAGAGCTCTTTTAGATGTAGACATAGAATTTTAGTACTTATCTTTACACGCTAAAAGGGAAAATAAACGAAATGCATTGGTTAAGGTTCTCCTAAAACATCATTTTTCTCTTATTTTTGGACAATTTCATATCTTTATTGCATTCATCTGTACTATCATCTCTTGTCCTCCTCACTCCTGCTTCACCACTCATTCCCAAGTACTGCCCCCTCCTACATTCATGTCCAACATTTTCGTGTTACTTTTCCTACCCTGGTGACCATTGCCTGTTGCTGGGGACTTTGTAGAGCTGCTTCTACCCACCACCCTTCCATTCAGTTCGTTCTGAAATCTGATGCCTATATTGCAGCTGGATGACAGAGTCTGGGCATAAATCAGAGGCTGCTGAGAGCTCAATACTAAAGATGGCTTCTAGCCCTCCCCCTGCCCCCAAGGCTTAGGGAATATTGTGGAAGCAGAGGCAGAAAAAGAAATGTAAGAGCCACAGGGTGGGAAGGGCTACTGTGAGGCACTGACCTCCCTAGACAGGTTGACTGGTACATTCAGGACCTCACAATGAATACTAATAATCCTACTGAGGAGGGCCATTAGTGGCTGGGGGCAGGAGAGAGAAGACTTTAAGGGAATAGCCCGATGGAAATGCAACTAATTTGCAATATGTTCATATATTAAGGTTCCTAATAAAATTTAAATTCAAAAAATTCTATGGTGACCAGTAAGTTTCTGAGGAGCCTGAGCTAGCCCTCATTGAAAAAGACCAGAGCTGGATAGAGCTAATGGCTGGAGAGCTAGGCAGCAGTTAATCATTAGCAGGATAGTACGCACACACGCGCACACACACACCATCCTAGGGCTGCAGAGGTGGCTCTGAGGTGAAGGCACCTGTTTGCAAAGCCTGATGGCTCGGGGACAGTCCCCCGTTTCCATGTGTCATAGTCAGTTCTACAATGCTGGACTGAACCTCCAAACCAGACACACTTTGGGGAAGAAGGGATTTATTTCAGGCTGACAAACCCAGAAGCTCCATCAGTGATGCTGGTCCCCTCTCACAGATCCAAGCAGAGGAAAACCACCACCAGCTAGCAAAACACCAAAAAGCAACGACAGCATGCATATGCCAGAGCTCACACCTCTATGCACACCTTGGAGGTGGCATTCACTTCAGCCTGCAGTGACACCCTCCTGTAGCAGGAGTCTGTCTGCTAGGGGCTGAAGCTATAGACGCAAGTTTAAAGCACCTGAGGCTGTGGGGCCATGCATTCAAACTACACAACTCTTAAAGCCAGATGCACAAAGTGGGACATGCGTCTGGAGTTTGCTGGCAGTGTCAATAGGTTCTGCCACACCCATACTTCTTCTCTTTCTGTTTCTCTTCTTTGTTTCCCTCCTTTCCTTCCTTCCTCCTTCCCTCCTTCCCCCCACTCTCTCTCTCTCTTTCTTTCTTTATTTCTTTCTCTGCATGCAAATAAATAAAATATTAGGGCTAGAGAGATGGCTTAGCAGTTAAGGCACTTGCCTACAAAGCCAAAGGATCCAGGCTGGATTTTCTAAGACCCATGTAAGTCAGACACACAAGTTGGCACACACATCTGGAGTTTGTTTGCAGTAGCTGGAGGTCCTGGCACACCCATTCTCGGTCTCTTTCTCTCTCTCTCAAATAAATAAATAAATAAAATATTAAGATTACAAAAATATTTTTTAAAAGTTTGAGGTCAAAGTCAGACTGGTGGTACACATCTTTTTAAAAATTTATTTATTTATTTTCAAGCAGAGAGATAGATAGAGGAGAGACAGACAGGGAGAGAATGGGCATGCCAGGGCCTCTAGCCACTGTAAATGAACTCCAGACTCATGTGCCCCTTGTGCATCTGGCTTACGTAGGTCCTGGGGAATTGAACCTGGGTCTTTCGGCTTCGCATGCAAATGCCTTAACTGATAAGCTATCTCTACAGCCCCTGGTGGTACACATCTTAAAAGAAATAAAACCAAGCCAGGAGTGGCAGCACACACCTTTAATCCCAGGATTTGGGAGGCAGAGGTAGGAGGATCACTGTGAGATTGAGGCAACCCTGAGACTATATAGTGAATTCCAGGTCAGTCTGAGCTAGAATGAGACCCTACCTCAAACTCCCCTCAAAAAAGAAAAAAATCTAACTTACTCCTTTCCTGTGACATAAAGCCATAATCCTCTCTTCACATTCCAAATAAGGAAACAAGCCAAAACATCCACACAGCATGCTTACTGTAAAGAAAGCTTGGGTTTTAGGATATGAACAACCATGAGAAACTGAGGAAACTTCTGGTTACAGTAAGATGTACTGTATCTAGTGGTAACTTAACATACCTATCAGGATCTCCCAAGAGAAATGGGCAACAGAAATGTGTCCAAGCCCAGTAGTTCCCCAGACAGTAGGTAAAAGCTGCTTCCAGGAGAAAGGAAACATTTGCCACCAAATCCATGTAGACAAGCCTGACGTGCAGGAGAAACCATCCACACACACAAAAAGGCAAAATGAAGAAAAAGCCAGAGTAATAAGAAATAAAGAAGCACATTTCTCTGTAATGCCATTCCTTCCCAGTGCACAGCAAGCGAGGGTAAAACCATGAAAACACACTGGCTCCCAGGGGGTCTGATCATCTCTTGTCAGGAGACTACAAGAAAGATACTTACAAGATGAAAGCAAAAGTAGCCTATCATTCAAGACAAGTTTTAGGAGGAACTTTCTAGTATCCCATTGGGGATTGAGTTGACCGCTTAGGGTGCTTAAATAGTGGTCTATAATATAGAACTGCCCATATTTTGGACAACCTTTTATGAAAGAGCATGGCATTGCAGAAGTGAGAGACAAGTCATTCTTAGACATTAAGCTCATCCAACACCAATTTCTTATACTAGGCTAAAGATAACCATTAGTTTTTTACAAGGAAATACTAATACCACATAAAATGAAAGCAGAAGAAGTCTACAGCACAAGCAAATATCTCTGGTTAAGTTTTAGATCAACTTTGTATTATTTTGTTTGAGATGCTCACAATGTAGGCTGGCATGGAACTTGCTATGTAGCCCAGGCTGGCCTCAAACTCACAATGTTTCTGGCTCAGCCTCCAGAGTACTGGGGTTATAGGTGTGCAGTACCACACCAAGCATAGGTCAAATTTTACATGAAGATCCAACTTTCTTTGTAAGATTTTGAGAAGCGTGCTTATACTGTAGCTCAGTAGCATGACGGTGCAAGTAGGTTCTACATAAAGCTGTGAAGTCCTAAACATGTCCAGAGTGCTTTCTAGTTCTTTCTTCTGTTCAAGTCTTGCTCTGCTTACAGAGGATCTGGGGATCCACTAGTGCAGGGTCTGACGCAGAAAGGTAGAGTGGCACCCGGGCATCTGTCTGGGCACCAAGCTTCTGGGTAGGGAGCCACTGCAGCTGCTTCCTGTGTTTAGCGGAAGGCTCGCCATTCCTTTGACCAGATCTTTCACCAGTGACCTGTGACCACAAGGGTGGCCCATGGCCAGCACAGGTCCTTGTCAATATTTTGACTGTGGTCCCAACTAGGGACCTTGGCTTCAGGTAAACTGCATGAATGACGGCCACCTTCTACAAGAGTCTGTTTTCCCACTCATTTAAAATCATGCTCCTGTCTGTCTGCCTGCCTGCCTGCCTGCCTGTCAGCAGGTTCTATGGCAAAGAAAATAGCTTCCTGTCCTGTGCTCAAGTACTGTAAGCCCAACGTAGAACCAACAATTTTTAATTTTTTTTTCTATATTTAGCCGGACGTGGTGGCACACGCCTTTAATCCCAGCACTGGGGAGGCAGAGGTAGGAGGATTGCCATGAGTTCAAGGCCACCCTGAGAATACAGAGTGAATTCCAGGTCAGCCTGGGCTAGAGTGAGAACCTACCTAGAAAAGCCAAAAAAAAAAATTTTTTTTCTTTATTTAGTTGCAAGGACACACACACACACACACACACACACACACACCGAGGCAGGGGAATGAACCAGGGCCTCAATCTACAGAAAATGAACTCCAGATGCATGCGTCACTTGGCTTTGTGTGGGTACCATGGAACCAAGCTCAGGTTGTTAGGTGTTGAGGCGAGCGGCTCAACCACTGAACAACCTCTCCAGGCCAGAAACCACAGTATGATGCATCTGTAACAGAGAGGCAGGCCAGCCACACGGAGTGGACAGGTGGTTTCAGGGTTACCGTGTTTTCAGAGCAAAAGGAAGGGATGCAGATATAAAAAGTGGTGGAGATCGAGCCAGCAGCTGAGGATGCTGGAAACATCCATCTGTTTTCGCACAGCCCTGTCTGAAACAGCGTGACTGACAGCCCACTTCTCAGGCTGCGTGGACTGGAGTGTGCCCACATGCACAGGTGTGTGCCCACGTGCACAGGTGGTCACAGCGCGGCAAGTCAAAAGTGCTCGTGATGGTCACAATCAAGAGAACTGTCTGTGCTCATGCGGGTCGAGGCGGGAGACAGTTTATTAGCTGCCAGTGATCAGTTCCTGAATGTAAATATTGTTTTGACTTTCAAATTCAACTCAAACGCTTCCAAAAATGAGGCCGGTCAATTTCCCTCCAGAAAGATTTGTATAAATATATCTCTTAGTAAATGAAAATCCAAACAGTATTAGGATTGATTACTTGCATGTGAAAAAACAAGATGGATTTGATAATGGATTCTGGACTTCCTTGCTGGCCAGGGCCCCATGTGGATTTAGCTGGTAAGAAAATAACTCTGCACAGTTATTACGAAGCCTCTGGAGGCTAGAAGGAATGTCAAGATGTTAGACATCCCTCCTCATCCCCACTGCTCTCTCCTTTCTGCCCAACTCGTAAAAACGTACACGATGTTTACGCACTGGTAAAACTATCCTCTATTTATGTCAAAGTCAGCTCACACTCAGGGCTTGTGTGTCTCTCACACAACAGCTCATTGTTTCCTGGAGAAGGAAGGACAGGAGGCATTTGGATACCAGGGGCAATGCTAAGATGGTTCCAATAGGTAATTAAGAACAGATTCTCAGAAATGATGCTCGATCAGCAGAAACCAAGTCACAATTCACAAGCTACTCCTTCTTCCCAAGGTTCTGAAACAATCTCTTCCAACATGGACCAACCAAACCTGACTGCTTTTCCAGAATCAGACGTGATCATAGACTGCCGAGGCTGGCGGCTCATGTGTGGACTTGTACCCTTTACCATGTCAACTGGTATTTCTCTCTCTTGTTAGGTAAAGTCTTAATATTTAAAGAAAAAAAATTCTGTAAAATGAAAAACGTGGTACCTTGCACACATTTCTGAAGCCTGGTGTGGTGGTGGTGCACATCATTAATTCCAGCACTCAGGAGGCAGAGGTAGGAGGATCACCATGAGTTCGAGGCCACCCTGAGACTACATAGTGAATTCCAGGTCAGCCTGGGCTAGAGCGAGACCCCACCTCAACAAACAAACAAAATTTCTGAAAGGTAGGTGAGATACAGTGTGAATGGGTTGAGCTTGACATGCTGACTTTGAGTCCTGGGACACCCTGTAGTGATTCTGATTTCATTACTTGGTTTTCCTCAGAGACACAAAGCAAGATGAGATGATAGAACGGATAGGAATGCTCTTAGAATACGAATGCTACTCAACTTAGTTTGTCATCTCACCTAACAAAGCAGCCACCGTAGAGGCCTTGGCAAAGTAAGATGCACGTGAGCATTTGCCTCTGACATGGTCAACTAGCACCTCGCAAGGGTGGCAGGCACCACATCCCACTTTTATTTATTTATTTATTTATTTATTTATTTATTTATTTATTTGAGAGCGACAGACACAGAGAGAAAGACAGATAGAGGGAGAGAGAGAGAATGGGCGCGCCACGGCTTCCAGCCTCTGCAAACGAACTCCAGACGTGTGCGCCCCCTTGTGCATCTGGCTAACGTGGGACCTGGGGAACCAAGCCTTGAACCGGGGTCCTTAGGCTTCACAGGCAAATACTTAACCGCTAAGCCATCTCTCCAGCCCCACATCCCACTTTTATAGGTGAGATTCTGGGCCCATTCTAGGTATGTGCTCTAAAGCAGAAACAGGGCTGGAGAGATTGCCTTAATCACTAAGCCTAAGGACCAGGGCTCAATACCCCAGAATCCAGGTGATCATGTGGAGTTCGTTTGAAGTGTCTAGGGGCCCTGCTGTGCCCATTCTCTCTCTCAAAAGTAACTAACTGACTAAATAAATAAGAAACACCACCAGGAAAGCAGAGTGCGCAGAGCTTAGTGCCGTGAGCTGCTCGCTAGGTATTGGGCAACAGGAAAGACACGCGAAACGCAAAGGTTGTAGGTATCACGTGTCGTAATTGCAGCATGTGGTGGTCACTGTGTGGAGGGGAACCAACCGGAATTTGATTCAGGTAGCAATGTTGTGTGTGCGTGTGTGTGGGGGGGAATGGTCCAGATCTCTGAGAAGCACCTAGCAGGAGCTGGTGGCTCTGAGGCTGGCCTCAAGGCTAAGGGACAACCACAGCTGCCTGGTCACGTGTGCTTCGCACAGGGGAGTGTGCTGACCAGCGCTCTCCCGTCCTTCCTCCACTCCCCCTCCTGTGGCCCCGCTGGCAGAGCTGGGAATCGTTAAGTGCGGGTGCTGGTCCCACAGTCAGCGTTTCAAAGTAGAGAGCTGAGAAATGACATTTTTACGTTGATATTCACAAAAGCATTCTAATTTTAGTGGTTTTATGCTGAGATAGTCTCACCGCTTAACCAGTTTCTTATTATTTCACTTGATGTTACAAATGCCTCTGCTTCTCCTAGAGGTACCAAGGCCCATGCCTGACATGTTTTATTCTACTTAGAAACAAAGCAAGGAATCACAAAGACCATCCTATTTTTATTGCTTTTGTAGGAAACAAAAACCTTTTTTTTTTTAAACTACTGTACAAGATAATTGGTTTCCTTATGACTTCTTCACACGTGTGTATCATTGCACCTCCCTCCCAGCCACCCCTTCCTGCCCCATTCTGATTGCCCCTCCCGATCCACACAGCCTCTCTTCTGCTCTCATGTCACGTGGATGACCCGTCCTAAATCCAGACTTTAGAGAAGATACAGTGTTCTGTTTTGTCTCCACCATTCCCCTCTCTTGCTCCATCTCCCCCCCCCCCGCCACCTTTTTAGACCCTTTCCTCCTTTCTCATAGGCCCCCTTCAGGTTTTGGGTTATATTTCCATTTAAATCTAGATTCTACACTTGAGGAAAAGCGTTATATTTGTCTGAGTTTGGCTTACTTCACTTAACATCATGCTTTCTTGTTCTATCCATTTTCTGCCAATGCCATCATTTCATCCCTCTGAATGAAATTCCTTTGTGCATATACCACATATTCTTTGTCCAGTGATTAGCCGACAGGCACTCAGGCTGGTTCAATGTCTTGGCTATTGGGAATCGTGTGGAAATAAATATAGGTATGCGCATATGGCTGTGGTGTGCTGACTTAGAGTCCACTGGATATGCATCTAGGAGTGGTAGACATACCCGCGGTACTAGTTCTACTTTTGATTTTGATTTTTCAGTTTTTGAGACAACTTCATGAAAGTATTTTTCAGGTCAAAGAGTTTTTGATTGGAGGACTAGAGATGGCTTAGTGGTTAAGGCACTTTCCTGCAAAGCCAAAGGACCCAGATTTGATTCTCCAGGACATATGTGAGGCAGATGCACAAAGTGGTGCATGCATCTGGAGTTTGTTTGCAGTGTCTGGAGACTCTCTCACCCCCATTCTCTCTCTCACTCTCTCTATTCCTCTGTCTCTTTTCCTCTCTTTCTTTCTCTCTTGAATAAATAAATAAATAAATACATACATAAAAACATATGTTTTAAAAAAGAGTCTTCTAAGGGCCGGGCATGGTGTTGCATGTCTAATCCCAGCACTCGGGAGGCAGAGGTAGGAGGATTGCTGTGAGTTCAAGGCCACCCTGAGACTACATAGTGAATTCCAGGTCAGCCTGGATTATAGTGAAATCCTACCTCTATAAACAAACAACAATGAAAAAAACCAAAAAAAAAAAACAACAAAAAATGAGTATTCTAGGGGAATCTTTATGGCTTTTAAAATCTATTTATTTTTATTTTTATTTATTTATTTAAGAGAGAAAGATGGAAAGAGAGAGGGAGGGAGAGAGAGGACATGCCAGGGCATCCAGCCATTACAAATGAACTACAGATGCATGCACCATCTTGTGCATCTGACTTAGGTGGGTATTGGGGAATTGAACCTAGGTTCTTTTGCTTTGCAGGCAAGTGACTTACCTAGGAAGCCATCTCTCCAGCCCTGTTTGTGGTTTTGTAAGTATAAGACAATGTCATCTGCACATAGGGATGATATGACTCCTCCTCACTGTTTGTGTCCCTTTCATTCTTTCTTTGTTCTTAGTACTAAAGTGAAGGCTTCAAGCACTGCGCTGAATGAGAGTGGACAGAGTTGGCATCCTCCTCTTGCCCTTCAGTTTATAGGAAATCCTTCAAATTTCTCCCTGTTTGGTATAATATTGGCTATCAGTTTGCCATATACATTTTTTTGTTATGTTGAGGTATGTTCCTTCAACTTCTAGTTTCTCAAAGACTTTTATCACACAGGGCTGTTGAACTTGGCTAACAATCTTCTTGGTGTCTGTTGGCATGATCACAAAATTTCTGTCCTTAAGTCTATTTATGAGCTACATTACGTTTATTGATGTGCTTATGTTGAACCATCCTCGCATTCCTGGAATGAAACTAACTTGGTCCTGGTGTATGATTCCCTTAATGAGTTATTGAATTTGGCTGGCAAATATTCCATTGAGAAGCTTTGTGTCTATATTCATCAGGGGACCTGGAGTTATATAGAGAAAAAAATGTAAAAGTTAACTAGTAGCTTCAATCATATGCATACTAAAAAGTCATAGTACAGAATGGTATTATTATAATGTTTGTGTACATGTATTTATTTATGCAATTGCTATGCTATTTTAATACTGCAGTTGGGCTAGAGAGACAGCTCAGCAGTGAAAGGCTGGGTTTGATTCCCTAGCACTCACTTAAAGTCAGATGCACAAAGTGGTGCATGCATCTGGAGTTCACTGCAGTGGCAAGAAGGCCTGGTGTGCCTATAATCTCTCTTTCTCTTTTCTTCTCTGTTGGCAAATAAACTCATAAAATATTTTTAAATATAGTATATAAAGGACCTATACCTGATTTTCGAATGCTCATTATACTACACATACTGAAACAGACAACTTTTATATTGTTTTCATATCATTAGAGCTATTGCCTCATTTTTCTGAAGAAATGTTAACTTCTATAAGCTAAGCCTCTTGTCTAAGGCATTATTATTTGTGTGTAGTACTGCAGGGAAATGATATGGTCTGAATATTTCCAAAGCCTAAGACTTATGCTCTATACCCCACTGCTTTCATATTAAGATTTTCTATGGGACTGGGGAGATGGCCCAGCTTGTACAGACACTGTGTGCAAAGCCTGCCTGCCTCGGTTCAATTCCCCAGTATCCATATCAAGCCAGATGCACACAGTGGTTATCCTTCTGGAGTTCACTTGCAGTCCTAAGAGGCCCTTTCAAGCCTGTGCACTCTCTCTCGCCTTACAAATAAATAACAAATAAAGAATTTAAGACTGTCTATAGAATGGCTTCTTTGGTTACTTTCTGAGAATCGGACATAAACAATAAAGTGATACTTACATATTACTGAGACACTGAAACTAACTAATAAAGTTGAAAAACAGCTTAATTAAAAAAATTTTGGTTAATTCTTATAGTTTCAGTTAAAGATTTTTGGGCTATTTGAGTACAGTAAAAACTGTGAAAGAGGAAAGATGGCTTCAGAATTGTGAAAAGTAGGTCACAAAATCCCTAGGTGTAATATTAGAAATCCCTTTGTATTTTTTTATTTAAATCTATCTTCAGCTGCCATAATAGGGCCTGAAAAGGTGCTGGGTAGGATAAGGTTCTGTTTCCCTGTCCCCCACTTTCTTTCTGGGCAAAGAACTGGGGAACATTTTCAAAGTGTCCTTGCAGTTAGAGCAGTCACCAAATTTAGTTCTAGACAATAAAATTGCAAAGAGGAATGACTTCCAAGTAACCCCACCCCCATTATAATTTCTTTCTCTCTATGGGTGAGGCAAAACCGGGTCAGTTCCCTCCTTCTGTTGGGTGAACAGATCCAGGGGTTCCTGGCGGGCTCCTCATTCCTACTCCCCAGCTGAGAAGGTGACTGGCACAGATGAACAGTACCTGGTCCCTTCCCCCACCCCGGGGTGTGCTCACTTTAATTTTATTTACTTATTTAAGCAAGATAAAGAGGAAGGGAAGGAAGAAGGAGGGGAGAGAGAGAGAAAGAGAGAGAGAGAGAGAGAGAAAATGGGTACACCAGAGCCTCTAGCCACTACAAAGGAACTCCAGACACATGCTCCACACTGTGCATATGGCCTACATGGGAACTGGGGATTTGAGCTTGGGTTCTTAGTCTTCATAGACAAGTGCCTTAACCATTGAGACATCTCTCCAGCCCAGGGTGCTCACTTTAGACACAGCCTCCTTGCTTCGCTTCCCCGCTGTCACCTGGAGTAGGTGAGGTTAGCAGCCAGGGCTACAGCCACAGGGTCAGTAATGGCACCACAGTGAGGCAAGAACCTATCCCGCATTTATTTCTGGGCACAGGACTAGGACACATTTCCAAGGTTCCCTTGCAGTTAAGTTTAGCCACGTGACTCAGTTCTCACCAATAGGATTGCAAAGAGAAACGACTTTCAAATCCAGCCTTTAAATCCTCTCACCACTTGGTCTCTCTCTTCTTCCTGAGAAGAGACACGGATAATGTCAGGGTGTTAGATTTCTGGGTTTGCAATAGAGGACCAAGACAGACAGTTTCTTGGATCTAAGACTTTATTGTAACAAGGGAGAGAGGGAAAGGAGGAACAGAGAAAGAGAGAGAGAGAGAGGAGAGATAGAAGTGGGTGGGGAGAAAAGGGAGTGTGGATGCATCCAGAGCAGGGGACCACAAAAAGCGTGTGGGCCCAAAAGAGGGTTGTATGGAGGGGAGAGAAAGCGCTCTATGAGGGAGGGGCCTCAGTGGCATGCAGAGGGGTCTAGTCCAGAGGTATCTTAATGCCAGGTCTAGTGTGGCAGGTGGTAGGGAAGGAAGAGAGGAGTGGGTAGAGAGTTCAGAGGCTCTAACACAGGATTCTAATGGGTCTCAGAGGCCTAAGACAAAAGTGGCCTGTGCTCCTAGAGCCCGCTGTAAAGTGAACTTAGGTGGTGACCTCCCTGCTGTGACAAATCAGTTTTCGGAGGTGATGGAGCCACTGCACTGTCCACCACATCTGTCTTCACGGCTGCATTGCCCCAGACTGACACACTGGTTCTAGTTCCGACACTGATGTCAACTGAGCCCTAGCTAATTAAAATGCTTTCACTGGGCTGGAGAGATGGCTCAGGGGTTGAGGCACTTACCTGCAAAGCCAAAGAATCCAGGTTAGATTCCCCGGCACCCATGTAAGCCAGATGCACAAGAGGGAGCATGCATTTGGAGTTCGTTTGCACTGGCTAGAGCACCCATTTTTTTTTTCCATCTGCCTTTCTCTCTTTTTCTCTCCAATAAATAAATAAAATATTTTTTAAAAAATGCTCCCACTAAGATGTTAAGAAGTGACAGACATATGACAGGTATGGACTGACACCAGAATTTGCCAAGCCCTACATTGTGCCTATAGCCCACAGGAGCCTGTCTAGACAACCTAGGCTTCCACTTAGACGAGAGGGAGAATACCAGAAAACAAACAAAGAAACCATAAATAAGACCATGGGGAAAAGCAAACACTGACAACCGACAGCTTGAAATAGCTGGGCCACAAAGGCTGTGGCAGGAGGATATGAAACCATGTAAGAACATGACGTGGCATCTGGGGTGGGGCTGTACCCTACCCACCTCCTGGCTTCAGAGGGAGTCATGATTTGGTCATTTTATTCAGTATCTGGGGGTCACCATGATGACCCAGTCGGCGAAGGTGAAGTCAAGTTCCCTAGGATCAGGTTCAAACAGCAAGCGTGGGTCACAATCTGTCTGAGAATAAACACCGGCTGACAGCCCAGCAACCAAACCAAACCAAACCAGCCTCCTTGCGCGCGAGCTCGTGTTAGCTGGAAGAATCGTTGTTGAAGAAACAGCTCATCTCCAGTGGTGGCGCCTCACTGGATTGCTGGCCTTTTATCTGAGAAGCCATCCTGGAAACATCACAGCTATAAATTCCGCAGGAAACCCTGCCAGGTACCGTCTCCGGGTCTTAATGCATTCCCGTTTTATGGGAGGCAGCTTGTTTGGCCCACACAGATCACATGAGCCCATTCTCAGGGCCTGTGGTCCTGGCTCACACCCATATTTACACATGCTCCTGTGTTCACCCTGGGCATCCGCTATGGACTGGTAACCCTACACCTGTTGGGCTCAGTCATGGCCACGTGACCAAACAGCACTGCACCATCAGTGTATGGACTGCAGCGAGGTTACCTTGTGCTGTCATTTTCCCTTAGGTTACAATCAGTACGTCAGGGCTGGAGAGGTGGCTCAACGGTTAAGGTGCTTGCCTGTGAAGCCTAAGGACCCAGGTTTGATTCCTCAGTACCCACTTTAAGCCAGATGCACAAGGTGGTGCATGCATCTGGAGTTCATTTGCAGTGGCTGAAGGACATGGTGTGTCCATTTTCTCTGCCTCTTCCTCTCTCTCTCCCTTCTTCCTCCTCTCAAATCAATAAGCAAATAGAATATATTTTCTAAAGTCAGTAACGCAGAGTAGGTTTTCATGGCATATCTGATGCAGAACATACCCAACGTGGGCTCATGGTTCAGACCATGTGCAAAAGATGGGGACGAAGGGAGCTGTTTCCACCTGCACACCAGGGAGATGTCAGGAACATGCAAACCCAACATCATCTTTTGCCAAGCCTGCCCTGCTAATACACTGAGGCCCATAAACCACCAGAGCCATTATTCACAAGATAACGGCCAGGAAGGACAGAGACTATTATATCAGAAACCGCGCAGTCTCACTTGGCAAAATGGATGACTGATGTCCTTTGTGGTACCACAAATCTTATGGATTTTGGGGTTTTTTTGCACATGTATACACTAAACAGCTGTCACTTCTTTTATACCTGTTATGAATTTTTAAAAAGTGCTATCAAAGCACTTGTTTTAGTGTCTTTTTTACTGTCTTCCCCCCCCTGTTTACAGTGGGTCTCAGAAGCCTGGCTGCTCATCCTGAAGCTCATTAGGTAAGGGAGGAATCGAGTCCAGCGGGCTCAGCTCTGCAGGGACACAGGCCGTTTGTATGCGGCGTAGACTGCAAGGAGCCAAAAACAAAACTCTGTGTCACTGAAAGTCATGTAGTCCCGAAACCAGTTACCTTAGAACACAGATGTTTCAATTAAAGTGAGGTTTCTTGTGCCCATTAATTTCATATACCTTTAAATTAAACTACTTATAATTATGAAAGTACACAAATTTTAAATAGACAGGTCAACAAATGTTCACCAAACACACATGTGATCCCCATTAAGATTAAAAATTAGACCATAGCCAACAACTACACATTTCCCTGAAAGTCATCACCTCCTTGCCTCGGGGCAAACACTCCCTTAGTGTGTAACACTGGAGATTTGTTTTGCACATATGAGTGTGATAGTATAAAACATGCTCCAAACACACACACACACACACACACGACACCAAGCATGCTCACTGATATGAGTGAGATTCATCCATGTCATTTTAAGTTGCTGTGCTATGTTTATTCTCACTGAGGTGTGGAATTACATTGCTACAGAGATATCCCAATTTATCTGTCAGGCCTACGACTGAAAGAGCTTCAGGCATTTTCGGATTGTAGGTGATTAGAGATAGCACTGTAATGAGCATTTCATACATTAAAAGTATTTATTTATTTGCATGTAGATAGAGACCGTGAGAAGAGAAGAGAGAGAAAGACAAAGAATGGGTGCACCAGGGCCTCCAGCCACTGCAAACGAACTCCAGATGCGTGTGCCATTTTGTGTATCTGGCTTTACATGGCTACTGGGGAATCAAACCTGGGTCATTAAGCTTTATAGGCAAGTGCCTTAACTGCTGAGCCATCTCTCCAGCTGGGTTTATGCCTAAAAATGGGATCATGCACACTGAGCATTAGCACATTCTGACTTTTCCTATAAAATTGTACTCTTTCCCAAATGGAGGGAAGGGGGCATTGTGGTACCTCATTCTTATCAAAAGTCAATCTTTTACATTTGAAAAGTTATCCATGATTTTCTGTGGGAATTTACAATGGACATGGGCTTTGTCATGCAACTCCACTACAGAGAATCCTGTGGAAAAACTAGCCAACATATGGCAAGGATACACCTTATTGAGTATAATAAAAAGATGCAATAAAGATAATTCAAAGAAAAGATTGGGGCTGAAGAGATGGCTTGCCAGTTAAAGCACTTGCATACAAATCCAAAGGATCCAGGTTCAATTCCCCAGGACCCATGTAAGCCAGATGCATAAGGTGACTGGAGTTCATTTGTGGTGCACCCAATTTCTCTCTCTCTCTCTCAAATAAATAAAGTTAAAAAAGAAAAGATTGGTTCCATGAATTTTTATATAAGAATAAAAATAAGGGCTGGAGAGATGGCTTAGTAGTTCAGGCACTTGCCTGAGAAGCCTAAGGATCCAGGTTTGATTCCCTAGTACCCATGTAAGCCAGATGCACAAGATCTGGAGTTCATTGTGGTGGCTGGAGCCCCTGGTGTGCCCATGCTCTCTCTATATATCTGCCCCACTCTCAAATAAATAAATGACCAAAATATCAAAAAAGATAAAACGTTAACACAGTGCAGCTTGTGAATAAACAAAAATAACATGGGTCTGTGTGCAATGATACGGAGTAGATCTGAGAAACTTAAAATGAGAGGGTCAACTTAAAGGATAGATATGTGTGAGTCTTGATAGGGTCTTCACAATGTCTGAAATAATAATCATATTCCAGATGAGCACCTTGTGCCATCCGCACGTATCAATGGAGAAGGCCCAACAGTGGGGGATGGGGACGGAAGGCAGGAGGTGGTTACACCTTCTGTTTTCCTCTGGTTGGTTCCCTTTACGCTGGGTGTACTTGGCTCTTGCCGTCGCTCTCAGGAAGCACCCAGCCTGGATAGTACAGGACAAGGGTCCTTTCTGTCATTGGCAATACCAAGGGGGGGGGGGGTTCCAGCCACCAAAACACATTGCGCTTTGCCATTCATCTTGATCTCCCTTGATTATGAGATAAGCCATCCCTATGTGACATGGTGGAATTGCAGAGAACACCTTCTGATCAGTACAGCATCCTCACCGGCTACCCCCTCCACGCAGTTGGTGTAAGGCTTATGAGCTGTGTCCTCAATGCTCAGCCCGGGGGATGGTGCTCAGGGCCAAGGTCAGCTGTGACTGGTGAACAGAGGTGCCTCTTACCCTGGGATGAAGACAGGAGTTCTTCTCCCTCCACCCTCAGCCCCCTTGCGGGTTGGAGAGAGCATGCATTTTTGTTGATAATGTCCCATGTGCTCTACCTGAGTGATAATGGGGACGCCTCATCTCAAGGACAGTAATCGGAGAATGAAAATGATTACAGACTCTCTCAAATCTCACCCCCTCCCCCCATACCCAGACTCAACTGCTCTACACTCCCTGAGCTCTAGCCAAGAGCTTTCATAGCTAACCCCCACCTCACTGCTTGGTACTGCTTCTGCGCAGCAGCCGCGGATGACGACAGCACGCTAAACAATGCAGCCATGAAGTGGTTAGGCTGCCCAAAGAAATGCGTTCTTAAGAACCAGATGTGGGATGGAGAGATGGATTAGTGGTTAAGGTAGTTGCCTGCAAAGCCAAAAGACCCAGGTTCAATTCCTTGGGACCCACATAAGCCACATGCACAAGGAGGTGTATGCGTCTGGAGTTCATTTGCAGTGGGTGGAGGCCCTGGCATGCCCATTCTCTCTCTCTCCCTCTTTATCTGCCTTTCTCTCTCAAATAAATAAGTGGAAATTTTTTTTAAAGATTCAGATGGCTAAAACTAAGTATTTTGATAGCAAGTTGATGGGCACAACATACCCATGTAGTCCAACAGTAGTAGCTTCCCTCAAAGAGTCTCCGATCTTCCCAGCCACAGCATATTGACTAGGTTTTCAGCACCTGATAGGAATTCCTTCCCAGGCAGTGGGCCTTAAATCCAATCAGAGAGCAGCTGCTTCTCTCTATAACAGTAATGCCACTATGGCACCAATGGGCACACCTTGCCTGGCTGGTCAGCTCTTGGCTCTCAGGGTCAGCTCTTGGGTAAGACAGTTGATGACGCCCCCCCACCCCCACCCCAGCAGCCTGCATATAGCACTTTCCAGCACTCCGGCAGCTTGCCAGTCAGGAGGAGGCTTCCTACTCAGTCCCAGTTTAATTTCTGAGTGTCCTGTGACTGGAGCATGTGGTGACCCTTAAATGCGATCTAGTTTTGGTGGGCAACCAAGAACACCAACAGTTGCCTGTAACGTTTTGGGGACCTCAGGATCCCTGAACAACAACTCCTTGAGAATGGTCTTACCCTTGGCACTAGGGTTTTCCTGTAACAACCAGTGGCTTTTGAGAGCAGCATGATCCACCCCTGCAGGGTGCTTAATGCCCAAATGTTCTATTTTAAAAATATTTCTGGGCTGGAAAGATGGCTTAGCAGCTAAAACACTTGCCTGTGAAGCCTAAGGACCCTGGTTCGAGGCTTGATTCCCCAGGACCCACGTTAGCCAGATGCACAAGGGGGCGCATGCATCTGGAGTTTGTTTGCAGTGGCTGGAAGCCCTGGCGCGCCCATTCTCTCTTTCTCTCTCTCTCCTCTCTCTTTATCTGTCTGTCACTTTCAAATCAATAAATAAAAATAAACAAAAAAATTAAAAAAAATATTTTTGTTTATTTGCAAGCAGAGAGAGAGTGAGAGAGAAAGAGAGAGAGAGGTAGAGATAGAGAGACATAGAGAGAGGGAGAAAGGGAGGGAGATAATGGACATGTCAGGGTCTCTAGCCATTGCAAACAAACTCTAGATGCATGTACCACTTTGTACATCGGGATTTACGGGGGATGGGGAAATTGAATCAGGGTCATTATGCTTTGCAGACAAGCACCTTAACCACTAAGCCTTCCTTTCAGCCCCAAGATACTTTCTTTTTAAAATTATGTTTTTAACTTAGCTAACAATGGAGTAGATCCCCTATAGCTTTTGCATAATGTCTGTGATTTTGGTTAACATTGCCCCTTGCTCTGCTCTCCCATACCTCTCCCCTGACCCCACACAGACCTTCCCACACCCAGTATTGTTAGTTAGCCATGTAGATATGTTGTGCCCATTAGAGTGCCCTGCAAAATGTTTATGTTGATGCTCATAGGTGAGTTCTACTTTCACTTTTGTGGAAGAGAAGCGTGTTTCAAAATGGCAGTGATCATTGGGAAGAAACACAACTTGTCCAAGTGTGGAGATAAAGTGGCTGTTGAGTGGTCAGCACTGTGAGACATCACCCCTCCGAGGCTCAGGGACCATTATGGAAGAGGCAGTGGAAAGAATCCAAGAGCCAAAGGAAGGGGAGAAGTGCTTTGGCACACTGGCTTCCAGACATGAAGTGGCCGTTGCATCTATGAGTCCGCAACAGCTGTCCTTACCAGCACAAGACCTGCAAAATATTTGGCCCACCAACATTTTGACATGGATGAAGTAGGAGGGCCAAAACAAAGAAACAAACAAGAAACCGCACCAAAATAGAGCCAATCAGGGAATTCTGGGGAAGAGGGCTGGAAAGATTGTAAGAGTCACAGAGCGGGTAGGAATACCCCGAGGCCAAGGTCGCCCCACTACCTCATAGGGACTGTCTGAGGCCTTCAGTGAATCTCATAACCTCCAGGGAAATAGGACCGGGATGAGGGGATAAAAGAGGCTAGTCTGTTAAAAAATTACACACACACACACACACACACACACACACACACACACACACACAAACACACACAGATGAATTTTAAAAATATAGAAGCAGGACCAGTCAGAAAGAAGGGGTTCAGGGGAGGGTTCCTGGGGTTGGTGGAACAAAAGAAGGTAGCAGGTAGGCACCATGATCAAAATGCATTATGTACATGTAAAAAAATTGTCAATAATAAGTTAAAAAGGAAAAAAAATTTAAAAGACACAAAAAGAAGTCTCAGATGAATTCGGCTTTTATTTTTCTCAATTTAATGTCTTTGCATTTCCTAAGTCATTTGTCTTCAGATACTTTAAAAGTAAATCTAAGTACACTCCAGCCTTCAGCCAAGGCCTGTATCTAGAACATTTCTCTTCTTGATCTTTGCAAAGAAGGTCCCTTTCTGTCGTTTAGATTACAGTTCTTTTTTAAAACATTTTATTTTGTTTATTTATTTGAGAAAGAGGGTCAGAAAGAGAGAGAGAGAGTGAAAGAGAGAGAGAGAGTGGGCATGTGCAACCAGGCCTCCAGCCACTGTAAACAAACTACAGACATGTGTGCCACTGGCTTATGTGGGTCCTGGGGAATCGAACCTGAGTCCTTTACTTTGCAGGCAAGCATCTTAACCACTAAGCCATCTCTTCAGCCCTAGATTATATTTCTAATGGTTCCTCTAAGCAAGCTGTTGCAGTCGGGTTCTCATTGCTGGCAGGAATCACCCAACCAAGAGCAGCTTGTGGGAAAAAGGTTTATTTTGGCTTACAGACTCGAGGAGAAGCTCCATGATGGCAGGGAAACAATGACACTAGCAGTGTGTGGACATCACCCCCTGACCAACATCAGGGGGACAACAGGAACTGGAGAGTGTGTCAAACACTGGCAAGGGGACACTGGCTATAACCCCATAAGCCCACCCCCAACAATACACTGCCGCCAGGAGGCGTTAATTCCTAAATCTCCATCAGCTGGGAACCTAGCATTCAGAAAACCCAAATTGATGGGGGACACCTGAATCACACCACCCCAACACACGAACTTAAGTTGCCTGTGCACTACATATCCTTATTTCTTTTCTTAACTCAGTAATTATTCAGTTACTGCTGGTTTAGTCCCTCCACAGAGTAAATGTAAAAAAGTGGAAATATTGTCTGTTTGGGTTGTCACTGTACTCAAAGTGACAATCCGTGGGGGATGTGACAATTAATGGAGGGATACGTGAGTTCAGGAACACATTCTATCTCCTCTCATCTTCCAGGAGTGGAGCCAGACGGTGACACTGATTGTGTTTAGCAGAGCAAAAGCTGGGTTCAACCTCTGCTGTGTGTGCACCTGTGCATCTGTGCATGTGTGTGTGTACATGTATGTGCATGCATGTGTGGGGGTGCATACGTGTGTGTGAATGCGTGTGCACACATTCGCACACATATGTAAATACAGGGTCTTGAGCTTACTAAACAAGCAAGAGCTTGACACCTGGGCTGCTTGTACCTTTAGTCCCCAGAACCGATATGTAATGGTTAACCTTCATTGTCAACTTGAGTGAATTTAGAGTCACCATGGAAACATCACACCTCTGGGTTTGTATATGAGGGTGTTTCCAGCAAGGTTTAGCTAAGCAGGGAAGACCAGGCATTGGTGTGGGTGATGCCATCCTGTGGGCTAGGGCCCCAGGCTGAAGAAAAAGAAGAAAAAGGAACAAGTGATCTGAGCATTGGCATTCATCTCTCTGTCCCTTCTCTCTGCTTCCTGACTGTGGATGCAACATGAGCAGGTGCCTTACACTCAGCCACCATGATCATAAGGGCCTGTACCCCTCTAAACTGTGAGGGCCAAAAGAAACCTTTTCCCTTTTGTGGTGGTTTGAATCAGATGTTTCCCATAAACTTATGTGTGCCGAATTCTTGATCCTCAGCTGATGGAAATTTGGGGGTGGTAGAGTCTTGCTGGAGGAAGTGTGTTTGGGGAAGGCTAGGGGTGTTAAAGCCAGAGTTCGGCTCACTCTCCTGCTGTGATTTTCCACCTGTGTGGCAGAGGTGACGTCCAGCCTCTGCTCGTGCCATGCTTTCCCTCCCATCATGGAGCTGCCCCCTGAGACTGGAAGCCAAAGTAAAAAGTTGCCTCCCATGGGCTGCTTTTGGTTGGGTGTTGTGTCCCAGCAGGAAGAGGGTCACTGCAATATTTCTTAAGCTAACTTTTGTCAGGTGTTTGGGCACAGCAAGAGAAATGTAACCAGCATGGACATTTTGTACTGAGTAGAGACCCAGGGCCACTGTGGTCCTTGAGGAAATGTGAGGTAACAGCCACTGATTCTGTCCCACAGCTTTCCTACATGGGGACTGGGAGGCAGCCTCACAGAGGGAGGAAGGCCAGCGCAGGAAGCTCGCCACGGTCCCTTGCGCAATGCACTGTGTTCAGAGCCGCCCTTCATCATGGCTCTCTGTGCACTGGAGAAACAGCACCGAGACACAGAGGCCAAGACCTCCGGTGACCTTCCGTGACACACTGGCATCAGTGTAGCCTGAACACACATGTTTAGGCATCGCCTAATACAGGATGAAGTTTTTTTTTTTTTTTTCCTTTGAATCCTGACAATACTCATTAAAAAGTTAGATGAGAATTGACAGTAATGGGAAAATGTTAATAGTGTAATGAAGTCTAAGAAGATGTAATTCGACTCAGTGGTGCATCTGCATCTCGATCTGCCTGTTCTCCAGATGAACTTTCCCCCAGTGGGGTGTTCTCTTTTAAGACATGAGAAATGAGCTGCTTCACTCACAGCAATCCTGTTCGGTTGCGTTGCAATTTTGTCTCTGTAATGTCTGGGTAACCAAGCTCTCCTCTTTACTGCGCTGCCTAGGGAAACACAGAGACGCACACAGTAGGCTCACGTCTCCCTTTCACACAGCTCCAGACTGCACTGAAGAGGGCTGAGAAGATGAGAACTGTAGGGGCTCTTTTTTCTCACCACACCGAGTGATGAATTTTCTTTGAAACCAAGACGGTGCTGCCAGTGGTGGGAGTCTACTTGTTTTATCATCATCTTTCCCTTGATACTCATGACCCCTAGTCATGACTTCACAATCACTTTGCCCCTCTAAGATCATAGTGTGTCCTTTCCCTTCGTCGGCCTACAATCAAACTCCAAGGTAGCAGCAGGGAAGGTCATGCAGGTCTCATCCATGGGACTGACATCCTAGCTATGAGACCTAAGGATGACATGGGTTATGTCATGTTAAATATATTAGAATATTTTCTTTTTTGATGTAGGGTCTCACTCTAGCCCAGGCTAACCTGGAATTCACTATGTAGTCTCAGGGTGGCCTCGAACTCAACAGTGATCCTCCTACCTCTGCCTCCCGAGTGCTGGGATTAAAGGCGTGCATCACCATGCCCAGCTAAGAATAAAATATTTTTTAAAGTTTATTTCCCAATATATCCAATACAATGACGAACACTTGTCATTTAATTTAGACTCAAGGGTAGGTCCAGGTGTTTAGAGGACAATAGAGGAGCCAGGAAGGAGACGACACAAGGTGACACCGTAACAGCCATGTGTGGAACGTGTGAGTCAGGGATCAGCACGCTGTTTTTTCTTTTGCTTTTTTCCCGGAAAGACAAGATAGTAAAGACTTCAGGGTTTTTGGATCAGTTGTCTCTCTTGCAACTATTCCACTTGGCTGTTGCAGCATAGAACCAGCCATGAGCCACCACATGTAGACAAGTAACTGTGGCTAGATGCCAATAAAACTTTATTCACAAAAACGAGAAGTTGGCTAGATCTGGCCCACTAGCTTCAGTTTGTGAGTTTTAATCTGGGCTCATCTTTCTCCAGACCCGGAGCTGAGTACAGGTCAAGTAAGCCAGCACCCACTCCCCTGGCCGGATCTAGTGGTAAGGGCAGTGGCCAGTACAGACGCAATCATGGATGTACATGCTGGTGGAGCGCTTGCACTTCCAAGTGATCCCCCATGAGGAAGCGGCCGTTTGATTGAAGCCCATTAGATAGAGCTGAGTACAGATAAGAACCGTTAGAGAGAAGAAATCCTGCCTGGAATAGTCATCTCTCTTCCCCTGTCTCTTTACTTGCTTGTGTTCACCCTGCAGGCTCCCCCTTGGTGAAAGCCTTCCCAGAGTCCCCAGGCACATTCAGCTGTCACCATCACAGTGCCTCCATGATGGGAGCCAGCATGCAACACCTTGTGGGCTCTGTTCTGCAAGTGTGTCATATTAGTAAAACAAGCAAAAAACCAGTGAAACACACATGCATGCACATGCACACACACACATGCACCTATACACACCTATGCACGTGCACACACATTGCACTCACACATGCACATCTGCACACACAGCCACAAGTAAAACAGGGCTCTCTTCCACCTCAGGAACCTTGCCTTACCTTATGGGGGTCACTCTTTCTAGTTGAGGTTGTTTTGGTGGCAGGTTGCTAAAAGACCACAAGAAATTTGAGAGATCGGTTAAATGCGAACCGCCGTGGTGGCTCAGTGGAGACTAGCCTTTGGGTTCTCATGTTTGCTCCCCAGCGCAAAGACCCACTGGAATAAAGGTTTGGAATGTATGCAGAAACTACAAGCATGCACACGCATGCACATACACATACGCACACGCTCGTGCGCCACTTTGCAAACACACAAGCAAGAAAAAGAAATGAAACAAACAAAAATTGACCAGTTTGTCCTCTGGTGCTGTAGACTGGTCCTGTCCATGTCTGAAACTCCGAAGGACTAGAAGTCCTTCAAGCTGCTGGTACAAGGTGCACGACACGCGTTCCTGATCTAGAGTAGAGCCAGATCTCCAGGTCACCCGGACTGAGAGCCCAAGGGGGCAGAACAGGGAGGAGGTGAGCTTGGCTGGCGTGGGGACAAGCCCACAGGGGGCTCAGGGGCCCACTGTCACTTAACCAGGGCTCTGTCCTACATGGTGAGGTCTCCTTTGCTGGGACAGAGTTGGAGCATATTTTTCTTCTTTTTTTTTTTTAAAAAAAAATTACAGTTACTTCTGCCTAATGTATTAGTAAAAATCAACCTTCCCATCATGTAAGAACGTCCCAGGAAACTTCTAAAGAACTTTCCGTGTTTCTCCATTTTCATTCTCAAGGATTTTCTTTGACTCTATTTCTATCTTAACCCATGTTTCTTCTCCTTCCCTTACTCCTAGGTTCTTTTTCAGTGAGCTGTCAATGGTTGGGGGCTGTCAATCAACAGTTTCTGCATACATTCCAAACCACTGTTCCAGTGGGTCTTTGCACTGGGGAGCAAACATGAGAACCCAAACGTTAGTCTCCACTGAGCTACCACTGAGGTTTGCTTTTAACCGATCTCTCAAATTTCTTGTGGTCTTTTAGCAAACTGCCACCAAACCAACCTCAACTAGAAGGAGTGACCCCCACAAGGTAAGGCAAGGTTCCTGGAGGAGAGCCCTGTTGGACTCTTGGCTGTCAGCAACTCAGCCCAGGCGTGGCGGGTTGACTTATGCCCCCTGGAAAGGTTATTAGCCACAGCTGGACAGTGTTAGTTTGGCTCACTCTTGCTACTTTCGTCCACCTGCTGTGGCAGAAGTGATGTGCAGCTTCTGCACACACCAGCCTTTCCCCTGCCATCATGAAGCTGCCCCTCAAGACTGTACACCAAAGTAAAAACATTTTTTTCCCATCAGCTGTTTTGGGTGCTTTGTCTCAGCAATAAGAAGGTAAGTGCAACACCAGGTCTGTCTGTCTTTCTTTCCATCCTTGGACAACTCACAGGCTGAGCAGAGAGGTTCCAGGTATCTAGAGAGGATGTCTTATATCCCACTCCCGTCGCCTCACCGTTGATGAGGCAGTCGGATGGCACTTTCATATGGAGCGACCTGTTCTTTCCCGAGGATGTCATACATGGTGTCTATGAATAGATTAGTGTGTGCAGGAGCATCGCTTGGCACATGAGTAACATGTGGGCCCACGCCTAGATGAATCACGGTGCAGGCCTGGCAGGAGAAATGTTCCCCTGGTTCGGGTGAAAGCGAGTCACCTGCTCTCCTCCCTCCCCTCCTTGCCTCTTTATCCAGTGTGTTTTCATTACATTCTCAGACAGTTCATTGTCCCGGGATGGAGACAGAAAAAGTGAGAGCTCAAAACCAGATACTGGCTGAAAAGTGGTATACCTCATAGTAATAGATGTCTGAATGTTAGGAACAGTGTTTGCATATGTTATTAAAGTATCTTGGAATTAATGACTGCTGGCTCAGATCAAGAAGCTGAATGATTTGATTCTGTACAAGAATTTCAGATCCAATTCCACCAACTTTCCTTACAGCTCCCCAGTAATCTACAGCTTTATGTAAATATTTCTGTTGCCTCTCTCTTCTTGCTCAACATCTTACAAGTTCTTGTTTAAACAGTTATAGTCCATTAACACACTGTCCAGCCCAGTGTCATGAAGTCTTAATTCTTTCAAAAGCAGTTGTCATAATGAGACTAGAGAGATTGCTTAGTGGATAAGGCACTTGCCTGCAAAGCCTAAGGACCAAGGTTTGATTCCCCAGGACCCACGTGAGCCAGATGCACAGGGTGGCACATGCATCTAGAGTTTGTTTGCAGTGACTAGAAACCCTGGTGTGCCCATTTCCTCTCTCTCTCTCTCCCTCTTTCTCTCTGTCAAATAAATAAGTTAAATTTTTTTTTTAAAAAAGCAATTGTCATAAGGACTGATCAAAGCTAAATCCAGCAACCACTGTGTGAAGCCCAGTGGGGAAAATACTTGAGAACTGGACAGAAACAAACCATACGGATTGAGCATGCCACAAAGAACATTAGGGAAATTGGCTAATATACTGATTACTTAAAATTACAATGTTGAAAATAATAATTGCCGTAGCAGGGAAATGATGCCAATTAACTAGGTCAGCCACGGGGAGGAGGCAGGCGGGATACCATTGTGCTGTCTCTCACGTGCCTTGCAATGTGCTTGAATTCTGCCTCTAGTGCAGAGCTGTGTGGATGATCTGAACCACATCGTGGTCTTCAGGAGAACTAAGAAGAGACATGACAGCTAAGAAACATCACCCTTAACTCCAAAGCACAGGAAGGAAGGACTATAAGTGGTTCAAGTGAAGTTAGATGACAAGATGTCACGGTCCCCATTTCTCTAGGGACCAATTTCTTCCTTTGTCCTTTTTGATAGATCAGTATTCTAGCTGCCCCCAGAAAGATGCCAGAAATCCTCCTTCAGTTTTATTTTATTCCTGCTCTTGGCAACCTACACCACCAGGAAATTGATCTTTTCATACAAATCTAAAAGCCTTGTACTGTCATTCGGGTTTAAATATATTTCTGCCAAGTTCTGGCTTCAGCAAAAATAGCAGACAGCTGGTCACCATGTTCCACATCATAAACCTGTTGGGAGGACGTATGGCCACAGGGGCTGGCTTGCATCAGAGGCACTTGGAAAGCTTGCTTCTGGCATCTCCACCAGAATATCCATTGTGTAAGAATGATGTGGAACCCAAGGATTTGCATCAGTAACAAGTTCCCAGACGATATTGCTGCAGCTGGTCCAGGGACCACACTTGCAGTGATGTTGAACTGAGTGCCCCAGGAGCCATGGCATTGACACCCAGGTTCTGCAGCATATCAGGATCACCTGGTGCTCTCTTGCCAATCCAACCACAGGGGACTGGATGAAGAGAGAGTGGTAACTATCTACAGTGGAATTTTATGCAGCCATAAAGAAGAATGAAATGGTGTCATTTGCAAGAAAATGGTGCAACTGGATAGTGTCATATTAAGTGAATGAAGTCACTCAGGAAGACAAATGTTGTGTTTTCTCTCATCTGTGAATCCCAGGTTTTACACAGACATATAAAATCGTGTACATAGACATGATCAAGAAAGACCAAAGCAAACTGTCCAGGGGAACAAAAGTATTGATGGGAGGGGGAGGGGCATATGGAGGTGAACATTGTCAAGATACATTATATACATGTATGAAGATGTATTTATGGGGTTGCAGAGATGGCTCAATAGTTAAGGTTCTTGTCTGCAAAACCTAACATCCCAGGTTCGATTCCCCAGTACCCACATAAAGCCAGACGCACAGTGGCACATGCATCTGGAGTTTGTTTGCAGCAGTTGGAATCCCTGGCACAATCATTTTCTTCCTCTCTCATCTCTCTTTGTCTCTCTGTTTGCAAATAAATAAATAAATAAAAATACAAAGAAAAAGATGTCTTTATGAATTCAGTAGTAAGTCTAGTGAATACGTACCAATTAAAAAGTGTACAACGCATCTTATATGGAGTAAATCAAGTCTGGTGGGTAGGCATGAATATTCCTCAAGGATGTCCCAGTGGTGACAATATACAAGCCACTGTGGGAGTCACCAGTGTCTGGGCAAAGGCCTTGAACCGAGGAGAAAGAGCACGAGGCCAGAGAGAGGAAGAAGAGGAGCCCTGGTCCTTTGTAACCTTGGGACACTCTCTCCACTTCCCACCTCTCTTTCCATCTGTCAAACGGGGTAAAAGAGTCTCTTGCTTTCTTCTCAAACATCAACAGGAAGAAAAGTTCCTGCAACCAAAATGGTTTTGAAACTTGGGATCAGGAAGATCAAAGCAGACAGCCCCACCAAGGCAGAGATGCCAGAGTGTGGGGACCTGGAAGACTGCGGTCAGTCCCTGACTAAGAGAAGCCCATGACTACAGGTTGCTAAACCCACTCTTTGACACAGTTTGTGAAATTCGAATGACAATGCCCTTTTAGGGGTTCCTCCACAGTAACATTACATCCGTCCAGGTCCTGGTAGGTGTCCAGTAAGCCTGTTAGTTACATCCGATAAGTCTGTCACTAAGCCACCAGCTGTAGAGAGAAAAAGGCCTCCCAGGGGCAGGATTACAAATCGAAGTTTAGGACAGTAGATGTGGATGGGCTGGGATGTGGGAATGAGTCAGTCTCCTAACTAATGACAGAGTGTGAGGCTATGGAGAGCTGGCTTGGCTTAAGTGACCCAATGGCCAGGTCTGAGGCAGCATTGTCCTTGGAACTGCTGGGCTCCACCACCTTGTCTTGCACGTGTGCTCAATTCCCCACCCACCAGGAAGTTTGCAACTCAGATATTCTGCTGTTACTATGAACTTGGGACACAAACCCATCTTGTATTTGATATGCTGATCTGTGTATAGACTTGTTTCTCCTGGAGAAGACTCTGAACTGTGTGGTTCATTTTTTCCAAGGCAATCCTGAACTGACAATTCTGGGTGCTTTAATAGTCACCCATCTCTCATTAGCCTTCAGAAGGCCTTCTGTGAATATACCCTCTACAGAGCTTCTAGGATATTCTTTAAAAAAAAAAAAAAGTGTTTTATTGACAATTCACACAATGATAGAAAATAAACCATGATAATTTCCCTCTCAAATCTACCCTCCATTATATCCCTCCCCTCTCAACTGGTCTCTCTTTCATTTTGATGTCATCATCTTTCCCTCCTATTCTGAGGGTCTTGTGTAAGTAGTGCTAGGAACTGTGAGGTCATGGATATTGATGGCAATTTAGGTCTGAACGATTGCATTGTAAGCAGTCCTACCCTTCCTTTGGCTCTTGCATTCTTTCAGCCATCTCTTCTACAATGGACCCTGACCCTTTCAAGGTGTGACCAGAATAATCTTTCAAATGTCTGCATGATTCCCTAAACTCTGTGTTCTGGCCTCTACTTATATCACCCACTTGGCATACAGAGGATGTTGATGGTTTGATGGTTTTGATGTCACAGTGATATAGGCTTGAAGTCCAAACACCCCTCTAACAAGCTGCACGCCTGTCAAAATTCTATAGTCGCCATAAAACTCAAGTCTATTTCAAAGTGGGAAACTGGAAAGACCAGAGTTAACCCAGGTGGGAATCCTGGAATATGACAAACATGATTTCAAAACATGTCAACTTCAGGCTGGAAAGATGGTTTAGCAGTTAAAGTGCTTTTCTGCAAAGCCGAAGGACCCAGGTTCAATTCCCTAGTACCCACAAAGAGCCATATGCAAAAGGTGGTGCATGCAACATCTGGAATTTGTTTGCAGTGGCTGGGGGCCATGGCATGCATATTCTCTCTCTCTCTCCCTCCCTCTCAAATAACAAAAATAAAAAAGAAATTACTTTGAGCCGGGCGTGGTGGCACATGCCTTTAATCCCATAATCCCAGCACTCGGAATGCAGAGGTAGGAAGATCACAGTAAATTCAAGGTCACCCTGAGACTACATAGTGAATTCCATGTCAGCCTGAGCTAGAGTTAAATCTTATTTTGAAAAACAAAACAAAACAAAACAAAAGAATAGAATAGAAATTACTTTAATAAAATTAAAAGGTGGTCGGAAAGATGGTTAAGCGGTTAAGGCACTTGCTTGCAAAGCTTGATGACCCAAGTTTGATCCCCCAGTACCCACATAAGCCAAATGCACAAAGTGGTATCTGGAATTTGTTTGCAGTGGCTAGAGATTCTGGCCACCCATGCACTCACTCACTCTCTTTCTTTCTGTATCTCTGTGCTTGCAAATAAATAAAGTATTAGAATATTTTAAAAAATGTATCAACTTCATTTCCTGGTGTGGTAGTTGGAATCAGATGCTCCCCATAAACTCATGGTTTGAATGCATGGTCCCCATCTAGTGGCAATTTGGGAGGTAGAGTCTTGCTGGAAGAGGTGTGTCACTCCAGGTGATTTTTATCCCCCAGCTTGCCAGTGCGAGCTCAGCCCACTCTCTTGCTGCTTCTTGCCCTATCTCCATACTCTTATTTGTGGATGGGCTTGTCTTATCTCTCAGCCCAGACCAAGGGCTACACACCATCAGGAGCTGCCCGATATTTACTTAGCATGGCACATGCCCCACACTAGCCAAAATCACCCTCGTCCCATCGTGTCTCCTCCACCTGCATATGAGCTCACACCTAGCTGGATGCATGAGCTGTAAGTCCTCAGAGGAGAACCCTTCCTTGGCTACGTAGGGACAATATCACTAAGGTCTTTGGAATTAAAAACCTTAGGTATCATTCCAGGTGACCAGAATGTACATGTACTGAGACATTTCAGTCCAGACGACTCTTCAGCACACCATAGGCACACAGCAGGTGTGGGATAGAAACAGGAGTGGGTGGTTCATCAGCAGTAGCAAGGAAATGGAAGGAGAGCTAAACACAGTTCCATCCCAGTGTAACGTGGGAGTATTATTTTAATCCACAGAACCCCATTCTTGTGGGAGTTTCTGAGGAGTAGGAGGCCTAAATCTCACTAACAACAACAGTCATGATTAAATAAGAAAACAACAGAACCCGGTTCCAATGTAGATCCTTGTGTGATTGGGGAAATGCAGAGCTCTAAACAGTGTTGAGTCACAGAGCTAAAAATGGAACAACTAATCTTGTGGTGGGGATGTCCAAAGTCAAGGTGTCAGAGCACAGGCCGGGACAAGAGAGGAGTCCATAGTCAATACACAGGAGCAATGTCTCTGTTTTCAGCGAATGCATCTTCCTTAAACATGGCAAGTGCAGTACCATTGTTGAAAACCCCGCTCCTCCCACAAATACGCAATACTATAAGGGATGTTTCAGTTGTTTGTTGGAGTGGAAAACTCAGTCTTGTCTGTCCATTTCCTCAGTAAACAGCAGAGGTTTCGTAAGGACACAAAGAAAGCCCTTCCGTGAGGCACCTCGCTCGTGCCCGCTGAGTAGTGGCAGCGACAGTGTTCAGCCAGGAGCTACGGTTTGGTGCTGTGGGCCAGGGCTAAGGTTCAGAGAGTGACTGCGGATCCCACTGGCTCACCAGAGAAGGTAGCACCCAAGAAAGAGAAAGGTTCTGCCTCAGTTTACATTCTGGAGGAGCATCACCTGCAACCCACACTGCATGGGAACAGAGCTTCGTTCTTCCTTCAAATTAAAATCTTGGGCCTGGAGAGATTGCTTAGTGATTAAGATGCTTGCCTACGAAGCCCAAGAACCCAGGCTAGACTCCCCAGAACCCACATAAGCCAGATCACATGGTGGTGCATGCCTCTGAAGTTCGTTTGGAGTGGCTAGCCACCCTGGTGCACCTTTCCTCTCTCTGTCTCTCAAATAAATCAATAAAAATAAAATAAAAAATAAAATCTTGGGTTAATGAACAAACAACGGAAGTCAAAGATGTCACGAGGAGAGGGGGGGCCGGAACATTTGCTGTGCTGTTCTGCTCGCCAAAGGCCTCAAACATTCCAATAGTTTGCGACCTTTTTGGTGGGATGCTTTTTTCTCCCACCACTTGACAGATGGAAAGACGTTTTGACCTTTTCAGAGCAACAGACAGGCCCTGTCTCCTCTGTGTTAAGTGCCTCCTCAGCAGATTCCCAGAGCCTGGCTCTGAAGTCCTTGTTCTCCCTTCCCATCTTCAAAAGATGCCAGCTCAGCTGTAGTTAGGCCGAACACAGCCATCCCATTACCCAACACAAAACATCGTGGGGCAACGTGCTCTTCCTGTGAGTGAGGCTGACCTCCTCCCTGCGTCGTCTCACCCACCAGCTGGGAGGAGCTGCACGTTTCTCAATTCTGAGATAGCTTGCAGTCTATGTTTGCAGAGCAGACTGATGAGATCTCAGAGCAGCACGGGAGGGAAAACACATCCCAAGCTCAGCTTCTAACTTGAGTCTGACAGTGGTAATAGCACATTACACTTTTTGACTTTTTGATACAGATGTTCACACTTCCACTTTCCAGTATGCTTTTAAAAGCATCCAACTGTTTTAGTGTGTTTTAGTGCCCACTCCATAAATATTCTAGCCAACCCAAGCTGCGTGCACTCATGTCTACGACCACTCAGAGAGTAAGTGGGGTTACATCTCAACAAACAAAAACCTAATTGTGAAGTCTATAAAATTTATATCTACCCCATGTGAAACAGATGGTAGGCTCTGTCAGAGGCATAAAAAAGAGCTGTCCAGTTTAATGTTTGGTTTGGAAAGCACTATTTCCTAGGACAAAAACATTATCAAAGGCAAGTTTCACACTTGTGTATTTCTCCTGTTCTTTGTGGACTCACCTATACCTAGAAAGAGGAGAAGGTCAAGACTTCATTGCCTAAGGAAGTCTCAAATTCTGGAACAGGCTGAGTCTGGCTTCCAACCTTCACCATGAGGCCAGTGGACGTTCATACCTCAGACACTATCAAGATAGCACGGCACACCTCAGTTTTCTATAAATCTTGAAAAAAAAAAAAAAAAACACCTGTCCACTGAATTATTCTACCTGCTTTGACTTTTCTGGAACACAACCAGCATCATATTTATTCTAAGAATATGCTGGTGGTATTTTGGAGATTCTGGATGAACTTAAATATTTAGTTTTTCAAAAAGTATTTTCATTTGTTTGCAAGCAGAGAGAAATGTAAAAAAGAGAGAGAGACAGAGCGAGAGAGAAAAAGAGAGGGACAGAGAAAGAGAGAGAGAGAGAAATGGGTGCATCAGGGCCTCTAGCCACTTCAAACAAACTCCAGATGCATGTGCCACTACATGCATCTGGCCTACATGGGTACTGGGGAATCAAAGCTGGGTTCTTAGGCTTCACAGGCCAGTGCCTTAACCACTAAGCCACTTCTCCAGCCTACCTTTAAATATTTCTTGAAAGAACCCTTCTACCCCCAACAAGAAAAATGGAGTGTGAATTTGAACAAGAGGTGGTTATTGAGATGGGTCACATGGCTATTACTCATGGAGAGATATGCCAGCTGCTGCCGAAAGTTTTCTCAAACTATTAGACTGAATCTGGAAGGTGAACCTTTGTCTCCTTATCACCATGAATACTTTATCTTTGTCTAATCTGAACTTTACATAGGAAGTGTGAAGAAATCCATCATCTACATCAAGGGTCAGAGTTTATTAAAAACTCTTGCTCCCCCTACCAGCCAACAGCATCTACTCTACGTGGCAGCAGGAAGGAATTCCATGGAAAATGCCCAGAACAATTCTTTGCTCCACAGTTTTAACTTCTCCAGAGCATGGGGAAGTTGTGACAAAAGTGACCATGGTATTTCAGAGTGAAATATTTCTCGTAATGAAAACATTATTGGTCATGAAATGCATAAAGTTTTGAGATCTAAGGACAACTATGGTAATAATGGAGAGGCTTAGGAATATGCTCTCAGGGGCTGGAAGATGGTTCAGCGTGTCAAGTGCTTACGGGACAAGTATGAGAACCTGGATGTGGGTCTTTAGCATGGGTGTTAGATTTCAGGCATGTGCCCGTAATTCCAGCTCTGGGGAGATAGAGGATGGAGGATCCTTGCCGCAATCAGTGAGAGACCCTGTCTCCAAGAGTAACATGAAGAATGATCAAGCAGCATACCTGACCTCAATGTCTGCTTCAGTGTCTGGCATCTACACACACACACACACACACACACACACACACACACACATACACATCCATGCATATATGCACAAGTATGCATGACAAACACACAGAAAAATGTCTTGTGTTAGAATTTCCCTCAAATGCTTTTGTTTTCCAAGAAAGACCTAAAAGTCCCCACTGTGTGGATGGGTCTCACCTCTGTAGTGAGCTTACTTGTGCATGTGTTTTTTTGTAGTACTGGGGATGGAATGCAGGGTACTGTGCATGCTAGGTCAGTGCCCAAACATTGAGCTATAGCCACTACCCCAACAGCAGGCTATTTTAAATGGAGTTATTTTGTAATATATGAAGGTGCTGAGGTGCAAGCTAGGTGCCTTAAAGGATTGGATTCCACTTTTAGAAAGTGGACAGTGAATTCTTCAAAGGTAGTCCATGTTTGTACTACTTGGTGATTTTATTCAGATTAGACTGAATTGGGGAGGAGAGCCTTTGTCTCCTTAGTACCATAAATATTTTCATTGCTGTTTTTGGTCATTTTGGTAATATATCTATATCTATCTATCTACCTATTTATATTACCCATATGTTATATAATAGTAATATATCTATATATTACCCATATCTATTATATAATATATTATAATTTATATTACCCATATACATATTATAATATATTATAATATATATTACCCAAATGTAGTAGTATATATATTTGGATAAATATATATGTATATATATGTGTGTGTGTGTGTGTATGTATGTGTATATATATATATATATATATATATACACATACATACACACACACACACACATAGGTATATATTTTCCATATAATCTTTATTTTGGAGCAGAATATCCATTATTTTGGAAAAGAATTTGGCAACAGATATCTTTAGTTTATAAAATGAGTTTTAAAAGGTGAAAATAAAAATAAGAAAAGAAATGATTTCCATTACAAGAGACTCAAGAACACATCAACTAATCTACCGACCCACAGCAAATCAGTAATTGCTACAGCCAGACGCACAGAAGGATTTCCACCACAGAGACACTGGGAAGCTGCAGAGTGGTGGAAAATCCCAGAAGGTGGTTGTAGTGATGGTAGCTGCACTTGTACATATATTTACGTAGCTAGATGCTCATCAAACTCCACACTTCTGGTTTACTGAAATAACAAAGGTGCCAAGAAGACAGAAATGAAAGATAGTTAAAAATGTGAAGGAAAGTTTCATAGGCATCAAGAGTGAGCCTGTCCAAGCCTTCCAGCGGCCCGAGGGACGCGAAGCACCGTGAGTGTGAAACCGGGGTGTCGGGGAAGAGGCCCTCTGTGGGTTGCTCTCTCTTTTCTTACTTCCTTTTGCAGGGTTACCCCATTTTTGCTATTTTTCTTCCATCCCATATCTGCCTCCCCCAAACAGACAGATTCTGAAGTGTTCACCCACAGTGATTTCTGCCACTGGCTTCCTGGTGTCCTTCGTCTTTCCTTGAGTGTGGGCAGGATCTGTGGCATACTTCTCTCAACAAAATGGGGCAAAGGCTTGTGCCACTCCCCCACAAAAAAGAACAAAAAGACAAAGAAATGACAAATTCTGTTTTCTGAATTTTTAAAGAATAGCTCTCTCTATATATATACATAATGTATTTTATATTATATTAGCATTATGTGTGTGTGTGTGTGTGTGTGTGTGTGTGTGTGTGTGTGTGTGTATGTGTAATTTTTTTAAGAAGAATCTGTCATTGCTCTCAGAAACAGCATTAACCTTTGCATCCTAAAGAAGCAATGTCTCCCTGGAGCCTTCTACAGGCTCCTTTTGAACTAATAAAACTAAAGAGGCTGAAACTAGAGGGAGACAGCTGACTTGAAACTCGGTGCATATTAGAAAGACAGGTATCACAAGCTACATTGGGATAGAGTTTCCAAGAAAAAAAAAAACATCTCTTTTCCTTCCTTTCTGTGGTTAGAGAAAGAGACTTGTGCCCCTTTGCTGGCCCCTCACCTGCTCCCCAGCCATCCCTAAGTGACCCTGGGAGTAGCTTTAACTTAGTCCTGATAACTTGCAGTTCTGAGGTCAAATTTTTTTTTTTGGGGGGGGTAGTGTAGTGAATATATCTGCTTCCCCAAGCAGCAGCACTCCTCTTTAGCAAAGGCCACAATGAATACATTAGCCCTAACACCCATTCTGTGATGAGCCGTCTCGAGGTGGCCTGACTTTTGTTTTCTTTGCTCTCACAACACACTCCTCCGGGTGATGAATGGTCTCCCATCAGCGAGATGGGGAATTTCCCAGCCCATTCCCTTGAGAATGCTCCTCAACATGGATCTCTGAGCAAAAGTGCGATTAAAAGAGGAGGGGCAGGGCTCTGCTGCCCCCCTCCACAGCCATCAATTATCCTCAGTGGTAAATCAAAGTTTTCAGCGGGGACAAAGGCCAGTGTGGCCCGCAAACATGGGCGTTCACGCCCGATTGTTTGGAGAGCGACTAAGGCTGAGGTCGGAAAATGCTGGAGCTGGGAAAGCTCTGCCAATATCGCTCCGGAGTGCACCTGATTTATGAAGAATTAGACATGGTGTATCGAGTCACGGCAGGATTGATGGCGAAACGGCACAGAGAAGGGCGAGCAAGACGCGGTGAAAAGCCACGGCTCTGCCTTCAGCCAGCACCGACCCAAGCGTTGCCTTAGGTCTCTGTGAAACTTCTCCTCAGCCCCTCTCCGGCCCTCCTATGATTTTGTATTTTTTTTTCTTTTTAAGTCTCTTAGGTGCCCAAACCTCTGCCTTTCACGACCTTCCTGTGAACCAGCATTCCAGACTCGCCCCTTCATTGTGTTTGTTCCCACACTGGGAAGAATTGACTTCTGCTGGTTTCGGATACTGTTTCCACGCCCCACGTACAAATCTGTTTTAGATGAAGAAACAGGAAGATATTGACTTGTGTAAGAATAAATGGAAATACCATCCGGAGGTATGAGATTAAATAAGTGCTATAGTATTCTGGTAGACTTTTTTTTTTTTTTTAAGCAAAAGCTCTCATTTGTTAATAACTCTTTAGAACCCTGGATTGCCCATGCTTATAAAACACATGTGACTCCGAATGAATAGCAATTCTAATGAGGATTGTCACCCTTATGGCTACACCTAACACTTTTTGTTTTGGGTACTTACTATGGCAGGGGACTACAAAGCAATTTACATGTATTATCTTATTTATTTGTTTTTTTAGAAAAAATTAAAAACCTAAGTGATTCCAAATCCAGTGAAATGGACAATTAAGATTTACCACCATATTATATGAGCAATAAGCTTCCTTTAGACTCAAGCATGGCATAGTTTGGCTGATTATAATAGTTGGGTCTACTATCTTTTTTTATTATTTTTTATTTTATTTATTTATTTGAGAGCAACAGACCGAGAGAGAAAGAGGCAGATAGAGAGAGAGAGGAAGAGAGAGAGAGTGCGCCAGGACCTCCAGCCACTGCAAATGAACTCCAGACACGTGCGCCCCCTTGTGCATCTGGCAAACGTGGGACCTGGGGAATGGAGCCTCGAACCGGGATCCTTAGGCTTCATGGGCAAGCGCCTAACCGCTAAGCCATCTCTCCAGCCTGGGTCTACTATCTTTAATATAACAGTACAAAAAATTAAGTTTAAATTATTTCATAAGATTAGTCAAAATGAAAATCAAAGAAATGGTTTTTTAATAATTCTGGACAATTATGGGCCACAAACACAAGAGGAAAGGCGAACTATGGAGCCTACTGTGGTGGTTTGGATCAAGTGTCCCCTATAAGCTCTTGTGCTGTGAATATTTGGTCCTCAGCTGGTGGCAATTTGGGAGGTGCTGCCTTTCTAGAGTAGGTGTTTTGTTGAGGGTGGGCTTAGGGGTGTATAGCCAACTACCCCTCGCCAGAACTTGGCACACTTTTCTGCTGCTGTTTGTCACCTGATGCGGTAGAGGTGATATCCAGCCTCTTCTCTAGCACCTGACCCTGCCACCATGAAGCTTGCCATCAAGACTGTAAGCCAGAATAAGCCACTTCCTCCCTTCGCTGTCTTTGGTCAGCTGCTTTGCCCAGTAGTGTGACGGTAACTTCTAAACTTACTCATTTCATCATGAGAGAGAAAGTGAGCCTGACCCAAACTAAGAGGTTTCTTTCTCCAGCTCTTTAGTTGGCAGCGTTAACTCTAATGTTCTGGTAAAAACAAAGGAAGATTAATTCATGAAGTGGATCCAGGAATAAGGAAAATTTTGCAGGCAGCTAATGAAAGGCCAGGGCAAGGAAATATAGGAAGAGAGAAGAGAAGGGGGGAAGAGAGAAAAGAAAAGTAAACAAGGCCATACCAACAACCTGAAAACACTGGAGGATGGCTTTGCTGTCCCATGCAGTGCTGCGTAAGAGGACAGTTGTCATCCACAGGGAAGAAAGTGGAAGGACGCAAAGGAACCTGCCAGTGACCTTGTCTGGGCTGCAAGGTTTAGACCTGAACTGTCCAACACCACGAGACCAGCATTAAAAGCTTGGTCCCCAGGCTGGCGCTACAGAATGTGATGGAAACTTTAAGAGGGAGTCTTCAGGTCTGTGGGGAGAGGCCTCAAAGGCACTGTGGGATCCCACTTTCTTCCTATCAATCTTCACTTTGCAGGCTTGCCTTCCTCAATACCCGTGCTGAGGTTCGCAGTCTCACCACGCATCCACAAGAGAGGGAATTCTCCAACCCCATGAGCCAGAATAAGCCTTTTCTCATTAAGAGTCGATGGCCTAAGGTATTTTTCACAATGCTAGCTAACTGACTAGCACAGATGACTGACTTATCATTAGATTTTCTGCAGCTTCTGTTTACTTGTTACATTTGCTAAAGAGATTCTGTTTTATTTTCACGATTCAAATAGATGTAGTGACATCCTGCTTGCCAGAGGATAAGTATCAAATGATAAGTCAGCCAGTAATTTTTTTTTAAATTATTTATCTTGCAAGTAGAGTGAGGTGAGGGTGGAAGAGGAGAATGGGCGCACCAGGGCTTCCAGCCACACTGCAAATGAACTCTGGATGCATGTGCCACTTTGTGCATCTGGCTTTACGTGGGTCCTGGGGAATCAGTACCTGGGTCGTTAGGCTTTGTAGGCAGGCGCCTTTAACCACTGAGCAATTTCTGCAGCCCTCAGCCAGCAGTTTTGAACTTCAGGTAGAGTTTGTCTAGAACAGCACATCGCTTATGCCATCATTAAAATAAAAGTCCTACTGGTCTACCTTATTCAAAGTGAGAGCGCTCTGAGGCCTGCTTCATAATTTTGGGTAGAAGTGAGAGTATTTAAATGATTTCTTGTTTGGGAGGATGATTACCAATAATGTATTTTGAAGTAGGTGGTGAAAATGGTGATATTTAAGGAATTAAATTAAATTGGCAAATGTTCTTTTTTCTTTTTTTAGAAAAAATGTATTCTAAATGAGTTTATTAAAATCAAATTACAATCTTAGGTTAAAATATACACATGAAAGTTAGAAATAAAATATAAAGATCTGGAAAAAATATTTTTAAAATATCAAACAGATGGAATATAAAAAAAAATGAGCAAGTATAATAGCAATATAGAGCCAGGGAAATTACAGCAAAAATTTCCCCTTGCATTTTCTGGTGAATCCCCAAACAGCAACTCACACATCTCTTCCTAAGTAGAGTTTTATAGAACCATCCTAAAATTTTAATAATTTTCTAGTCATTAAAACATCTGACGCAATTTTCTGGCAAGTAGAAAATTTAATTATGTGTAAAGAAAAAAATTGATGATATCAACATATTTCCAGTATATTAGCCAAACAACTAAAAATCAAGAAAAAATTACAATTGAGTTATGAATATAATAGCAAGAAATTTTTTTGTGGTCTGGGGAGGTGGCTCCATGGCTCAATTGCCACTCACGTTGGAGTGCCTGACTCCAGACCCCATGCAAAAGCTGGAAGCGGTAACAGGCTTCTGCGATCCGGGCACACTGACTGCAAGACCAGATGTAGAGACTGGACAGTTCTGGGGCCGCCGGTGGCCCAGCTAATCTGATGAGCACAGCAATGAGCCACAGAGAGAATGAGAACGAGAGAGTGCCGCAAATGAGGTGCAGTATGAAGACTGAAATCGGAAAGCTGTCTTGTTGACCTAAACACCCATACACACCCACACCATTACACACACACACACACAAATGTATATATATACATATATAGTTTTACAGGAACCAGTCATAACAGTTAACAGGTGTCCATTTATTCTTCTGTTGTAAACAACTTGCACGATGTTCAAAGCACATGAGGCAACTCTTCTCAGACACTGTGTCTGAGGCATAGGGTAGCGGAGAGGTGCAGGAGGCACTGGGCTGAAGGCCCAGGAGGGTGCACAGGGGTAAGTGATTGTCAACCAAATACAAAGACATCACCCAAGGACGATACTGGGCGAGGTCTTCTAGTGAGCGCTGCTGGGGATGAGGGGTGCAAAGACACAGAGAACACCACAAATATTTGGTGTTTCCATTTTACCAATAGGGGCAGATTGTGCAAGGCACCAGGGCTTCTTGTTGAGCATGGGTCAAGAGAAGGGTTCTGAAGTGCAGTACCCCTAACCCAATAGTAAGACTTATCTTGGATCCACTCAGTAATGCCTAAAGCTGACCTGAAGGTTGACTTATGTTTCCGTATACTGAACGAAGGATGACAGGAAGAACAAGGCAGTCTCACAGCAACGTCGCCTTACACCCTCCAGTTCATCCTCAGTCAGTATGAAGCAAGAGAAACTGGGAAAGTGATCATGGGAAATAAATGGAAATGTAGAAATAAGTAGATGAACTAGGCATTAGAATCAGCCCATGGAGATTTTTAAAACTATTATAAATAAGTTCAATAACAAATGAAGAGTGAACCAATGGGAAATCTCACTGGAGAAATGTAACTATGGGATAACCAAATACAAACCCCACCATTAGGGGCTGGAAGAGATGGCTCAGTGGCTAACATGCTTGCCTGTAACGACTAAGGACCTTAATTCTATTCCTCAGGCCCACCTAAAGCCAGATGCACAAAGTGGCACATGTGTCTGGAGTTCATTTGCAGCACCTAGCACATCCATTCTTTCTCTCTCTGCTGGGCATGGTGGCGCATGCCTTTAATCCCAATACTCACAAGGCTGAGATAGGAGGATCACTGTGAGTTTGAGGCCAGATTATGATTACAGAGTGAATTCCAGGTCAGTGTGGGCTAGAGCAAGACCATACCTTGAAAAAAACCACAAACCTACGATTAAAAACACTGGGTGCTGAGAAGATGGGTCAGTGGTTCAAAGTACTTGCATGCAAAGCCAGTCAGCCTGAGTTTCCCAGCCAGCCATGTGAAGCTGGCATTCAACTATAGTGGCAAGAGATACTGACATACCCATATACACATATGCAAAAAAATGCACAAGTGAATAATTTGAAATATCAGCGTAATGAAACAGCAACTCACTATATGAACAATGACAGGCAGGAAATGACAAAAGTATCAGTACATCTGAGAAGATCACTAGCAACTGCATGAAAGGAAGTGCAGTGAAGCTAAAAATACAGTCTCAGCAACCCATGAGAAGTAGATCTCCATGGATGCAACTGGCATCCCCAAAGAAGAGCAGCAGTGAGTTGAGTAAGCAGAAATAATTGTGTAAAAAAGGTCCACATAAACAGGCTTTAAACTGTATACTAAATGGTGGTGGTGGTGGCACACTCCTTTAATCTCAGCCCTCGGGAGGCAGAGGTAGGAGGATCGCAGTGTGTTCAAGGCCACCCTGAGGCTACATAGTGATTCCAGGTCAGCCTGGGCTAGAGTGAGACCTTACCTCAAAGAAACAAAACAACAACAGCAAAACAAATAAAACCCCCCACAGGAATCTTAAGAAAGTGGGTGTGACCAGATGTGTAGCAGGAAAAGTAAGCTTCAGGACAAAGAGTGTTGTTCACAGACCATGCTAATTCATGAATTCATGAAAGGAAATGGATGAGGATAGAAAGTCATATAGGTATATATGTAGATATTACATACACATGCATCAGCTCAAGGAGATAAACTAGTAAAACATAAGCTAATGTCAAAATAAATGGAGAAGCAGGTTGAAGTAAGGATTTCCTCTCAGTAGTTGATAAAACCAGCAAACAAGAGCTGATCAAGGTCGCAGAAGATGGGGCAGCACTATGACGCCACTTAACCCAGACCACACCTTACAACAGCAAAACACACATTCTCTTCAACAGCATTATGAGCTAGTATATGGTGGGAATAGCCCAAGACACCATGTTTCCCCCATTCCTGCGGAGACTGACTGAGGCCTCTTGGTCCCCACAATGAATACCAATCACCCCACCAAAGAAGACCCTCAGCAGAACTGGGGCAGGGAGAGGGAGTGTATGTGTGCAACCATTTTATAAAATAAATCAATAAATTGAAAACAAGCCAATCAAATCATAAGAGAACAGATTTATAGGCTGAGGCTTCTCATAGAAATAGTTATTAAAGACTTAACAGAACTTTTGCAAACTGAGTCTAGAAACATACCAAAGGGCATTGGTTTTGTCCTGCAAAGAAACAGTTTAAAAGGATGGGATGAGCTGTCTATTCAAAAACAAAGCAACAACTCTCTGTAGCCAATGAAAGACAAGGTATTTATAAAGCCAGAAAAAATGAACTTAGTCAGATGTAAGGGTGTGCTCACTATACAATAACTTATTTTCAAATATTGGAAATGAATAACGAGAAATTGAAATAAAGTGTCACTGATACCAAAAACCTAAAGCACTTAAAAATGAACTTAAAGGAACGAGTGCGCAACTGGCATGCTGAAAGCTGTGATGTCAGGAGGGGAGATGTGGCTCAGCGGAGGGTGTGTGTTGAGGGTGTGTACCATCATGGAGGTCATCCTTCAGCTCCATCCCACCGTAATGACAAGAGTGACAGTAACGCCATTACTGATTAAAAAAAAAAAAAGTATGTTAACTGAAGCCTATTAAATATTGTGAGAGAAGTTTTAAAACTATCTAAGTAAGGGCAGAAATACATTCATGTCTACATCTTGTTCAAAGCAATCTATGAGTTTGGGAAAGTTCCAGTGAAAATCCCAGCAAGCTCATTTGTGGAGTTTGGTGAGCTGATTCTAAATGTGTGTGTGGAGATGCCAAGCACCCAGGGAAACAGGACACGAACCTGGTCGAGAGGAGACATCTTACAGCTCCTTGAAAGTAGCATGAAGAACATATATATATAGAGAGAGAGTTTTGAGGCAGGGTCTCACTCTAGCTCAGGCTGACTTGGAATTCACTATGTAGTCTCAGGGTGGCCTTGAACTCATGGTGATCCTCCTATCTCTGCCTCCCTAGTGCTGGGACTAAAGGTGTGCACTGCCATGCCCAGTGAAGCATAAAGATATTTTTGAATCTTATGGGTAAATAAAGATTCCTTGAGGGGGGCGCTGGAGAGATGGCTTAGCGGTTAAGCACTTGCTTGTGAAGCCTAAGGACTCTGGTTCGAGGCTCAATTCCCCAGGGCCCACATTAGCCAGATGCACAAGGGGACACGTGTCTAGAGTTCATTTGCGGTGGCTGGAGGCCCTGGCGTGCCCATTCTTTCTCTTTCTGCCTCTTTCTCTGTGTCACTCTCAAGTAAATAAATAAAAATTATCAAAATTTAATAACCTAGAATTCATTTACTAAAAATAAAAAATTCTGGTCATAAAAAATCACAAAAAAAGACTTAGAGCTCCCTTGACTGAAACTACTTGAAGTGTTTATGTCTCTAGATCTAGATGTCTGTATATATCTCAAAGTATTTATGTCTGGAAAGTATAAAGAATTTCTGGAACTAAAGAATGAAGTCAAATAATGACTCAAAAAGGAAATAGACTTCTATGGTGAATTTCACAAAGGAAGAGTTATGAGTAAACAATAAACATAAAAAATAGTCAACCCTACTAGGTTGCAAGGATATTCAGGTTAAAATATGTTATTGCTTCACATCCAAAACATGGGTACAATGAAAAAGAGAATATCACACGGCAATAGTGTGGGACAACTTGGGTGTTCACTCATCACTGGAAGTACTATAAAATGGAAAAAACACCACTCTGTAAAAATGTATGGCAATTTATTACGAAAACATGACTGCATGCATGTATAAACACACATACATGTACATGCATACACACACACATACGTATATAGACACACATGCTCTAGAATCTAAGAATCACATTTATAGCTAGTCCCCCAAGAGAATGAGGGGATATATTTACAAACTTTTCTATAAAAATATGTATTGCAGGCTCTCCAGAGAGGTGGCTCACCAGTTAAGGCACTTGCCTGCAAAGCCTAATGACCCAGGTTCAAATTTCCCCATATCCACACAAGCTAGATGCACAAAGTGGTGCATGCATCTGGAGTTCATTTGCAGTGGCTGGAGGCTCTGTCATGCCTATTTTCTCCCTCCCTCTCCCTCTGTCCTTCTCTCTGCTTACAAATAAATAAGAAAATATTTTAAAAAATTAAAAATTCTTATAGCATTCCAAATAATCAAATGTCCAGCCATTAAAGAATAAAAATAGATAAGGAAATATAGTAGTGTGCTTGTCAGCATGTTATAAATAACATGCATGGATCTAAAAACTGTTATACCAAGGTACATACAAGGGATAGGGTCATTTATATAAATTTTAGAGCAGATAAAAATAATCTTGGACAGTACAAGTCACATTGATGGGTGACTCAGATGGAGAAGGGAGACTGAGGACAGGTACTGAAGAACTTCGGAGGGATAAGGGAATGGTGGACACAATGCTTGCCTGTCTGTAATCTGTCAAAATCCCTTCAGCTCTACTCCACCTGATCCGGTGTTTCACTGGTGTACACTGAATGCTAGTTAGCAGAACCACAGAAAACTGTGCAGCCACGTGTCTGCGGTGTGAGAACTGGCTCGAAAGGATCACATGCTGTTTGGGAAGGCCATTATCTCCCATAATGAGTTTCATACATCAGGAACTAACAGAGTTGTTCATGGGCCCACAGTACATTTAGCTGATGTTAGGTTGCACATAGCAGATGACCTAAAAACCAGGGAAAGTGCAGAGAAGACCTGCTGTCCTTGGCTATACTGATATCCTTCCACAGTTTTCATCATATCTTATTGTCCACAGTTCTCATCATACCTGACATCCAACCATAGCTGTCTTCATACATGATTATCCACAATTCTCATCATGCCTGACATCCAACCATCGCTGTCTTCATACATGATTATCCACAATTCTCATCATGCCTGACATCCAACCATCGCTGTCTTCATACATGATTATCCACAATTCTCATCATGCCGGACATCCAACCATAGCTGTCTTCATACATGATTATCCACAATTCTCATCATGCCTGACATCCAACCATCGCTGTCTTCATACATGATTATCCACAATTCTCATCATGCCTGACATCCAACCATAGCTGTCTTCATACATGATTATCCACAATTCTCATCATGCCTGACATCCAACCATAGCTGTCTTCATACATGATTATCCACAATTCTCATCATGCCTGACATCCAACCATCGCTGTCTTCATACATGATTATCCACAATTCTCATCATGCCGGACATCCAACCATAGCTGTCTTCATACATGATTATCCACAATTCTCATCATGCCTGACATCCAACCATCGCTGTCTTCATACATGATTATGCACAATTCTCATCATGCCTGACATCCAACCATAGCTGTCTTCATACATGATTATCCACAATTCTCATCATGCCTGACATCCAACCATAGCTGTCTTCATACATGATTATCCACAATTCTCATCATGCCTGACATCCAACCATAGCTGTCTTCATACATGATTATCCACAATTCTCATCATGCCTGACATCCAACCATCGCTGTCTTCATACATGATTATCCACAATTCTCATCATGCCTGACATCTAGCCATAGCTCTGTTCATGTTGGACCAGATTACTTTTCTCAGAAATTTTATCTCAACACCAGGTATGGTCACACACACCTGTAATCCCAACACCTGGGATGCTGAGGCATGAGGTTTTCAAGTTTGAGGCCAGCCTGGACTACGAAGAGAAACCCTGTCCCAGGGGGGGAAAAAGAATGGACAAGAAATGAAGAAATCTTATCACCAAGGGAACCGCTTCATACAGGGCATGAGGTTCAGAAGTTCTCACAGCTCAGGGAGGAATTTTGACTTCCACGTGGTGCCTGGTCACACTGGAACAAAGATGTTGATCATCAAGTAGACTTTGAGAATATTTCATTTTGTGTTTAAAAAGCTTTTAGAGGGCTGGAGAGATGGTTTATCACTTAAGGCGTTTGCCTGTAAAGCCAAAGGACTTCAGTTCGATGCCCCAGGACCCACGTAAGCCAGATGCACAAGGTGGTGCATGCGCCTGGAGTTCGTTTGCAGTGGCTGGAGGCCCCAGTGTACTCATTTTCTCTCTCTCTCTCTCTCTCTCTCTCTCTCTGTGTGTGTGTGTGTGTGTGTGTGTGTGTGTGTGTCTGCCTCTTTCCCTCTCTCACTCTCTCAAATAAATAAATACTTACAAATAAAAAAAAAAAGCTTTTAGAGTTTTAATCGCAAGACCTCCTCCAAATCCTTAACATGAAAGTGTTCTGGGTGACACTTCATACCCGAGAGAGTGTCCTGGACAAATGTGTCGGCGGCCCTACTTGGAGAAAGCTGTTCACCACCACCATTAGCTGGAAGGATTTCTAAGGGAAGCGCTCCCAGGAGGGATCCCCAGGTCAGACTACAACTTGGTACATAAATTTGTATCTAAAATATCCACAGAATTCTAACAATTCTCTTGATATATTCAAGCTATCTATGATGCTTAATGTCACAAATTTACAAAGTTAAGCAGCCTTTGTGGATATTGCTGGCATTTAGTTTAAGGGTTTGTTAACTCCCACTGAAGTCTTGAACTTTTCAAGGGATGACTGCTTTGTTCTTATTAAGTTTTTGTTTCTTAAGGTAACCTAATTTCTTTCTTTTTGCTGGGTATAGTGGCACATACCTTTATAAGAGAGAGAGGAGAGAGAGAGAGAGAGCGAGAATTGACATACCAGGGTCTCAGCCTCTGTAATTGAACTCCAGATGTGTGCACCGCCTTGTGCACATGTGCAACCCTGCACGCTTGTGTCACCTGTGTGTCCGGCTTACGAGTGACCTGGAGAGTGGAACATGGGTCCTAAGGCTTCTCAAGCAAGCAACTTAATTGCTAAGCCATCTCTCTAGCCTGAGATAAGCTAATTTAAAAATGTTCCTTCTGATGACCAGCGGCTGACCTGCAGGGTTTCTAGCCTCTCTGAGACAACTTACGATACAAATAACCCAAACTGTCAAAAGTGACAACTCATCAGCTTGATGGTCGCTATGGTCACCAGCCCGTTGACGGGCTGGCCATCACTCTGCATAAAGCTCTCCTATGCAAAGCTCCCCAGTTCATCTTTCTCTTCACTGCCAAATAACTCCAGCCCAGCAATGTGAAATAATATCACATGGGGGATTTTTGCAATGAATGCCATACTCATGTACTCTTCCAGGCTGGGAGGATAATTCTCTCACTAAATGATCTCTACCTACCAAGCTACGCTCTACATGGATAATGACAGAGTCTCTAGCAGTTAGAGGAATTATAATGAAATATTTTCCCTAGCTATAAGGTAGCAATGGCCAAGAGAAAGATATGTTTTTTTTTTTTTTCCTGTCTACTTCAATAAGTGCACATCGAAATGGAGGCACGCAAGGCGTCGTGTCCGGCAAGGCACGCCCCAGGCCCCACAGCCATTTCCTGCAGTTCCCATCCATCCAGCCTGACAGCTCAACGACCGCTCAGGAAATGCTGCTGTGCGCCGTCACTACAACACGGCCAGTGCAGCTAGTTTGTTGGGTAAAGGATAAGCAGAGACTGAAGGACAATTTTCATTACGAGAGAGAGAGAAGGGAGGTGTAAGGGGCCTGGCTGGATCTGCTTGGGGAAACCAGCTTAGTGCGTGTGAGGAGGAGGACAGACCGCAGAGAGAGGCATGCTAATTGAGTTGTAATTTTCTTGTCAAGCGGTAGGCACTTGCTGAATTCTTGGATGTTCCCCAAATCTGTATCTTAACTGTTACGCACTCTCTCTTCCCAGTGGCTGAGCATGGTGAAGGTTTTTTTTTTTTTTTTTTTTTGTTAACTATAAATGGAATTGAAATTTTAGCAATAAAGTGAGGGAGTCGATGGCTTTTCACACTGAACTAAGGAATCATTTTCAGAAAATGAACTCTTGTTGAAGTGTCATCAAACAAGAGGGCTGAGAACCAAAACTGAGGACCAGGAGGGAAGGCAAGCTCACGGCATGTTTGGCTAATATGCCCGGCGCTGCTCTCCTCACACAGACAAGGGGTCTTGGCTTCTGTCATCCTCGGAAACAGACTCAACCCTAAACCATACCAAAGCTAGGCTGGCGGAAATCATACTTAACCATCTGTCTTCTTTCTAGTTGAGCATAACTCTACAGTCACAATATTAAACCTTAATGCAAGTTTATTGAGTAAATCAAGTGATCAATATTTTCTACAAACAGAATGGAAGTTATAGGAAACTACCCGGTAGGCTGAAGGGGAGAGCACTTCCTTCAGAAGGGTCAGAGTCACGCAGGGCCGGGCGCTCACTCAGTGCTAGAATGCTTGCTGTAGGAATCCCCGCCCCTGTAAAAGGTCAGGCGTGGTGGTGTGCCCCTGAATTCCAGTGCTGTGGAGGTAGAGGCAGAGAACTTTGGGGCTCACTGGCTAGGTGGGCAAAATCAGTGAGTTCTGGATTCTTCAAGAGACTTTGTCTCAAAGGAAAAGATGGAGAGTGATTGAGGAAGACCACATTGATCTCTGATGCACACACCCTGCACATACATGCACACACATGTACGTGTACGAATGGATACAGACTTATCATGCATACACCCACACATGCACCCACACATACACACACGTACCACACATGCACACATACGCATGTGCAACACACACACAAACATGCATGTATACAACACGCCACACATATATGCACACACATGCATGTGTACCCACACAGACATAGACGCACGTGTGCACACACTTATATATGAACAATACATATATGCGCCCACTGTGCCTATGCACACATGCACACACCACACATACGTAAACACTGCACGTACACACGTGTCCACTAAATGAAAAGCACTGATCACACAGATGGGCAAGCGATTGGAGCCTGGTGTTTCTACATTTGGAGTCAGAGTGTTGCTGGGGAAGAACAGGTACACACAACATGACCAGTGCAGGGGACACTTCCTAGGGTGGTAGGTTCCCTGTGCTCCTCTTCCCGGAATACAGTGACTGCGCCCCCACCAGCCTGGTGCTGTGCGTGTGTGAGAGAAGCAGTGCCATTGGTAGGCACCTATGTAACCCAAGACCAGCCAGGCCCCTCAGGAAATCATAGACCAGGCTATTCTTTTTCAAGATGTCGGAAGACTTCATGTGGAAAGGAAGCACTCTTCCTTTGTCTGTTAGCAGTTATCCGTTGTGATAACTTATGAATTGAAGACATGCACTCTAATTTGATCCCTGGGTTTTGGTTAGAGCTGGCCACGGCGGTAGAAATAACTTAATCCAGGCTGGACTTAGTACCTGGCATGTTAGCTGGCCCACAGTAGGTTATTTATTTTATTTTATTTTATTTTATTTTATTTTATTTTATTTTATTTTATTTTATTTTATTTTATTTTATTTTAGAGAGACAGAAAAAAAAGAGGGGGAGGGAGAGAGGGAAAGAGAGAGACAACAGGCACACCAGGACCTCCAGCCACTGAAAATGAACCCCAGACACATGTGCCACCCTGTGCATTTGGATAACATAGGTCCTGGGGAACCCAGCCTGGGTCCTTAGGCTTTGCAGGCCAGTGTCTTAACCCACCAAGCCATCTCTCCAGCCCCAGAGTAGGTTCTTTGGAAATTCATCTGTGATTATAATCAGAAGTCGAGATCTCTTGAACCAGGAAAGTGATTGCAAGACAGAGGCTTGGTCTTATCATCTCTAGTCCCACACTCTCAAGTTCCAACATAAGAATCTAAGTGCTGTGCATAGGACACTCTAATTACCATGGGGGCTGATGAAAAGACATCGCCATCAGGCCCTCCCCATGTTGCTGGTGTGGTCTCAGACTGCTCAGGGCCGCTTAAAGTCATCCTCAGGGAAGCCATGCTCTTTGCCTAGTTTTCAATGTTGACTTTCCCCCAGGCCTTTCGCTGACAGGAACGATACAACTCTGATTGCAAAGCAAATTAATGTGCGGTATCCCGAGGCCCTGGGCTGATGTATCTCCCCAAAGGAAACCCTGGGGTCAGATGAGTTTGGGAAACGCTTCCTATGCGGAGATTAACAGTGGAGACGTGCTTTGTAAGAGACATGTTTAAGGTTCTGAGCAGCCTGGTGATGGAGGAGCTAACCACCTCTGCTTAACTCAGGGATTCTCCAAGTACTCACACCACAGAACCCGCTGTGCACACTCTCACTCTTATGGACCTCACGCTCCCAGCGCACCCGAGGGACGATGGCATCTTAAAGCTGTGGGGCATTGTAAACTGATGCTCCTCATTCCGTCTGTGCTTGAAAATGGAGTGGCCACACACTTTAAGGGAAACAGCACAGGTCATCTGCATTCTATTCTTTTTTTAAAATTTTATTTATTAATTTATTTGAGGTGGGGGGAGAGAATGGGCGTGTCAAGACCTCTAGCCACTGCAAACGAACTCCAGACACATGCGCTACCTTGTGCCTCTGGTTTATGTGGGTACTGGGGAACTGAACTTGGGGTGTTAGGCTTCACAGGCAAGCACCTCAACCACTACGCCATCTCTCATGCCCCATCTGCGTTCATCACCTGGCACCGCCTTCTCACCGGCCGCGCACTTCCTGCTGTGCTGTGGCTCCAGCACCCTGTCATCTGTCACAGCCCTCCCACCTCTGCCTCGGGAGCTGTGTGCGGATGTCAGCCAGGAGAAAGGCCACTGGTGGGTATCCGCTATGCTCCCCACTGCTGGATCCTCTCCCTCCACAGGGAGGCTCTGGGAGGCACTGGGATGCTCCGTCCCAGCGACCGGCTGCTCAGATGGTCCATGAAGAATGGCTAGGTCTCCACTGCTTCCTTATGTCCTCACAGCAAAGCTGCCAGCTCTACCGAAGGCATCCCAAAGTCCCATTTTCAAAAATATACTCATTTCTCTGAGCTGACAAGCTAAACTGCCCAGAGAAACCAAACTAATCCAAGTCAAGCCAAGCATGTTTGTTCTGTGCTCCTCGTCAAAAACATCACGGTTCCTTGATGGAGTTTTCTACTTTGCCCCACCACCGTGGCCGAGGAGCTGTAGCTCATGTCATTTCTGCAAGCCAGCTGGTTGTATGGTCACCGAAAAGGATGGCAAGAAGTTTTGCAAAGAGAACCTTCCGCTCTATGATCTACTTTGGCAAGGAGGAACCCAAAGCAGGGATGCCATCTGCCTGTGGCTCAGCCTAGATTAGGGCCCTGGCCGGCTCACAGTCCATTTGGGAGTGCAGGAAATCCCATTGTTTAGTTTGAGTCAAGTCTCAATGTAGCAAGATATATTGCATTTTAAATTAAGTTAATAGCCAACATATATTGCATGTGATAACTAACACTGGTTACACTGTTTTGTTTGGTGTAATTCAGTCTCAGGTTCTGCACTGTTGTCTAACTGAAGGGATTTATTCATCTGCCACATTTGTACTGAACACGTACAAATGGGCTTCCCTTTGGGTGCTGCAGAATCAAAAGTGGAGGAGAGGGCTGGAGAGATGGCTTAGCGATTAAGCGCTTGCCTGTGAAGCCTAAGAACCCTGGTTCGAGGCTCGGTTCCCCAGGTCCCACGTTAGCCAGATGCACAAGGGGGCGCACACGTCTGGAGTTCGTTTGCAGAGGCTGGAAGCCCTGGCACGCCCATTCTCTCTCTCTCCCTCTATCTGTCTTTCTCTCTGTGTCTGTCGCTCTCAAATAAATAAATAAAAAATTAAAAAAAACAAAAAAGTGGAGTAGAATTAAAATGTCTGAAAGTCTAACTTTCCCAGAGCTTATGCTGGAGTTGTTATCTGTGCTGTTTTTATTAAGACCTCCTTGCTTTCTTATCTTTTTCTGGGGTGAGGGATAGAGGTAGGGTCTTGCTCTAGCTCAGGCTGACCTGAAATTCACTTAGTAGTTTCAGGGTGGCCTCGAACTCACGGCGATCCTCCTACCTCTGCCTCCTGAGTGCTGGGATTAAAGGTGTGCTTCACCATGCCCGGCTTTGCTTTCTTATCTTTTTAAAAAAAATTTTATTAGCATTTTCCATGATTATAAAAAAAATCCCTCCCTCCCCCACCCCCACACTTTCCCCTTTGAAATTCCATTCTCCATCATATTACCTCCCCATCTCAATCATTGTACTTATATATATACAATATTTCTTATCTTTTAATGACTCTGCTTGTCTGTTCATTTCTACCACTTGGACTCAACACTCAGACCAACATAGCAAATGGATCCAGCGCACATAGCCGACCCAGCCTGGTAGGTGTGACCTGGGCAGCTCAGGGCAGGAGAAGACCTTGAGTCACACAGTTTAATGCTAATATCCCCTACGGCTAGCTCCCCCCCCCCCACCCACCGAAACCATGGCAAAAGACAATGGAGGCAGCGCTGCTCCACACTGGCTATGCTAAAGGGAGAAACGGCCACATTGCAGATGAAGTCAGCGAGGTCTACAGGGACCTGAGGAAGGCAGCAAGCTTCCCCTGCTCACGACGCGGTGCTGTTGTGATTGGGCCACAGGAGTCAGTAACCCCTGCCATGTCCTCTGAATTTTGCATATTATGTTAGAATTTCCATATGATGGCATCTCTATCTTAATAGTCTTTAAGCATGGGATGCTGTCGTATTCACACCTATAGGGTCTATATGGGATTACTTCTGGTCACCCGTCTAATGGAAGTTAGAGCACAACCCTTGGTAACCATGGTTTTCACTTAAGGGTTACTGAGCTTAATCAGAAAAAACCCTCTCAGTGGGTTCAGCTAAGACTTCAGACAACCCTCAAGCTCAGGGACAATGAGGAAGAGGTGGCAGAAAGAATGTGAGAGCCTGGGCTGGAGAGATGGCTTAGAGGTTAAGCATTTGCTTGTGAAGCCTAAGGACACCAGTCTGAGGCTCGATTCCCCAGAACCCCCACTAGCCAGATGCACAAGAGGGCACATGCATCTGGAGTTCAGTTACAGTGGCTGGAGGCCCTGGCGCACCCATTCTCTCTCTCTCTCTCTATCTGCCTTTCTTGCTGTCTGTTGCTCTCAAATAAATAAAAAAAAAATTAATCCCCCCCCCCAAAATAAAAGAATGTGAGAGCCCAGAAAGTGCAGGACGGCTTACCGTGCTGTCTTCCAGACACAAAACGGTTTTGGCATTCATGACCTCACGGTGGCTGATGCCACCTACACAAGACCTGCCTGATAGAAGGGATAAATGATGACATCAAAATAGAAGGGAGACTAGTAAGAATGAAGAAAGGACTCAGTGGAGGGGGGACGTTGGAGGGTGTAAAGGGAGGGCTGTGGGAGGGAATTATGATCACGGTATATTGTCTGTGTTTCTGGAAGTTGTCAACAAAAAGTTTTAAAAAAGGGCTTCAGACAGTATTCTTTGTAGGCGCTATTGTGGGATATATTGTACCCATCTCCTTTCCCTCATAGAAGAGCTGAGCCTACATCCCTGGGTGTGACCTTATTTGGAAACAGGGTCCTTGCTGATGTGATGATTTAAAATGAGATTATGCAGAGTAGGTAGGCTTCGAATCCACTGTGACTGGTGGCTTTGAATAAGGCAGCCATGTGAAGGCAGAGACGTGCAGATAGAAGGTCGTGTCCGGGTGAAGACACATAGCCTCAGCCATGACACTGCACGCTGACAGACTCCTAATGTTGCTGGCAAATTATCAGAGGGTTGGAAGAATTTAGGAAGGCTTCTGCACTCGACGTTTCAGAGAAAATGTGGCCTTTTTAACGTTTTGATTTCAGACTTCTAGCCCCCTGAACTATCAGGCAAGATATTTCTGCTGTTTCAAGGTCTGTGGCATTGTCCCCAGTAGTGCTCAGAACCTGAAGTCACACCAGGGCCTTCCCGAGTCCTGCATGTGAGGGGGCAGCTCCGATGGTCTGTCTGTATCAAGGCCAGGCCACAAAATGCTCTCACTCACACGATAACCGAAGTGTTTGCGCGTGGAGTGTTGGCTGCTAAAAGTCCCGAGCCAACTGTCCCAGGAAACGCTGGCTCCTTCACTCCGGCCGCCCTGCCTCCCTCCTCTTTCAGCCTTGAAATAGACCAGATGAGACACCCTGACGGTGTATACACGGCGAGGCTCCCAGGGTGTCCGGGCGCGGGCCCGTGGAGATTTATAACGTCCTGTCAGCTAGTGAGAGGATTTCCAAGCTAGACTTGGAAAGTAAAGTCACTCTGGGAAGTTTCCAGAGTACTCTTGCTCGTCTACGAATTGCATTCAATATGAAATTATACCTTGTTTGGGGGGAAGATGCAGCGTATAAATTTGGGGCAATATATGCCAGTTAATTCAACAAAATGTCAGACTGTCTGGGGAGACCCTTAGAAAGGTTTACTCTCTCTGTCACCAGGGAACTGAGCTATAGGAGGGAGAGCTCATGAGAATGAAATTTTCTCTAACTTCTGCCTACAGGGAATAATAAATCAATGAGGTTTTTCCAAGTCCCCTCAATACCAATGAGCTTATTTCATAAGGAAGCAAGTCCAAACGCTGTCTCTGTCCGTTCTCTCTTCCTACTCCAGCCCAGGCGCTTGCTTCACGTCTACCCCTGCCTTCCTTCACATTCCCTGCCTGCACCCTTACCTGTCCCTTTGTGTCAGTATAGGAGCAAAGGTCTGTCTGGCAGCTGTCTCCTGTCTGTCAGCTTCTAAAAGCCATGACGACTGGGCAGTCTTGACTGGGTGAGTTTGCTTGTTTGTTTGTTTCTTTGCTTGTTTTTGAAGATTTAGTCTGCCTGCTCTGAACTGGGTTTAGGGAAATTATGTCTGTACTCTAGGGCTGAATGCAATTTCTCACCTTTTTCATAAAGTTTATGGCCCTGGCGCCCCTTTAGAGGTCTCATGTGGCTGATGGATAGGCTCATTTCGGATACTAACCGTAAAGGATTGGCTCTCCTGAAGATAAGCTGCCCTCGGCGGGTGCTCCAGGGCCAGGCGCTGCGCTGGCAGAGGACGCCGCCGTTATGGACGGTGGGCAAGGGCTCCGCCCACGTTTGTGCTGCGGCAGGCGGCTGCGCTCCACGCCGGGGGACCGAGTCACCAGACACAGCAGCTCATTGAGCCCTTTCAGTGTCCAAAGATTAAAATACCATCATGGGGCTGGAGAGACAGGCTTAGTGGTTAAGTGAAGCCTGAGGACCCAGGTTGGATTCTCCAGTACCCACGTCAGCTAGATGCATGCACAAGTGGCACATACGTCTGGAGTTTGTTTGCAGGGGTAGAGGTCCTGGTGCAGCCATTCACGCTCTCTCTACACCTCTTTCTCCCCTCTCCCTCTCTTAAATAAATAAGCAAATACATAATTACTTTTTAAATATCATCATGGATGGGAAAGAAAGTTATAGCTAATACCCCACTTCCTGGCTTCTGTCATGAAGTAAAGAAGTCAGGCGAGTGACATAATGTGTAACTTCAGACATTGTACTTAGGCTAAGCGTCCCCCAGATATCTTCCTTCAGTATGTGCTTCATCATTTCCATCTCTGTCTATCTTTCTCTTTGTAGATTCTACAAACCAAGGCATAGGAGTCAAAATGTATTTCAAGTATTGGGAAAAAAAACAAGGAAAGGATGGCAAGATAAAAATGAAAGAGGATAGCTGGAGAGATGGCCTAGCAGATAAAGTACTTGCCTGCAAATCCTAAAAAGCCAGGTTTGATTCCCCAGTACCCACGTAAGCCAGATGTACCTGGTGGCTCATGAGTCTGGAGTTCGTGTGCAGTGGCCGCAGGCCCTGACATGCCCATTCCCTCTCTGCCTGTTCCTTTGTCTCTCTTGTTCTCTCTCTGTCATTCATTCATATATATATATATATATATATATATGTATATATGTATATATGTATATATGTATATATGTATATATGTATATATATATATATATATAATATTTTTAAAAAATGAAAGAGGAGAAGTCTGATAAATAAAAGGAGAGAAGAGCCACATTCAGGGTGGGGACAGGAAAATTTTACAAATGTTGGACTTGAATTGATAAGGTAAAATTTTAATTTCTTGTGATAAGGAGAGGTAATTTGCCAATAGCATAGAGAGAGGAGAGAGAGATAGAGACTGAGAGGGAGACAGACAGAATAATTTATATAACCTTATAGCCTAGTCAATGCAGAAAACCAGGGGAGAGATGGAACTAATACCAAAAAGAAATGGTGTCAGGAGAGTAGCTGGATAAAAGTCATCAGAGAGTTTCTGCGTGCATGTTAAGATAAATACAATTCTAGGACTGAGGACATCAAAGGTAAGACAGCCATGATCATAAAGTAATGCAAGCATAAAAAGAATCACATTAAAATGTTAAAACATATATAAAACATAAAAAAGATAAAATAAGATGTGCCAGTTGATCCAGCTACACCACTCCTGGGCATGTGCCCTAAAGACCCCTCTCTTTACCACAGAGATACTTGCTCAGCCATATTTGTTGCATCTCTACCCACAGTATCCACAATATCTAGGAACTGGAATCAGCCCAGATGCCCATCAACTAATGAATGTGTAACGAAGATGTAGCCCATGTACACAATGGAATTCTAGACAGCAGCAACGAAAAATGAAATAGTAAAATTTGCAGGAAAATGGACAGTGTTGGGAAAAAAAATCCAAGTGAGGCCACGCCAGAACAGAAACACGAGTGCCGCAAGCCTTCTCTCGTCTGCGGGTCCTAACGGGGGCCAAGTGGAGATGAGCAAATGGTAGCCAACACCCCAAATACGGGCATAAAACCAGGATGAGACCAAGAGAGAGAACAGAGAAGGAGAGAGGAGAGGAGGTACTTCTTACATTAAGGGAGGGGCAGAATATAGGGGGTGGGGTGGGCTTGGAGAGTGGGGTAGAGAGGGTAGGAAGGGGATTACACAAAAGTTAAGACACCACGAATCAGTTCCACAGAAACCCTAATTCTGGCTAGCATTCTACAAAATATAGCCAAGAATAAAGAGGGCAGGGGAAGGGACAGTCTGGACAGAAGGTGGACCAAGCCTAACCTCAAAACCATGGACTGTGCCTGGTAAATCCCACGTCCAGAATTGGATCACAGTGAGCTGTTGTCCAGGGAGATCCACAAGGTCCCTAAAATACAGGCGGAACCACTTGGTTGCCTGCCAGAGCTACAAAGTAAGGCCTTACTGCTGAAGATACCACTGGCTGCAGTCACAGGACACTGGAACACCCTGCTGGAACCACAAGGGAAACTAGCTCCCAACTGGCTAGCCCTCAACGTGCTGGGCAGCCCTATGGCCGCTGCTGGAGGACAATGGTCACCAGCAGCATGAACAAGCAGAGGACTCTGCAGACGATGAAATTAACCATCCAGTCAAGAATCACCCACTTGTACAATACTGGCATTCAGCCTCTGTGGGTAACTAACTGTTCTCTGATTGGACACGAGGCCTGCTCAGTGGGAGAGAATGCATATCTGGTACTGGAAACCAGGTCAGAATCCCATGGTCAGGAAACTCATAAATTTCGGAGATACGACCACACTGCTCTCTTGAGAAGAGTGGGATTGCACACAAAAAGTCTCTCAAATAATCTGGCTTATCCCCTTTAACTCAGGCTATTGTCAATCTCGTTGGGAGAATCTGCCTTATTTTATAGAAGTCAAAGAAAACAGAGGAGAACTAACATCCATTGATTAGAAGATAGCTGACTGCCCACTATGAGATATGCCACCTCTCCCATGTCTGCCAGGGCCCAGGATAAACTGCAGAGGAAGTGGCAACATGAATACATCTCTTATTGCTAGCCTGACATCTAGCCCCAAGGTGATGATAACAGATACAGTGATCAGTCAAAACCCATTAAAATAGAAATCTAGTGGCTACAGAGAACTCAACGCCAAATCAGACTGCCAACAAGCCTGCCATGGCTCAGGGAGCACTGCAGAAGAGGGGCAGAAAGACTGTAAGAGCCACAGAGTGGGTAGGAATACACTGAGGCATGGTTCCCCTGCTACCCTATAGAGACTGACTGAGGCCTTCATGCCCACAGTGGATACCATGATACCAGATGGAAGGGCCTCAGGGAAACAGGAACAGGGATGAGGGGATAAAAGAGTTTAATAATAATTAGTTAAGAACAAAATGAAACCCCAAAAATGTTAGAACAGAATAAAATGCATCTGGAAGGTCGCCAAACCTTACCATCCATACCTATCTTGTCTCTTTCCTACGTCATACCACACAGCTCTTGTCCAAATCTCACCCAATGGACCACTTTGTTTATCTTGAAGATGTACACTGTTTTGTGATTTCTGTACACTCTGTTCTCCAATTCCCCAATTCTTTCTCTAACTGTTTTTGTAGAATATCCTTTGCAAGTTTATCTTTGGTTGGCAACACCTGGATATGATTTGGTCCTACCCTCACATCTCTTCCCTAGACTCTGGGACAATATCTTTTACCTTTGGCTTCATCTGTGTCTGATAAGCCAAGGATGCTCACACAATATCTTGTATGGGACGTCGTCCTCTCTGAGTTTCCCACTAGCATGCCACACCCTTGCTGGGCCCTTTCTCAGTGGGTCTGTCTGTATCTGCTGCTTAGGCCCTGTACTCTTAGCCTGAGCTGCATGTGCTGAGTATCTCAGGGTCTATCTTGGTGTCTGGCATGTGTGAGGTGGTCACGTTAGCTGCACTGTTGATGAGAATTAGGATAGGGCTTTACAAAAAGGATCATCCATTCTCCTCCTGAGACAGGCATGCTGGGCTACTCTCCCCCAGCACTGAGAATTCAGGCAGTCAAGTGAGGTAGACTTAGGAACTATAACAATGCTCCAGTGAGGCTCTACCAACACCAAGAGGTTTAAATGAAGATGCAAAGTCAGACAGTTGTTCCTGGAGATTGGTTCCCAGACCCATTATGCATATTGGAATCCGTGGCTGTTCAAGCTCCCCTGTAAAATGGTGTGGTATTTGCAAATATATGTGTGTATACATATGTGTGTACATGTGGTGTGGGATGTTGTGTTCATGTGTGTATGCATGTGTGTGCATGTTTTTATGTGTGCACACATGCCAACACATGCAGAGTCAGAGTAATGTGATCTCCAAAAGGGACATTATCCACTGGCAGCCTCCTAGATATTGAAATAGAAAGAACTACAATATATTTTTCTTCAAGACTCAATATTTATCCCAGTTCTTCAATACATACTTCTTCAAATTGTATTGTTTTTCCAAGTGACATTTGGGAGAAAATATGACAAAGAAATAATTCGCTCAAATGGATTGTCGTCACTCCTCATCTTCAAGCGTTGAAATCACAAAACTCTTTAGAGACAATAAACTTGATTGTAACATGTGCTGCCTTGAATTTTCCCTCCATGCCAAGTCGCTGATGAGTCTCAGACACTGACATCCTAGACAACTCATTTACGACATCAAAATAAACAATCCCCATGAACACGAAAATTGAATATCACACTGGAAAAATTGAAAGCATGTTTTATCAAAAGCAATTTGTTACCTGACAACCTTGGAAACAACAGCGTAATCACACTTCTCACATTAAAATGAAAAACAGCAGCTCCTTTAGGCATCCCAGTAACAAGGTAACAAGGAAACCTGGGTCACTTAGGGGAGGATCCTGGTCCCTCCGCAGGGCAGCTCTGTCTGACATTTTCTTCTTTGCATTGGGTTAGGGTCCATTAGTTCTGCACTATTTGAATGGACTATTAAAAACAAAAAGTACTGGCTAGGTGCACTCCTTTAATCCCAGCACTTGGGAGGTAGGAGGAGCCCTGCAGAGAGAGTTCCAGGTTAGCCTGGCTTAGAGTGAGACCCTATCTTGAGAAAACAAACAGACAAAAAAACCAGTACCAACTAAAATTTCGTGTTCACAGGGTAAAAGAATCTACAACAGAGCTACCTCGCAGGCCATGGAAGCATTCGAATCATGGCTGTGACAGTTCACAGTGGCTTCCTCCTCCCTTGGAAGAGCCAGCGACAAGGAGGCCCTCTGATGTGGCGTTCTTCCTGAGGGTGAGATGGGTCCTGCGGTCTGTGCATCCTAGACTCCCAGACTGAGTGCCACTTCCTAATGGCACATGCGTCTGAGGCTGCCCACTGTGATAAGCAAAGTCAGGAATTCCGGGCAGGCTCTGGGTGCAAACACTGGCTTCATCTGCCCCTTGCTTAAAGTTACAATAGGATCATGTGCCCCGCAACAGAAAATGTCACTAGAATCTACAACACTGCTGGTGAAAACATCTCTGTGGGATGAACAGTGAGTGGGAAGCCTTGTGCCTAGCAAACTAACACCACCGCCACACCTCAGAGGCCCATGGGCTTTACTGAAGTACTTCAACGTTCTCTGAATATTAAAATAGCCTCAGCTTTCTTTTGAAATGCGTGCCCTGAAGGAAAAGCATAGTGACAAACCCCATAACCAGCTTTAAAATTATTTTATTTTTATTTATTTATTCACTTGAGAGAGAGACAGACAGACAGACTATAGGCACATGAGGGCTTCTTGCCACTGCAAACACACTCCAGGCACATGGGCCACTTTGTGTATCTGGCTTTGCATGGGTACTGGGGAATTGAATCTAAGCCAGCAGGCTTTGCAAACAAGTATCTTAACCACTGAGAATCTCCCCAGCCCTGACAACCAAGTTTTTAAAAATATTTTTAATATTGTTATTTATTGACAAGCAGAGAGAGAAAGAAAGAAGAGAGACAAAGAGAGAGAGAATGGGCATGCCAGGGGCTCCAGCTGCTACAAACTCCAGATGCATTTACCATTGTGCATTTGGCTTTATATGGGTACTGAGGAATCAAACCTGGGTCATCAGGCCTTGCAGGCAAGTGTCTTAATTACTAAGCAATCTCTCCAGCCCCAACAACTAACTTACTAACGCCAATATTTCAGAGTTTCATAAAAACAACTCTTGACATACAAAGGAAGTATACAAAAGCCAAGAGGCCTCAGATTATTTGTAAGAGATTTAACAACTAAAGCAATAATTGTTTGAAAGGGTTCCCAATGGCATAGGAGTGACTATTGAAAATACAGCCCTTGAGCAAAATTTAATATCAAGTGTATTCAGCCAGCTTACACTTTCCTCTGCTCAAGGAAACGGACTCATGCATTGAGGCATTTGGTCAGTTCTCTTGTATGTGACGACCTCAGCCGGTGACGCATCTCTGTGGCTAGGAAGACCTAGGGTGCAGCTTGTATACTTGGGTTCACACGGAGGTAGAGAGGCGCAGACCTACCACTGCAGCTTCAGGGTCTCAGAATCTTAAGTCTCCTAAATATCTGGCTCAGTGGTTAAGGCACTTGCCTGCAAAGCCTAAGGACCAGGGTTAGATTCCCCAGTACCCAGTAAGGCCAGATGCACAAAGTGAGACATGAGTCTGGAGTCCATTTGCAGCAGCTGGAGGCCCTGGCGCATCCATTCTCTCTGTCTCCCCCAGTTTGCAAATAAAATAATAATAACTTTTCAAAGATTAAAAAATATCATTTGAAACACTTCCTTCCAGCACATGAAATTCTAACATATAAAACAGGCGCTACTTCTCTGTCTTTGTCGCCTACTACTTTGGACAATAACTCTGGGATAGCTGCCTTCATCCGAGCACTTCACCCCTAACAATTAATGCCAAAGGCCACGACCTCACTTGCTGACATTGACACTCTTCAGGAGCTCTCGGTGAACACGAAACACAGTCCTTTCTAGAACAACCTGCAAATGATTGTTAAAACCTACTTTGAAAATGCTGCTTTTGATTGCTGCAACCATGGACACTGGCAGGAATATTGAAGCTGTATATCAAAAAGATATTTTGGGAAGAATCAGCTTAAGAGTAAAATAGAGCTCTCGTAAAACTGAGAGATCTCTTTTGTATCAAAGTATATTTATGAGATAATACTTCAACTGGAATGGGGAAAAGATGGAAATCTGGAGCGGTCAGAGCACTGTTTTGTTGAAAAGGCAGTCTCATAATGAAACTGACGGTGGATGGCGGCTTGCTTTAATCTTGGTTAGCGTTAGAACTTTAAGACAATCATCAAAATTAGCTTTGGCAGGCTGGAGAATGACTCAGTGGTTAAGACACTCGCCTGCAAAGCCAAGGACTCAGATTTGATTTCTCAGTACCCACCAAAAACCAGATGCACAAGGTGGCGCACACATCTGGAGTTCATTGACAGTGGCTGGAAGCCCTGGTGGGCCCATTCTCATTCCCTCTCTCTCTCTCTCTCTCTCTCTCTCCTCTCTCTCAAATAAATAAATAAAACATTTAAAAAGTAAGCTTTGGCCTTTATGAAAAACCAGGCAAGACTTTATGGCCCTCTTCCCAGGACCCCTCCTTTCTAGCTCTGTGGTTGCTCCTTGTGATGGTTTGATTCAGGTGTCCCCCATAAACTTAGGTGTTCTGAATGCTAGGTTTCCAGCTGATGGAGATTTGGGAATTAATGCCTCCTGGAGGCAGTGCTGTGTTGAGGCTCGGTTCATGGGTGTTCTAGCCAGCTCCCTCTTGCCAGTGTTTGACACACTCTCCTGTCCCTCTTATACACCTTGTGTTGGCCATAGGGTGATGTCCACCCTTTGCTCATGCCATCGTTTTCCTCTGCCATCATGGAGCACCCTCTCAAGTCTGTAAGCCAAAATAAGCCTATATTTTTCCCCCACAAGCTGCTCTTGGTTGGGTGATTTCTGCCAGCAATGCGAACCTGGCTGCCACACTCCTGACCACAAAATGTCATACTTGCTCCTCACAGTCAGAAGCAGGCAGTGGCTCCTGGATAAGAACGTCTTGCCAGGACCCAGAACCTCAACTGCCCAGACTCTGTTTAGGAGCTGGGAGAAAGAAGAGCCACCCTGTCTTGTCTACCTTGAGGTCAAGTTTGGAACCAAGATCATATGACCCTGTGCAAGGTCCTAACCTCATGGTGTCTTTCCTCACCTGGGATCCAGTGTCTCGGCTCTGTGTCCTCAAAGAACCTGAGCTCAGTGATGGGTACCTGCTGTGGCCTTAGGACACTCCTTGGACCCAATCGTTAGGATTTTAGTGCATGTTTCTATCTCGTCAGCAAGCAACGACCACTTCATCTATTCAGTGTCTGCACGTGGGTCTCTTTAGTCCTGTCCTTTTTATTTTAGTAAAGGTACTTAATATATACAAGTCACAACTGCTATCAAAGGATCTGTCTCACTTCAAATAGAACATTAATCATAAAAGTATGAATTAAGGACTTGGGAGATAACTCAGTGGTTAAAGGTACTTGCTTACAAAGGCTGCCGGCCTGGGTTCAATTCTCCAGTACTCACATGAAGCCATATACTCATGCCCATATTCCCTCTCTCTCTCTCTCTCTCTCTCTCTCACACACACATACACACACACCCACGTGGGTATACATACTCATAAATAAATAAATTTCTATAATAAATAGCAGCATAGCCTGACTGTGGCTGTCAGCCCAGGTCTTCTATGTTCTGGAGAACTGTAGAAGATGTGGCCCATCACACTGCATTTTAGAGATCTGAAAGGATATCAGAGTAAGTTCTTCGCTATAGGATTTAGTAGTATTTTAGTTGTCACAGGGAACAGCACTGGGGTAGGTTCCCTTTGTTGAGAATACTTCTTCTAAGGTAGGGTCTTGCTCTTTCCCAGGCTGACCTGGAATTCACTATGTATTCTCAGGGTGGCCTCAAACACATGGAGATCCTCCTACCCTTACTTCTCAGGTGCTGGGATTAAAGGTGTGCACCACCATGATTCGGCTAACTTCTGAGACTTTAGAAAGACCATGTCACATTTGCAGATCTAAGTCCACACTGCAGAAACATAATCTCTTCTATTCCTGGACTCTGAGATGTTTCCAACGTTGTCCTAGTCAATATAAGTCTTGTTTTGGTATCTGAAAAGCCACAGGCAAGTTTTATGCATTCCAAATCTTGTGTATTCTAAGTTCCAACATTCTTATTTCTGAAAATGGACATTTCAAATGATATAGGTGGAGTCCTAACTCGCATCTTGAATAATATGCCCTATGGGACTGTGATACACAACCATTTCTCTGTATCCACTGGGTAGAACACCGTCAACAGAGTCTGATGAATTTTAAAACATTTTAATTCCCTGCAAAACAGAACTCTCATACTTAGTGGTGGTGTTAAGTCCCCACCCCACCCTCCTGACCCCAACCCAGCACATTGGTAACCTCCTGTCTGTCGCCATTGATTTGCATAATTTGTACATTTCAACTAAGTGGACCCCAAGGTTGATATGACTGTCTGTCATGTACGTCTGACTTTATGACTAGTATTTTAATCCAGCAGTGTCCTCATGGCCTTGCTGCCATTCTTCTGTGTTTTAAAAATATTTTATTTATTTATTTGCAAGGAGAGAGAGACAGAGAGATGAGAGAGAGAGAGAGATTGAGAATGGGCACACCAGGGCCTCCAGCCGCTGCAAACAAACTCCAGACACATATACCACTTTGTGCATCTGGCTTATGTGGGTCCTGGGGAATTGAACTCCCATTTGTTAGGCTTTGCAGGCAAGCACCCTAACTGCTGAGCCAGCTCTCCAGTCCACCATGCTTCTTTTTAATACTGACTAGCACCATGTGGAGACTCCACGTCTTTGCGAATGCACTCATCCCTTGGTGGACATGAGGTTGTTACTGCTTTTCTGATGCTTATAAATGTATTTTCAAGGTATTTTTTTTTTTTTTGTGAACGGAACTTTTCATTTTGAGTAGGCATATACCTAGGAGTGAGATTTCTTGAAGAGGTACATTTTTATTATTTAAATAATTATTTATTTGTTTGAGAGAGAGAATGGATGTGCCAGGGCCTCTTGCTGCTGCACATTAGCTCTAGACCTATGCGCATCCTTGTGCATCTGGCCTTATGTGGGCACTGGGGAATCAAACCTGGGTTGTGAGGTTTTGCAAGCAAGCATCTTTAACTGTGGAGCCATATCCTCAGCCCAAGAGCTGCATTTTTTTATGAAAACATCATTTTTTCTTTTATTAAATTCACTTATGTATTTATTGTAGAGAAAGAGGGAGAATGAGAAAAAGAGAGAAACATAAAGGTGCACCAGGGCCTCCAGCCACTGTAAGCAAACTCCAGATACATGTGCCACCTTGTGCATCTGGCTTATAGGGTCCTGAGGAATTGATCCTGGGTCCTTCAGCTTTGCAGGCAAGTGCCTTAACTTCTAAGCCATCTCTCCAGCCCAAAAACATCATTTTAAAAAATTTATTTGACAGGGAGAAATACAGAAATGGGCAGGAAGAGAGAGAGAGAATGGGCAAGCCAGGGCCTCCAGCCACTGCAAATGAACTCCAGATGCACACACCTCCTTGTGCATCTGGCTTACGTGGGTCCTAGGGAATTGAACCTGAGTCCTTTGGCTTTGCATGCAAGCACGTTAACTGTTAAGCCATCCCTCCACCCCAAAAACATCATTTTGAAGCTATATATCATTACAGATTTTTAGTCTGGCAGCACAAAAATGCAGTATAACTATGTATCTGAGTACAGTTCTGCTGTTACTTGCTGCTGTTGCCTTTGTTTCCATATTTATTTGAAAAACAAAAGGAACAGCATCTAGAAGCAGAATACGTATTCAAAATAATAGAGAACTAAGTAGGTAGCCCACTCATTCTCACCTTCAATTCCATATCTGGAAACAAAGCGTGGTTAGAACTGCATTTTTCACCTACCATGGACATATCTCCGTATTGTTTGACACAGATTTACTGCACTTTGAGTACTATGGATTATTTCATTATACTGAGCTATCAGGATTTATTTACCCAGCCTTCTATTTTATTTTTTTTCTATTATAAAACACCATGCACAACTTTGACATTATATAGATCAGGTACATGTCTTAGGAGTTTCAGTAATCACATAGCTTTTCCCCAGAAGTGAAGCAATGAGTTTCATGATGTTGATAATGGAACTTTTCATGCCGGCCATTTTTACTCTAGGAAGATCATTTGACTCCACATAGCCAATTACAACAGAGGAGAGTACATATTTCCCTGCCACTCCCCCACCTCAATGCTAGATAGCATCAATGCTACACTTTCCCAATAGAGGCAAGTCAAAATCTGAAATAATACAGCTTTTATAAATATTTAACTATTAGTGTACTTGAATATTTTTAAAATTTTGTTCATAAACTGTTGATATTTATTCTGAGATAATCCACTCTACACCATGCATTTATTTCTGAAGTGTTTGCCTGACTTTTATAGATTGCTCTGTAGGTACATGCCTCATTATTAATTACAAAATGAAGATATTTTGGGTCTGTGTCCTCTCTTTTTCCCTCCCTAGATGTTGCTTTTAACATTATTTCTTTATTAAAACATATATTTTTTCTGTCCTGGTTGTAGTTGCCGTGTGTCGTTGAGACAAAACATCAGACCAGAAGCAGCTGGTGGGAGAAAGGGTTTTACTTTGGCTTACAGTCTCAAGAGGAAGAGCCAGGATGGCAGGGGAAAGCATGGTATGAGCAGAGGCTGGACGTCACCTCTGTCACAGCAGCAGGAGAGTGAGCGGAGCTCTGGCAAGGGGGAGTTGTCTATGAAAGCCCTAAATGCAGCCCTAATAACACACCTCCTCCAGCAATGCCCCACCTCCCAAGTTGCCATCAGCTGGGTACCCAGTACTCAAAACACATGAGTTTATGGGGGACACACAAGTCAAACAACTCCAATCCTATACCAAATCCCAAAAGATATATTTCTTTCCAGACTAGTCTCAAAGCCAGTGCCAACTAGTTGACTTACTTATGATTCATTAAAATGTTTGCTGTGATATTAGGTTATACAAACTATTCCACACAAAATGCCTCAACTATATTCATATACTCATTCTCATAACATTCTTTTAACCTGAATCACTTAATAGTTTCCTAAATTTTAACCAATGGTTATTATTAATAATATTTAACTGGTATGAAACACTATTCCCTCCAAAGTTTTAAAGGATCAATATATTGGTGTTACATTGCAACAAAAAATTAAGAGAACCATTCCATCTTATCTTTAACTGTAGATAAAATAAGCTAGCTCTGAATTCACAGGAAGAAACAATAAAACAAAGAGAAGGGAACTGTCTATGTTCAAATTGTAGAGTAGTCAACTGAACGCACAACCACACGAAGCACAAAGGAAAACAAGGTTACTGAGTCATAAAAAATGCATTAAATTTCAAATGAATTAGAAAAAAAAAAACAAGGTTATCTGGACCTGCTATGGAAATTCTGTTCTAAGCACTAGTGGAACTCACCCAATAGGCTTACTAAAGATTAAATAAAAACATGATTACCATTATCAGAAATTTATAGTTGAACAACATTACATTGATTTCTTCTTTTCTCCAAGTGCACTTTACTGTTTTTCTTTGATATTCTTTGTGCATACTTATCTTTGCAATAAAAATAATGAAGGAAATGATGGGCAAATGAAATTTTATTTCCACAATAATTAAATTTCCCTTCTCAAAAAAGCACAACCCTCTATCTTTTCAAATCACTATGAATTAAACTGCAGTGTTCCTTTCATCTCAAAAATGACATGCCCAGCATGTAAATGTTTTCCAGAAAATCACAGGGCCAGCCTGTTCTTCGTGACTGCCCAACCTCTGCCCACAGTTTACCACATGATTCTGAGAGGGTACCACATCACAGAAGCCTTTAACTTGTTGAGATTTCATGAATACGGCTGTTTCCTCTTTGCCCAAGTGGCTTATCTACGCATGTCCATAAATTCTGCTCCCTCCTTACCCATCCCGCCTAGCAAAGATGAGTCACACGAATTTCATCTCTTCACAGTGGTCCTCTTAGCTGGGCCGCAAGCTCACACTAAGTTCCGGAGGTCATTGAAGTACTTATCTTACCCAAGGCCACAGCCAAGGAAACTCAGATCTACTTCCCTGCCATCTGCCTCCTCCCCAAGTTCATGGTTTACTAAATAATTGCCTTCTTTTCCTTGTAGTTCAGAAATTGCCTGATGTTTGTATAAATAAAACTTTATTGACACTCTTGTATCTTTCTGTAGGAAGCAGAGATGGAAAGCAAGGTCCCTAAGTCTTCATTGTTTCACTGGCTGCAACCTCTCAGAAAAGGCTCAATATTTATTCTGTCCCATCCAAGTGTCTGCTGAGAGGTAAGAACTTTCCATACCAGAAACACATGAAAGGCCAACCTATAGCATTTAAAAAAAAAAAAAAAAACTTTAACTTTTATTTATTATTTATTAGAAAAAGAGAGAGAATGGGCATGTCAAGACCTCTAGCCCCTGCAAAGGAACTCCAGATGCATGTACAACCTTGTGCATCTGGCTTTTGTGGGTTCTGGGGAATCAAACCTGGGTCCTTAGCCTTCATCTGTAAGTGCCTTAACCACTAAGCCATGTCCCTAGCCTTGTAGCATTTTTTTCTTCGACTTTACATAAAGATAGTCTACATTCCTCTGTCTGCCTCTTTGCCCTCACTAATTCTTGTTTCTGCCATTATTTGCCTATTAAGTTGAAGCACTTAATTTTACGACTATGGAGGAGTACCTAGGATCAATCAGCAAAACCTCTGAAGTGCAGACGGTGGCCAAGGCCAGCTTAGTGGAAAGTTAGGAAAAAAAAATATGCACATTGACGCGTATGCAGATATAAAATCCTCAGAGTTGACAACAGCATTGTGTCTGAGATGCTCATTTTAAATGGCCTTCGCGTTTCTTAGCAGGTTGCTGTTTACGCTTACTTTTTAGGTCACTTACCAGGCACAGGTCCTTGACTGTTCACTTCCTTGCTGCAGTTCTCTGGTTCATCTGTAAAACGAGGACAGTGTTAGTCAATTTGCCAGATTTCTGTTACTCCCAATGACTATCGCCATATTCAACCTAGGCATGCACTTCTCCTATGATCATTTCATTGTGGACCACAGAGGAGGAGGTTTGCTGGGGGCACTGTGGTTTAGCATCTAGCCACGGTGATCTCTTCTGAGAGAGGTCCCAGGAGCTGTGAGATGCCACCTTTCTCCACCAGTTCATGCTACCAATAAAAGCCCTGTCAAACTGTAAGTTGAGGTAGGGTTGTGTATTATGATTTCTTACTTTTTCCTACGAATGGGACTTTTATTGTCCCCAATCCCATACCTGTGTTTCCTCAAAATTAAAATTTATTTATTTATTTATCTGAGAGGAATTAGTTGATTTCATTTGTTAGCAATGTGACCTTCAAGTTTGTCTTCAGACATGTCCCTCAAACTCCCACTTCCTTTAAATCAGATTTTGTTGCAATTTTTAATTGAAAAGCAACATTATAACTATTAAAGCATCGTTTAATATGTATAATTTCAAAATAATAGACTATATAAAATACCAGATTTTTAGTTATTTTTAGACAGCTGAAATAACAGACTTAAAAATCAAAATGAATACTAGTAAAAGTGAGGTACGGTGAGACTGCTAGTTTTTGGCCTGTAGATGTCTCATGACCACATGCTTAAGGGCTCTCATAATGTCTGTATCAGCGTGGATTTGGGGTTCTCATCATGTCTGTATCAGCATGGATTTGGGGGTTCTCAGCATGTCTGTATCAGCGTGCGCTCGGGGATCTCATCATGTCTGTATCAGCGTGGGCTCAGGGTTCTCATCATGTCTGTATCAGCATGGATTTGGGGGTTCTCAGCATGTCTGTATCAGCGTGCGCTCGGGGATCTCATCATGTCTGTATCAGCGTGGGCTCAGGGTTCTCATCATGTCTGTATCAGCGTGGGCTCGGGGTTCTCATCATGTCTGTATCAGCGTGGGCTCAGGGTTCTCATCATGTCTGTATCAGCGTGGGCTCAGGGTTCTCATCATGTCTGTATCAGCGTGGATTTGGGGGTTCTCATCATATCTGTATCAGCGTGGGCTCAGGGATCTCACCATGTCTGTATCAGCGTGGATTTGGGGTTCTCATCATGTCTGTATCTGCGTGGGCTCAGGGTTCTCATCACGTCTGTATCTGCGTGGATTTGGGGTTCTCATCACGTCTGTATCAGCATGGATTTGGGGGTTCTCATCATGTCTGTATCAGTGTGGATTTGGGGGTTCTCATCATGTCTGTATCAGCGTGGGCTTGGGTTCTCATCACGTCTGTATCAGCGTGGATTTGGGGTTCTCATCACGTCTGTATCAGCATGGATTTGGGGGTTCTCATTATGTCTGTATCAGTGTGGATTTGGGGGTTCTCATCATGTCTGTATCATGTCTATATCAGTGTGGGCTCGGGGTTTTCAACATGTCTGTATCAGCATGGATTCGGGGTTCTCATCATATCTGTATCAACATGAGCTCGGGGTTCTCATCATGTCTGTATCAGCATTGGCTTGGGGGTTCTCAGCATATCTGTATTTGCGTGGGCTGGGGGTTCTCATCTCATGGGCTTGTAATTCTCATCATATCTCTGTACAGATATGATGGGGTTGGCGGGCACATTTCTCATCATATATCTACCTCCTCAAGAGTTTAACCATGCAATGCCGCTTTCAGGAATGTCCTCTGAGGAAATACTTAAGGTAAAGAAAGATAGGAATCCCCTAATGTTTATAAATGTGAAACTGGAAATGAATTAAACATGCATAGACTGTGATTTTGAGGAAGCCAATTGAGATACAGGAAGTCAGTAAATATTGTAATTATACCATAAATAATGAGTAAGACAATGGGAGACTTGCTCATCCTAAAAGGTAGAAATTGATGGTAAAATTATGTATGTAGTAGGGTTTTCTTTCCTGTGTAAGTGCACAGAGTGACTACAAAAATATTACTCAAAATTCTAAAGCTTAGATGGTAATGATGGGTAACTTCTGGGGATTCTTGATAACTTTAAAATATTTTACATTTATTGTATATTAAAGAATTATTTATACATGAAATATATATATATATGTATATATATATATATACATATACATATACATATTTGTATTTTTGAGGTATGATCTTGCGCTAGCCCGGGGTGACCTAGAATTCACTATGTAGTCTCAGGGTTGCTTTGAGCTCACGATGCTCCTCCTACCTCTGCCTCTTGCATGCTGGGATTAATGGTGAGAGCCCCCAAGACCAATTCACATGAAATTAACTTTAATGTGTGTAGGATTTGCTCACTTTTGTAAGCAGATCCCCATGGAGCCAGTCATTGCAGTAACTCCAGAAAAATATCACTTTTTTGGAATCAGATCATTTTGATCTTCTGAAATAATAAGCTGATAGTTTTGATTTGTGTGCCAGAATGTTAAAATTAGCAAGTGAATAACAAAAGCAGTACTGGGGAGATGGCTAAGTGGTAAAAGGCAATGGCTTGCAAAGCCTGATGGTCTGTGTTTGATTCTCCAGTACCCATGGAAAGCCAGATGCACAAAGCAGCTCATGTGTCTGCACTTTGTTCACAGTGGCAGGAAGCCCTGGCATGGTTTTACACACACATACACACATGCTTTCTCTCCCTCTCTCTCTCTCTCTCTCTCTCTCTCTCTGTGTCTCTCACAAAAAATAAATATTTATTTACAAAAGTAAATAACATGCCTTCTGAGGATACTGATTCTCTACCATCCGGGACTTTTAAACTTCATGATAACGTATTCTTTTCACTAAGTCCTGGTGCATCCACCAATTCTCCATGAGATCTGGAGAGCACAGACTCGATTCAATACTTGCTGACCGTTCAATCCAATGGCTTCCAGTCAGAAGCATTCGACTGGGCAGATCCCGTAACCCAGAATGCCCGCATTCAGTTGGCCTAGCCCAGCTGCATAAGCACAGTGGTGTGTATCAGCATCTAGCGCATGCGTGAAAACAAGCTCATCAGTTGTGATGATTTAGGGAAAGCTAACCTTCTTTAACTGCACTGTTGTTACTTAATTTAATTCCTTTAAAAGATTACACTGGATACATCAGCCATAATCAAAACTTTGAACTCCAAGTATAATTAACCAAATGGCAACCCAGTTCCACTCAGGTGAAAGTTAATGGAGGAAAGTTTATGCTCTAAAGTCAATTTTTATAACCTTAGCAAAGTGGAACTGCATGATTAAATATTGGCTCACGTGGTGTCAAGATAGGGAGAGTTTAATTCAGGAGAATGGATCAGATATAATTGTTTACCATGTGTTTTGTATCTCCTATCAAGACAGGTTTGCAACACAAATTAACAGTACAAGAAATCTGTGTTTGAACTGACTGCATACATCATTGTTACTTCCGTAATTATTCAGTTTCTTTAAGAGCTCTTTTGAAGGACTTTATTGGTCAATTTCTGAATACACTGTCCATGGCAAAAATATCGAATCACTTCAAAATAAATGATTTTCAGTGGAAGACATAAAAGAACACTTGGATTAGGGTGTCTCTAGTAAATCCGAGGGAATGAATGTTTACTTAGTAATAATGAAAGTTCACGATACACTTCAAATACAAAGGAAGCACAAATATAATGAAAACACCAGGAAGTGGAGAAGTCCTCCTTTTCCCTTTGAAGTTGTCTTCCTCCCATAAGATCCCAGATGAATTTGCTTTCCTCTGCCAAGTCTCCCAAACCTAACCAGAAGTGGAAAGTTACTCAGTGGCTGGAGGATCCAGTCAGCAGGGTAAGCCCGCCTAGATAAGTGAGCCTTGGTTTTAAGGCTATTCTCTATTCAGTGGCTAGCATAACCATTTTGTTTTGAATTTTAAACAGGCAGGTGGGAAAGGAAGATACCCACACACGATTTCTGTCCTCAGACAGAATTAGAAACATCATAGCACCAAGTCCCAGTCTCTTAGGGAGAGGCAGCTGACCAGAAGTCATAATTTACACAAGGGCACTTCTTGCATAAGGCTCCTACAATCCCATCCCCAATGGCTTTTAACAGCCATCGCAAGCTGCCTTGTGGATGTAGATGCAGCAAACATGTGTGGTTCTGAAGGAATCACGATGGCAAATGACCCTCCACACTTGAATCCATTTCAAAGTTGCTCACTAAGACCTTCCAGCAAGTGGGCTGAACACATGGTTCAAGAGAGCCATGTGTGGCCAATACACGATGGCAAATTTACTTAAAAAGTTATAATGTTTGTGTGTGTGACCTGATCGCACAGCTCACCAACATTTTGGTAAAAATTTGGACACTCCCATTCCGTGATTTGCCTGATTGTTGGTACGTTCAAGAATGCCCTGGTGCAGTGGAAATGTACCGGCTAGCATACCCACGAAGGAGAACTTGGGAAGACCAAGTGACCAGAGCTCATTTGTTCTTCACATGGCTTAAGTCAAGAGCTATGACTAGTGCGATACTCACTTAATGCTCCTGGACTTTAGTGCACGATGGGTCATTAAGAAGACTTTTCTCTAATTACTCCAAGAAGCAATCAAGGGATTGAACTGACAGGATTTTGTCTTTAACGGCACTAATGTTATAACATTTAAAAAAATTAAAATAATTCTATTGTCCCTAAATACTTATGGAAAAACTCTCAGGGAAAGTAAGGGCTGCATTCTTTTTTATAAAATTAGTTATTTATTTACTTGATAGAGAAAGAGGCAGATAGAGAGAGTATTGGTGCACCAGGGCCTCTAGCAACTGCAAACGAACTCCAGATGCATGTTCTACCATGTGCATCTGGCTTACATGGGTACTGGGGAATTGAACCTGGATTCCTAGGCTTCCCAGGCAAGTGCCTTAACCACTAGGCCATATTTCTAGCCCTGGAACCTAGGTTTTGGAAGTATGTCCTATAATTCTCTCAATTTCATTGGTCTCCTTCTCATGGTCAAAGTACTTTATGTACATATATGAAAATGTCAATTAAAAGTCTTAAGATGGGGCTGGAGAGAAGAGTTAGTGATTAAGGCATTTACTTGCGAAGCCTAGGGACCCAGGTTTGATTCCCCATTACCCACGTAAGCCAGATGCACAAGGTGGTGCATGCATCTGGAGTTTATTTGCATTGGCTAGAGGCCATGGTTTACCCATTTTCTTTCTCTCTCTCTCTCTCTCTCTCTCTCTCTCTCTCCCTTCCTCTCTATCTCGAATAAAAAAATAAAGAAAGAAGTTTTTTTTTTTTAAGTCTTAAAATGTGGGCTGGAGAAAGGGCTTAGCAGTTGAGGCACATGTTAGGGTTAGACTTTCGGCCATTTGCACTAGTAGGGTACTGGGCAAACTGGGGTGATGCATGTACTTGTGAGCCAGCCCTCTTTGAGGCTGCATGTCATTGCTCCTAGATGGAATATCTTTCTGGTGTCTCAGGCTTTTTGGCCACTGTGGATCCAGCTGTTTCTTGCTGAAGTTATTTGCCAGGTCTCTAAGGCAAAGGGGTGGCGTATTTTTTCCTGGCTTGTTTCCTTACTTAGCATGCCCACCGTGTGTTGATCCTCTGGCCAGCATGTTATCAGGAGGGCAGGTTATTGGTCCCACAAAGCTCAGAATGTCACCCCAGGTAAGAAGAATGAGTAGGGTAGGGTAGCCTCCCTGCTTGATGATGGTGGGCTTGCCACTGCTGTCCCAAGTGGTAGGATCTAACTCTGTCTTTACAGCATTGAAGGTCAGTCCTGGAGAAGTTGACATGGCTGGTGTGACAGATGCCATGTGGACACAGCCCTTCTGTCCCCTGATCCTCTGCCATTTCTCTGTACCCCAGCTCAGTGCACTCTTTCTCTCACCTGCTATCAGATGATCACAAACATGGGTACAGCGAGGCAGTGTCCTGGCCCTGGCTGCCATGACTTGGTGTGTACCCTGCATTCATTTCAGAGCTCCTGGAATTAGTGACTCCCCACATGACTGTGATGGAAACTGAGTCCTATCAGTTCTGTTCCTCCCCAATCGATCTAACCACCTTCCTGAAAGTCCTTTCACCAGATGCATTTGTGAGGAAATCTACTCAAGATGGCTAGCTCCCAAAAGCGAGAGGGAAGGAAGCTAGCTGGTGACAAATGCCCTGCCGTGTTTCCAGAAGTCAAAGAGGCTCTGGTTGAGTAGCCATCTCCATCCACACAGTCGCTTCTCCACTGACATGGATCTAAGCTGTCATAAACTTGGAACTTGAAAGTGCATTTCATACATTGGCCAGGGTTTGCCTGGTCTGTCCAAGGCCCAGCTTGAAATGCCCATGCTTCTGTAATAGAATGGGGAGGTCGGACATTTGAAAGTTGACTGGGTCATGAAGGTGAGGGAAGCTTATTGTTAAGGGAGTCACCATGGGAATGGTTGTTATAAAAGACTGGGAGGCAGAGGTTGGAGGATCACCTTGAGTTCAAGGCCAGCCTAGGATGATAGAGTGAATTCCAGGTCAGCCTGGGCTAGAGGGAGACCTAGCTTGAGAAAAAAAAAGATCTTTCTCTCTCATATCCATTTTCACTCTATGCCCATCCCCCTCCCGCGTGTCTCACATGTGGCCCTGCCCTTCCCCCGTGGCAAAGTGCAGTAGGAGATTTGTGCCAGATGTTGGCACCTCACGATTGTATGTTCAACCTCCATAACACAGTCACCTTCAGCCTGGCAAAGTCTTCCAACATAAAGTCTATTTTATAATGAAATACTGGAGATCTCATGTAATTTCCTGAGCACCTTTAACCAAACCTGTGCTGTCAATGTGTTGCTTTATAGTTGTTTGCGATTTTAACTGACTGGGAGCTGGAACTCACTGCCACAGAGCATTGTGAGAGAATATGGTACTAGGAAAAGATCAAAATTCATGTCATAATTCATATATATAGCTTCTACTGAATGTGAACTGCTTTTACACTGTTGTAACAATGAAAAATAATAAATTAGAACCCTCATGGATGGGGACTGTCTGTGTAACTTCAATTGTCAAGGTGCATAAGTCACTCACCATGACGCTTGTCAATAGTAGAATCGTCCATCAAATGCCTGTGTGACGCTTGGCAGAACAGACTCTGCTATAGTGCCAAATCGGTAATGATATGCAAAGATTTCTATTGCTGCCGCTGAACTCTGGGACATCTCACAAGATCAGCTTCATCTTTTTTATAATCAGTTTTATCAGTGGGCAGGACTCATTTATAAGCCAAATCCCCAAATCTGAACATAGATATGTACTTCAAATAACATTTCTGAAATTGTGGCTTGTGTTACTCTAGGAAATGACTTTGTGGTAAAGGCAGAAGGAACACATGCTAATGGCATTGAAGACCATGGCTCAGACGCGGATGCTGCACTTTCCCAATCCATGAAGTATTTAAAGACTGGTTGAGACAGTACATTAGGTCTGCATGGTGATTTAGTTCAGAAGTTCACAATTATTTTATTTTCGATATTAATTGCCTTTGTCTCTCAATAAATGGCTCAGTAGGAAGTGGGATTCAATCTCATTCATTTTCAATAATCGAGATTGCCTTGAACTAGCTCAATTACTCTTAGCTCCTCTCGGCCTGTGCTCCATTGCTGGGCTGAGCTCACACATAATGTGGGTTTTCTTTGCAGATTCCTAAGCAGGGAAAGCTGGCCTCTGGAAAACAGCTCAGCAGACAGAGTCTTCTATGGACTTTGCCATCTCTGCTCTTTGTTCTTTTCAGCATCCACAGTCCCTGGGCTTCCCACGTTCCTCCTGCCTGCTTCCTTCTAGGGACAGGTGTCTGGAAAAATGCATCCACCCTGTGGAGCGCTGACCCTTCCTGCCTTATTTTAATCTACATCCCTGGTCTGAAGAAGGCTTCTGCTCAAAGCACACGCAGTGAGATGATGGCTCTCCTCAACGACTGTCACCTCCCCCGACCTGTGAAGACCTCAGAGGCAGAAACAAGCCCTATAGCCCACCTGTTCCAGGGATTTCTCTGAACCTCCCATAGGCTTCATGTCCTGCCTTGGGGGCTCACACGCCATCTCCCCTAGCAGGCGTCCGTGCGTCCCACACAGAAGTAGCATTCCACACACACCTCACTCCCCTCTGCCCTCTGTTTATATTGAGGTCGCAGAAATGCATTGTACCAGAGCCACGTCACTGTGAACCCCACCAGGCTGGCAGTTCCTCAGGGGCCAGGAATTTGCCCCTTGCCCAGTGTGGGATGTGCATCACCTTTGTAGATCTAACAGGACCATGATCCCTGTGATTGTGAGAAGCATACAAGGAGGATGCATCATAGATGAGAGAGAGAATGAGAGAGAGAGAGAGAGAGAGAAGAGAAAAATCAGCCTCACCCATAAACCCAAGCCTCGGCCAGGTTTCCCATTTGAAGGAGGCTCTCCACGGGAGCTTGAAACATCCTATATGACAGTCAAAGTGAAGCCCCTCACGACACGCCTGCAGGCCAGAACTCCATCAGCAATGCTCTGGCCGGCAAGGGATTCTGTTTCACCTGTCTGCAAGTCATTTCTAAGAGTGACGGGACCGCTTCCTTCTGCAGAGGTACACGTTCCTCATCTGGTTTCCCTTAAGGGAGCGACCTGCTGGGATCCAAGCGCACCGCTCTGCGAAGGGTTTGAGGGCCACCGCCAAGGACTCCGTTCTGGGTTCCGTCCAATTTAAAACACTCACCGTGAACCATCTAAGCGCAGTAAATGAACTGCTCTGTGAACTAAAGACGACAGAAACAGAAACACAGCAAATGCTGGCCCTTACCCAGAAGGCTCACTCTCTTGTGTGAGAGAAAGAAAGACAGGGTTATGTTGGAGACAAAGCTGAGGCAGGGAGTTGTACCAACGTTCTTAAAACCAAGATGTTCAATGTGACCGAAGAGGTGGAGTTTAATCTCATAACTGATTGTGCATTCAGATAGGTGGGGAGAATTTGGGTGGGTGCCTGGTCTCTTTTCCTATAACCAATCAATTGCTCAGGAAGCAGGCCAAAGAGTATGTTATCTTAAGTTCCTAAGATAGACAGATGGTGTTGGAGAGAGAGTAAGAGAACCTCAATAGTGAATGTGTGGGAAGAGATAGGGTGGGGGAGGCGGAAGGCCAGGCATGTTTGCAGATCACTTTGTCCTCATCTGCGTCTGTCAGTTTCTGCTCCGGCTGCGTGAACATGGAGCTCGAACTAGACCCTGGGTTCCTGAGGCTTCTTAGCAGTAGGACATGATGGAGGGATCAGCCGGCCTTGTGGGGACATTGTCTGAAATCCCTTCAAGGGCATGTCCTCTTTGAGGAGAAGACCTCCCTCTGGGCCCACCTCTTCAGGTTTCCATATCCCCCACCAGTGCTATGAGCTCTTGGCAACCAAGCCTTGAAGTTGTGGTTTGCTGGAAGAAACTGAAGATCTACTAGCAAACCCTGTCACAAGCCACATTCCCATGTGGCCTGGGGGCCGATACTGACTAGGTCTGCATGAGTCTTTATTTGCCTAAAACATCTCCTTTCAGCCTACTCAGGTTCCTTCCTGATCTTAATGAGGTGCCAGTTTCAGTGAGATTTTTTTTTTTTTTTGAGGTAGGGTCACTCTAGCCCAGGCCGACCTGGAATTCACTATGTAGTCTCAGCGTGGTCTCAAACTAATGGCGATCCACCTACCTCTGTCTCCCAAGTGCTGGGATTAAAGGCATGCACCACCATGCCTGGTTTCAGTGAGTTCTTTATTTTTATTTTTATTTTTATTTTTTTGTTTATTTATTTGAGAGCGACAGACACAGAGAGAAAGACAGGGGGAGAGAGAGAGAGAGAGAGAGAGAGAGAGAGAGAGAGAGAGAGAGAGAGAGAGAGAGAGAGAGAGAGAGAGAGAGAGAGAGAGAGAGAGAGAGAGAGAGAGAGAGAGAGAGAATGGGCGTGCCAGGGCTTCCAGCCACTGCAAACGAAATCCAGATGCGTGCGCCCCCTTGTGCATCTGGCTAACGTGGGTCCGGGGGAATCGAGCCTCGAATCAGGGTCCTTAGGCTTCACAGGCAAGAGCTTAACCACTAAGCCATCTCCCCAGCCCTTTTTTTTTTCTGAGGTTGGGTCTCACTCTGGCCCAGGCTGACCTGGGATTCACTATGGAGTCTCAGGGTGGCCTCGAACTCTCAGTGATCCTCCTGCCTCTGCCTCCTGACTGCTGGGATTAGGGCTCAGTGAGTTTTTAAAAATAATTTAAAATTTTTTATTTATCTATTTAGAGAGAGAGAGAATGAATGAATGAATGAATGAATGAATGAATGAATGAATGAATATGGGACTGTCAGGGTCTCCAACCACTGCAAACAAACTCCAGATATATGCACTACCTTGTGTATCTGGCTTATGTGGGTTCTGGAGAATTGAACCTGGGTCCTTGGGCTTTGCAGGCAAGGTACTTAACCACTAAGTCATCTCTCCAGCTGAGTTTCAGTGATTTTTAATGTTCTGCTCTGAACTCACATTGCAGTTTAGTTGGAGTATCCCCAAACTAGACAACTGATATGCTCATGAACTTGAGTCCAACAACCTCTTAGGAGGTAAGCTCATGGCCCCAGCACATCCTTGCCTTCCCTCTCAGAACCCCAGTCTTACTTTTCATTGCAGAATTTTATTGTTTTGATTTGCAAGGTAGCATCTTGTTTTAGTCCAGGCTGACCTGGAATTCACTATATAGTCTCAGGGTGGCCTTCAACTCATGGAAATCCACCTATCTTCCCCACCCCCCCCACCACCAAGTGCTGGGATTAAAAGACGGTGCCACCATGCCCGGCTCATCTTAAAAGATTTTGACTGCTTCACCGGCCCTTACTGCTCCTTGAGCGTCTTGCTATGGCCAGCAGGTCACGTGTGCATGCATGTGAGTGTGCGTGTGTTTCTAGATGGAGAGCATGAAGCTGTCTCATGAGGAGAGTGACAATAGCGGCAAAGCAGCAATTACTTCTCAGACTGACCTGGCAGCAGAGCTAACCTTCAGGAAAACACCTGCCTCCTGACCTAACTAGTTTCTCTCTGCAAATGGGTGAGTGTTCTTTGAAGAGTAAAGATTTCCTACTTTACTTCAGTAGGGCTGTCTCAGAAAAGGAAAACTTAAATGTGAGTGGTGATTTTTAGTATAGTGTGCATGTGTTGTATACTCAAATTCACAATATTTAGTTACCTGACGTTCTAACTTACCTCGTTATCCTTCTTTTTTATTTATTGATTTTTATTTTTCAAGGTAGGGTCTCACCCTAGCTCAGGCTGACCTGGAATTCTCTATGTAGTCTCAGGGTGGCCTTGAAATCATAGCAATCCTCCTACTTTTGCCTCCTGAGTGCTGGGATTGAAGGCGTGCGTCACCATGCCTGGCTTTATCCTGCATTTTTGTACGTGAAAGCTAGCAAATGTTCTTTGTGTGCCCAAATGAATTTCAATGAACCTGTAAGAACTTTTGAGGCAGTTTAGTGTGGTGGTTAAGAGTGCATGTGGTGGGTTAGGAAGATAACTCAGTTGGCAAAGTGCTTGACTTACAAGCATGGGACCTGTGTTCAATTCCGAGAACCCATGAAAAAATGCCAACTAGGGCTGGAGAGATGGCTTAACGTTGAAGGCACTGGCCTGCAAAGGACTCAGGTTGGATACCCCAGGGCCTTCATAAGCCAGACGTGCACAAGGTAGTACACGCGTCCGGAGTTGGTTTGCAACAGCTGGCGGCCTTGGCATGCCCATTCTCTGTCTATGTCTCCCTGCTTGCAAATAAATAAATAAATGACTTTAAAAAATGCCAACTATGGGGCTGGAGAGATGGCTCAGTTGTTAAGGCGTTCCTAAGGACCCACGTCACATAAGCAGACACACGAGGTGATGCATGTGCAAGGGCACACGTGCGCACAAAGTGGCGCACATGTCCGGAGTCTGATTGTGGCGGCTGGACGCCCTGGTGTGCCAATTCTCTCTCTCATAAAAACAGAAGGCAGTCTGTTGTGATTTCCTTAAAAAAAAGGAGCCAGCTGTAGCAGTATGCACTGCATCCCACCTCTGGGGAGGCAGAGACAGGAGGAATCCCTGATCCCCTGCCAGTCAGCCGAGCCTACTTGTTAAGCTCTATGCCAACGAGAGACCATGTCGAATAAAGAGGTGGACAGCGCACCTGAGGAACGATGCCCATGGTTGGCTCCTCTGGACCCTGTCACAGGTGTACAGTCATCCTTCATCACACGTGTGACCACACGTGTGAATACATACACACACCCCACACACAGAGTGCAGGCTGTTTATTTCTTATTTTAAAAATATTATTTATTTATTTATTTATTTATTTGAGAGAGGGAGAGAGACAATGGGCCTACCAGGGCCTCCAGCCACTGCAAATGACACATCTGCTGCCTTGTGCTTCTGGCTAACGTACTTATTGGGAAATCAAACCCAGGTCCCTAGGCTTTGCAGGCAAGTGATTTAACCGCTAAGCCATGTCTCCAGCCCTTGTTAGAATTTTTAGGCACAAACATTTTCATGAATCCCTCCTCACCAAGTAAGGTACAATTCCACTTCCTCTGTCCACTTTATGTTAGGTGTGGTCAATAGGGAATGGGCTTGGGAGCTGCTCCCTGTATCCTCCTTTTGTGGTCATGGAAACACGGTGAGGTCAAACTTCCCGTAACCTGGATGCCTGCATGTCCGCACTGTGAAAGGTCTCTGGTACTGGCATGTAGAATGCGTGGCAGGTGCATTCTGGGTAGGAGGGGTGCTCAGAGACTGAGGTCAGTATGATAAACTAGATCTGATGGGTAAGGGCGCTGAGCTTTAAATCACAAGATATTTTCCTTCCTTCCTTCCTTCTTTCCTTCCTTTCTTTCTTAGAGAAAGAGGCAGAGAGAGAAAGAGAGAGAAAGGGAGACAGTATAGGTATGCCAGGACTTCCTGCCACTGCAAAGGAACTGCAGATCCATGTCCCGTTGGAGATGTAGCTCAGTGTTGCAGGACAGTTAGACAAGCTGGCTTCCCTCCTGTTCCACACTGCACCTCCCCATCCAAGCTTTATTGATACTTTCTCTGGAAATCTGCCTATCATTCTTATTTCTAAATAAAAACTTCCAGGATCTGTTGTGAAGGATTATGCCAATGCCTTAAGAATCCTTATGATAGCCCTTTGGAATGTGCATTAATCTGAACAACTTCCTAAAGGTATTTGTTGTCTGGTCACTCCCAGGTTCTAATGAATTAACAATACTATATTGACAGAATTAAATATGCAGTCTTTTCCCTTATGCAAATTTATGGGGTAGAGTGTGATCATTCAACACACTCGCATTCAGTGATCGAAACAATATAGTTAACATTCTTGCTTTCTTAAACTTCTTTTTATTTATTTACTTTGTTTCAAGGGCTAAGGATACAGCCCGGCGGTGCAGCGTGAGCCCTGGCGTCAATCCTAGCACCGCTGTGTGATTAACATACAACTGGACTTAGCTGTGGGACACAATGTGACACGTGTGCGAGAAAACAACATCCCTCTTAATAAAACATCCTGCCCTTAATAACTAATTCAAATGTCTGCAACCTGATCCCAAAAACTTCTGTGTTGTCATCCTTATATTCTCTTAGGGTCCAGAGTCTGGGCTCTTCACTTTTAGACCTAAATATTTTTAGACAGATTCTGTCTTTAGTAAATTTTCTTTTTCTTTTTTTCCTCCTTGTCACTATCAGGTCAAGACTTACTGCCAGAAGCACTCCCTCGCTCCTACATTTACAAGTAGAATGTTCACAACAATTACATCTTTCTATTCCTCCTCCACACACGTACTTTATCTGTTTATTAATGTCCTTGGCAAGTAGTTTAACGTCTGACTTATCTCTACACCTGGTTTTCCTCGGGATGAGCAGTCGTTGCCGTTCCCATCCAACCCTGTGTTTTCTCTTGGCCCCACACAGAAAGCTCAGTACTCCTTTGTTCAACACAGCACATTTATCTATATCTAATACACAAAAAAGGCACAAATTTACAAGGTCAAAAAGAATGAGAGTAGAAACAACAGAAAATGAAAGATGTCAACAGATTTTTAATAGCTTCAAGATAGATCAGAAAATGCAGACCAGAGAGAATTCAAACATTAAACTGCTCATCCAATTGGAGGAGAATGCCTGGGTACCAAGACCAAGCTAACTTGTGTAAGTAAAATAAATACATTCATAGTACATAGCAGCTTCATGTGTGAGTAATGTTTGCACGATGATAGATAGATAGATAGATAGATAGATAGATAGATAGATAGATAGATAGATAGATAGATAGAGATATAGCTATAAATATCAAATAGTGCTTAAAATTGTGAAGATTGGGTTGGAGGGATGGTTTAGTGGTTAAAGTGCCAGCAAAGTGTAAGGATCCAGGCTTGAGTCCCCAGTACCCAAGTAAAGCCAGATGCACATATATCTGGAATTAATTTGCAGTGGCTAGCGGCCCTAGCATGCCCATTCTTTCTCCTCTCTCTCTCTCTGCCTCTTTCTCTCCCTCAAATAAATAAATAAAATAAAATAACATTTTAAAATGGTGATGATAAATATATTGGAAAATGGGATGGGGAGGTGAGCCCACAATTTGATATGGAAGAGTGGCATCTTTGTTTTTGGTGGCTGGGTGACAGCAAACGTTGTCTAAAACTAGAAGGTGGTATGTGTGCGCACAGAGGGTGGTGGACTAGAGTAGCGGATGCTGCCGGGCCGTGGGGAACGCTCCCTCCGTGCAGTACCACCCAGCGCCGCAAGAGGCAGCACGGAGCTGCGGGCCGGGAGAACTACCCAACCTCTGCGCTGATCCCCGGAGTCACGGTGGGATCGAAACTCACCCCACCGACTCATACTGGGCAACTTAGTCCCGGATGGAAAGGCTGTCTTGAGAGGCCGTGGGAGCTTTAGGAAGTGAGGCCTGAGTGGCAGATGTAGGTCACTAGGATTGGGCCTTTGGAGGCTAGACCTGGCCCCTGGTCCCATTCTCTCTGATTCCTGTCATAGCTCCTATCACCATGATGTTTTCTCGCGTACATGGGGCCACGCAACCATGGACCGAACCAGATCAAACCCTGAGGCAGAGGCATTCTTTCCTCATTTAAGCTGCTTATGTTAGATAGTTCACAGAACATACAGTACCCAGCACACATGCAAAGCACTTCACTGAAATGTAAAAGGATATAATTTAGCTTTTAATGAAATATTTTACTTATTGACTTGATAGAGAGATACAAATGTATATTATATGTGTATATATATATGTGTGTATATATGTGTATGTATATGTGTATTATGTAGGCATATATATATACACACATATATATACATATATATATGTATGTATGTATATGTGTGTGTGTGTGTGTATATATATATATATATATATATATATATATATATATATATATGGAGAGAGAGAGAGAGGATGGGTATACCAGGGTCTGCAGCCACTGCAAACGAACTCTAGACACATGCACTACCTTGTGCCTCTGGCTTACATGGGTCCTGTGGAATTGAACATACCTAGGTCCTTAGGCTTTGCAGGCAGGCACATTAACTGCTAAGCCCAGTTGTTGTTGTTTTAAGAAAGAAAATGATGAGCTTTATGAGGTTTTTCAGGTTTTGCTTTTGGTTGTACTACGAAGTGGACCTGGGCCTCTACCAGGTGAGCACTCTGCTACCTGGCTACATGCCCAATCCAAGAAGTACAGCTTCATTAGAAAGTACTGACCACTTCCCGAGACCAGCACACTGTGCATTTCATGCCCTCAGTGGTGGCATCCCCACAGTGTGGACATGAGACCTTCCAGGTCTCGGTCCGCAGTCACAGTATGAGAGAGGGTGGGGGAAGACACCTCTATTATCCCAACACGCCATCTGAATGGTGCCACTGAGTCTAGACACATGTCACAAAGTTGCCATAGCCCTTCCCATATCTTCAAAATGTTCCTGGTGGGGAGAACTTTTAGTGATTAAAATTCAGAAGAAATGATCTTTGGTGGAGAAAACATTTAGGCATTGAAACTCAAAGGAAATGCTCTGCCTGGGGTACTTTCCCTCCAGAACATGCATGACACCCTCTAATGGCTTTCACCACGGAGCTCACCTCAGCTGTCATCATCAACTTCTTCCCCACACACCTCCCCCTTTACTTCACGGGGGGAAACCTGTACCACGTACATCTTTTGCTCGTGGTGCCAGAAATATTTGTCAAGTGAGTACACGGTTTCAGGAGATGTGGCCAAGCCCCTGAATGATTCGCTAAATTCATAAGAAATTACCCCCGGAACACCATCAGATTCTGTCTCAAAGGCCAATCAGGGCAAAGATGCTAAGACATTTTCAGAACCAGCATCTCAACTGGGAGAAAAGGATGAAAGTGGTAAACCATAGGCTGGAGAGATGGCTTAGCAGTTAAGTCACTTGCTGGCAAAGCCAAAGGACCCAGGTTTAATTTCCCCAGTACCCATGTAAAGCCAGATGAACAAGGTGGGTGGCGCATGTGTCTAGAGTTTGTCTGCAGCTGCTGGAGGCCCTGGCCCGCCCATCCTCTCTCTCAAATAAATAAATAAATAAATAATTTTTTTTTTAAAAAAAGAAAGTATTAAATTAGCCTGGATCACTGTGTTTCCAAATGGTATGTCTGTCACTGGACTCAATGCTGAGTCCTTGGAACCATCAGGATTTAGCAAACCTGTAATGATTTGGAGGTGAGTCTATAGCAGAAGCCAGACTTGCGCTGATTTGGGAGAGGGCCTTGTCCCTTAATGAGACTCAGCCATGCTCCCACACCCACTTCCTCTCCCCTGGCTCCCAGACCCTCCTTCTGCTGCAGCCGCCCAACAGGGCCCCACTTCCTCAACCTCGCCTGACCCACAAGACGCCCCAGGTCAGCTGAAAACCACGGCTCGGGTTTCCTTACCGGGAGCAGTGATATCTTTATTGAACTCAAGTGAAAAAGAGAGCTCAACTATTTTCTCTATAGAAAAGCGGTCCTTAATCCTTTAAAACTCTGAAAGCATGAGTGAATAGCAATAAGAGGAAGAAGAAAGAAAACAGGGGGTGGGGAGGGGGACGTGTTCTTACCCACAGAACCCACAGCTGTCTACCATAGCAAGAATTGCAAGTACACAAAGAATGTCCCCGAACTGCAGACACGATCTAAACATCTTTAACAGCTACAGTAAACAAACCTATAGAATGACAGGAATCCTTTGACATCATGTCACAGCCCTTCAGAACATCAGCTTCCTGCCTTTCTGGCTGTGAATTAACATGGGAACATGGGTTGTGTGTAGTAGAGGTGGACTACACTGAGGGCGAGTATTGACATGGGAACACCGGTGCATGTAACAGAGGAGGTCTACATCAAATATAGAGACTGCATTGTATACAGCCTACATGCAGGTACCTCCATTCCCAACAGCCATAGACTGTAACTTAGATGGCCAAACCACCAAGTTCATTTTCCAATCCAGTCTAGTTCACCAAGTAAGGACTTTAACTTAATTTAATTTTGTTTTTTTCAAGGTAGGGTCTCACTCTGGCCCAAGCTGACCTCTGGAGTTCACTATGTAGTCTCAGGGTGGCCTTGAACTCACGGTGATCTTCCAACTTCTGTCTCCCGAGTGCTGGGATTAAAGGCGTGCTCCACCACGCCCGGCTCCAGGTTGGTACTTTATAACAATCGAGGAGATAAGATGAGCAATTATCCTTCCAGCGTTCCGTCACCCAGGATTCTATCCAGAAATGCTAGCGAGCAGCATGGGAAGAGCTAGCGCTGGGTCCTGCAGGACCTGGGTTCCAATTCGTTGAGGGTCTCAGTTCACCAATCCACAGTGGAAGGAAAGGCCTAAGACCCACCATAGCGAGTGACCAGGACAGAGCAACCACTGTCCCCTAAATAAACCATAGTAGTCACCCCAAAGATTCTCCGGCCTTGCCTTTGCGTGAGTGCACGTGGCCTCAAGTTCCCATGTGGTACATGCTCACTGGCATGTGCTTCAGCATCCACGAAGGCTGCATGAAGCTTCTACGAACTCTTTCTTGTCCAGTGGGTTCTTTTACATAAACATTTTTAATTGAATCCCTCTAGCCGTTCCTTATGGTTTGTGTCCCTGACCTAATTACATATGTTTCTGATGGGCTGGGTCTCTTCCAAAAGGGTCTCTTAGGAAAAACAGTCTGAGGGGTTTTCTTCCCCCGCTTTTGTAATTACATAATTACTCAGTTAACTAATATGAGTCACTGTGTGCCATTCTAATCTCCCAGGCACAAAATAGTTTTATTATTTTCCTTGGAACTACCTAATTACCCAATGGATAGCAATAACTCCCGGGCTCTTTTCAGTAAGTAATTTGTAATGCTCAAGGCCGAGATGCCCGCAGAAGTCTCAGCAAATGGAGAGAATTGAGAAAAATGGAGTCATTTGCTACATGAGACACTGGGGTTCTCAGTGATGAGGGTGGTCCAATGACACACCACAAATAAATCTGGAGAAAATCTGTCACACTTTGGGCATAGGCTAAGTTAATGAGGTGGAGCCACCCTGCTGGGTGCTGGGACAGAAGTGTCCCTGAGCTAACTAGCAGTTTGGGCACATTTCATCAGTGAAAACAATTAAAATAATTTATACACTCACATGTATATGTGTGTGTGTGCATATATATATATATATGTGTGTGTGTGTGTGTGTGTGTGTGTGTGTGTGTGTGAGTAGATGCATCTGCAATATCACTCACAGTATTTGTAAAGTATTTTCAAAGCTTAAGTCATATTTTAAACAATTATTTATTTACTGATTTATTTTTGAGAGAGAGAAAGACAGAGAATGGGCATGCCAAGACCTTCAACCCCTGCAAATGAACTCTAGATTCATGGACCACCATGTGCATTCGGCTGACGTGGGTACTGGGGAATTGAACCTGGGTCTTTAGGCTCATCTAGCAAGTGCCTTAACCACTCAGCAATCTTCCCAGCCCCTTCAAATAATATTTTTACACAACATTATAACTATATTTCCTTTTGTTCCAATGAAAGCCTGTAATGCTTTAGAAAGTGGTCTTCCAGAATACCAGTCTTAGATATATTCTAGAATTGTTCTAGTTTGGCCTATAACTGTTCCATCTCTGCTCACTTAGAGAGTCACTCATGAGGCATTTTGACTGTTTTCTGCCTTTTTCAAAGGGATGTCCAGACTAGGATCCAAGCTTTGCACAAATCAGGCTACCCCAGGAACCTTCTAGGGATGCCCAGAAACCAACAGCAGAGCAGTTTTCTCCCCAAGCCAAACCTGACCTTCCTGCCTGCACTTATGTCTGGATCCAGAAACAAGGACTGGGTGAGTCAAGTGTCAAAAGGGTTTGGCAAAAAGTTCATGATTTAAAAAGCCAATGTTATGGCCTGTGACCTGGATATGAGAGGTTTCTAATAAAAAGGAAGGCATATTTATTCAAGCTATTGAAGAGCAGCATCTAGTCACTGTTAAATCTGATCAAGCTACTTTCCGATGTATAATAAAACCTAAGTCACATTCATAATTTAAATCTATTTGGAGCTGTCCTCTACAGATCATATCTATTAAAACATTTTAAGAAGAAGGCTACATTAAATTTTATTTCAGAACTAATGAAAATATCGAGTCTGAAAAACCATGAAGCCTTGCCAGAGTGGCTGAGCTTAATATGCTTGTAATTTACTGAAGTAAATGATTCAAAGCCATGACGAAGAATTCTGTATTCCATGGAGTCACAGGGCACACTTGTTTTTTTTTACAAGTGGCATAAGGCATTAGAAAATATAAATCTGAAAAACCCTTCAGCAAAGTTTGCTTGTTTTGGTGAATAAATGAACTCATACTAGGTAGTAGACATAACAGCAGTGAGGCCTCTTGAGAATGGGACACATATTAGCGACACAAAGAAACAGGACACTTCTTTGGAGGGAAGAAGATGATGGAGTGAAGGAAGTTCAGCTTTGCCTGTCAGGAGGATGACTACAGGCTGTCCACCACACATCCCTCTCCTATATCCATGGTAGGATACATACAGTCTGTCCATCACACATCCCTCTCAGATATCCACAGGATGACACACACAGTCTGTCCACCACACATCACTCTCAGATATCCACAGTTACTTTGTTTTCTCTCTCAAATGAATCTCCTGACCTAGTTCCTCTGACTGTCCCATCACAGATCCATCTCCCTTCACCTACAGTCCTGCTCAAGTCTGCTAATTATGGGATGAAAGAATGGAGGAGGAAGCAAGGAAGCTTACAAATGTATCCATGAAAGCACACCACTTACAAGTTAGAAGATTCCACCAAACTGCCAGGAGAATCTGGCAGGGATGCAACCTCAGCTTTTGGACTAGGTTGCTCCTAGTCAGAGATCTGACACCCATACCTCTTGTCAGAACTCCTGGGACCACAAAACTAGCCTTTTCACATTTTCACAATTTGCCTATTAAGAGTCATCCTTCATATATTTTCCTTCACAAAGGATGCCTGGAGGATCATGGTCATGGGCATTAAGCTGCAAGCATTCCAACATACACGGGACTTCCCCTGGCGCAATGAAGCTGAATAAATTCAGAGGGGCTACATGGCCCGGGAAGATCACGCAAGACTGGCCTTCCACAGTCCACTGGCCATGGCAGCCTGCAGGTCTGACTGCTTCTACAAAGAGGCATTTTATAGCTGGGGATCTCCTCAGAAACAGGACTTGAATTTCTATTAAACATTTTATCTACAAAGCTTGAATACCTACCATTTCCTGCATACCCTTTCAGCTACATGTCTAGATATATTTTATAAAGCCAGGCATATGGTGTCCACACACATGGGACATTAAACCACAATGTACGAACTCTGGGCTTTGATCACTATAGAAAGACCTGGTCAGGAATAATGCATGGATCTTTTGGATCCCTATTGTATACAAAAGCAGGCTTGTTAGGGGCTGGAGAGGTGGCTTGCGTGTGAACCCTAAGGACCTAGGCTTGATTCCCCAGAACCCATGTAAGGCAGATGCACAAGGTGACGCATGTGCATAAGGCCACACAGTTCGATTGCAGTAGCTAGAGGTCCTGGCATGCCAATTCTCTCTCTCATATGAAATAATAATCATAAGTAGGCTTGTTTCTTTCCTTCCAGTGAGTAGAGTACTGGCCACTGAGATTTCAGCAGTGATGCCCCAGCTAACATTTACAAGAGCTGGTCTACATTTCTACTTTGAGGGTGAGACATTTGTGAAAGAATCACACATCCTTCTTCTATCACTGCTTTCATGCATCCTTAGAGGTAAGGTAGGGGTGTAAGTCATACCCTGGAGTTTCATCAAAAAGCAATGAGTACATGAGGAACTGACTGGAAGGTTTCTGCCTTGTAACAGTCTTCCCTGAACTTAGTTGCCTCCTGTCGATTCATTTTTCATTTACTTCAAGGATTTCACTGGACTGAAACTCTCAAAAGCCGAGAGCTCTGCAGTGTCAGTGCCCCCCCCCCCAAGTTGGGAGAGCTTGTACCCCATGTCCTCCCTCACACGAGGTTCTTGTTAAAGCCACTGGGAAGCTCTGAACAATGTCAATCACACGCTGCAATAAGCCACAAATAAGGTGCTATTAATTCTCACCAATATTCACAAAACAGTTGCTTTTTATTGCATCTGTCTAGCTTTCCACCCCAGGCTGGAAGTTTCCCCCACCTTTCTGATCACTGGGCAAACCTCCATTATACTTAGGAAACAGCACCAGCAAAACATTTAAGGCTCCGCTGGACATAGACTCTAAGATGGCAAGCACACAAAAATCAGCTAATGTAATTAGAAATAACCTTATTTAAGAAAAGCAGAGATCCAGAATGCCTACTTTCCCTTCTCCTGAATGCCACAGGAAAAATAAACTTTCTAGAAAAAGACACACTTTGAATCGACTAATACATCATTCTAAGATTTCCTCTTTCCCTTAAAATTTTTTTGATTCACTTCCAACCCCTTTCTAAAAGAGAGTGTTTTAAAAATGTTATTTAAAACACACACACACATTACATTTTATATCCCCTCTGACCATTCTCGGGTTACAAGCCTCTGAAGTGTGTCTGGCTTGCTGCCCAGCATATTTATTACTATTAATAAATGAGTCACTGGTGTAAGAATGCAAATTTTATGCGGTCCACGCATAAATGGGTCAGTTAAAAATGACCAGATACACATTTTATGTGACTGCTAAATAATTATGTCATAGAAGTATAGCTTGTGAATTCAACATTAAAAAAATGAAATGGATTCCAATAATGTTGGAATGAGTATTTGTCAAAACATGGTTTTGGTGAGTTAAGGCTATTTTTAAAAAGACAAAAGGAAGCGATCAGGCTGTACGAGCAATGGGGAAGCTCAAACTTTCAGAAGAGCCTCTTCCCACAAGGGCCTGTGATGGTCATGCCCCTGCCTCCACACCCCACAGCACAACTCACACACTTGCTTTTACTCATTCAGCCTTTCCATCAGGAAGACCAGTCCTGGATGAGGGGGACAGTGGTTGTAAGGGGCTGAGGAGCAAAGAACAGGAGGGGACTGGCCAAGAGAGTGGCGAGTTTCTGTTATGCAGATGGATATATTCTGAGCGTCTCCAGCACAACATCGGGTCTGTGGTGTAAGACTGGGTGTTCCGCTGTCATATGTGCTAAGCGCACGCATGTCATATGTGCTAAGCACACACAATGGGAAGAAATGGATGTTCCTGCAATGGGATTTATCACAGAAAAGGAGCAAAATATTCAGAAATAGATTATTGGGAAACTAATTCTGAAAACAGAAAGGCCTACAGTTAATGTGTATAATAAATTAATTTCACAATGTATACATATATCAAAACATGACACATGCCTTTGAGTTATATAATTTCATTTCTTAATTATACTTCAGTAGGTTTGGTAAAACAGGAAGAGGCGATGACTTGCTGTGGATGGCTAACTAACTTGTACTTTCATATAGGTATGTGTTCTCATGATAGCTTCACAAACACTTGACACCCAGCCATTCACAGTTAAACGAGACAGGTACACTCAGAATGGCCTTTATACCAAACACATTTCTTTTTTAAAAAATTTTTATTTATTTATTTGTGAGTGACAGACAAAGGGAGAAAGAGGCACAGAGAGAGAGAGAGAGAGCGAGTGAGCGAGAGTGAGAGCGTTTGCACGCACCAGGGCCTCCAGCCACTGTAAACGATCTCCAGACGCATGGGCCACCTTGTGTATCTGACTAACGTGGGTCCTGGGGAATCGAGCCTCGAACGGGGTCCTTAGGCTTCACAGTCAAGCGCTTAACCACTAAGCCATCTCTCCAGCCCCCAAACACATTTCTTTATGCAAATGTTAATCAAAGAATAGATTATTTGGTGCAATAATTTTGAAGACATAAATGCTTACAGGAAAGGCATGTAGTAAATTAATTAAGTACAATTTCAGCAGCAAGGGTTGCAGCATGCTAAAGTAAAGTTCACGTCCATTTTTGCTTTCTATTGCATTGAGTTAGTGAAATTGTAAGGATCTTCAATCATCTTAAGACATCAAAGTTCCACTGAAAAAGGAATTGAACAAATCAGTGAATTGGGCCCAATGTAATAGATATGATCTTGGAGCTCATGTCCAGCAATTGAACACACAGTAGAGTCTCCCCCCAGTTTTTTAAAAAGCATTTTAATTATTTATTTGAGAGAGAGAGAGAGAGAAAGAAGCAGATAGAGAGAGAATGGGTGTGCCAGGGCCTCTAAGCCACTGCAAATGAACTCCAGATACATGCACCACCTTGTGCATCTGGCTCATGTGGGTTCTGGGGAATCAAACCTGTGTCCTTAGGCTTCCCAGGCAAATGTTTTAAATGCTAAGCCACCTCTTCAGCCCCAGCTTCCTTCTTCTTCTTCTTTTTTTTTTTTTTTTGGTTCTTCAAGGTAGGGTCTCACTCTAGCCCAGGCTGACCTGGAATTTACTATGGAGTCTCAGGGTGGCCTCGAACTCACAGTGATCCTCCTACCTCTGCTTTCCAAGTGCTGGGATTAAAGGCATGTGCCATCACACCTGGCTTCCAGCTTCCTTCTTATCATGGTGTTTTGCTTGGGCCTATCATGAGGCACAATGAAGGGCTGTGCAGAGTGGCTTTTCTATCTCTGGAGCAGGGATGTTGGCATCGTTCCTCTAGTCTGGGAAAGGCCTATGTCAAGTGTCAAGGGAGAGTCCTGAGCAAGCACTAAGCATGCAGCAGAGCTGAGGGCAGCGAGACCCACACCACCAACAACCAACCCAGCAACAGAAATCCACCAGGCTGGAGATATTGCTCAGTGGTTATGGCTGTTGTCTGCAAAGTCTAATGACCTAGGTTCGATTCCCCAGTACCCATGTAAAGCAGAGGAACAAAATGGCACATGCACCCTGAGTTCATTTGCAGCAGTTGGAGGCCCTAGCATGCCCATTCTTTGTCTATTTTATCTTTATCTCTCTCTGCTTGCAGATAAGTAAATATATATTTTTTAAATCTACCTGGGTATAAAGGACCATCACGTGCCACATTGAGGGAGACAGAGTTTTAGACAGTTTGAGAACTTAATATGTGGTCTCAATGCCTTGACCAATGTGAATGAGGTACCACATGCCACACTTTCCATACCTCCTTAGTAGATCTGTTGGTAAACAATTCAGGTTGGGAAGGTTTTTTTGTGGTTTTTGTTTTTGTTTTGTCATGCAAGTTTAAAAAAGTATTACAGCGCATGCTTTTAATCCCAGCACTCGTGAGGCTGAGGTAGGAGGATCGCTGTGAGTTCAAGGCCACCCTGAGACTACATAGTGAATTCCAGGTTAGCCTGGGCTAGAGTGAGACCTCACCTCAAAAATCAAAAACAAACAAACAAAAATGTGAAACAAGTCATTTGGGCTAGGGGTAAAGTCAGCATATAAATTTAAGAACTAGATCCAGAGTCCTTGCTCTACAAACCGTCCAAATGAAAGACGTTTAGATGCTCAGTGGATCTCTTGCAGACATCTGCAGGGAGCACAAGTCAGCAGGTTAGCCGGTCCTGCACAGAAGGATTAGGATCAGAGAAGTCCCTCTCTCCTCAGGTGAGCAGTTCAAGGTGGTAAGTGATGTCTGACTGGAGACAGTGTAGCCAGACACCAATGCAACAGGTAGACATTAGACATCGGATGACAACTCAGACCATCTGATAATCTCACTGCTGACCATCTAGCAATTTTGAACTTCTAAGGGAAAAGCTAATCCCATAGCAAATTCAACAAGCACTTGTTCACTGGCTCTTAGTTGGCAGGCATGACTGGGTGATAGGGTAAAGCTGGAAGGAGGCAGCCAGAAACAAACAAACAAACAAACAAAAAAGCATCCTCAAAATGCTAGCTGTCTTTGAACCATCCACATATGGGGCAATGGTCATAAAACTCCTTTTAAAAATATTTTTAAAAATTATTTAATTATTTAAGAAAGAACAAGACAGATAGAGAGAGAATAGGTGCACCAGGGTCTCTAGCCACTGCAAACAAACTCCAGATGCATGTGACACCTTACACATAGCTTATATGGGTCCTGGGGGATCAAGCCTGGCTCCTTTGGCTTTGCAGGCAAGTGCCTTAACCACTAAGTCATCTCTTCAGCCCAGAACCTTCTTTTTTTGTTCTGTATAGGAAATATGTGATGTGTGTGTGTGTGTGTGTGTGTGTGTGTGTGTGTGTGTGTGTGTGTTTATGCACATTCATAGGTGTATGGTTGTCCATGCACGCATGTGCAGGGAAAGACCAGAGGACAATTCAGGTGTCATCCTCAATTGTGTCATACACAGCTTTCGTGAGACAGGGTCTGTCACTGGCTCAGAGCTCACCAATTAGTCTAGTCTGGCTGGCCAGCAAACTCTGGTGATCTGTCTGTCTCAACCTCCCTATTGGTGGGATGAGGGTCCTACACTAACATGCTTGGCATTTACATAGTTCTGGGGATAGAACTCAGGTTCTCATGCTTAGGAGGCAGGGACTTTATTACAGAGTTATCTGCTAAGTTCCAGAAAATTCTTTTTAATATCAAAGGGTCCTAAAAGGTTTGGTCCTACACTTTAATATGTCCTGGGCAGTCACGGTGAAAGAGAACCTGCAGCCATGGGTTCCGTCCTCCTAGGAATTGAAAAACCTTCCACGTGCTTCACTTTACCCCAAGCTGATGCAAGTTCATTGAAAGAAGACTGACCAAAGAAAGGAAAAGGAGCGGGGAAGCAGAGGAAGAGAAGGAAAAGAGAGCAGAGCAGAGAGGAAGAGGAGGTCAAGTAGAAAAGCAAGTATTGGGTTTCCATGCCATTGCTGTGGAAACAGCCCAGCTGAACAGTTACACCAAATATTCCCACTTCACTTTTCTACTGACAGACTTTTTTGACAGCTTCTACGTTATTCCAAACCAGAAATTAAAATGTACACATAGTTGTCTATTACCGTGAATGCCTCTGGCCTGGCCAGCAGGGCTCACCTTCAGGACAGCAGCAGAAACGTCACCATTAAGTTGACATTCTCCAGTAACATCTTTCTCTTTCTCAACCAAGTGAAACACGGGTTTCTCCGATCCCTGTGGGTTCCTGTCTCTAAGACCACCGTGGCGCTATCACACTTTGCATATTTAAGTTTCCCAAGGGCTAATGTGAATTATCTGCAGAAAACATGCAAATCTTCTCCAGTTTACTAACTTCTCTTCACAGAGATCTCTGGCTACCCTTTGTTCAAAACAGGAGAACTTCTAACGCAGACAAGACTCAGAAAATCCCTTTGGTGCCCAAAGTTCAACCTCTAAATTAACCACAGTGAAAGAGACAAACAAACAGCAAATATTTTCTTATTTTGGGGTCCTCAGCTCTTTTCCCCACATGGCTGCCCAGCCTTGCCTGTACTACCAATACACTCCTTTAATCATATAACCCACCACGTGATGATTTCATGTCCACATGCCGCTCGAGAGTGACCTCTAAAGCTCCATCTGTCCCCCACCTTTGTCGCTCTATTTCTCAGATACCTTTCACATTGGAGTTACTTAAGTATTTGTTGAATTAAAGGAATGAGGTAAGTTAGAGGACGAATCATTTGAACCCTAAAGCCCCCCTGACCAGGGCTTACCTGGAACAACACATCAGCAACAAAGGCTTTACCACCGCCCTCTCCATTGCAAGCATTTCCGGCTCTTGCATTATCTCCCCACCCTCACCCATCTTTGTTTTCATACACAACCCCTAATCAAATGCAGAATGCATGAAAGACGATACGCGTCCCATCGCATGGATTTAGTTTGATGTATTCATGTCAAGCCCGTCTGGACAAGTGGAAAGAGAGCGAAACAGAAGCTGGGAAAATACTGCCAGAAATTCTGTCAACAAATAACTTCAGAGTTTGCTTTCCCATTAGTTCTAACTCCTTTAAGCAAAGTAGCTGTTTCTTTCTCTGGAGGTCAAAGCCCTGGCCCACGCTGGGGGGTGGGGGAGGAGGCGAAGAAAATCCCCAATACAACATTTTTTCATTCTGTGGTCTCAGGAATTAGATTTCTTTCTATTTTTACTAAAAACAACACAGGTTTATGCCTCCTTGTCTTTCTAAATTCATACCCGGAGGTTGGCAATAAGGCTCCACTTGGTAGTTAATAAATCTCAACTAAAATATCAATCACTTCCCATGCTCTCTGCTGTTGTTCTTAAAACCTAAGAACTGTCTCATTATGTTAAGAAAAAGGGACAACTTTCCACACTGAAATGCCAACCAAGGAAAGAAATCCCTGAGAAGCTAATATAATGAAACCAAGGTGGTTTTCTTCAGCACAACCGTATTGCTAAATTGCAGTTTTATGTGATTTCTAGAGCAATTTGCCACTTTCTTGGCACCACCGCTTCATCACTTTCCTTCAGCAACAAAGAGAGGCGGGCCATGGTGACCCGTATATTGGAGCTCTAACGATGTGGGGGGGGGGCACTCTGCAAGTGCAGGAGAGTTAACAATGGGAATTTCAGTGTCCTGTTTAGGCAACACAAACTTGACCATATCTTCTCCTTCCCACAAAGACTCTCCCTTTTCTTCCTCCTGGTATTCTAGAAAACTTTTCATCATTCCATTTTTAGTTTTTTGAAAAAAATGTACTCATTTATTTGAAAGCGATGCAGATGGGGTGGAGTGAAAAGAGAGAGAGTGTGTATGCACACCAGGGCCCCTTGCCACTGCAAGTGAACTTCAGATGCCTGCACCCTTTTTTGCGTCTGGCTTTAAGTGGGTACTGGGGAATTCAACCAGACTCGCTGGCTTTGCAAGCAAGTGCCTTTAACGGCTGAGCCACAAGAGCCTGTTCTACATAACCACATTATACATGACTCCTTGACTTTCTAAGAGGTTCACCTTTCCACCTGTCCAAACATTTCTTCACCACAACAATGAGGTGGCGGGCTGGAGATGTGGCCCAGCAGTTAAAAGCATTTCCTGTGTAAACGTGAGGATGAGGAGGCTTGAGATTGCTGGAGCTCCATCCTCAGGACCCATGGAAATAGCTCGGCTTGACCTGTATCTGTAACCTCAGTCCTGTAGAGAAGGTGGATTGGATAATTGTCAGAGCTCATGACAAAGCAGCAAGTTCCAGGATCAGTAAGAGACTCTGGCTCTGCTGAGAATGGATGGAAGAACAACGGAACGGGACACCTGACATTCCACTTCAGCCAACACAGGTGAGGGAGCACACCTAACCACAAGCCGCTCACACATGCACACACCACACATGGTCACAACACATCACACACACATAGAGAGAGACAACAGGAAATGGAGGCTTAAGGAGATAACATGACAACTTCACTCACTGTCAACATAGGTTGTAGCTACACTCTGGGTAATGGACAGGCATACAGCCAAACATCTTGAACCTCATTTTCCCCATGTCTAAGTGGGAAAATTCCTGCCCTGTGAGTTGTTCCTTACTGTCTCTGCTGGCTTAAAAATAAGAGCCCTTGGGCTGGAGAGACAGCTTAGCAGTTAAGGCACTTGCCTGCAAAGCCAAAGGACCCAGGTTCGATTCCCCAGGACCCACATAAGCCAGATGTGCATGCATCTGGAGTTTATTTGCAGACGGTGAAGGCCCTGGCATGCCCATTCTCTTCCTTATCCTTTCTCTCTCTCTTTTTGCCTCTTTCCAAATCATATAAAAATAAATAACTAACTTAAGATTAAAAAAAAATGTAAGAGCCCCTGGTTCCCAGCTGGCATGCTCTTGCCTTTTTCTCCCCCTGACTTCCTGTTCCACTAACACACACCTCTCCCATGCTTTGTGGCAGGCACCCTTGCCCTGCAACTTCTGACTTCATCCAGTCCTCTGTCCTGCAGGACACTTGGGTTCCCTCCACTGTAAGTCAACCACGATCGCAAGTGACTCATGCGTGTGGAACCTGCTCTATAGACTCTTCCTTTGCCCTAGAGCACAAGGCACAGGCGGGAGCTCCTGTCCCGTGGCGTCGTGTTTGCTCTGCAGCCCACTGCCTCTCCTCTCCAAGTTCTCCAAGACACTTAGAAAAACCTTCTAAATGAGCACACAGTGGCTGGTCAAAGGCAGTCGGTGTTCCTGCGCTTGTTCAGCCTCCTTGTTGAGTCCAGGGGACACACGAATGGCTCAGCAATTCTCCTAGGTCAATTTCTTTCACGACTCTGAAAATGGCTGGTCATGGCTGTGCAGGGCAGCAGTTTCCTGGTGTCTGTCTGAGATTTTTCTCTCTCATTTCAGTGTGAACAAAACAGCTGAGGAAAAGTCACTTCTGGGCTTAGCTCTTTTGGCAAAACAAACCTCCCTTGTGCCCGCCCCCCCCCTCGCCGCCCCCCAGCATTTGCCCTGGATTTGACTTCACCATACTCGGCACTAAGAACAGCAGCTAGACCCTCTTTGAAACCTTATTCACCATGGCCAACAGGGGAAAAAAAAAAAAAGCTGGTGAGATTCCTTTAAAATGCTCTTTAATCTAGCTGGAATGCTATAAATTGCTTCCAGATGTGCACGATTCAAAAGTCAATCAAAGCTATTTATACTGACACTCTACAGTCCAAACAATCTGAAGCCAAATGCCATGTCTCTGCTTCAACAAAGCTATAAATGTCAGTTTTGTTGAATTTGGAAAGGTGTTGAAGAGTTCATGCAAGTTTGAGTTCTTCGTGTTTTTTTTTTTTTTTTTTTTTTTTCGTGAGCCAGCAGTCATTTTGAAAGAAGGGAAATAAAACCGTCACACACACAACCACGGTAAATCCCATCCTCACCTAGTACACCTCTCCTACCTGACCTTGGAAGTGCCGCAAGTCAGAAGACAAAGCTGGTCTTTATGAGACCGAAGCATGGAGCTCTGGAGAAGGATGCCAGAAAAGTCCAGAGAACCTGGCTGGAACCCGGGGCCTCTCGGTGAACGCAGACAGCAGGCGTGCTTGGGAATTGGTTGGCTATGTGGCTTCCTGACACCCGGGCCGTCCCGTAGAGATAGTGCTTGCTGGCGGCTCCGTGCTCAGGAGCTGGTGTGGGCGCACAGCCAGGTGGCTGGTTCTGGGGTTTCATCACCTGAGAGAAGTGACTCTCTTCCATCCCCGTGGCTTTGCACATAGGAGGTCACTGATACATGATGGTGAAAAACATAAATGCTTCCAATAAAAAAAAAAAAAAAAAAAAAAAAAAGGAATTCTGGTTGCTGCTTCTCGGGAACGTCACACATTTCTGTGATAAACAGAGAGGCCTGGGACAGGAGAACACGGAGTTTTGACCACAGTGCTTTGTGGACGGTGGCATAGAGGTGCACTGGAGGGCAGGGTGGGCACTGAGCGCAGGCAGCCTCACAGCAGAGTAAGCGCCCAGTTCCACCCTTTCCTTGTGCACCTGCCGTCAGCACGGGTGTGTGCTTCGTGTCAGGCTGTTGGCATGCATTCCTTTATTTTCATACCCATAGCTGAGACGTCGACGTTTGAAAATGCAATGAATCAGAATTCAAATTTGAAGCCAGAAATGTAAAGTGTTAAGGAATGCAGATCAGCCAATGTCCATCCATCATGGCAGTGTACCTCGGTTCAATGATAGGGAGTTCCCAACATTTACACACAGCGGTTTCATGTACTACCAAGGGTCCTGTGCGAGGCCACGTTATTGCATCTGCTGCTCCTTCCCACAGCTCGCAATTTGGATGCTGGATGTAGTGATGGCTGCAGTCACCAGGGCTCCTGGGCTTTGGGGTAGACCAGTAGTTCCCAGACTCCAGCCTGCAGGCCAGACGCAGCCTCTGCTGTTGTGGAGGGGAGGGGAGGCTCTGGGTGAGCACAGAACTCCTGAGCCGGTGACTCGCAAATCTCGAGTTCCTGTCCCCATTTAACTAGAAACCATGAAACATCCACACAGAGAAGGGTAAATTTTGAAGGATTTATTAAGGGAGAGTTGAGGCCAAGAGGGAAAAGCAGGAAAGCTCTCAGTCCCAAAGAGTAAACTGGGAAACATCAAGCTTGGTTCAGGTCCGTTTATAAAACTGAGGCATCTGATTAGGATGAAACTCACTAACAAGTCTGAACACATGTGAGGATCTTGATCGGTTATTGGGCCCAGGAAGCTCCCCGGCTCCCTGCCACACACACGGGGGCTGAGCCTGGGAAAGTTCTAGGAAGAAGCTGGAGGAAGCAGGAGGCATCTCCTTGCTGTCATCTTAGATGAGACTAGAGTTGTAGTCTGGACAGGGCGGGTAGCACCTCTTTATTTGGAGCTCTGTCTCTAGCTGAGGATCTATATTAAAAAAAAAAAAAAAAAAAAGCTAGGGCTGAAGAGATGGCTTAGCGGCTAAGTGCTTGCCCGTGAAGCCTAAGGATCCCAGTTAGACGCTCGATTCCTCAGGACCCACGTTAGCCAGATGCACAAGGGGGTGCACACGTCTGGAGTTCGTTTGCATGGGCTGGAGGTCCCCCTCTCTCTCTATCTGCCTCTTTCTCTGTCTGTTGCTCTCAAATAAATAAATAAAAATAAACAAAAAGTTTTTTCCCAAAAAGCTACCTGGGGCTAGAGAGATGGTTTAGTGGTTGAGACACTTGCCTTTGAAGCCTAAGGACCCAGGTTTGATTCCCCAGATCCCACATAAGGAAGATGCATAAGGTCTGGAGTTCATTTGCAGTGGCTAGAGGCCTTGGTGTGCCCATTCTCTCTCTAATAAATAAATCAAAATAAAAATTCTTAAAAAGCTACCATGCTCCTGATCTGGAACATGAAAATGAAGCTTTAACGGAATACACCTCACTCTTTCCTTACATATCCGTGTGCAGGCTCCTTCTGTACACACAGCTTAGTCACAGCCTAGGACACAGTCTCCAATTTACAATGGTTGGACTGGGGGTGATAGGAAAGCACCACCCATTCAGAAGGAACTGCACCATGAGGCATGCGATACTCAGCAATACCCTTGAGATGCTGCGGGAGCAGTGAGCTGTGATCACCAGAGCAAGAACCAACCAGTAGCATCAGGCATGGGGCTGCAGTGGCTTAGGCGGATTCAGAGCACTTCAATTCCAGCAGTTCTAGGAGATGACCCTGTCTTTCACAGAGGCACACCTGTGTGAGAGTGGCTTTTCGAGCTAGCCTGCCATTCCCTGTCCTCAAGTGCATCACCACTTCCCTTGAGGTAACTCAGAGAAATGCACCCCCCCCACACACACACACCATTCCCTGAAGCTCAGCTTCTCATTCATGTGTTAGAATAGTTACCTTGAAAGATCGAGAATTTTATTTTATTTTTGAGTGAGAAACAGAGAGAAAAAGGGAAGGGGGGGAGAGTGAGAGAAAATATGAATAGGCACTCCAGGGCCTTTCAGCCACTGTGAATGAACTCCAGATGCATGTGCCCTCTGGTGGCTTATATCTTGCTCATAGCACTGCGTCTGGCTACATGGGACCCAGAGAGTCCAACATGGGTTCTTAGGCTTCACAGACAAGCACCTTAACTGCTAAGCCATCTCTCCAGCCCAAGATTGAGATAATTTTTAAACTTTAAAAAAGTTATTTTATTTTACTTATTTGTTTCAGGGGGAGAGGATGAGCACACTAGGGCCTTCAGCCATTGCAAAAGAACTCCAGACGCATGCGCCACCTTGTACATCTGGCTTGCGTGGGTCCTGGGGAATTGAACCCGGGTCCTTTGGCTTTGCAGGCAAGCGCCTTAATGACTAAGCCATCTCTCCAGCCCACGACTGAGAATTCTTAAGACCAAGTGCATGACAAGGTGTAACTGATGAGCTTCCCATCCCCATCGTCCATCCATGTCTACTTCTTGTCACACACAGCTGGCAGGAGATGTCAAGATTGTCAGGGAGGGTGGTATGCAAAGCAGATGGGGACAGAACTGTGTCTGACATTTCTTTGTTTCAGTAACAATATAGGGATTCTAGAAGTGGGTTAAGTGTTTCAACTCCAACAGGTTTCACTGGGTGTATAAGGGCTGCAACCGTTTACTTTCATTATGGGAAGTAAGAATTATCCCAAGAAATGACACCTCATTTGCTCACTTACAGAACCCCAACACATTGTTGCACTTATACTTTGTGAATTGCTGTGTCTATAGTTGTTGGATAAACTTGCATAAGTCAGTGACTAAACAAAGTTGGGCAGGGGGGGAATCTCTATCATTCCTGCTCCCAGCGACCTCCCTTCCAGCTATGCTCTGCTCGTTTATTTTTCTACCAACACCCTTCGGAAGGATTGTTCCCACACATCCTGACCGATGCCACATATTCTCCAACCACTCTGGGAATAATGCGGCCTTAGTGCTGTCTGAAGTGAAGACTCGTTTGGGAGAAGCATCAGGCCTGATGCGCCGTCTGCTTCCGTTTCAGATCCACATAATCAATGAACATGTCAGTCTCTTCCTGGGCTGGGATTAACTTTACAAACCAACCAGGGATACTTAGCATTTATGCAGCAATTCAACTAATGACTGGAACTGGCTTTGGGAAGATAGTACTGCTGTTAATTTTCACAGCCCCCAGGGACATTAGCTTTTACTGTCTTTGTTTTACCATTCTTGTCTTTGGAATGTGGAAGGTGGAGAAAGACAGTGGGTTAATTAAGATAGATTGGACAGCTCAGAGATTGTGGAAGACTTTTACAACCAGATTTTAAAAAAAATAGTTATTTTTTATTTATTGATTTGACATGAGAGAGAGAGACACACACAGACAGGCAGACAGATGCAATGGGCACACCAGGGCCTTTAGCCACTGTGAACCCCTTAGGAGACTCCACAGCCACTCCAGATGCATGCACCACCATGTGCATCTGGCTTACGCTGGCACTGGGGAATCGAACCTGGCTCCCTATGCTTCAAAGGCAAGTGCCTTAACCGCTGCACCATCTCTCCAGCCTTGCAACTAGATTTTAATGGTGGCTATTGTCGCCAAGACTGACTAGTATTAGCAGCAAAAAAAACCCCCAAAACAAAACAAAACAAAAAAACTAGTAAGTCTATGAATTAGAGCCCTACTAATCATTCTCTGGAGGTAAAGCAAATAACATAAGCTTAATTAATAATCTGTATTTTAACTATAGATCAGCAGATGAGTGTGGGTGTTTAGGGAAGACTATCTTCTAATAGATTTATCATACAAAATTTCTCAGGCTGAATAAATCAATCGAATGACTAGAGTATCAAAAAGTCAAACTTATTAATTCTAGATTAGGCTTCTTGTTTTCAGTTTTTCAGACAAAGAGAAGACATGGAAATATTTGAGAAGTACTGTTCTCACTTGTTCTCTACTGCTACAGTGACAATACAAAAGAAACCAAAGGAGCACAGTGTCAGGATTCTCAGAGAGGCTCATGGAGCAAGTCTGTCTGCAGACAGTTCCCTTCTGAATTCTTCCAGGGGCGGGAGGGAAGGGTCCACAGGTAAGAGGAGATTGGAGGTCAACAAAGTGGACCTATGTACTGTCCACAACCTGCATCCTACCACGTCATTCTTCCCCAACTCTAACCTCATGTAAGAGAAGACAGACGGAGATAGAGGGATATAAATAGATAATAGATAGAAGATAGATAGATAGATAGAAGATAGATAGATAGATAGATAGATAGATAGATAGATAGATAGATAGATAGATAGATGATAGAACAAACAAGTACCTCAGCACACATTTGGAGGTCACAGGACAGCCTCGGGTGTCAATCCTCACCTTCTGCCTTGTTTGAGGAAGGGTCCCTTGTTCACTGCTGCATATACCAGGCTAGCTGGCCTGTGAGCTTGGGTTCTCTGGTCTTTGCCTCCACCTCACCACAGGAGCACTGGGATTACAGGTGTTAGCTATAGAATCTGGCTTATTACCTGGGTTCTAAGGATCCGAACTCAGGAACATGAGCAAGTGTTTTGCCCACTGAGCTGTCTCCTCAGACCCCTTAGCTCTACGTCAAACATCAGAAAATGTACCTGTTCTAAGGTGGAGGAGTTAAGACATTCATTTCCATTAAAACAACCTGCTCTTTGTCTTGGAAAGTTGTGGGAAAGGCTGAGGGCCAGATTCGGGACACATCTTTGCAAGCAAGTGTCTCCTAAGGGGTTCACAGTCTGAGAATTGAGCTTGTGTCAAATGCCACCGAACGAGCTTGAGGATCCTCAGTATAGATTTGGGGTGATTTCAGAAGGAAAAGCAATTCTGCCCCAGGGAATGTGACAATATCTGGACCTATCTTAGTTGTCACAATTTGAGGAAAGAGAGTGTCATGACACCTAGAGATGCCTGGAGCTCACTGGGCTATGTTTCCCAAGGAAGCGTCTCATGCCACGAGTATCAGTCATGCTGGCTTAGGAAGCCCGCTGTGACCCATCAAGACAAAGGGTGATGGTGCCTGGGAAGAGGCTTTCAAAATGAATATCTAAGGATAAGAATGTTTATACAAATTTTCTGTCTCACATCACCTTTGGGAGGGGGAAGGATGTTTGCTTTGTTTTATTAGATTTATTTGGGTTCTAAAATGCACTGAGGACAAAGTTAGAAAAGCAAGCTCGAGGGTCTCTGCTCGTGAGGAACTTAAGGTTAGAGTTACAGATGCTATAAAGGCTCATTTAGTAACTTCAAGACAGCCCCACATGGCCCATGTTAAAGCCAGATCTTCTTCTGGGACCAGTGGTCTCCACAGCTTTCCCAGAAAGCAGAAAGACCACATCAAAGGTACATGACAAAACATCTAATATCCCCTTAGGCACTCTGCAAAATGCTCAGTTTTCCTAGCTCTAACTTATTAACTTTAATGGTTGACAGGAAGAGACAGAAGAAAATGTAGTATAAATTATAAAGCTCAACTGAGTTAACCCTCAGAACTGGTAGCTCCATAAAGACATTAGCAACATTTTTCACATCGTTATTTAAAAAGATCATGAATATAGTTCTTAACCAAAATCAAAGCTACAGAAAGATAGATAATTAAATTCTGGTATGGCCCATGTTATGTCGCTTTTAATTTCAGAATTACATACCTAACCTCTTGCATACCCTAACCTTAGGATAGCTTTAAAAATAGGTAGGTGAATTTTATTTAAAATCTATGAGTAGTCCATAACTAGCATTTCTGGCTTCAATGTGTCTGGACAGGGTCTAAAACACAAGTTCAACCATAGTGTTTTCTTCTCTTCCCAGTCCTCTACCTTGCATGCAGAAGGTAATGATTATTTTCCAGTAACATAAGAATAGAAAACGTATTGACCAGTATGCAATCTACCTGATCTCCCCGCATGACTCCATTCTCAGCACCGAAAGCTCCATCTGAAGGCGTGAGAGATCTGTCTCTCCGAGGAATAGAGGGCTCTCCCGCTACACTGTAGCTAAAGGGCGCAATTTGCCTCATGTGACCCTATTTGCCACACACCCCCAAAATTCAGTGGCCCCGTCTCGTTCATCACTAAGCATGGCATGTTTTCTGGGGCCCAGTGTCTGTGGAAACTAAGAGCAAGTACCTGACTTCTGACTTCTGTCCCATGCTAATTTTCCTTTTCCCATTTGGATGACACAGTAGTGTGGCCCTCACTGCCCGGTCCTAAGATGGAAAGGGGCCCTGCTGTGCTTCACGTGACTTATGCGCTGGTTCATGGGCATGGGTGCCTCTGAGGACTATCGTTAATACACACCGGTTTCCTGCAGTGCTAAGTGGTTTTACTTTCCAGGTGTCAGGAAAGGGTTGAGAAATGAGTGAGGTTCCTCTGGAAAAGAAAGACTCCCACCAACTACACATTTGCTCCAACAGAGGAGACTCATTAGCAAAGACCCAGGAAAAGGTTCTTGTGAGGCACAAACCTACAAACAAAACTTAGAATGGACTCCCACCTCAGTCGGTGTGAAGCAGCTATGCAAGTCAGAGTTGGGCCAAGCTGGAGACCAACCAGCTCGTCTAACCTACTGACCCTCGGGATGGTGGGCTTTGTTTCTATTGAGAAAATGGCCATCAGTCCCGTGACTCTTCGTTCCTCAGTGCTGGGCTCCGGTTATGTGAGAGGTGAAGAGATATACATCCATGGAGAAAGCTCAGGGACGTGTGTAAGGGGGTTGGTTTGAAGAGCAGATTGGGAACAAGTATTCTCCAAGGCTGTTTGCTCCCTTGGAAAATGCCCTCTTTGTCAAATAGAAATGATCAGTGCTGGGCTGGAGAGATGACTCAGTGGTTAAAGACACTTGCTTGCAAAGCCTGACAGTCTGTGTTCAATTGCCCAGTGCTCATGTTAATTGAGCCAGATGCACAAAGTGGCACATGCGTATGGAGTTGGCTTACAGTAACGGGAGGCCCTGGTATGCCAATATACCCTCCTATCTTTATATCTATATGAAATAAAAATAATAAATAAAAAATAAATAAATGGTCAGTGGTAGTTAGAGGACCATCAAGGCTAGTGATGCCCGTAGGCAAGGACTTAGGCACGGGGGAACCAAGACCATTCCAGCTAATCTACTTGTTAGGCAGAGAGGTGGACGTGAGGGCAACAAGGAAACTGCAGCTGGATCTTGGAAGCTGGGTCTCCTGATGTTCAGAACACCCTTTTGCCAGCAAAAGTCTTTGAAGGTGCCATTAAGGTCCATCTGCTATATCAGAAACCAAGGAACCAGGGCCACACATGTGCTCCAAAAGACCTCAGCTTCGTTGTAATATGCTTTTGCATTGTGGTTTTGAATCCCCCTCTTGTGGGCATTTCAAATTATCTAAAGAAGTGTCCGCAAAGGGAGAGGAGAGAAAGAAGGATCACCTTACCTCCTGACTATGCCACCCACCTCAGGAATATTCATAAACATTTGTAACCATGCACAACCCAGACCTCAGTGGGCTGCTACCCATGCAGACCAGGCCATTCCAATCTCCTCTGGAATGTTCTGCACTTTGTGCTTGGCTTCATAAACTTCTGCCTCCACTCTCCAAGTCTCAGCAGAGTCCTCTGTTTGGAGAAGACAGGAACTGAGGGGAAATTTGCATCTGGTAACAGAAGGGTGTGTCCTTGCACTTTTCAGTGCAGCCCCCAAAGTGTCCCATCCCCAGGCTGTCGTGAGGACACACACGCCTGGGTCCTCCAGGGCCAGCTCCGTCCTGCAGGCTGGTGCTGCAGGAGAGCAAGAGCGCGGCCGGCTGGCGTGAGAACTGGCAAGGTCAGGCACGTTCAAGCCACTTCTTCCACAGAGCGCTTCTAGAACACAGGAGGATATTCCTCAGAGCTTTTCTACAAAGCTTCAGGACTTCAAAGACACAGACCAAACACTAACGGTTCCATTAAACACAGGAGGAGAGGGCGCGGTCGAACTTTTGACGTCTAGGTTCAGTGGCTCTCTGGCGGTATAGGGGTCAAAGCTAGTGTGCTGGCCATGTCAGCAAGGTCTCTCTACAATTGCACTACATCAGCAGCCCCAATAGCTACATTCTTGACCCCCGTTTCCCCTCCCAGCTACCTTTTCTCCTAACACATTTAAGAGCACAAAACCATCCTTTCTCACCATTCCTCCTTCAAAAATCACTGCCTTCCAAACTGATGTGTTTTTAGAAATATTTTATTATTTATTTACTTATGAGTCAAGAGGAAGATGGAGAGAAAAAGGAGGAGGAGAGAGAGAACGGGTGCAGCAGGGCTTCTAGCCATGTGCCACCTTGTGCACCTGGTTTACATGGGTCCTAGGGAATCAAACCTGAGTCCTTTAGCTTTGCATGCAAGTGCCTTAACCATTAAGATATCTCTCCAGCCCTTTTAAAAAAGTATTTTGGTGTGTTTTTATCAGTTTGTTTACCTCTCTCCAACCCCAGAGGGAATTATGAAAATCCTCCCTTTTGGACAATATTTTGGCATGAAATCTGCCCCTTGCCATGTGTACCTCATCAAGTCTTCATGGGGCAGGTGAGTGTAAAGTCAGAAATACACTTCTAGAAAGATCCCACCTAAGCCTGACCCTGCTCCTCCAGAGCCTTGTCTCAGAGAAGCCCTGGCCTAGAACACGGGGAGAGAAGAGAAAACTAACCGTCACTGCACATGTGACCGATGCCAAACCTGCCTTGAGGCCTTGCTAAGGCACAGATTGTTGGGCCCCCATGTAACTCATTGAGCAGGTCTGAGGGGAAACTGCATTTCTACCTTATGTCCAGTTACAGCCAATGCTAAGAAAAGCATGTCATCAAAACCAGAAAAAGGCCTGGAGAGATGGCTTAGAGGTTAAGGCACTTGACTGTGAAGCCTAAGGACACAGGTTCAATCCCTGCATACCCACGTGAGCCAGATGCAAAAAATTGGCTCATGTGTCTGGAGTTGTTTGCAGTGGCTGAAGCCCTCATTCTCATTCCCCCCCCCCCTTTCTCTCTCTCTGAAATAAATAAATAAAATATTTCATTAAAAAAAAAAAAAAACAGAACAAAATGTTGCCATGCACTTGGTCTTAGATTCCAAAGAAGTGCATGTTCACCAGAACCTCTTAGAATGGCATTAAGTGCTATTCACAGAAGAGTTCAAAAAAAACCCCAGGGCAGTTAAAATCTCCTGCTTTGTTTCTGCAGAGTCTGGGATTCACAAAACTCTGTTTTGTTTTTTTTTTAAATGTCCTAGTCAAAATGAAGCAAGGCTGGACTTTCACCCTCAAACCAAGTAGAAACATTTGGGGTTGCACGTGGACATGGGTGGCTTGGAGTTGCAGCTGAACTCAGGTCATAGGGGGAAAAGAGAACTCTGAAGGAAGTCTGCTTATGATTGAACTGTATGTAGCAGACAGCCTCACGTTGCTCTGATGAACCTCCAAACCAGGCCCAGTTATGGGAGGAAGGGAATCTCTTTGAAGCTTATAGATTCCAGGGAAAATTCCATAATGGCAGAAGCTGGTCCCCTTTCACAGATCCAAACAGGAAGAAAAGCCACCACCCACAGCCAGTGAGCACACTGCAGGAGCTCCAGGCAAAGCTCAAGTACTTTGCATATCTTTAGACTGGAATCCAAAGTCCACCCCCGCACTTTAGGGCTGGACCCTGGGACTTCCCCACAGTGACACCTCCTCTAGCCAGGCGGCTGGATCTAAATTAAAAGCTTTAACAAACTCCTGAAAGTATTGGGGGACATCCATTCAAACAGCCACACTGTATCTTTTTATTAAATATATATATATATATTTTATTTATTTGAGAGAGAGAGAGAGAATATGGGCACACGAGAGCCTCCAGCCACTGCAAACAAGTGCCAGATGCAAATGCCATCTTGTGTATCTGGCTTTATGTGGGTCCTGGGGAATAGAACCTGGGTCTTTTGGCTTTGCAGGCAAGTGTCTTAACCACTAAGCCATCTCTCCAGCCCAACACACTGTATCTTTTCAGAATGTGTCTTTTCTGGGTGATTGTCATATGGGACAGACAAACACACACCCAAGTTATGGATTCCTTTTCTGGATTAGCTTCTGGAGACAGAGAAATGTGCTTGATCTCAGAACAGATCCCTTGAAAAGCCCTAGCGTGGGGATGCACTCTCGCTGGGCTCCCCGCTCCGTGCTCCAGACCACCCAGCGTGTTGGGTGCAGCCGAGTGAGGATTTCAGACCTCCCAACCCCAGGCCTCTCTCTTCCCCAGTGCTGCCCATGTTCTCAGCCTTATGAAAGGCCCCTCCCTCTGTATATTCCCGTCTTCTCCCACTCCTGCCCGTTGAATACCTCGAGCTGAGTTTCTGCATACTGTGGCAATCGCCACACTGCACACCCAGTGGGCTGACTCTTTGTCATTTCTGCGTTAGCCATTTTTCTTTCTACCCACAAGGACAGCTTTCTTTCTTTCTTTTTAAATATTTTAATTTATTTATTTGAGAGAGGGAAAGAGGAAGAGAGAGAGAGAAAGAATGGGTGTTCCAGGGCTTCCAGCCATTGCACATGAACTCCAGATGCATGCACCACCTTGTGCATCTGGCTTATGTGGGTCCTGGGGAATTGAACCAAGGTCCTTTGGCTTTGCACGCAAGTGCCTTAAATGCTAAGGCATCTCTCCAGCCTAAGGACAGCTGTCTTAAGGTAACCCAACTGGAGGATCCTGAGGTCCTCAAGTGCCCGTTATCAAATTCTCAGGAACTTCACCGGTCCATTATTAAATGCATCTCTTATTAAAAATGGGACACTATATGCTTACATGACAGTAATTGATATTAGTAAGAAAAATATAAACTAGAGCTCATTCTTTTCCTAATGATTTTACTCCATGTTCCTATCACCTCTGTCCTTGAGGACATTTATATCAGTGGATGTGACAGGTGAGACTGCTGTGTGCTTCAACTGCAGCCTTCTTCCCAGGTCTTCACTCAGTGATGTCATGTTGGTAACATGACATTAGCCATGGTGGCAGTCAGTCACAGGTGCTGGGCAATTGCTGCAACTAAGGACTTTTCTCTCTGCAAAGATGCTTGTTAAGATTTAACAGCCCATCACTTGTCATAGCTGAATAGCATCAAACTTATATGCCAAAGTTCTCATCCCCAATATTGGATAATGTACTATCTATGGGGCCAGGACCTTTGAAGAGGTTATTAAAATTAAATAAATTCCTATGAATGGGGTCCTAATATAATCCAGCTAACATCATTAATTAAGAAATCTGGACACATAGAGTGACAGCAGAGAAAGTCACAAAGGTCACAGGAGGACATGGTGAGAAGGGGACATCTGTCAACTACCTCAGACACAAAACCTGACAACACCTTGACCTTGTACTTGGCCCCTCCACAGCTGTGATGAAAACATGTGCCCATCTGAGGGACGTAGTTATATTAACCCTGGCCAGATAATATGCCACTCTCTCTGAGTTTTCTCACATAGAAACCCTTGATTTCTGTATTCCTAACACCCCATTTTCACATCTGGGGGACTTACTTACACTAGCCCTAGCCAGCCCACAAACCACTCTATTTGGATCTTCTCACATAGAAACTCTTGATTTTTAGATTCCTAACACCCCATTCTCATATACCACAACTTCATTCAATGGTGCAGTTGTGTAAGAAGGTCCTTATATTTTCACAATTTAAATTTGTTGTATGTTAATCTTACATTCCATCTACTTGTATGTGGTAGTTTGAATCAGGTGTCCCCCCATGATAAACTCATGTGTTCTGAATGCTTAGCTGTCAGCAAGTTGGGAAGCGGAGCCTTGCTGGAGGAGGTGTGTTGTTGGAGGCGTGTTTAGGGCTGGTATAGAAAACTCCCTTTTGTTATAATTTGAGTCACACTTCTGCTGCTATTTTCCATCTGCTGTGGCAGAGGTGACGTCCAGCCTCTGCTCATGCCATGTTTTCCCATGCCATCATGGAGCTTCCCCTCAAGACTGTAAGCCAGAATAAATCCCTCCTTCCATCAGCTGGTTTTGGTCTGGTGTTTTGTACCATTAATGAGAAGGTAACTACAGCACTGTACACTGGTTCTGACAGTGTGGATTACCAGTCTTCATATTTTGGGATTACAGCCATTAGATTGAAGCATGGAAAATTACTGACATCTGACCAGTTTTTTTTTTTTTTGTTGTTGTTTTTTTTTTTTTGAGCTATAAAACTGATCATTTCATCAGGTTCAATCTCAAAGGCTTTAGAAAGGTAGCTTGGGATTTTCCTCATAATTGTTATTTTTGTAGTCGGTTTGTCTACTGAGGCTTATGGGCTTCATATAGGCCGAAAGTGTTATTTGTTTCACAAGGTGTCACTGAGCTCTTGCCCATAAACAAGATAAGCACATGCTGTAAGAACTGTGAGCCTGCAGACTTCCTTATGACGTGTGGGCTGTGTCTCTCTGAGCATTTGGTTTCCCAAGCTGGCACATCTCTCCCGACATCCTGTGTCCTACCCAGGCCACCTCACTCTGGCACCTGCCCTGTCCTGGGAATGTCTGTGCATGTAACTGTAGTTTATAGCTCCTACTCCATCTTTCTGCTTCCCCGGTCAGCTGCACAGTGCTTCAGCCTGTTGGGCTACTTACAAAGAGAAATGATGAATCACCAGGGGTCAAGATTGCAAGCCTAGGAAGATGAGCTCCTGGGGCTGAGCAAAATCCTGCGGAGGTGAGCGTGGTATGATAGAGTCGTTGCGTGACATTTGCAGACAAGTCAAAGGGAGAAAGGCTCTGAGACTCAAAATCAATTGGTATCGAAGTTACTAATGAAATAATTTGCTGATGCCTCCCACCAGCACTGAACACAATTGAATAAATAATTTGAACTTGAAGTTCATGTTGGAGTGCTGTGTCACTAACAAGGCATAATGGCTGCATTTCAGGACAACATCAAAGGAGGAACATGGAATATGGAGTCTTTATTCTGAATGCTTAGATCTTGTCTGGGCAGATATTTTCTCTAACCAATTTTTTTTTTTTTAATTTCAAGATTTCATTTAATTTCTTATCTCACTGCAGCTGAAATTGCCGTCTAATGGCTTTCTCGTCTGTTAGTGTGGTGCTGTTCCCACCATTTAGGGACTAGTTCAGGTTGCTTTATTGATAAGAAACTATCCTAGAGCTCTTATCTGCAAAGAAGATAAATAGAAATTGATCTCCAAGGCGCCATTTGTTGCCTAATTAATGTTCATGAGAGTCTCTATAATTACTCTCAGATGTTATTACTTTTAATCATGTCAGTTTATATGGATTAAAAGGTACGACACTATTGTATCTCCACAGCCCCAATGTTGGGGCAATACACACTAGGAAAACTTCTGAAGTGTTCTGATGGTTTTATTGACTAATAATAAGTGACACCAAGCAACTCACTGCAGTTGGCTGTATACAACACAAAATGTCAAGATTGACTTTAAGAAAAGCATAATTGTGCAGTGCTTTTGAGGCTTCAAAGAAAACTCTAAATAGATTTTGTACATTTCTGTGTTTTAATTATTTTCACATTTCTAATCTGAGGGTCTGGGGTTGGGGTGTTAAGGGGCTTGCTGGAGAGCATGGTCCAGGGCAAGTTAATGAGAGAAGCATCAGATATTGGGAGCTGCGACACCTTAGGGATTATCTAAAGGCATTTCCCTCATTTTGCAGAGGCAGAAACTGCAGGCTGGAGGGAAAACAGAGAGCTCTCTGGTAATGCAACACTCATGGCAAACCTGACTGTGACAGCCACATTGCACACCCACTCATTCACACGCTCACACTCAGGCGTATCTTCCACCTACCATACAAACACCTACATAGATGGGTTTCTGCACAATTCCTCTCAATGAATCCCCCTGGGTCTCGATAATAGTGCTGCCATGCTAACAACTTCTGATAGGGTTTCTCACCACTGAGGCTTCCCTGGGGAATGTCACCTAGAGCCAGCTCACCCTCTTCCAGCACCTTTCACCACCAAGCTGAAACGTCCCTTCGAAACTGTAGCCTGGAAATAAACCCTGCCCTTCCATAAGCTGCCTCTGCCTGGGCGTTAAGGTCCCAGCACTGGAAGGAAACTGCCGCACCAGTGCTGTGCTGGGACTGTGACCGCTCTGTCCTCACATGGCTATGGAGCCCAGGCCAGTCCCCAAGGCTTGGCAGAAGAAAGTTACAAATCCAGGTAGTGGTGACTGCCAACTACAGACATCCAGACCCAGGCAGCCCACCAGGCATGCAAGGGCCTCCTTACCGGGTTCTGCAACCGCCCTCTTTCAAGTGCAGTTAGAACTACGCCAAGATATATTATGTGCTCAACAGGGAGGTTAGCGTGGGTTAGCATGGGGCAGCTGAAAGCTTATAAAGGAAATGTGGACTCTGTCAGGACAGGTAAAAAGACTCTTTTCCTCCCTTTCTTCCTTCCTTTTCCTTGCTTCCTTTTCCTTCATTTCTTTCTTCCTTCTTTCCTTCCCTCCCTTCCTTTCTGCTTCACTTCTTTCTTTTTTCATTTATTGATATTTTGATATTTAAAAAAATATTTTATTTATTTATTTGAGAGAGGCAGAGAGAGACAGAGAGAAAGAGAGAGAAGGGGGAGAGAATGGCATATCAAGGCCTCTAGCCACTGCAAACAAATTCCAGACACATGCACCACCTTGTACATCTGGCTTATGTGGGTACTGGTGAATCGAACCTGTGTCCTTAAGCTTCACAGGCAAGAGCCTTAACTACTAAGCCATCTCTCCAGCCCCTTATTTAGATATTTTCTAAAAAGTCTTGCTATGTATCTCTGGTAGATACAGTGCCACATAGTTCAGGACGGTCTTGAACGCACAACAATCTATCTGCCTCAGCCTCCCAAGTGCTATTGGGTTATGTAACACCACACCTGGCTGCAGCAAATCCGTTAGGAAAACAGTTTGACAATACCCAGTAGTGATGGACATGCATATGCTCTGACGCAGCAGTCCTGTTCCCGCCAATTCCATATATCCACCAAGCCGGGCGTGGTGGCACATGCATATAATCCCAGCACTTGGGAGGCAGAGGTAGGAGGATCACTGTGAGTTCAAGGCCAGGCTGAGACTACATAGTGAATTCCAGGTCAGCCTGGGCTAGAGTGAGACCCTACCCCATACGCCCACCGTACACACATTTTCAAAAGACACTGGAGCGTTATTTAGAATGGAAAAAAGACAGAGGCCACATCACTAACAGCAGAAGGGAAAGAGGAGCTCACTTGGGATTGGTTGTTTAACTACACATATATTACACTTTCAAAAAAATTCCAACCCTGGACTGGAGAGATAGTTTTGAGGTTAAAGCACTTGCCTGCAAAGCCTAATGACCTGGGTTCAATTGCCCAGTACCCACACAAAGCCAGATGCACAAAGTGACACATGTGTTCGGAGCTCTTTTGCAGTGGCTAGAGACCTCAGTGTGCCCATTCTCTCTCTCTTTGTTTGCAAATAAAATAAATAAAATATTCCAAAAAATCTCAACCCCTGTTGGTTCTGACAGGAACCAATACTCATTCTTTATGGTGCACGTCTCTCTTGAGATTTTACCACTGCTTGGTATCATTGCTTGACTGACACTTCTGATGCCCTCTAGAGTCTGTACAGGAAGCCCCAGGAGGGCAGGACACTCAGTGTTTAATAATTATCACTCCTCAGTGCCTAACCTGTATCAAATAAACACAAATCAAAATGAATGAGTGCACATGTTTGCATCTCCTAGATGTAAATATCTGGCTAGTGGGTGGTACAGCCCTGCTTTGGAAGTGGGAAACATGAAGGGCTGCCCCTGACTCACGTGCCAGCACGCATCTGGAAGCCCAGCTCACATGGGGCTGAGGGAGAGCTGGACCTACGTCAGTTTGGCTCACCACTGTTTTGTTTTCTTTTTCTTTCTTTCTTTCTTTTTTTTTTTTTTGCCACTCACGACGCTGCTGTGGACTTTTCAGGCTCTCAATGTTTTGAATTGTTTTTTTGAGCACAAGTGAATACATACTAAATCAGACCAAGCAGCGTTCCAGTGTGCAATGCTCTCCAGTGAACCAAAGCAGCGAGCTGAGCTGTTTGACTTGATGTCTGCATCCTGGTCCCTAGATCTCCAGGGCACTGGACCCTCTCCACAGTTCCCAGTCTTTGCTTCTGCATCTCCTCGCCCGCTCCATCCCGCCTCCTGTGATCTTCCAGCTTCTCCAGTGAGCTCTGGGGCTGCTTCGTGGTTCACAAGCCAAAATCTTTAGACATTCTGACCTCACTGGAGACATAGGCAAGGACCTGATTTCCAGTGATGAGTCTGCAAATGAATCTATTTTCCAAACTAGAAAATATTTTTTGACTGACTCAAATATAGAAACTTTTTGATATGAAGATGAATGAAAGAAATATTTAGCATAATTATTCTTACTTTAAGGTATAGAGTTTCCTTGCATTGATATCATACCAAAATATCTACCCTTCCTCATTCAAAGCATTGCCTCTTTCCCAAGGAAAGAACCACACATTCACCATCCAGAAATGTTCTAGAATGTGTCACTTAAAAAAAAAAGATTAAAAAATATTTTATTTATTTATTTGCAAGCAGAGAGAGGCAGAGACATGAGAGACAGAGAAAATGGGTGCACCAGGGACTCCAGCCACTGCAAACTAACTCCAGATTCATGATTCATGTGCCACCATGTGCATCTGTTTTTTTTTTTTTTTTTTACATGGGTACTGGAGAATCAAATGTGGGTTGTTAAACTTTGCAGGCAAATGCCTTAACTGCTGAGCCATCTCCAGTCCCTAAAAAGATTTTAATTTAATTAATGTAATTATTTTAGGAGAGAGAGAGGGAGAGTAGGCATATCTGGGTCTCCAGCCACTGCAAATGAACTCCAGATGCATGTACCACCTTGTGCATTTGTCTTATGTGGGTCTTGGGGAATCGAACCTGGGTCTTTAGGCTTTGCAGGCAACTGCCTTAACCACTAAGTTATCACTCCAGCCCTAGAATGTGTGCCTTTATCTCCAGCTGAGATCCTGCACTTTTCACACTGGAACTTTCAAGTCAAGCCTCAAGCGCTCAGTGGCAAAATTTTAGGAACCGAGACTTGCCTACTTATCCTCTAGGTCAGAGGGACCCAACATTAAGACGCAGTGTGGCTGCGTGAAGCCTGCGGACTGCAGGTTGGACAGATGTTAATATGTGTATAGCATAAGCCTTTGCATCGTTTTTGAAGGTGATATTTCAATGCCTGTATCCAATGAAATCCAACACCGTGTGCAATCTTGCAATCTCCCTCCTTTTAAAAGAGTCCTTCTCACAGGACTAGTGTTCATAACCAGAATCAGCAGAGGGGATATGAGCCTCTTTCCTTCAAACAGGAGTCTTTTTAAAAATACTTCATTTATTTATTAACAAGCAAAGGGAGAGAGAGAGATAGTACAGATAGATACAGAGAGAAAGGGTGTACCATGGCCTTCTGCCACTGCAAATGTACTCATCTGGCTTTACGTGGGTACTGGGGAATTGAACCTGTGATGTCAAGCTTTGCAAGCAAGCACCTTAACCACTGAACAATCTCTCCAGCCCCAAACAGAATTGTTGATTATTCAAAGAGCTACTGTGAAACTGTGATTACCCATAAGATGCTTGATTGAATTTGAATATCAGCTTGTACCTTACACTGTGGGGACTCACTTGTGGCAAAATCCCCAGCTTAGATTCACCCCTGTAAGGAGTGGTTAGTCTCTTCTTGTCAACGTGACAGGATTTAGAGTCCCCATGGAGACAAATCTCTGGCAATGTCTGTGAGGTGCTTTCTAGATTAGGTTAATAGGGACAGGAGAGCCCATCCTACTTGGGCAGTGTCGTACAGTGGGCTGGATCCCTGGCTAAAGGACAAGGAACAGCAGTGTTCATGGCTCTGCTTCCTGGTGGCAGGTGTGATGCCACCAGCTGCTTCATGCTCCTGCCTCCACGCCTCTCTGTGCTGATGGGCTGAAACCTCAAACTGTAAGACAGAATCAACCCTTCCCTCCTGTGATGGTTTGAATGTGAATGTATTTCCCCCACAGCTTGGGGTATTTTTTTAAGTTCATATAATTTAAAAAAATATTTATTTATTTATTTATTTATTTATTTGGGGGGGGAGGCAGAAAGAAAGAAAATGGTTGTCCCAGTGCCTCTAGCCACTGCAAATAAACTCCACATGCATGTGCTACCTAGTGCCTTTGGCTTATGTGGGTCCTGGGGAATTGAACCTGGGTCCTTAGGCTTCACAGGAAAGCAAAGCCTTCTTTTCAGCCCCACCCTGAGGTATTTTTTTTTTAAATTTTTATTTATTTATTTGAGAGCGACAGATACAGAGAGAAAGACAGGTAGAGGGAGAGAGAGAGAATGGGCGCACCAGGGCTTCCAGCCTCTGCAAACGAACTCCAGACGCGTGCGCCCCCTTGTGCATCTGGCTAACGTGGAACCTGGGGAACCGAGCCTCGAACCGGGGCCCTTAGGCTTCACAGGCAAGCGCTTAACCACTAAGCCATCTCTCCAGCCCAGCCTGAGGTATTTTTGATTAAGCTTGCAACTGAGGTCTCCAGCAACCTTCTGGAGGAGGTGTCGCTGGGTGGAGGGAATCTTAAGCCCAGTCCTAAGGTGTATGGAGAGCAGCTGGAGCTCTGGCTGTTTCATGGCGTGTCTTAGCTACCCATCTATGGAAGGGAGCCAGATTCTTCCACCATTGATGGTGTTCCCCTAAATTCTGTAAGCCTGAAATCAACCATTTCCTCCCATGAGCTGTTTCTGGATGTTTGTCCAGTAATGAGATGGAAACCGCAACATTTACTTAGCTTGCTTCTGGTTAGGTGTTTGGTCACAGCAACAAGACAGTAATCAAGACAGCCGGATTCTCCCTGGAGCTGGAGAAGCTCCCCGGTGAGAGAGCGGTGCAGGAACCACGTGACCGGTGCAGCGGGGCTCAGTGGAGGCTGGTTATCTCTTCAGCCTCATGTCTGGATTTTGTACTCTGCTCTGGTGAAGCAAGCCATCTGTGGTGGTTGGATTCAGGTGACCCCATAAACTTAGGTGTTTTGAATACTAGGTTCCCAGCTGATAGAGATTTGGGAATTAACGCCTCCTGGAGGCAGTGTATTGTTGGGGGCGGGCTTATATAGTCAGTTTCCCCTTGTGAGTGTCTGGCACTCTCCCCTGTTCCTGTTGTCCCCCTGATGTTGGGTGGTGTCCCAGCCCTGAGGTTGAGTGAGCATGGGTTGATGTCCACCCTCTGCTCATGCCATAGGTTTCCCCTGCCATTGTGGAGCTTTCCCTCGAGTGTATAAGCCAAAGCTAAATCCTCTTTTCCCCCAAAGCTGCTCTTGGTCGGGTGATTCCTGCCAGCAATGTGAACCTGATGTAACCCCACATGGAATGACATCACAAATCCCAAGAGTGACAGAGGCTTAGCCCATCCAGCGTTGGTCCCGTGTGCCAGGTCACGCAGCTTTCCAAAACCCTCTGCCCTTCTCCTGATGCCTTGCTCCTGAACGTGGAAGGAATCACCAGCCTGTGCCTCAACTTCTTCCATGCCCTGGCAACAGAGGAGGAGGAAGACAAGCCCCCGCCCGTCTGTCTTCTGAGAGCTCCGAGGTTTGGTTATTGTCTGCGCTTTTCTCTTCAGAGACTCGGATACAAAGCTTTGATATTCAGATTCGCAGCACATGATGTATTCATGCAAATTAAGTGTTCTGAACCTTGAGCTGCAAAGACTTATTTTTAGAAGGATATAAACCTATGAAGAAAAAAAATAATTCAGGGAACCTGGTGTCGCTGGAAACTTCCCTACACATGGATTTCCTGTGGCCATACCTACCTGTACTGCTGTTTCCTTCTGAGCTTCCCTTCCTCCATTATGTCTGTCACACCACCTTCTTTATTTCTTAAGGGCCTCTCTAACCACTAATGGTGGCTTTTTTTGCTCCTTATTTTTATTTCTTGAAATTCAGTTGTGCTCAAATGTAGCTTTAAATTTGATTAAACACCTTTAAAGTGTTTGGAAATAAATAGCCAACATACTCAAAGATACCTGGCATGAAAATTCTTTCTTCCAAGCCCGGAGTACACTGCTCCCATGAGACCCTCATGGGAGCTCTATGGTGATCACGCAAAGGGAAGTCCCAAGAGTCACCTCTCAGTGGAGACTACTGAACTATGAAACTGCTTAATATTTGAACAAGGTCTGGTCTCCGTCTTTTTAGAGCTTAAAAAGAATCCCTTTAAGACACTCATAGTGAGAATGTGCTTCCCTCCGCGTCTCTGAGGTGAAAGTGTGGCTGCAGTGTCATCTCTGGAACGAGATGTTGCAGGAGAAATGATAGAGCTGGAAATCATATTTCAGTGCTAGGGCCAGAAAAGTAGCATCCATCACTCAGAAATGTGATTTTCTTAAATTTTTATTTGTTATTTATTTACAAGGAGAGAGAGAGAGAGAGAGAGATTGAGAGAGAGAGAATGCGCCATTACTGACAAACTTCAGATGCATGTGCCACTTTGTGCATCTGTCTTTACATGGGTACTAGAGAATCAAACCCAAACCATCAGGCTTTGCAAGCAAGCACCTTGCACCACTGAGCCATCTTTTCAGCTCCCAAGAATGTTATTTAAAGGCAGTATAATGGAGGTAGCACCCATAGGCTGGATGGAATCCTATTTTTTGTAATTTTGTAATTTTATTAGCAAGCGCTAGCCTCGACAAGCTGGCTGTCCAGGTGACCCGGTCACAGAGTGAGAGATACCTGGATTTATACGGGATGCTTTTCTAATGACAGACACTTTTAACATTTTAAACGAGTGATTTGCTCATGTGTCCTGGCTTTCAAAAGGTAGAATGTCTTTTAACAATTGCCTATTGTTAGTGACAGCTCTCAAAGGGAGAAACAGTTGCAAGAAAGGAGCTGTCTTGTAAGCACTGAGATTCCGAGGCTTATTGTTGAGATAATAACATTCTTGACAACTTTTAAAAATAATCCTTTTAAGCTGATTGGCCCTCCTCCCCACCCACCACTATGTTTGACCCCAGCCTGTAACATCCAGATCAATAGCTAGACTTCTGACTATGAGAGGCCAGAGGGAAGAATTATCATTCTGCTTTTCTTTTCTTTCTTTCTTTCTTTTTTTTTTTTTTTGGTAACAATGCACCTAACTACCTCTGCTGCAGAAATCTGGCTTGACTAGATTTGCTATGCTTGGTACAATCTGTTTGTTCTGTTGCAAACATACACCTGTGTTTGGAATTGTTAAGTCGTCCATCCAGTTAAGCAATGCAAAGTGGACTCTGCAAAGCTTCCAGCACCTACCTCTATCCACGTGTCTGCATTGGAGCTGCTAGCACAAAATACCACACGGGTACCTTACATGCAACAGAAACGTGTTCATTAGCTCTGGGAGGGCCAAGACCGTGGTGTGGGAGAGCTTGCTGTCTGCTTCCTCGTTCACGGTGTCTACCTGTTGCACGCTCACAGGGCACAGTGGAAAAGCAGGCTCCCGCAGGTCTTTATGACGGATGAGCTAATCCCATATGGCACAGTCACCTCTCAAAGACCTCGTGTGTTAACTAACGCATTACTTTGTGAATTAAGTTTCAAAATGTGTCTTTGGGGGAAACACAGATATCCTGACCATGTTAAGTAAAGGATGAACTTCCGTCCTGTGACCTTCCTTTCAAAAGTGAAGTGACTGACTCCATCCCACGGCACTAAGTTCACCAGTATGCACTATGGGTGCCTTCTAGTCTCACCAACAGAGTTTCGGCTGGCACAGTATTAACAGGCTGTTGTCCTGTTTTGGCCTTACCTCCTGCCATGTAGGGATTCATCTCGAAACACTAAGTTATTTGATCAAACAGCTGAAGTCGAGAGAGTCATCGCTCATCTGCTTCTGTGCAACAGTCGAGGATGATCCAGAGAAGTCCACACTCTGGGGGACCTGTAGAATGCTTTTGAATTTTATGTTTGAATTAATATTGAAGGCAGACTCGTCAAAATGGCAGAGCTCTTCTTTCGTAAGCCTCTTTTGTTAAGCATGATGAATGACTTATTTACATTTTGGGAAGACAAAGCTTGGGTGATGTGGGGTCTATGAGGAAGCAGGGTGAAGACTGTATTTATAGCCAGGAGAGAAAGTCATAACTGAAGTGGAGTCTTAGGGATATGGAGGTGTAGGCTTTGAAGGAGAAGAATAATTAGCCTATGAACGACGGAGTCCGCAGCAAAACATGGATGTTGGGAACTGTGATGTGTCGCGGCAGCAACAGGTCCTATCCCACGAGCTCATTGTCACATGCACCTGCCAGCCCACATCCAGAGCAAAAGCTCACTTTCTTCCTGGATATGGGTGGTCTTGTGACCTAAGGGCAGGGATGCTCTGTGCAGTGAGTGAGAAGTAGGGTTTGCAATCTCTCCTTGGTCTTTGGAAAGGAGACTCCTTCCCAGAGTCTAGTGGGGATCAAATGAGGCAGTGGAAATGAAACACTGCAGTCTTACTTGCCAGCATTTATGGCCCATGGCATTGACAAAAGTAGGGATGACACAACAAAGAAATTCTCTCAGAAGGCCTGCTTGCCAGGGATTAAGCCCCTAATGCTTACCCTTCTGTGAAACACACAAGACCAAAGAAAACAAACAAACAAACAAAAAAATGGACTGAAGAGACGGCTTAGTGGTTAAGGCACTTGCCTAAGGACCCAGGTTTGACTCCCAGAATCAATGTAATCCAGATACACAGGGTGGTGCATGCGTCTGGAGTTCCTTTGTACTGTCTAGAAGCCCTGACACACCCATTTATTCTGCCCCTGCCATGTCTCTAATAACTAAAAATTTTGAAGGTTATGCTGATTGCAATTATGTTCCGTTACCCAGAAAATGAAGCTGAAGGGGTGTGACAATAAAAATTGAACTAACTTTTCCCCAAATCAAGGCATATTTCTAGCTTATAGTCAGTCCTTACACTTTCTTCTAAGCTCATCTCTTGTGGGGAAAGTGACGATGGTTTCAGGTGATATTTTGAGTAGAGGGTCTCATATGATGCATCAACTGGAAATCACAGGTGTGGTATCTGAGAATGTCCCAAACTAGTGGTTCTATACCTTGGGTGACCTATATGCCAAGCCCATCCCAGAAGATGTGCTCAAAACACTTGGCTTCCCCGGTGCCAGGAGGAAGTGCCAGATGGGTCATAAAGCATCCTGCATCCCACAGGGCATCTTCCCAGCAAAGACGTACATCGCCCCATGGGTCACAGAAAGCTGGGAGCGTCGTCTCAACCTGTCACATGGCAGCTTCCCTTGGATGTAAGTTATGACAGGTGATTGTTGCTCATTTGGAATACACAGAGTGTTGCCAGTTTTGGATTATTTTTCAGTTATTATTGGAGTATTTGCATATGTATATTAAGACATTGTGGGGTGGGATCCAAGTATAAATATGCCATACACACATACACACACACACACAGTGTGTATAGGATATATATATATATATATATATATATATATATATATATATACATATATATATACATATATATATACATATATATATATGTATATATGTATATATATGTATATATATATATATGTCTGTGTGTGTGTATATATATATATATACACACACATATACATATATACATACATATATATATATATATCCTATACACACTGCCTGAAGGCACATTTACATGCTATATTAAAGAATTCCAGGCACAAGACAAGATGTCCTTATATGGAATTTTCCACTGGAGCATCATGTAGGTTCAAAAAGGGTTTTAGGGGCTGGAGAGATAGCTTAACAGTTAAGGCACTTGCCTGAAAAGTCAAAGGACCCAGGTTCAATTCCCTAGGACCCATGTGAGCTAGATGCATCCGGAGTTTGTCTGCAGTAGCTAGAGGCCCTGGTGCACCCATGTTCTCTCTCTCTCTCTTAAATAAATAAAAATGAAGAATAAACTCACTCTATCTGCCTCTTTCTATCTCTGTCTCAAATAAATAAATATACTAAAATATTTTTTAGGCATATTGGATTTTTGGTTTTTGGAGTAGTGCTACCCTATATATGAGAAACCTATCTATACCAATAAGCATCTGTCACGTGGTCTAATCACATATTCTTCCTCCATTCATTTTATACTCAAATTCCTAAGCACGGTGTGCTCTGTGTATTAACTACTAATTCCAAAACATGCCGAAACTTACAATACACAATGCCTGTCTCACTTAGATGGCTTCTCTTCCTTACCCAGGACCAAAAACATATCCTCTGCCACCTACCAAGAGCCCACACCCACTTTTCTTCCAACAACCTTTAGAGGAGATGGTAAAAGAAATGAAGGGAAAAACAAATGGCAAGTTTCTGCAGAATGCTTTGCTGGTAAGCAGAGTAAAGAAAGGCACGGCCAAAGAATCCATGCCAGTGAGTCACTGGGGCTGTGGTGGGAACTGTTACCATATACAGCGGGCCTCACTTAGGGTCGTCAAGGTGTTGACAGTGTCTACAATCAGGTTTTTGTCCTCTGTCTGCACTGGCCCAGTGACTTCCTGAGATGCCTGCCAGTTCATGTTCACGTGCATAGCGACCCAGCTGCATGCCCCTATTTTCTTGATGAGCACAGGAAACAGTGTCCCTCCTTGGAGCGCCGACAGCCTGGGCAAGAAGCGATGGCTTCACAAGCTTTAGGCCGCGCCCGGAGGGGGGTTACAGAAGCCAGGCTCGGTGTGCCAGCAACGTCTAAACATTATGACAGCTTCGTCATCATGCCAGCTTGGGATTATTGATGGGTCGGGTTAAACAGTTTCCTATGGTGTGTGGTGAGGGGAATCTCACACACAAATGAGAAAGTGTCAACCCATACTTCCACTCGGAAGACAAAATGATTGGGTTCATTCGCAGTCGCTTTAACAGGTATAAAGACAACATTCTCTGTCCACGAACTATTCAGACAGTTTGGAGTATTTCTCACTGCTCTCTAGGATAAGCCATTCTTAGGATGAGCTAACAAATACCAAATGTTAAGTTATTTGGGTTCAATGAATCCTAGCCTGTAAACGTTTTAAGTTTCCTCCGGTGCCTTTTGAGTTTATGAAGGTTATGACTGGCACTCATGAGAGTGTCATGTCATCGCATGGAGGTATTTGGCTGTAGAAGGTCAGAACTTCAGGGTGACGGGTGCGAGCCCCATCCCCTCAGCGAGCCGCCCTCACGCCCATGCTTTACGGGGTCATAGAACGCAAAATGTACAGAGGTCCCGGCTGCAAACACTTCAAATCTACCATGCTCTCGTCCACACTGTCTTCCTTAGAGACTTACTAAAATGAAGTGGACTTACGTTTGTGGGCTCCATAAGTTCATAAATGGAAGTACGGAGGTTAGATTTGGTGCGGTCCCGGCAGATGGAGGGGAACATCGGACGGCTTTCTTTGTCCACATAGTTACACCTGTGAGCACATCCAGTTTTCCTGTGGGGCCACAGTCGTAAGGAGACTCAATCATCCTATTTCTAGGAAGGCTTCTAGGAAGGTCGAACTCACCCTCCACCTGCAGCAAACCGTGCACGTAAGACAAGCCCGGTCTTTCACTGGTGAAATACAAACGACGGCACAATTTGGTGGCTTCCCTCAAGTCTACAGACCAAGAGTCTGAGCAGGGCTCAGTGGGGCTGGATTTTGTCACTCACTGGCAGGCTGGTACCTAGGTCAACTGGAAGGTTGAAGACAGAGTCCCTTGCTGCTGACCGTGCTGGGAGAACTCAGCTCTCCCCTGGACTTCACACTGCTCCTTGCCCGCCAGGGCTTCTCTTCACAAGTGGCCTCGTTTCCTCTCACACGGACAGCATTCATGTCCTGATGTGAAGTTCAGGGTAGAAAAAGAATGAAAGCAGAGCCTTCCAGACTCTTGAGTTCTGTGCTTAGAACATGCTCAGTACAATGGAGTACTTACTATTTGAATTTTATTTATTTATTTATTTGAAAAAGAGAAAGAGAGAGAGAGAATGGGTACATCAGGACCTTGTGCATCTTGCTTACGTGGGTCCTGGGGAATCAAACATGGGTCCTTCGGCTTTGAAGGTAAGTGCCTTAATAGCTAAGCCATCTCTCTAGCCCTGATAGAGCGCTTTAAAAAAAATTTATTTGAGAGAGAGAGAAAGAGAAAGAGAAAGAGAAAGAGAAAGAGAAAGAGAAAGAGAAAGAGAAAGAGAAAGAGGCAGAGAGAATGGGTGCACCAGGGCCTCTAGCCACTGCAAACGAACTCCAGACACATGTGCCACCTTGTGTATCTGGCTTACATGGGTCCTGGGGCATTGAACCTGGATCCTTGAGCCTTGCAGGCAAAGGCCTTAACTGCTAAGCCATTCCACTAGACCCTAAAAGAGTGCTTTCTAAGGACACAACAACTCAAAGTGCAGCCTGTTCAAGGACAGGGAAACAGACCGTCTCTTGACAGAAGATGAGACAGCATCATATGGCATAAAGGCTGGGGGAGAAGGCACTGTCACAGAATGATCTCAGCACGAGCAGAGAGTCGGGGTTCTGTTCCTGCTTGAGTCTCCGAGGCTGGGTGAGCCTGGGGTTCTGGCTGCCATCCTGTAGGATAAGCAGCGAGGCCAGCCGAGCTTGGAGCAGAGACCAGAGGCCGATGGTGGTGAAACGCATAGCGTGCGAAAGCTCCTGAGCGCGCGCCGGAAGCTGGGTGTTCAACAGGCCCTACATCCCTCTCGTGACTAAGCCCCTTCGGCACAAAGTCTGTCACCTTTGTAGGCCCGGGTGACAGCAAGAGCTGCTTGCTCAGCACTTGACCGCAGCTTTCCTGCCAGCGCCCTGAACAAGGCTGTCTGTAGGCACTGTCCTTGGCACGCCCAGCTGGGAACTAAGTGGGCTCAGCCACAATAGCCAACAGTGGTTTGCCCTGCAGACCAAGGCAATGCCAGCTAAGGGTCAGGCATCCCGGAAACAAAAGATCGGAATCTTCCCGGTAGACTATGACAACATGAGCCCGTCAAGGCTGGTCAGACCATGGTAACAAGGCAGCATGGAGCACGTGAAGTCAAGTGTTCTTTGGAGACCTCTGTGATGGCAGCCTAGGAGGCTGAGGCACGCACCCTTCCAGCTAAAGAAAACCTACCTAGGGCAAAATGCGTCTTCCATCTGGTCCATTCCAGACAGCTAAAAGCAGTTTCCAAGTTGATTTAAGAACCTGAGATGGTCCAGGAATTCTTAAGCACCAGTGAACAGCGGGGATTCGCGCTGAAGCTTGTCTTACATGCTCAGCTGGTTCTAGCCTTAGTGAGATCACCCGGGCTTTTCTTCAAGGCAGCTGTCTTTGACACAGCCTGGGTCAATGTGGATTAACGGGCTATGCCCAGAGAAGAACTACTGGGGTCTGCCATCCCGCAGGGGTTCTTTGCAGGTGAAACCAGGCCTCTGGCAAACCCTCCCACCCTTTCTCCATATGCTATATCACAATTATTTTATGTGCCTGGTCCAACCAGGTGTGAAACTGAAAAAAATTATCAAGGGGATTCTTAAGTACTGGCAACTATCATTTTATTTATTTATTTGAGAGAGAGAAAGAGGCAGAGAGAGTGAGAGAGAGAGAGAGAGAGAGAGAGAGAGAGAGAGAGAAAGAGAATAGGCACACCAAGGCCTCTAGCCACTGCAAAAAAATTAAATGCATGTATCACCTTGTGCAGCTGGCTTATGTGGGTATTGGGGAATCAAACCTGGGTCTTTAGGCTTTGCAGGCATACACCTTAACTGCTAAGCCATCTCTCTAGCCCACAACTATTATTTTTTAACCATCTTAACTAGGGTATGAGAAACCACACAAACACCTCAATTCCATCTTCTTGGGTCTCTGCATTCTATCCCTGACGTGAACTCATCATATTGCTTAATGTGCAGTAAAGCCAATCGGTAATCCATTCATTCCACTTTCTGAGTGCAGACTTGTCTATCATGGCATTTCATGTTGGTTGCTTTTCCCATAGAAATGAAGTGTCTCAGTTTCCTGCTTCCTAAAAGAACAGAAATGTAAATTGCTAAATACCTGAGCATTTACAACCTTGCTCATTATAATGCCGAACTCTGCCGACCTGCAGAAGCAACGTTAGCAGACACTTTCCTGCCTCGGTCTTTTATGTGTGTAATAAGCCAGTTTAAATGGAAATCAGCGCAGCATTCAAGTTTCCAGCCTGTAGAAGTCAGCAGCTCACAGAGCTGGCATGCCAAGCCTTGAAGCAGTTTGTGAATCTGGCTGATTACTGGAGTTCACGTGGAACTTGTTAGAATGTACGCTCCGCTACCCTACTCAAGGCTTCCTGAATCGAAACATCTGGGTGTGGGATCAGGTCTCAACACTTCCCAGGTGATTTTACTTGTCAGCTAGATATGGGAAACAGAAGCAAAATGTTTTAAAAACAAAAGTTTTCCAAAATATCAATAATGTTTTAGGATGATAGTGTCAGCTTGGTATATTTGACAGATGCATCAAGTGACTTCACATTCCTGCCCAGTGTTCAGTGAGGCCAATGAAAGCCAGATGCACGGACACCTGCTGGCACGGACTATCCAGGTCCGACATGAATAGGTGCATAACTGCTGCTTTCCTCACTGACTTTACATTCATACGCTGATCTGGAAGTAGCTGTCTGTACTTTCCCTTGTGGGACTTCTGGCCCTGCTGAGGTGATGCCAGCCTCTCCTGCCCCATGTAAAGAGAAGTTTCCTTGTGAACTTCACTTAGCATACATGAACTTCTCCCCCACCAAACAACATGTTTCTCCCTCTGTGGCAGCTGAAGGTTTGCAGCTCCAACCAACATGATGCCTTAGTAATGATGCTCTTAATTTGGGTTTATATTTCCCTTAGATATATGGGATTCCTCCGTGTGCAGCTGACTTCCTATTTGAGCATTGCTATGTGATGACATCATTTCCAGCTTTGGGACACGAATTTTCAGAGTAGGTATGAAAACTCACTGAAGGGGCAGAGGGATGCATGGATAAATGGATTCATGAGGGGATGTAAGGATAAATGAAGAGATGTATGTATGTATGAAGGTATAGATGAAAAGATAGATGAAGGGATGGATGAAGGATTGGATGAAGGGATAGATGGATGAAGAGATGGATGCTCTGGATTTTCAGTGGGTACTGATCAATCTAAGGCTGCTTAATTAAAGTTGGGTTCTTGGTCTCTTTAAGCTTTACTTTCCTCAAAAACAGAGATAGATGAGGCAGCCAACACAATCCCTCTGGTCTCTAATAATCTAATAATAATTAAATGGAGCTACAACTAGATGGAGAAAGCCTCCAAACTTGGCCTTACAATTTAGTATTCAAATTGCATTAATTAAAATGTCACATATATACATAGATGGATAATGTTATCCACTCTTCGACCTCCTTGGCATGTTTTGTTCGTCTGTAACTACCTCTGTGAGGTTAACATTAGCCATTCACTTAAAAATGAAAAATTCCCAACTCTCCTTTTACTTGATTTCCTGTTCTTCATAGCACTGCCTCCTTCTGGCATGATGTAGTTAGTTGCTTATCCCAGTATTGTATATTTTATTAGTCTACTTATACTGGTGCTGTATAGTTTACTTATCTATTTATCCTGATACTATATAGTTTAGTTATCTATTTATTCTGGTATTGTATAGTTTAATTATATATTTATCCTGGTACTGTATAGTTTATTTATCTATTTATCCTGATACTATATAGTTTATGTATCTGTTTCTCCTGGTACTATATAGTTTATTTCATATTGCTTGTTCTCCTTGAATAGCATGTAAATTCCATGAAGTCAGGACTTTCTACCTGCCTTTCTCAATTCCTTTCTGTATCTCAGCCAACCTGCCACCTTGTCAGTGATGAAAAGATACTCCTTGAGTGAAAGAATCAACTATTCCCAGTGGAGCAGATGTGGGTTCACTGGAATGGAGTCACGGGTATAAACAGGGAGATATGGGCCCGGCCTCAGAGTGACAGGGCAGCACAAACCATTGCTCTCCCTGTTCACAGTGAGACAAGGGTGCATCTGGGGAGACAGAGCAGGTCACACTGTGTGCACAGCAAGGAGGACCCTAGCAATTGTTCATGGGAGTGCACAGGAAGGAGTGATTGTTCAGAGCAGAATCATGAGGGCCTGTGGAGAAGCATCGCGGGGAGGGAGGTGTAGTTACTACCATGTTGCTGACACGAAGCGCCCACACAAAAGCAGCTGGCGGCAGGGAAGTTTTATTGTGACTTACAGTCTCGAGGGAAGCCCCATGACGGCAGGGGAAAGCACGGCATGAGCAGAGGCTGGACGTCACCTCTGCCCCAGCAGGTGGACAGCAGCAGCAGGAGAGTGAGCTGAGCTCAGGGAAGGGGGAGCTGGCTATGACACCCCTAAGCCTTCCTCCAACAGCACACCTCCTCCAGCAAGATTCCACCTCCCAGACTGTCGCCAGCTGGGCACCAAGCATTCAGAACACATGAATTCATAGTGGACATTTCACTCAAACCACAACAGGGTTCTTGGGGAGCGTGGCTCTGAGCTCTTTGCAATGCTTTTGGTGCATTGGCTTGTTCTTCTAGAACAGACTGTAATAATTCCCCCTCGCAGAGATGCTGTGAGGGTCAAATGAGGTGACATATCAAATGGTGCCCACTTTGGTGGAAGCAGATCGTGTAATGTGAACTGCACAGCAATGTATTGCCATCAATGCCCAAGCGCAAAGTATAGTGGACAACAAAGAATTAATTGGTGGCAATGTTATGTTATATAACTAGGATTGAAGTCTGCATGCAAAGTAAAAGTGCCTTTCTCACCTGTCTTTCAGTCTCATCATATGCTTTAATTATCTAGGTAATTATAGAAAATTATCTTGTGAATGCATACCTATGAAAATGGTTACCATACTATTCTTTTTACAAATATATTATTTTTGTTTATTTGACAGAGAAAGAGGGAGAGAGAATAGGAGCACCAGGGCCTCTAGCCACTGCAGACAGACTCTAGAAGCATGCACCCCCTTGTGCATCTGGCTAACATAGGTCCTGGAGACTCGAACCTGGGTCCTTTGGCTTTACAGGCAAATGCCTCAACTGTTAAGCCATCCCTCCAGCCCTACCACACTATCCTTTTAGGTGTAATTTAATTAGTTTTAAAGTTTCTTTTTATTTATAATAATTTAAAGTGCATAGAGAAAAAAGTTCTTAAATATTTTTTTATTTATTTGAGGGAGAGAGAGAGAAGGGGGCAGAGAATGGGCACACCAGGTTCTCCAGTTGCTGCAAACAAATTGCTGACGCATGTGCCACCTTGTGCAGCTGGCTTATGTGGGTACTTGGGAATTGAACCTGCGTCCTTTGCTTTGTAGACCAGTGCCTTAACAGCCAAGCCATATCACCAGCCTGAGAAAAGAGTTTCTAATCTAAGTTTATTAGAGATACGGAGTCACTGTAGGAGAGGCTGAGACATAGGATCCCGTAGAAGACATGTGAAGGTAATCTAAGGTAATCATTCTTTCCTTTGGGCCACTGTGTAAAAACCCTCCATCACAAGAGAGAAAACAGGGTAAGTTATACTATGAAAACCTTTACCGGAACTAAGGTTGTAGCAAGCAACCAGTCAAGGTCGTGACCAGCATTGGGGACTGACATAGAGAAAGGGCAACTTACGAGACAGCCTGGCTTATAAAATAAGAAACAGCTTTGACGTCAGTGTTGGCCCTGAACTGAACTGCTTCAAGGTTCAAGCTGGGTTCAGTTAAATTATCCTTTCCTTCCTGCCTGTGTCCCTTCCAGTGCTTCCACTGACCCCAACCCCAACCCTGACCCTGACCCTGACCCCCAGCCGCTCCACTATGACCTCTCCAGACAGAACAAGTAAACCCGCACACTTCCCACCCGCCCCCCTTTCTGAGCCTCCTCATGCCGAAGCAGAGCCCCGAAGCTGGGAGCGGGGACCTGCGCAGAGAGACTGGCTGGGGCGGGGTAGGGCTCTTTGGAGATTCAAGGTGAGTCCAACAATTCTGGGGTGCTGCCTGCCCTGTGTCCTTGGCAAATGTGAAGGAGACACCCTCCTAATAGCCGAGGATCCCACGTCCCTAGGCAGTAACCTGAACCCAGAGACCCCACAGCCACTATTTCAAGTTCAAGCTGCTTCCTGGACTCCTCTGGGATTTGAACATTGGTGGGGATCACCATTACCCCGGTTCGTTATTACGGAGGCCACCTGGAGGGTGAAGGGGGAGAGAGGAGACTGTGAGGCTCTTCGTAGAATTGTGAATGCAGACAATTCTTGGGATATTTTCAAATGGATAGTGTCCTGTACGATCACATTTAAAGAAAAGTCGGTCCCTTTATTAAGTCAGAAAGCTACCGACCTTAGAGGGCGTGTGTATATTGCCCATCAGTCTTGATCTGACCCACCCCTTGACCACATGGCTTCAGAATTATAGATGTATTTTGCAGCTGAAGTATATCCCAAGTAATTTGCTTTAAGAAGCCAACTAACTGTGGCCAAACTCAAGTCTTATTGCCTCGCTCCTGGACCAGGGGCATCTCAACAGGTAACAGTGCTCCTTTGGTCACTAGATCTCATTTCCACTCTTTTGTTTAAAATTTTTAAAAGTAACTTTAGGGCTGGAGAGATGGCTTAGTGGTTAAGTGCTTGCCTGTGAAGCCTAAGGACCCCGGTTCAAGGCTCGGTTCCCCAGGTCCCACGTTAGCCAGATGCACAAGGGGGCGCACGCGTCTGGAGTTCGTTTGCTGTGGCTGGAAGCCCTGGCTCGCCCATTCTCTCTCTCTCCCTCTGTCTGTCTTTCTCTCTGTCTGTCACTCTCAAAATAAATAAAAAATGAACAAAATATTTTTTAAAAAGAGTAACTTTAATTTTTGTTGTATTTTGTTTATTTTTTGAGAGAAAAGGGGAGGGAGAGAGAGAGAAGGAGAGAATGGGGGCACCAGGGCCTCTAGCCACTGGAAATGAACTTCAGACGCATGCGCCACCTTGTGTATCTGGCTTACGTGGATTCTGGGGAATCAAACCTGGGTCCTTAGGTTTTGCAGGCAAGCACCTTAACTGCTAAGCCATGTCTCCATCCCTCATTTCCACTGAAGTAAATTCAGTGTTACTAGAAATATCAGATCTCAAGACATCAGACGCAATGGCAGGTCATGGTTAATTACTGCAGTAACATCTTTCTTGCAGTGTCTCATGGCATAGACTTTCACACGGCCGACTTGAAGGTGATAAACAAGAACTCAGGAGCACGTAAGGGAGGGAAGTCATCGTCCACGTGCTCAACCTATTTACCACAGGCTGCATTTAAATCGGAGGTCTTTACTGCATGCCTTGAGGGTCACGATGGTAAGGCGGTGGCCTGACTTGGGAGGGAATATTTTTTGTTCTTCCTGACAAGCTCTAGGAAACAAACAACAAACTGATGAATCTTTGCCATTTCCAGGCACTGGAGACATAGGAAAGTGTATGTATCCACACAAAATATGTTGTTAATAATAATAATAAAGACAATGACAAATGGTCAAGAATCCCAAACAAAAAGCCTCAAGAAGGGTTTAATATTTTTTTTCCTTCTGTTTTGAAGACATTGTAAAATAGGGTAGGAAGTTCTTGGACCATTAAAAAAATTTTTTGAGGGCTAGAGAGATGGCTCAGTGGCTAAGGTGCTTGCCTGCAAAGCCTAGTGTCACAAGTTTGATTCCCCAGTACTCACATAAAGCCAGATACACAGTGGCACAAGCATCAAGAATTCTCACTTTCGGCGCTGGAGAGATTGCTTAGTGATTAAGGCGCTTGCCTGCAAAGCCAAAGGACCCAGGTTTGATTCCTCAGGACCCATGTAAGCCAGATGCATCAGGGGGCACATATGTCTGGAGTTTGTTTGCAGTGGCTGGATGCCTTGAAATGCCCATATTCTCTCTCTCTCTCCCTCCCTGCCTCTTTCCTTTTCTCTCAAGTAAATAAATAAAAATACAATATTCAAAAAACAGCCGGGTGTGGTGGCGCACACCTTTAATCCCAGCACTTGGGAGGCAGAGGTAGGAGGATCACCATGAGTTCAAGGCCACCCTGAGACTACATAGTGAATTCCAGGTCAGCCTGAGCTACAGTGAGACCCTACCTCTAAAAAAAAAAAAAAAAAAAAAAAAAAAGAATTTCATTTTTGGTGGCTGTAGGCCCTGGTGCACCCATTCTCTATCTCTCTGTCTCTCTTCTCTCTATCTCTCTCTGCTTGCAAATAAATAAATAAAAAGGTTTTTTAAAAAATATATTTAAAAAAAATTTTAAAATATGAAATACAAAGTGGCCAGGACTAGGGAGACCAAGGCAGGAGCTCTGTGACCGAAGCCCAGCCTGACCCCAGTTTCTCTGTGTAGGTAAACCAACATGGCACATCCGCACACTCAGAAAGGTTGAGGACAGGGAAGGGCTGCTCAGGACGCAAACCTGGACATAACTGTTACCTTCCTCCCAGACGGAAACTGGAGTTCAGACCAACTGTGACAGGCAGGGTCAAGAGAGGCTAGCCTCCTGCGGGGCAGCAGGCCAACCTGTTGGTATGACACAGTCAGACGGGCCCGTGGGTAAGGAGACGGGGTACAGGCGGGGGGGGGGGCACAAGGTGGGCGTCTGCCTAGTTAAAGTCATAGGGAGCAGCAGTTTGGTGCACATTACTAAGATGTGCAAGCTCCACTCAAAGGCATCCAAGAACTCAGTGCAGACGGAACAAAGTTCTCTTATGCTTCCGATTTCAGCAGGAGAAAAAGACATCGATGCACAGCTGTACTAGAACGCCAGCTCTGAATGCTTCTGTGAGAGAAGTGTAGTTCCCTTGGCATCAGACACGTGGTGTCCCAGGAATGCAGTGCAGGACCTCACAGATAGTTCCCAGTTCTTTTGTTTGTTTGTTTGTTTGTTTCGAGGTAGGGTCTCACTCTAGCCCAGGCTGACCTGGATTTCATTATGTAGTCTCAGGCTGGCCTCAAACTCAGAGCAGTCCTCCTATCTCTGCCTCCCAAGGGCTGGGATTAAAGGTGTGTGCTCCACACCCAGCTTATTTTCTATTTCTTTTAAAAACTATTTTATTCACTTATTTATTTACTTATTTTTGAGCAAAAGACAGAGAGGCAGATAGAGTGAATGGGCGTGCGAAGGCCTCCTACAAATGAACTCCAGACACATGCATCCCTTCATGCATCTAGTTTACCTGGGTTCTGGGGAATCAAACCTGGGTCCTTAGGCTTTGCAGGCAAGAGCCTTAACTGCTAAGCCATCTTTCCAGCCCAACATTTCCTGTTTCAACATATCTGCATTTCCCCCTCATCTGGTCTTGAGGAACAGAATGCTTAGGATGAGTTGGGTGCTCAGCCAGTATCATTTGCACGCTGTCCCTCTACAGTACGTGGTAGCGTGTGGACTCAAGCGGTGGTCATCTGACTCCCACCTAGACCTCTCCCCACCAGACACAAGCAGGTTACAGAGCACTGACGATGAGATCAGACTAGACAACACTTAGCCTTAAACCGAGGAGAGTGACTTTCAAGAATATTTAATGCTTTGAAAACTTGAGGCTTACTGAGCCATCACCCACATCAATTTCTAAGTTTCCTTCATTTTCCTGTTGTTTTTGTTTTCTAAGATGGGCATGCATTGCTTTCAGAGAAAAATCATCACTGTGGCTTTACTATACAGCACTGATCTTCCACTTTCAGAAAAGAATCCTTGATTAATTGGGTCCTCAGCAGGGGCACCCGCTGACATGGGGGTGAGGATGTCACAGGGCAGACGGTGCTGTCGCCTCTGTCTCCCTGTGAGCAGTACCAGGCAGCCAGGCTCAGCACTTTGGTTTTATTGCAAGTTTCTTTCTGAGGCATCATCCCAGCATTTTGTATCTTTTGGGTTTGGCAGATGCTATATAGAGCCAATGCAGGAGCGAAAGTCCTAGTTCTTTGCAGGAGTCTTTGCAACACTCATCCCTGCTCAGAAGACTCTGAAAACTAAAGGGCTACACAGATACCCTGGGTTACAATAAAATATTGCACTGGATAGTATCTAATCATCACTATTGTTGCCCTTTCATACAGTGAGCTCTCAGACAAAAAAAAGGAGAGGTTGTTGAGGGCTAGAGAGATGGCTTAGCGGTTAAAGAATTTGCCTGTGAAGCCAAAAGTAGCCAGGTTCGATTCCCAGGAAACATGTAAGCCAAGTGCACAAGTGGCATATGCATGTGAAATTTGTCCGCAGTGGCTAGAGGCCCTGCTGTGCCCATTCTCTCTCTGTCTGTCTCTCTTCTCTCTCTCCTTGCAAGTAAATAAATAAATAAATTTTAAAAGTTTTGTTGAAAAATATTCTCATCATTTGTTGAGTTACAAATCAAATAAGTACTGTAAACACCATAATACAAAATAGGACTGGGAGAGGTGACTCTGCCCACAGGAACAACTAGTTGGGACTAGAACAGGGTGGGTCATAACCCATGTTCACATCTATTATGTTTTACTTCAGCTGTCTGAGATAATTTATAAGGGCATTTTCCCCCCTAGGCTTTGATTAAATCCGAGGTAACCAAATACTGAAGCTTTTTTTGTGCCTGTCTTATCATTTCAACAGTAGAAAAAGGCATCAAATTTCCCCTTCAAAGTATCACTTCTACACTCTTGTGTAACATTGACCCTGATTGGAAATGAGAAGAAAATACCAAACAGTTGCTTTTTTTTTTAAAGACGTTTAAATAACAATACTATCAAAGAAGTTGGAGTTCTTTTCTTAAAAAAAAAAACATTCTTTAAAAGATAACTGTGATGGTATTTATTTATTTATTAACAGATTATGTCCTTTATTTATTTATTTGACAGAGAAAGAGAGAGAAAATGGGCACGCCAGGGCATCCAGCCACTGCAAACAAACTCCAGACGCATGCACCCCCTTGTGCATCTGCCTAATGTGGGTCTTGGGGAATCAAACCTGGCTTTGCAGGCAAATACTTTAACTGCTAAGCCATCCCTCCAGCCCTTAAAAAAAATTACTTATTTGACAGAGAGATAATGAAAGAGAGACAGATAGGCAGACAGACAGACAGATATTCCAGGGGCTCCAGCCACTGCAAATGAACTCTAGATTCACGCACCACTTTGGGCATCAGGGAATCAAACCTGGGCATGGAGACTTTGCAAGCAAGCACCTTTAACCTCTGAGCTATCTCTCTAGCCCAGGCTGGAGTTCTGTAAGCATCCAGTCAGGGTCTCATTCACCATCAGACTCTGGATGAGCAAAGTGCTGTTTTTTTTTTTTTTTTGTTGTTGTTTTTTTTTGTTTTTTTTTTTAACCTCCTAGTGAATCTAAAGATGTTTCATTTCTGGCGCTGCACACTTGGATATCCTGGGCATACAAGCCAACACGGAGATGGGATGGGAACAGAACAGACAGCATGCGTGTCTTTCTAAGCCTCAGAGCCAGTCTAACATCAGAGCGGCTGAGCCCAAAGGAAGCGGGGTGGAGGGCTGGGAGGGAGCCATGCTGGGGGTGGTCAGGAAAGGCGTACCCAATAACACAACAGCTGAGTAGGAAACAGAAGGAAAGGAGTGCTTGAATGCCTCGGGATTCCACGAATAACACAGGCAAGCCCAAGTCCATGGCTGGGAACGTAACTGCCCTCTGGTAAAGGTGAGGAGGAAGACGTTCTGCCTGAGTGCGTGAGAGTGAGGAGCGTAGCAGGAGTTCTCAGGGCGGTAGGCAGAGACCAAGAAACACAGAACCTTCTAGAACATTGGGCCCTAGAAGTCCTGGTTTTATAATTCGGCATAGCTGGCCACCTGGACGACTTGGTGGCCACAGAGGCAAACAGATATGCATGTAGATTTCTCATGGGGTGTTTGAGAAAGGCAAGAAAGAGGCAAGCTTTCGGCCTGAATCATGAGAAAAATGGGATTCCCATTGACTCAAGGAAGGCAGCCGGGAGAACATAGAGTCGGGGTAATTCACAGGCCCAGTTCCTGCTCCACTGCTCGGCCTTCAAGGCGTTGAGCATGTTTTCAACTTGGACTGTAGGCAGGTTGATAGGAAAGTAAGCCCACCCTGCACCGAGGCCTGTTTATCTGTGTCCACAGTGGTTTTGTCACTATTTGAAATGTCATGATGGTAGAACGGCATTTTATAAGGATCTCAAAAACAGCTGACAAACACCGTGAAACTGTCCCTTCAAGTTTTCAGCATAGCATCATCTTTTTTTTTTTTTTTTTTTTGGTTTTTCGAGGTAGGGTCTCACTCTGGCTCAGGCTGACCTGGAATTCACTATGTAGTCTCAGGGTGGCCTCGAACTCATGGCGATCCTCCTACCTCTGCCTCCCGAGTGTTGGGATTAAAGGAATGCGCCACCACGCCCGGCTAGCATAGCATCATCTTTAGGTGATGCTCAGCTGGCGTCTCAGAGGTGGGAGGACAAGCAGTGGGCACTGGGTAGCCTCATGAAGAGCTGAACCGTCACTCACAGAAATGACGGAACTACATTTGCACTGAACACCTTCACTTCCTGGTCACAGAGAATGAGCGTGTTCTCTAGGGTCTGGTGCCATCAGAACCATGTCAAGGGATTTCGCTTTGGCGCCCACCGCGTGGCGTGGCAGGTTGCAATGGCGCCATGCCTTGATAGAGATTGCTGGAGGCAGCTGTGTCACGTGTATGTGAGAAACAGTTCCTAGCCTCAGGTCCTGGGTCACACAGCCCAGTCTTCCCAAGAGACATGCTTGCCACACGGTGCCAGTCACAAGGTCAGACAGGCGGGCGCTGCCACCACAGTGTACCACTCTGTAGTCGGTGGGGAGCTGGGAGCGTGGGTCGAGTCACTGAAAATGGAAGCAAATGTGCAGGAGCCTTTTCACCTGTAGATCCATCCCCATCTCCCGCAGGCAGGAGGCGCTTACTCCCTGCTTCCAATGACTAACAGGACTTACTGTTTTTCTGGCAAACATGAATTTTTGTTTAACTAATTGTGAGTTCTTATGGCCAGGGTCTTTGACTTCCTCTTCCGAGTTTTTGAGTGAGAAATTCACAGAAGGCACTGATAAATATTGGATGCATTGATGAGGTGGGGAGTTATACTCACATATTTCAAGTTTATTATTTCTGTCAAAATAGCTGACAATATTATAAACCAGAGCTAACACCTTCCTGACCCAAGGAGATCCAACAGGGAATGCTATCTCATAATTACCTGCGACATTTTTTATCTACTCACAGAACAGGCTATTCAATAATTCCAGGTCAACATCCTGTGTGTCACATTACAGTCTGTTAACCCAGTAAAATGACTGAGCAGAGATACGCAATGAAGAGGAGCCCAGCTAAGCAAAGACCAGAAGGAGTGAGCTCCAGGCCGGTCGTCACAGCATTGGATCTAGAACCAAGCCGTCAGAACTGACTGAGGGTGCACTTGAGGGTAAACCAGGCTGCATATGCTCAAAGACCGCACAGCCACTGCAAGTGCACATGAGGATGTTTTTCCTATTGTAATAGGATCATAATATACTCAAATAGCATTAACCAGGAAATAAATGCTTTCATTATTCTAACTGAGGTGATCTTCCAACAACTGTGAGATAGACATTCTTTTGTTTTAAAAAAAATATTTACTTAGTTATATGCAAGGAGAGAAATGGAGAGAAGGACTGAGAATGGATACACCAGGGCCTCTACTTGCCACAAACTCCAAAAGCATGTGCCACTTTTTGCATCTGGCTTTACAAGGGTACTGGGGAATCGAACCTGGGTTGTTAGGCTTTGTAGGCAAGTGCCTTAACCACTGAGCAATCTCTTCAGCCCATGATAGATATTCTTTTATATTATTTTTAATTTTTTGTTTATTTATTTATTTGACAGAGATAGAAAGAGGCAGAGAGACAGAAAGAGAGAGAGAATGGGCGCACCAGGGTCTCCAGCCACTGCAAACGAACTCCAGATGTGTGTGCCCCCTTGTGCATCTGGCTAACGTGGGTCCTGGGGAATGGAGCCTCGAACCGGGGTCCTTAGGCTTCACAGGCAAGCACTTAACCACTAAGCCATCTCTCCAGCCCCCGAGATAGATATTCTTAATAGCCTCATGTGACAAATGAGGAGACAAAGTCATGAAGGGGTTAAGTCATCCAGATAATGGTGAACTGGTACCTAAACACAACCTAACACTGAACTTTATATCAGCTAAATATAACTAGATTTTATATGTGCATATATGTACATGTTTACTTCATATGTACACATGCATGCAAATGTATATGTACCAAGGGAAGACCTGATGGGGGTTTGCTAAATTGTGACTTTTCTGCAGTAAGGTATTTCAAGATAGGCTCTCCCTCTAGCCTAAGCTGACCTGAAACTCATTCTGTCACTCCAGGCTGGCCTCAAACTCACAGCCATCCTCTTACCTCAGCCTCCTGAGTGCTAGGATTAGAGGCGTGTGCCACAATGCCCAGAAAATAACTTTTTGTTACTTTTTAAAATGTTTCAGAAAGCTTCCTAATATAAAAAATATTTTTATCCTCCCTGCTAAAAAAAGAAAAAGTTGCATATATTCTAAACTTAGTGAATTTTCTAGACGCATTCTGCCCAGTGTCTGGCCTGCTCCAAAGGGAGTGTTATGCCATCATGCCTAAGGCCAGGAACCCTAGGAACCCCACTTCTCCTTCCTTGCCTCACCACATCACAGATCCCATGTGGGAATTGTCACAACAGGACCAGGAGCACACATTTCACAGTGTACGTAGCTACAAGTCAAAGGGGACACAGAAGCCAGGGGCACACCTTTAATCCCAGCACTCGGGAGGCAGAGGTAGGAGGATCGCCATGAGTTCGAAGATACCCTGAGACTATGTAGGGAATTCTAGGTCAGCCTGGGCTAGAGCAAGACCCTACCTCGAAAAACAGAAAAAAGGGGGGGAATATGGAAATGTGAGCAGACAGAGGAGGTGAGCAGTGTGTAACGCTGTCTCTCGGGCAGACGCGGGTTGCCCATGTCGGGACTTCAGCAGTGGGTCCAGCCTGCCAGGACGTGAGGGCTTTGGGTGGCCAACAGCCAACACTTCTGCTGAGCTGTGGAGGTGGGCTGTGGCCATCACTGAAGCCACTGAGTGTGGCAGGTGTCGCCCACTGTGCCCTCTGCTCTTGCCCGAGAAAGAGAGGCCAGGCGAGGAGAACCAAGGCAAGAGTGTCCACACTCTATTCTACTGAGTGCGTTGGGGACATCTCAGAACCTTTCTTGAGGTCTGGGGAGACAGCTCAGCAGTGAAAAGTCCTGCCTATGAAGCCTGAGGACTGCAGCTTGATTCCCCGGTACCTACATAAAGCCAGATGCACAAAGTGGCGCATGCATCTGAAGTCTGTTTAGTGGCTGGAGGCACCCATTCTCTCTGTCTGTCTCTATCTTCTATCTCTCTCTGCTTGCAAACAAATAAATAAAAACAATACTTTTTAAAGAAAACTCATGAAAGTTAGTTGTTCCTGGGGGCCCTCGGGACTCGGGAAGCGATGTCTTCTCACTCTCGGGGTTTGAACACTGCTGAGACGCCCTTGCACTTGCACCTGGCCATTGTTTTCCTTCACAAAGAAAGCCACACATGCTTTTCTCTTGAGTGTTTTGCTTAGAAACATGTTAAGGCTTGCCTTTATTTATTTTTAGCTGTGCCAGTAGAAAAACTGTCCCATCCACTTAAGATGATTAATCTGCCCTGCATTTCCCATCATCCCATGTCGCTCAACAGTGGACAAAAAAGTTCCATTGCCATGGGGCGCTTGAATTATTTGCAAAGATCCATTTTTTAAATAGTATGAATGCATGATTTGGTCCTCAGAGCGTCTCTTCCAAATTCTGCCCACTTCAAGGCCAGTGAAATTCCGTCCAAGCACTTAGCCCTGTGTGACCACCACACACCTGGCAGCTCCCTATGCTGCAGTTGGCTCTGCATAAGTGCTCTTCGAGATCACCCCCCTGCCTTCCAGCCTCCCCCAGCATAGCTCTGGAGAGCAGGCTCAAATTCTACATCTTCAGGAAGAAAGAAACAATTGCTGACTGATTCTGGAAGTAAAATTAAGTTCTCTTTTTTTTATTATTTTTATTTATTTATTTATTTGAGAGCGACAGACACAGAGAGAAAGACAGATAGAGGGAGAGAGAGAGAATGGGAGCGCCAGGGCTTCCAGCCTCTGCAAACGAACTCCAGACGCGTGTGCCCCCTTGTGCATCTAGCTAACTTGGGACCTGGGGAACCGAGCCTCGAACCGGGGTCCTTAGGCTTCACAGGCAAGCGCTTAACCGCTAAGCCATCTCTCCAGCCCAAATTAAGTTCTCTTTACTCTTTTCTTTTTTCAAATTTAATTTTATTTCGGAGAAAGAGAGAATTAGTTCACCAGGACCTCAGCCACTGCAATCAAACTCCAGGTACTTGCGCCACCTAGTGGGCATGGTGACCTTGTGCTTGCCTCACCTTCATGTGTCTGGCTAACATGGCATCTGGAGAGCAGAACATGGGTCCTTAGGCTTTGCAGACAAGTGCCTTAACTGTTAAGCCATCTCTCCAGCCCTAAAAACAGGACAGGTTCTCTACTTCTCTTAGAGGCAACATTCTTAGAGTCAGGCCTCTGGTGAGGAATGGGGAAATAAAGGCCTTTGCACACCTACATGACATTTTGTGTTTGCATTTGCAATATACACAGGTATAGACACTTGACAGATTTTTTATCAGATACTAAGTGATTAGGAAATAAAAATCAAACAGCCACCATTAACTAAATAAGATTTAAAATAAATCCAGGGCAATGTGATTTAGAAATTGCTTCAAAGGCTAAGAGAGTATTTAATACCTCTGGGGTGGGAATCTAGGCACAAAAGAAAATGAGGAAAAAGAGGTTTGTGTGCAGAATTTTTCTTTGGAAGAAAAAGGAGCCAAAACAATGTGCCTCTAAGTAATTTAGGGTGTACAAACATCTGGGTAGTGATCATGCATGGCAAGAACAGCCTCTCCCCATGCCCTTGGCTTTGCCAAGTCTACGAAACACGTGTTACTTTGTATGCAGGCAGATGGGGTCTGGCTACAATTTGCATTCTGGAAGGAAAGCACTGGTCCTTGAATTTATGATCTGAAGCTACCATAGTCCCGAAGTCATCACACCCACAGGAAAGTCCGTTTTATAGTGGAGTCTGTTGTCTTGACAGCTCAGCACTCTCTCCCAGAAACACTTTTTCTTCCCTTTAGCACTTTCTCTTTTCTCTTTTCTCAGCCTGATGTCCATTCCCATTGAACTGGGCCTGTGAGTCTGACTGGCCTATTCCCCTTCTAGTCACAGTTCACATGGAAATGGTCAAATGTTTTCTTGGCTGTTGGAACAAAAGTCTCTATATCCCTCCTGTCCTCTCTCCCTCCATACACTCTCACATTTCTCCTTTTCCCTCTCTCTTTCTTATTTTTATTTATTTGAGAGAAAGATGCAGAGAAAGAGAGAGGGAAAGAGAGAGAGAGAGAATGGACACACCAGGGCCTCCAGCCACTGCAAACGAACTCCAGATACATGTGCCACCTTGTGCATCTGGTTTATGTGGGTCATGGGTCCATTGGCTTTGCAGGCCTTAACCACTAAGCAATCTCTCCAGCCTCCCTCTTTCTTTCCTTCTTTTACCCTGTCTTGGAAGCGATGAAGAAGTAGTCATCTTTGAGCTCTCTAGGGCCATTCTGTTACCTATGATAAGAATATCATTGACATTTAAAACTGTACAACAGAAGCAAAACTTGAGGGGCTGGGGGTTCAGGACACTGCCTTGAGCAAAGCCCAGTCAGCACAGGACACATCAGCTAAGGACCCAATAACGTCCTCTGTGCACAAGTGAAAGATTCCTTGCTGATGCGTATAGCCAAAATCATTCTTTTGCCATTTTTGGTCCTCAATGGGAGCAGTATCACCTAAGAAACAGCCATGTTGACTCCATCTCTGATTGTCTGGCGGGGTGATGTCCTCGGCTACAGTCTCTGAACACATTTAGACTGCAGTGTTTCAGAAAAGACACAAAGGCAGGGTTTGATGCTTCACTGGATTCATGGGTTGTGAGCAAAGAGAAGCTCAGCTGCCTTGTGTTCCCCAAAGTCCTTTGAGGCTTCCTCTCAAATTTATATGCACACAACAGAATATGATGTCTCATAAGAAGTTACTCTTATTTAGTTATTTAATTAATTTATTTGAGAGAGACAAAGAGAAAGAGAGAGAGAGAGAGAGAGAGAGAGAGAGAGGAGCAAATAGAGAGAGAATGGGCATGCCAGGGCCTCCAGCCACTGCAAACAAACTCTAAGCACATGTGCCACCTTGTGTATCTGACTTATGTGGGTCCTAGAGAATCAAATCTGGGTCCTTTGGCTTTGCAGGCAAGTGTCTAAAACACTAAGCCATCTCTCCAGCCCAAGAAGTCACTTAAAAATATTTTATTTATTTATTTGAGAGAGAAGGAGAGCAATATATATATATATGGAGAGAGAGAGAGAGAGAGAGAATGGGCAAACCAGGGCCTCTAGGCACTGCAAACAAACTACAGAGGCATGTGCCAAATTGTACATCTGGCTTACATGGGACCTGGAGAAGTGAACCTGGACCCTTAGCCTTTGCAGGCATGTGTCTTAACCACTAAGCCATCTCTCCATCCCAATAAAATATTCTTCTAAACAGCTTCATGTATCCAGGAAAGTACTTCCCATGCTTGAGTCAAACTGACAAAGATGACACTTCAGCTGTGCCTTTGGGGCCCTGAGGTTCAGCTGGTTTAGTCTCTTGGAATCTGACTTGTAGAACGAGTCTGATGCTCCTACAATGTAGCAGAACCATGCAAATTACACAGCCTGTAGGAGGTATACAGAAATACAATTTTCAAAAGCGTGGGGTGAAATGGAATTCATTCAATAAAAATGCTTTAGAAACACTAAGACAGTACCTGGAGGGTTCCTTGAAAGACTGAAGGATGTTAAACAAGTGTGGGGAGACATGTACAAACTGGTTGAGTTTCTGAAAAAGATGAAAAGGGGAATCCAGGAGGATGGAAATAAAGGCGGAACATTGGTCTTATCCAGCTAGACATAATTCTTGACAACAAAAGACAAAGAGCAGAGTGTGTGGCCCAAGGCCAGTCAAGACCAGGCCTTCGACCAGCTATGCAGCACACACGAAAAGGAACCAGGCTTTGCGTTCCAAATCTGACCAGCTAAGATCCCAAGAGCTGGGACAGCTGAAGTGCTTCCAGCTACGAAGTGGGGAGCGCAGCCGCTCAGCCCTCAGCAGCAGCGCTGCATCACCAAAGCACGGCAAGGGAAGTCCCTGTCACCAGGCTCTCAACTGTGACCGTCTTCCACGGAAACACGGGCTCTGCATCCGGGCCCCAGCATGTGAGGCTTGAACCCCAGACACTGAGAATACCATGTGTACCTATTGCAGTGAAAACCAGAGAAAAGGAGTCAGAGCAGAAGAAAATGAATCTCCATGAGAGTCACAACCAAGGGGCCAGCCAGCTACATCTGCCCAATGAACCAAAACTGTCTGAGATTCTTTAGGTATTTTTATAATTTTTGAAAGGCCAAGTTATTGAAACAGTTCTCAAAGATCAAGCAGTAAAGGAAAAAGGATCTGCAGGTTTCACAGCAATCAAAATCACTAAAATTAAAGTCTATAAAGGACTGGAGAGATGGCTTAACAGTTAAGGTACTTGCCTGTGAAGCCTAAGGACCTATGTTCAGCTCTCTAGATCGGACGTTATCCAGATGCATCAAGGTAAGGCAAGTGCACGGCCGCACATGCCCACTAGGTGGCACAAGAGTCTTGCATTTGATTATAGTGGCTGAGGCCCTGGCACTCCCAATTCTCCCTCTCTCCCTAAAAGTATATTTTTAAAAAAGTCTAGGAAAACCAAAAGATGTTTAGATAATAGTGCTAATAATGTTGGCTAAAAATATCCCATGAGGATTAAAATACTAATGATAAAGAAGATGACTTATTTACTGTAGTAAAGGGAATGGTTCACGGCTAAGATTAAAGTGATTTAGAGCTTCAATGAACCTTTATCACCATAGATTCAGAGTGAAAATAAGGACTTTGCTCAAAAAATTTGGGTAGAGTGCACCTGTGTATGTGTGTATGTATGTGTGTGTCAGAGAGACTCTGTGTGTGTGTGTGTGTGTGTGTGTGTGTGTGTGTGCATGCATACGCACACATGCATGATAAGGTTCCTCTCTATAGCCTATGCTGGCTTCAAACAATCTCCCTTCCTTCACTCCTGAGTAATGAGATTACCCAGCTCTATACTTTAAAATATTTATTTATTTGCAAATACAGACAAAAGTTTCATCAAAAGTCCACTGAACTCTGAGAAAATAGATGAAGGAAAACAAAAAACATACTAACAGCATTGGACTTTGTAAAAGGAAGATGGAAAATAGCAACTGTGGGGACTTTTCACCCTCACTGGTGGGTCTTACGGATTGTTCTAATACTTGAAAACAGGTGAGACAACTTCCTGGTTCCCCCAAACTGTCTTTACCTACATTGGACACTGGACTAGATCCATTCTACCTGATGAACCTATTTCTCTTGGATGCCTTAGACCATAGGTTGAAGTCTCTACCCCTAATTCCTCAGACTGTGACGGTCTGTGCAGACGAGCCTAAAGAGGGGATTAAGTGGTATGAGCGGACACAGCCTGAGGCCTCCTGGTAAGAGGAGATCCGAGCACCATGGGAACCCAAGCCGACTCAGAGGAGGCCGCTGGGGAAATATCTCAGAAGACACTGTGCTCACTAGCACCCCGAACTTAGACGTGCAGCATCTGGAATCATGGAAAAAGAGATTTGTGTTTCTTAAGCCACCAGACCCTGTTGTGGCTACACAGCAAATTCTGCCTCAACCCTGCCCACAGGACCAGCGCTGCTCCTCCTGACTCTATCACAACAGAAATTGCTGCCAGTTTACTCTGCTTTTAGAAACAAAAGTATCAACCTCCCTGATCCTTCAAGGATAGATAGCCCCTATCATCCACAAAATCCTCAACAGAGCATATAGATCAAAGCCCCCGGCATCACTGGAGGATTTCATAGTGAAATATATCAACACCAGCTGAGGACCAGAAAAGTGTATGATAATCTTACTTAAAAACACAGACACACATATCCGAGACATGAAAACATAGAGTATCATGTTCATGTCCCACACATGATGATGCATCATTGTTTAAATGCTGCTACTGTCTTCTGCTTCTCTTCCCTTCTGAGCATCAAAGGCTGTGTTGGGAAAGAACAGAGAACACATGTTCACCTGGGCGAGGCGGGTAGGGGACATGACCACTCTGGTGAGGCGTGTGGGAGTGGGTACCAGGGACCAGAGCTCTTGAGAAGTAATGAGAACAGAAAATTAATAAGAATCAGGGGGCTGGAGAGACAGCTCAGATGCATAATGTGGTGCATGCATTGGGAGTTTATTTGTAGTGCATGACATCCTGATGTGTCTCTTCTCTCTCTCTCTCTCTCTGACTTTCACTCTCTCAAATAAATAAAAATATTTTTAAAATGTTATCATCATCTAGATGGAAATAAAAACAATTTGCAGACTATAGGAATAAGTCAAGTAATTCAGTAAGGTGGCAAGTCCAACGTATCCAAACAGGGGGAACTTTCACAACCTCTTTTGAATGGCAACAAGAATTATACACAATTTAGGAATCCAGCTAACAAAAATGTTGGAGACAGTATATTTCAAAACTTTAACTTACTGTCCAAGGATACCAATTCTATCTTAAGTTATCATATACTTCAATGAGTTCTAAACCAAATTCTCACCAGGAACTTCTTGGCTACTTAAAAATTCATTCGAAATTCATGTAGAAAAGAGTCAGTGAAGGTAAAGATGAGGGACCCAAAGACAACGTCACCGAAGAGCCACGTGCCAGGACGTCAGAGGGCATGATGGGTCCCAGCGTCCCCCTGGCAGTCAGCCCTCCGCCCCCCAAAAGCACACCTGTGTAGAGTTAAAGACGGTTTCTGAGGGAAATGCCGGGAATTGGGCAGAGCAGATTTCTCCCACATGTCTGAAACTTTACAGGAACTGAAGAAAACTACTTTAAACTTTGCAACAAAGCCTCGGCCTGTTGGTGTCTTCATTTGTGTGAGACAAGGTCTTGCTATGTCGCTTAGGCTGGCTACAAACTTGTGATGCTCCTGCCTCAGCCTCCAGAGTGCTGGGATTACAGGCATGGGTCTCCACATATGGCCAACTCAGTGTAATCATGATATTGGATTAAGTATAATTTTATAACAAGATAGGATCATTTAACCACATAAAAACATGATGCAAAGATAACACATGTATTTGCTTTCTGTGTAACTCATGAAGGTCTATTTAGAAAATTCAATACAATAGCATTCAACACAGGAATACAATAATGTCTCATTAGAGGAGAAATAATAACAACCAGTAATTCACAGATGGGATCCAGCGAAATTAGGTAAGTATATACTGATGTCCAACTTTGCCTGTAGAAAAACATACATTAAGCATGAAGGATAGATGATATTTCAAACCATTAGTCAAGTAAACATTAAAATATCATGCAATATCAAATGTTCATGAGGCCATAAGGAAGTGGACACTGGAATGTATTGCTTGCTGATTGGAGTGAAATTTGATAGTACAATGTTACAGGGAAACTTCTGTGAAACTGAGCATTTCCTTATGTCACAACAATGTCTCCTGCCAGGTGTCACCCGAGAACTCTGGCACACAAAGTAACTATTCCACAGGCGCACCTGACAGAGAGAGCTGTGGCAATTGTCTGTGGCTGGAGTCCACACTCTCGCCCTCCAGCGTCCCATTCTCATGTCTGACACTCGTGTTTGGTATTTTTCCCATCACTGTAGTAACATGAGGGGATGAGGCAAATCCCAGGACGTGCTCCGCAGGATTCTATCAACAGCGCATGTCCGTTATCAGTAAGGGAACGGGTAACTTATAGAACCAGTCATAGAGCAGTCTTAGGACAGTTCAGCTGGTAAGGCTGGTTTACATCTCACAATAATTTTGGCATTCCAAAATAGATGATGTTAAAATTTTAAATTAAAGTTATAAGCCTGGAGTGGTGGCGCACGCCTTTAATCTCAGCACTTGGGAGGCAGAGGACGGAAGAATGCAATGAGTTGGAGGCCATTCTGAGGCTGCAGAGTGAGGACCAGATCAGCCTGGGCTAGAGTGAGACCCTACCTCAAAAAAATATAAAAAAATTAAATCAATGCACTTCTAAAATTAAAGTTATACAAGGCAAATATAATGTTGTTATGAGAAACTCTTCAAAATGAGGACCTAACTCTAAGACACCGTGTTTTAATAAACTCATGAACCTTAGGCATACTTGCCATTGTGAGGTTGTAATTTTCTTTACCTGTGTAGGGAGACACTGAGATTAGAATCAAGTCTATGTGATTATGTCCTTTTTAATGTTTTAAAGTTAACATTTATTGAGAGGAGCACAATGTTTAAATTTTAGGGGGTCTCAGTGGTTAAAGTTATTGCCTACAGAGCCTAATGATCTGGGTTTGATTCCCCAGTACCCATGTAAAACCAGATGCACAGTGGCACATGCATCTGGAGTTTGTCTGCAGCATCTGGAGGCCCTGGCATGCCCATTCTCTCCATCTGTCTCTCTTCTCTCTCTGCCTACAAATAAATTATTATTTTTTCCAAAAAATATTTGCAAGCTACTTTGCTATAGGTGTGAAGTATTTTATAAGTTGAAAATGATTGTACTTATTTGTTTTAAAATGTGATCCCCAAATGTGGCATCAGTTGTGACCATTTGAAGGACCCCTATATCCAGACTTACACCTTAGCTTTAAGGGTGTGTTTTTTTTTTTTTTTAATTTATTTATTTGAGAGTGACAGACACAGAGAGAAAGACAGATAGAGGGAGAGAGAGAGAGAATGGGCGCGCCAGGGCTTCCAGCCTCTGCAAACGAACTCCAGACGCGTGCGCCCCCTTGTGCATCTGGCTAACGTGGGACCTGGGGAACCAAGCCTCGAACCGGGGTCCTTAGGCTTCACAGGCAAGCGCTTAACCGCTAAGCCATCTCTCTAGCCCGGGTGTGGTTTTGACTTTAAGTTAGAACACCCCAGATGGAAAACAAGACTTATAGTCACCTCATTTCTAAACCACAGCAGCCTAGAGATTCTACATGGTAACCATTGAAGATCTCCTTCCACATATGACCCAGAAGCAGAGTCACACCCCGAACGCCCTAGTTAAGGAATGGTCCATCGGGGACAGTAAGGGTACCTCTGCATCTCACACACACCTACTGCAAAGTCAAGACCATTTCTCACACGCTCTGTTACTAATGACAGACTGTCCCACTTGCAACAAAGGGAAGGGTGATAATTAGAAAAAGTGGAGTAAAGATTTTTTAAATCAGCATTCAAAGGACAGAAGCCAAGGGCTGTAATTTCTTGTTGATATTATCACACACCTTCTCTTGGTTTTGTTTGTGTGTGTGTCCCTACACAAAGTGTGCATTTAAACTTCAGTGTCTGTGTGTGTTGGGGTGGAGAGGGTCAGGTAAGGGGCTATAAAAGTGCCCGTGTGACTGACAGGAAACTATGGAGTCCTAGAGAAAATACATCAGCTTATTTACCAATTGCCTTTTAAAAAAAATAAGTGTAAGCCTGGAGTTGTGGCACACACCTTTAATCCCAGCACTCTGGAGGCAGAGGTAGGAGGATCGCTATGAGTTCAAGGCCCCCCTGGGGCGACATAGTGAATTCCAGGTCAGCCTGGGCTAGAGTGAGACCCTACTTACATTCTTCTCTCACAGGCTGACCATTGGCTGTGTAGTGCATTCGCTTGGGAAGATCATAAGTCTCTTGTCATAAAAATAGAATGTATTTCTTGTGCTGCCCCAAGGCAAGTGAACAGTGTAACCGTCTCATGGGACAGTGCCATCTTTTCCCCCTGGGCCCCCTGGCAGCATGTATTTAGACAAAGATTCCATCTGACCCCGCCATTATCATTTTAATTTGACTCCATTGTCTTCCTTATTTCTTTCTGCTGGTCTCCTTCTGATAGTAATTCTATGGGCCCTTCCTTGTGCTGAACTTGTGAGTCTTCACTGTGCAACGTTTTCCTGAAAAGCAGACTGGAGTTGGGCTGCGGCAATAGCTTAGCAGTTAAGGCACTTGTCTGTGTAGGCGAAGGACCCACACAAGCCAGATGCACATGGGATCATCTGCATCTGGAGTTTGTTTGCTGTGGCTACAGGCCCTGGTTTGTCCATTCCCTTTCTCTCTACCTACCTACTTCTCTCTCAAATAAATACATAAAATATATATATTTTTTAAAGTAGAGTAGGGTATCAAAGAAACAGATGTGGATTTTGAGACATAAGATTGTAGGCGAACAGAAATGGCAGCTAGCAGAAGGAGGAAGAAAGCGTGTCTGAATTTTGTCTATGAACTACGGTGCCACTCACGGACCAGGGACTTAGATGGACTTAGAGTGGCCTCCTGAAAGTGAACGAGAATTGCAGGTCTCCCAAGAGGAGTGAGAAAATGATATTTCTCGGAAGAGAGGGGGGGGCAGGGAGGGAGGGAGAGAGAGAGAGAGAGAGGATGCTTTCAAGCACATAGTTTTCTAAATGACCATCAGGACTTTGAAAGTGGAGAGGGGGCCAGTGGGATTCTGAACGTCTCACTGGAAGTGTTGATAGGTGACTCTGAGTGTCCTGTTTGGCCCAGTGGAGAGCGGGCCCTGATACACAAATCTCCTGGGACAGACGCATTCTCCGGCTGGGTCCCTGTTGGCCCCCAGAGTGCACAGGGAGGGACCTCCTGCCAACTCCAGGCCCATTTCCACGAGGCTACGGGACTGTGCAGCATCTCCGAAATAGCATCTGTTATTTGAACCATAAAACATACCCGCTGCACTCTCCCAGAAATTAGCTACAAATTGTTTTTATTCTCCTGTTTAATGATCTTTATGAATCAATTAGAACAAAAAATAGCATTACGCAAGCAGAATCCAGAGAAGACAAATGAAATTGCAGCAACACAACATTAACTACTATTAATATTTCTTTAACTAAAACCACAAACCCATTTGGACATTAATCCCAAACTAATCGACAAACAGCCAAGGCTAATTTTGGTGAGAGTCAAACTCTGGCAAGAATTTACTACAGAAAAGGGGGCTTTTGATGCATTTCTAAACTCATGGTTGCATTCAGGATCCAGATTTTTGCCTGAAGTAACTAGATGAGGAAAGCTGAATTTTTACTCGGGTGCTCACACATCTCTTGTCTTTTGCTACATTGGAAATATTTGCTGGCGTGCAGCGTGTTCTGTTCTGCATTCAAACTCTTTGCTTCTGCATTCCTGGCCTGAGCCCAGGGACGGAGCACACAAGCCTGGGATAAATCTTTCCCAAGTCAATGAATGGCACCATGCGCGGGTGAGAAGCACACTATTTACTGTTCAGCACTTAAAACCAGCTTGTCACCGCTCCAGGTGATCCTACCCACAGCTCTTAGAATTATAGCCAAATATTCCAAGGCGGGGGAGGGAAGCATGGTCGTATTTAATCCTATAAATATTTGATGGCATATCTAATATGGACACAGATGGGCACCAGGTCTCTGTTCTTGGCTCATTATTTCTGTCTTCACTGCTTTGTAACCCCTCATCAGCCTGGACTGGTGACTATAGAGGGTGACCGCCATCAACATGGACTCTGGCCTCAGCACGATCATGTATCTGTTTAATTCCCACAGCCGTTGCAGCTCTTGTATGAAGGAAAAAGGAGAGAAACTGCTCTGGTAAAAGGCTCATATGAGGGGGAAAAAATACCAAAATTTCTGTAAACAAAAGACCCTTTCTCAAAACAATGACTACGGGGCTAGAGAGATGGCTCGCCATTTAAAGGCACTTGTTTGCAAAGCTTGAGAGCCTGGCTTCAATTCCCCAATATTCTCTCAAAGCCTGATTTATAAAGTTGTGTGCGTGTGTAGTTTGTTAACAGCAACAAGAGGCCTGGCACACCCATTCTCTCTCTCTATATGTATCTTTCAATTTTTTCTCTCTATACTTTTCCTTCTTCTCTTTCTCAAATAAATAATATCTACTTTTAACAAAAGACAAACATTTATTCTCTACCTTGCCGATCGAAAGGTTTGAATCAATGGGACCTTGACAAATTAGAAATTATGATGACTTAAAAATATGAAATTATGAAATTATTATTACTCTTCTGTCTCAAGATGTTCTGCTACAATCACAGTGTCCCCAGTAAATATTATGGTGAGGAAAAGAAATTCTCAGGTGCCATAAGGAAACTAGTAAATTAGGATGTAAACTAGCAAGAGGATAAAAACTAACTAGACTGCCACCATCTCAAAACAAGCCCTCACCGCTCCCACACTACCACTAGTAGTGATGATGGAGAAACATCACATGCTTATTTAAGGCACTTGCAAAAGAAAATGAACAAAAGAGAGAATCTCTCCGAACTGTGAAAGTTCAGGCAAATGGCAAAACTCGGCCTCACATAGGAGCAGTCCTCAGCCAGAGAAACCTAGGTGGTCACCAGTGGACGATTCAAAAGCAGGAGACCAGGCACTACTGAATGTGCCAGCTGTCAAGTGGAAACTGGTGTGTGCACGTGATGTTTTGACCCAAATACACACGGTGAAATGAAAACTACAGGGAAAATTAACAGCCTTCCTCAGTGACAGTTTGCTGCGACTTCTCTTGGAAGACACCTTGCACAGGAAATGGGAGATTAACAGAGGGGAATGCTCCACCCATTAGCTTTCTAGGGTGGCCAATCCTGCGGAACAGCATCCTCATCCACTTCACTATCTTCTCGCTCACTTCCACCTCCAGTATTCAACCACTTAGCGCTACGCATTTCATTTGTTTTGGTTCCACTGATCAGAGGGATCGTGCGGAAAAAATGATTTCAAGAGTAAAAAAAAAAAAAAAAAAAAAAATCCTTCAAGTTTAATCAAAAACAAAAGACACTATGCTCATTTAAGAAGAAAACAAAACCTATCTAACCACACATGCTGTTTTTCATTTTCTTATTTTGCCCTTCAAATCTACCCAGCACCTGCATTATTTCTCATTAACTATTTTAACATGGTGTAGAATACAGACCCGTGCTCCTTCCTACATTGCCTTTGCTTTATATTTATTAAGATTTTTCCACTTGTTCTTGGCCATTTCGGTTACTTTTACAAGGCGGTGAGCACCTTCATTTGTTTGGTTTATGGCTCTTCTTTTGCTTGGCTTGGCTTAAATTCTCAGGACAGAATTACCAGATCAATAGGAATGTGCATCACAACGACTTCAGATTATAGAGCTAAATTACTTTCCCAAATAATTTTATTAATTTGTAATGACGCCAGTGGCATAGTGGCAGAACAGCTCTATCACGGCCTAAATTAGAATTAGTGAGAAATCATGCAAAATGAAAGCCAAATAATAAATGAACTGGAAATTGCCTGCTCTCTTCTTTTGGCTCACTGTATCACGTCTACTTGTCTTTTAGTGATTGTTTATTCTGTTCAGTGTTGAGTCTTTAACGCCTTATTTTAAGGTGTCAATAATGACTTCCCCATACTCCAGTGTCTCATAAGCTAATCTCTCTCTTCAATAAGCTGAGGGGGCTTTAGGTTGTGGGGGAGGGAGGGGAAGGTGGGGAGGAGGAGAAAGATGAGGAAGAACAGAAGGAGAGTGTCCACAATAGCACACATGAGCTCCCGTTTTGAAGAAAGCACTTATCACATGTCCTACTTCTTCAAATTTCATTTATAGAAAAACATGATCTACGGAAAAACACGTGTTTTCTAAAACAAAAAAAAAAAATCAAATTCTCTATCAGCATAACCAATATTAACTGAGGACAGATTACATGACAGAGATGTGATGCTATTTTCGGTACAGGAATGCATGGGTACATTCCACGAGAAGACACACGGGAGCCGATAGATGAGTTCACCCAGGTGCAGTGTCCTCACTGCCTTGACAGTTATAAGTGTCATTTGCATGTGGATGCTTTCATGGCTGCTCAAATAGTATTCACAGCCATCTTGCTATCCATGAGGTGGGCAAATCGATAAAAGAATAAAATAAAGCTCTCAGCCTGGTTGTTTAGATGCTGAGAAAATTCAAATGCTTTAAAGCATGTGAATTTATGCACAGAAAGGCATAATAGCATAGATATGTTTTTATTTGTGTAAATTTCGAGGACATTTGAAGGTCATACAGAGGACATGTGTATAGCTGGATGGGGCTCCCATGCTTGGTGACTGCTCAGTAGACCCAGAGGAAGTGCTCAGACAAGGTCATTTGGATGGGCCCACCTTGAAATAGCCTGGCACATGTCTCATTCCCCTCAGGAATGGCTTAACTTTCTTTTTATTTTTTTTAAGTAATATTTATTTATTTGAAAGAGAGAGGCACAAAAAGAGGAAGATAGATAGATGGATGGATGGATGGATAGATAGAGAATGGCATACCAGGGCCTCTAGCCACTGCAAGCAAACTCCAGATGTGTATGCCACTTTGTGCATCTGGCTTAGGAGGGCACTAGGGAATCAAACTTGGGTCCTTTGGCTTTATAGGCAAGTGCCCAAACCACTTAGCTATCTCTCTAGCCCAGGAATGACCTACCTTTTTTGTGAGGTGCCATTGAACAGAGAGGTTGAAGGTAGGCAGTGAGAAGAATTAACCAAAGCCAGGGAATAAAGGGAAGAGAAGGAAAGGAGTTCAGATTTACGTGCTCTCATCATTCTGTCCAGAAGAGAAAGTATTACTCAAGGAGGAATACAATCTAATCAGAGGGAGCCTGTTTCCCCCATGGCACTAAGAAAGGGGACAACAGCCTTCCGAGCTGCGACACCCCCTGCCCTGGGCCGTGTGGAGACTGGCCGTGACAGAGCTCGCAGGCCATGCACCATGAGCTGTGAGGAAGCAGAGTGTAAGGACGACTTTCTAGCCCACCTTGTGGCCTCTGCGGCTTGGCAGGAATTCTGGATCTCAAGTCACCATTTAAGAATAGGAGCATCAAAAGAGCAAGATCACATGAGACCGAGCTAGGCTGAGCCTACATTTCCTGCATAAGAAACACTTCAGCAGGCCGCACTGCCCAAGGACCACCTTACTCAACAGAAGCCAAGTGAACATTTGTCTTTCAATCCCCTGATGGGGTGAGGGAGGGCATAAGCACACAAGGGACAAAGATGTTAGACACATGCATCTCAGTGCGATCTCATTCAATCACTTCACTAGAATTGAGTTCAAACATGATTCACTAGAAGGCAAACTCCACGAAGGCCAGGATGTCCCTGAATTTGTTTCTTTGGACACCACACATCTAGAGCAGTGGGGAGATGCAGGCAAGCCCAGGTTTTCCTGTGGGAACACATGCTATGAACTTTAGTGGTAAGGATGCTGATAACTGCAGTGGCCGTGATCAGTTACTGAACAACTCCGCTCACAGCACTGGGGACCACTGACACATTATGAGAGCCATGATTAACTTCAGCATCCAGCCACTGTCTGCAAAATCAAATCCCTATGCTAATCAGTGGGAACTGGAAAAAAAAAACAAAAGTACATCTCTGTTTCTAACAATCTCAGGGATCCATTCCAACCCAATTAATTATAACCAAATACCATGTGAAATCCAGTTCATCATAGCTGTAGATTACTTATGGTCACCATATGGACTGGGCAGCACCAACCAGGAAGTACACACACCTCGAGGGACAGTCCCATCACTGCTATGATCCCACTGGGCAGAGAATAATCAGAGCTTCCAGCCTTTTCAGAAGACTCTCCAAAGCCTTCTTCCTCTTCCGATGTCGAGCAGGTGGGAGTGTGTCCTCTCCTTTGATCTGCTGCAAGGACTAAAGAAAGCTTCAAGTCTTACACACACCGGCTTCCACAGGTGCTTTGTCATGTGTTTCTTCCCGTGTGGAGACACAGCGATGGTGTACGTTTCTTTAAGCCCATATCTGCTCCAGCTCTAGTGGTGGGGCCACTAGCAGAGAACAGGGATGACAGTGACACTGGGGAACAGGAAGGCTGTGTTCACTTGTCCTGCAGCAGCCTGTGCTGAGCCACGCAAGACAATACATCGGGTATTTTTACATCCTTAAAACTGAGCCCAAGGAGACCAGAAAAGCATAAATCAACGGAGGAGCTCCCGTGCAAAACTTTCCCCCCCCCAGTAGACGTCTTTGAAAAGACGGGACTTCAAAGCAGTCACTATTTGTTCATGTTATTACCACTGCTTGAATGTTTAATAGAGAATTACCAATATTTTAAATAAAATATTTTTACTTATTTATTTACTTTTGTTGAGCGAGAGTAAGAGAGAGAGGCAGATAGAGAGAATGGACACAACAGGGCCTCCAGCCACTGCAAACGAATGCCAGACACATGTGCTACCAGGCACATCTGGTTTAAGTGGGCACTGGGGAATTGAACCTCAGTCCTTGGGCTTCACAGGCAAGCACCTTAACCACTAAGCAATCTCTCTAGCCCTAGAATTACCAAGTTTTGCTTGATTCATAATATATAAAGTTATACATTTTATACTTCAAGCCTAAGTGATGCTAAAAAATGTTGATTAAGGGCTGAGACAATGGTCAGTTAGTAAAGTGTTTGCTTTGAGAGCATGAGGACTGGATCTTAGATGCATAGAACCCATCTAAAAGCCAGGGTTATGTGGCAGCCTGCCTATAATCCCATTGCTTGAGAGGCTGAGACAGGAGATCCCTAGAGCAAGCTGGCCAGCAAGACTCAGTGAGTTCTAGGTGTAAGTGAGAGGTTATCCTCGGTCACTAGGGTGGAGAACAGTGAAGGAAGAAACCTGATGCCAGCCCCTGCCCCTGCATGTGCATGTGTACCACAGCACACTGCACACACATGTACACACACACACACACACACACACACACACACACACACACTTTGGTGATCCCCCAATGCAGAGAGAAAATGCTCACTACCAAACTCAATTCCACCCCCATCTGAACTTCCTTAGAAAACCCCTGTCCATTTTCCCTGTGATGATTTCAAATTCCTTCCAGATCAAGAGTGGGACAGCTTCAGCCACAGGGCAAGTGTAGCTCATGGCTTCGGTAAATACCATGTCCTTGGACCACAGCTATACCCACTGTGGTGTGTGTGCCCCCTGGAGCTGTATGAGGCCTGGTTGTCACAGAACCCCGTACCCCAAATATTTACTCTCCTGTCCTTCAGGAAAAAAAAAAGAGCTAACTCTGTTTAGAGGAGACTGCTCTTTCCACTCTTAAAACTCTGTCATATAATATCTTGTCCAATACAAGATTTCACAGAGAGCTGTGACCACCGTGTGGCCAATAGGGTTCCTCAGCTATATATAAAGAGAGGCAGGAGAAGAAATGCACAGCAAAACTACATTCAACAGGAAACATGACAGTTCCAGCAGGCACACCCTCTCTGAGGAAACACCTCCTGTCACCCAAAGCTCTGGAGAACCACCACTGAATCACAGAAGAGCAGTGGCTGCCGAGAGAGGGAGAGCTGGGGGCTCGGCATGGTCTGAATCTCTTTCTCAGAATGTCTGCTGACACGTGCGTTCATGTTTCACAAGGACAGAAGCAGCATCAGGGCGGCACCAGGCTGGCTCATGCCGCCTCCACCGGCGCCTTCACGGAGCGCTCGTGATGCGCTGGACACTAAGGGGAGCTTTTAAATTGTCCTAGCAGCTTTAAGGGGAAGGAACTTTGGCTATGTTCCTTTTGTAGACACAAAAATGGAGTACCAACATGCACTGCAGCTAACAAATCCAAACACAGTTGGTCCATATATATATATATACATACATATATATATATATATATGTATGTATATATATATATATATGAACTGTGCACCAAATGTTCAGACTTTTTGTTAGCATTACCCTCTATGCAGTGCAGGATATTTGCATAGTATTTACATGATATTAGACGCTGTACAAAGTGGGGTTGACTTAAGTTGCACAGGGATATGAGTATAGATAGGTTCTATGCAAATGTTGTGCCTCTTTATAACTTTATGGCACTGAATACCCACAGATTTTGTTGTTGGAAGAAGTCCCGAAAATTATAAACCACACTTTCCTTCCCTATGGCAAATATATTAGGAGTTACCCAGCAAAGCAGTTACCATGCAGTAAGTAAGTATGAATGGATATGAGTCTACAAAAACATGCCTGGCTGGTTGGCGCCTCAGTTACTCATGCTTTTTGTGACCATATTCTTGGGCGGTTTGCTACAACCTGATTTTTTTTTTTTTTTGACCAATAGTTTAACAACAGCTGTGAAACAGAGACTTCAAATGTGCTGTGGATTGTGTTTTGGCCTCTCTTACTGTTCCTACGACCACAGGAGCCCACAGGAACCAGCCCGGGCTAGCTTGCATGGGAAGGGTAATACGTTACCCATGTAGCACTGGTGCCCATCAGCATGTGGGTAAAGATACCAGGTGCCTTGCCAAGCGCAGGAGACCTGTCGGTCGATGAGCCGTGATAGCCTATCTGACATGGGTCTGCTCAACCCAGTTGAGAACTGCCCATCAGAACCCGGAGTTAAGCAGACAGCTGCCATTTTAAGTACCTTGTGTTTAAAGATGGCTTATCACATGGTAAAGTACGCTGATTCTCTGCCTTCAAAAGAAGAGTACATGATTCTGTCAGGAGATGAAGATCTTTCACCATTCACGGTAAAGAACACGGGTTCAGGGAGGTCCCTAAAACTGAGCTATGAGAGAAACATAAAGAGATGTTTCAACCTGGACGATGTGGCGGATGGTTCTAGATTTACACATTGACGTAGCATATACTTCACTGTCTATTTTCCTACTTGTGTTTTGCCCCTCCTCCAGTAGGTTGGTCATTTATAACTGTGAAGCTCTAACTGGCCAATACTTCCCACATAATTTCTTTCTCTGGATCTACTAGGAGATAAACCAAAGCAAACAGAGAAACACCACCAAAGCTCTGAAGAGCTATTACAATTGTTTCATAGTTTCATTAGGAAGCATCCTGTCTGTCAAGCTCGCTTCCGGAACGCTAATGGTAATAGTGTTTGCTGGTGCTGCTTAATTCTCCCGCAGGGTGTCTGCCTTTTACAGTCACAACTGCAATTTGAAAGCCACTCAACCACATGTTCACACCAATTTATCCATTAATTTATTTGACCTGTTAATCCATTAGTTACTTGTCCAATAATCCATTAAACTGCTTAAAATAATATTTGTAGTCTCTGGTGTGGGATGCCTTTGGGTCAAAGATGACAAATCCAAATTATTAATGATGAAGCTATTTTATTCATTTTGGAAACTTTGATAGTGTCATAAAATGGGCTATGAATGCCTTCTTAATTACATGACTGCAGAGGAGCCCATAAAGGCCAGTGATTGGGCAATAACTCACTCCCAGACTCTGACTATCATTCAGCCAGTTCATTCAACATCCCGGCAAGTTTGCTGGAAGGCGCGTGGATGCGGAAGCCAAGCCTTGCTTGGTGGAGCTGAAGGTGCAGCAGGAGACAAGTGGCTCTGCCCTTGAATGCCAGCCCCTTGGGTTAAAGAGGCAAGTTGATGAGCAACCCCCTGTCATCCAGGGGGCCATGGTAGAGAGAACCCTCTTCAAACCACTCCCAGAACAGGAGCAGGCCCAAGAAGCTGGAAGCTTCTAGGCCAAAGACATAAACTGAAAACCCACAGGACACAGACACGCTCAGGGAGTGAATCCAACTGAGGGAAAGAAACATAAATGAGAGTGGTGGACCCACGAGCCGCCAGAAAGCCGTGACCAGCCCAACATGGCTGCCACCAAGGATGGCGTGGAAATCCATGGGTTTAGAGCTGCGGTTCTTAAGATTTTTCATAGTATTATGGAAGTCCTAAGCCAGTGCGTAATTGTTTACATTTAAGAATATATTCCTGGGATGGAGAGATGGCTAGTGGTGAAGGTGCTTGCCTGCAAAGCCAAAGGACCCAGATTCAATTTCCCCAGGACCCACATAAGACAGATGCACAAGGTGGTACATGCATCTGGAGTTCTTTTGCTGTGGCTATAAGTTCTGACATGCCCATTCTCTCCCTCCCCTCTCTCAAATAAATTTTAAAAATAAATATAATTTATTAAAAATAATATATTCCTAGCTCAAATTAATTTTTATTTACTTGTGTATTTTTTTTAATGCAGGGTCTTGCTGTGGGTCAGGTTTACCTGGAATTCACTATGTAGTCACAGGGTGGCCTCAAACTCACAGCAATACCCCTACATCTGCCTCCTGAGTGCTGGGATTGAGGGTGTGCACCACCACAGTCGACTTCAATTTACTTTTTCAACATGTACCCACAGGAGCTGGGGAGGGGTTGTAGCTCAGTAGGTGGAGTGCTTTCTTAGCATGTACCAAGCTGAATTTGCTCCCCAACATCACATAAACCAGGTGTAACAGGAAATGCATAGTCTCACCACTTGTGAGGTAGAGGCAGGAAGATGAGAAGTTCAAGTCATTATTGGTTACATAGAGCTCAAGGCTATCCTTGTTTACGAGATACCTTGCCTCAAATTAAAAAAAAAAAAAATCACATCCTTCTATCCAGTGCTTTTGACATGGACACCTGGGGTTGTGACTCCATCCCAGGAAGCCTTCCTGGGTAAAGAAGAATAGAAGAAAGACAGTATGGGGTGAATTCAGAGTACAGTGTTCAATACAGCCAAAGGATGCAGGATGGATTTATTAATTAATGTATGTAATGCCATCTGAGCTATATTGACATATTATAATGATCCAGAGAATATTTGAGGAATTCAGCCTGATAATTCAAAAGGAAAACACTGAGCAGGAATTCTCTTGTTCTTTAAAGTTGGCTAGCCATTACCTCAGAAATCCTGTCCAGTGTCTTCCCTGTTCTGTTTCTTGTTAGGGACTTCAGAGAAAAATGAGTATTAACCAAGGTCAGTCACACACTTTGGTAGAAGTGACCCTTGACATTCCCATACTTAATCAGACCGAGGAGTGTGTTAACAAAAACACACCGAGGTGTGGAAACCATGAAATATCACCAGGAAAATGGGAGAGAGAGATTGGTCAGAAATGTAAGCCACCTGCTGATCCTGCCCAAGCGAAAGTAAGAGATAAACAGGGGTAGAAATCCTCCAGGGTTCAGTCAACACTGACCATTTCCCCCACTCGGAAGACCATTTCTCTTGACTAATTAGCCACTGCCCCCCTCAACTTCCCACCGCAGACCTCTTCAATCTTACTTCCAACTGGCCTCACGGTCTGTCCCCTTTCCTGTCCCGACTCCGACAAGTTTCAATAATAGGTACCTGGCCTCTCTGTTTTGAAATGTCTCTACAATTAAGTACTAAAAATGTCAAAGGCCAATGCCAAAGAAAAACAATTTAAGAATCTAAAACAATAAAGAAAGGATTCAAGGAGGAGGGGTTGTCTGTACAGTACAAGCAGGTTTCTGAACACTCTTCCCCTGAACACATTCGTGACGCTAACCTGGCGGTGGCTTCCCACGTTAAGTTGTGATTCTTTTCCAAGTACAAAATCTAAGACTTGCACAAATAATGCTTTGCTGGAATAACACATGACCATTCCTCAGTGCTTCACAGTGACACATTCTTCCACAATTATTTTCCTTAATATTGATGACAAGATCACATAATTCTTTTGTGGAGAACTGGGAGAAAATTAGGACTCAGCTAACATGACAAACGTAATCAAAGTGATAGGACCAAGCAGCTGTTGAAGAGCGAGCGGGACTTACTTGTAGGGATGACAAGAACCTGGAAAACACTGTTGGAAGTTTCTGGATGAGCAGCCCCTGATGCCCACACCGCGTGCACACACACAGCTGGCTTTTCTGGATGACCAGCCTCTGATGCCCACACCGCGTGCACACACACTGCTGGTTTTTCTGGATGACCAGCCCCTGATGCCCACGCTGCGTGCACACACACTGCTGGCTTTTCTGGATGACCAGCCCCTGATGCCCACGCTGTGTGCACACACACTGCTGGCTTTTCTGGATGACCAGCCCCTGATGCCCACGCTGCGTGCACACACACTGCTGGCTTTTCTGGATGACCAGCCTCTGATGCCCACGCTGCGTGCACACATACTGCTGGCTTTTCTGGATGACCAGCCCCTGATGCCCACGCTGCGTGCACACACACTGCTGGCTTTTCTGGATGACCAGCCCCTGATGCCCACGCTGCGTGCACACACACTGCTGGCTTTTCTGGATGACCAGCCCCTGATGCCCACGCTGCGTGCACACACACTGCTGGCTTTTCTGGATGACCAGCCCCTGATGCCCACGCTGCGTGCACACACACTGCTGGCTTTTCTGGATGACCAGCCCCTGATGCCCACGCTGCGTGCACACACACTGCTGGCTTTTCTGGAATACCAGCCCCTGATGCCCACGCTGCGTGCACACACACTGCTGGCTTTTCTGGATGACCAGCCCCTGATGCCCACGCTGCGTGCACACACACTGCTGGCTTTTCTGGATGACCAGCCCCTGATGCCCACGCTGCGTGCACACACACTGCTGGCTTTTCTGGATGACCAGCCCCTGATGCCCACGCTGCGTGCACACACACTGCTGGCTTTTCTGGATGACCAGCCCCTGATGCCCACGCTGCGTGCACACACACTGCTGGCTTTTCTGGAATACCAGCCCCTGATGCCCACGCTGCGTGCACACACACTGCTGGCTTTTCTGGATGACCAGCCCCTGATGCCCACGCTGCGTGCACACACACTGCTGGCTTTTCTGGATCACATGTTCCATGTAAATGCTGAGTTATACTTTAGAACTTAGTGAGGCAGTGACTAAATTTTCCTCATAATACATGTGACACACAGAGAGAAAAGTCACTTTGTGAAGGTCATTTCATGACCTTGGAGTGCTGCTAGAATTCAAAAAGCCTAGCGGAGGTCTCATGACCCCCACAGACATAATCAGCACTGCTTGATATAAACCCTACATTTCTGATTCCAGATTTACTTTTTCTTAATCCCTTTCCCCCAAGTTTGGGAGTAAAAGCCTCCCTTTCTTTCATAGATTGAGGGAGGGCAAAGTGCTAGCCTTCTCAAATGCCTCAAGTACACACACTTATGCTTTCAAAGTGGGTGTGCTTCCAGAACCTAGGCATTCCTAAAAATTAAAAAGGATTGAAATATAACCCAGGGAGCACTAGTTTAATAAAAGGATGTTCTCTTAGGCATTTGGGCACTGAAAAAAAGATTCAAGAAGTTCCTAGAAGCGAATTCCTATAGTATTACATTGCTGATCCTGTCCTCTGATGCAGGAAGCAGGGAAGAGCATATTTTTCTTTGAATGAGGGTCAGCAGGGAACAGATTCCCATGAGTGAATTTGATTTGTAAATTTCTGCTTAATATTACTTACCATAGTATAGCCTTTATCTTACTGAAGATACTTATCACCTGCCCACAATTCTACCCATAACTTCCTAGAAATGAAAGAGGGATTAGAATTATATCTTACAAAGTATAGGGCAGGGAGGGAAAAAAAAAATCACAACACTTTGTAGTTCATTAAATAATCCACTTGAAAGGACTTTGATGATCAAAACAGAAAAGAAAAAAAAAAAAAAAGCAACCATGGAGAAAAGATCTCATGTTATAGGAATGCCTTGGCCATTTTGCTCGGTTAGGGCAGTTTGTCAAGGACAGAAGCCCTCTGCTGGCAGGGTTCTGCCTGAGCATCATGATGCTGAGAGGAAAGGAAGGGATTTTTGGCCCCCAAACTCCAGCTGGGTTTGTCTCTGAGATTTCCTGTAAAAATTAAATATTGATTGAATGCAACTGAATTATTTTCTGAGGAGAAGAGAGGCATTTGCTTTTAGCTGATGGCTGAATTAGACATTTTCTCCCAATTGCATTTTTGAGCCTGCAAGACAGCCACGCAGTCCAGACCGTCCCCCACACCACTGCTTCCTCTCCTCAGCGCACTTCGGAACTGGTTCTGTTCTCGGGGACTGCTGAGCCTCATCCAGGTATCGAGAATTCTGCAAGCCCCTGATGAGTCTCAGGATTTGAGAGTTTACTCCTAAAACTTCTGCTTCCTCAATTTGGTTCATTAAGCAAATAATAGTCAGAATGTAATGGGAAATAATGTCATTCTCAGGGGAGGCTCAAGGGCAAGCACAGGCAGCACGGGAAGGCAAACTAGATCAGGAAGCCTTGAGCGTGACAGCCAGGAGGAAGGCCATTAGGCCCTAATGCTCTCCGTCCAGGACAGCTGACCCTGGACAAAAATAGATGCGTTCCCGGAGTCTTGCCTCTGCGAGCCTCTTTAATTAATTCACTGCCATCTGTATTAATGCCCTTCACCCCTTGACACTGCAAGAAAACTTGCCCAGAACACACGCCGGGCAAACAGCTACCAGGCCAAGGAGAGACAGCCCTGGTTTGCGCCACGAGACACCGCTTGATATCAACAACATGAACACCAAGAGCAAATAGGTTTAAAAACCATATTCTAAGGCATTTTGAAAAGAAGTCCACAGGGCATGAAAAGGCATGGCTCATTAGTAGACATGGAGAACTTGCACTGGGTGAGAAGAGTAAATGGTGTCTGGCTGTGTGGCTGAGGGGTTGGGCCACCTCAGCAAGGTACTTAACCTTTCTCTCAGGCAGGCTGGGTTGGAATCCTTTAACATGGGAATGATAACAGAGTCCGCCATACAAAATAGCTATAAGGGATATGGAAAGATGGCTTGCCTACAAAGCCTAATGACCAGAATTCGATTCCTTAATACCCACGTAAAGCTAAATGTACAAAGTGGCACATGCATCTGCAGTTCGTTTGCAGCAATTGGAGGCTCTGGCGTGTCCATTATCTGTCTGGCTGTTTGTCTGCTTACAAATAAATAAATAAATAAATAAAATTTTAAAATAGGGCTGGAGAGAAGGCTCAGCAGTTAAGGAGCCTGCCAGCAAATCCAGAGGACCCCAGTAATTCCCCAGTACCGCATTAAGCCAGATACACAAGGTGACACGTGTGTCTGGAGTTGGTTTACAGTGGCTAGAGACCCTGGCATGCCCGTTATTTCTCTCTCTCTCTCTATCTCTCAAACAGATAAACAAAATAAAATAATTTAAGAAATAGTTATGAGAGTTCAACAGGCTAACATGTGAAGGGCGCCAGGGCGATGTGACTTGACAGGACAGTAATCCTTCAAGCAGTTGAGCACCGTCAGGACAACTGACAGGCTGCAGTGTCAGCACCTGTTTGATGGCCAGAGCTGGGCGCTGACCACAGCCAGCGCTTAGCGGTGAAGGCCTGGCTGTGCTTCAGGGTCTTACGCTGTGTGGCTCAACCTGCGCTCCAATAAGCAGTCATTCGGTTCAAAACGTTACTAAAGCCACACCTCAATCTAAGTCCATATTCTCCCTCCAAGGGACACAAAACTAGCTATTTTTCTCATACTTTATAAAACTGAAATACTTTCATTGTGGCATAGTAATTCTACGGTATTGCCACAAGCTTGGTAGGGGACTCAGATCGTCATATGTTTTACTAGGGGTCATTTGGCCTCTTGAACCAGCCTCGTAGGCCTCCATCTGAAGCCTCTTGTCATTTCCAGGACTCAGGGCCACTTTGATCGTCTTTAGAAGTCCGTGGGCTACCCTCCATTCTCTCTGGGTGACCTGCAAAATCTCAAGTGATCCATTTCCTGAGTCAAGAAAGTCTTGCCTGTATTCATACTAGTAGGCTGCTTAACATACATTGATTCTGCTTTTATACAGATACAAAGAAGGGCCAATCATCATATACTTTGTCCATTTCAGCATCAGCCAAGAGCCATAGGGCTAAGCCATGTCATGGACAGATTCAGCAGGGTGTGGAAGTGCATGCTTGTAGGAGGCTGAGTCAGGAGGATTGCCATGAGTTCAAGGACTGCCTGGACTACCAGGTAAAAGGAGCAGATGGGGATGGCTTGGGTTAAAGCACGCATGTGCTCATCACCAAGTGTTTACAGAACCTTTGTTCTTGCTGTGGGAAGGGGGAAATTAGGGCAACTACATAACTGCCCCAGCAGGGTCCCAGGCACAGGAGATGCTGAGTAAATATTTATTTACTGAATTGGACAGCTGAAACTATTTGATGTAAACCAAACCTGTCATCAAATTCTCCATTCCAGTTACATTAATCATTATAACCACAAAGTAGCTCACAACAATGGAAGAGTGTCTTAACAGTTTTCAAATAGACTTTCTCAGGTCTCTTCTCATTTAACAGTTTGAAAAGAACATAGTTTCAACTACATGTGGCAAACAGACCTGAGAGGTTAGATTCAGTTCCTTCTCACCGGGCGCCCTTGCCCACCTCTTGGTCCCTCGTCATCTCTAGTTATCAGTTATGCCAAGAAATGCCATCCTAGAAACCATGCATATTTTTAAAAGGGGAAATAGCGTTGAAGAGATGGATTAGCAGTAAAGGTACTTGCCTGCAAAGCCTAAGGACCCAGGTTTGATTCCCCAGTATCCACGTAAGCCAGATACACAAGGTGGCACATGTGTCTGGAGTTCATTTGCAGTGACTCCAGACCCTGGCATGCCCATTCTCTCTCTCAAATAAATAAAATATTTTAAAAAGGGAAATAACTCAGTTGATAATACTTTTATGCTATTAACACCCAAATGTGTAGAAATAAAAAGTGTCATTTGCCATACCTTAAATATTTTAAAACCACAAAGGTCTAATTTTCAGCCAGAATTTGCAGTTTCTTATCTTTTACAAAATCAGTGGCAATAGCCTATCCATTAAGTCCTTCCACCCTCAGCACTTTAATTTGGCCTTTTAAAAAAAAAAATAGGGAGCATCAGGTTGATATTTCAATTTAGCACACATGCAGGCATCCAGAGTTTTCCATTTTCCATGCCATGTCTTGATAAACCTCTTCCACCGGGCCCTGTCCTCCGCCCGTGTCTGCATACCAAAGGCATTTGGGAACCCATGTTTATGCACACTGAGAAAGCCCGGGCGTCCCGGGCCAGCGGAACAGGGGAACTTATCACAGCTTGGGAAGAAAACTTCGCAGAGAGAGCTTTCTTTCTTTTCTTTTCTTCCTTTTTTTTTTTTTTTTTCTGGAAAGCAAAATGTTTTCCCAGAAATGCCTCTCAGCGTTGATGGTATACTGTATCATACAGTACCACACTGACACAATCCGAGGTTCTATTCCTGGACTATGCCAATTTGGTAAGGCACATCTAAATAACACTTTGAAGGACATCTTCCCATTATCAAAGGTGAAAGAACTAAAATATCCAATTTAAGTATGAGATGACCTTTTCCATCAAAACAGGAGGGCAATATCCCATAGTAGTGACCCAAGGAATTCAGGTTCAGAATATTTCAGAGAGGGACAGACAACTGTCTTACGAATCAGAAACAAGGGAAGTCTCCCTAACTCGGCCATGCCCCTTCCCACCCTCCCCTGGCCATGGTTCTCTGCCAGTTTGGGGTGAGGTGGGGGCTCTGTGTGTTCTGAGGATTAACCTCTGGTGTTGGACAAATTTGGTTCCAAATCTTAAATTCCATTATTAACCAAATCAGATCTGGACCAAATGGCTATAAACCCAACAGAACGTCTTACAGATATAAAACCAAACTATAGATAATAATTCAGGTTTCACAGGGCTTTTGCAGAGATTGGGTAAGTTGAACAGGAATGAAGGGTTTGCAATATTCTCTTCGTGGCTCCCAGTTTCCCTTGTTCTTTGCTTCCAATCCCCACATCCCCTTCTTTTTGGTGAGTATCACAATCTTATTATCAAATTATCTCCCCTGTTTTTGTTTTTATTATGATTGACTGATTTGAAATACTCTGGAAAAGTGTGAAAATCTCAAGCGTAAACCTCAATCACAAGGTGGGTGGCTACATGATACTCAAAGCCAATGATTTCCTCCCAGCTGGCTCGGGGAGGTGAACTTGAGCTATGTGAATTCGGCAGAGTCCACACACACTCCCAGCCTTTGCTTTTCACGAGGTGGTGCCCAGGCTGACGTCGATTCCTCCTTGCACAATGCCAACTGGAACTGCCCGCAGTAGACTGGAAGCTGAACGAAAACCCTCATGCAATGAAAAAAGAAAAAAAAAAAGAAAGAAAACCTCAAAGAGAGCAGCATGTATTCCAAACATCAGGACGGGAGGCATTTTAATGACGGTTTTTCTTGTTGAATTAGCTTGCCTTTCTGCTTGTTTCTGGCAGATGACTAATTAAGGACTGAAGTGCAGTTTTCTGCTTGCCTCTATCAGAGGGCAAATAAGGAAAGGGAGTTCTGAGGACACCATTAATTCTGAAGCTCACCGAGTCCTCAGGATGTCTAATGAAACCTTCCGAGAAACTAGTCAAGGCTCAGAGCAACTCAGATTTCAAATTAAGGAACCCAGACTTCAAGTACGTGCCTGCCAGAAAATTTTACCCATCACTTGTGGAAATCGACTGCTTTGTTAGCTAATTGAAAAAAAATATGCAATTCAAACAGGAGAGAGTTTGGGCAGAAGTAACCTGGGCTGGGGGAGCGGGGGCAAAGATAAAGCTGCTCTCAGAAGCCATGTTGTTATAGGAAAATCTCAGGGCCACGGGCGGGGTAGTTCCCAGTGAGTTGCTGTTAGTCAGGAAGAACTCTGAAGCCCTCCACACATGACAGGCTTTTGCCAAGGCTCCTGGCTGCCCACCAAAGCTAGACGGTAAGACCCTGTTGCTGAAGACCCTGCATGCTTGGGTCGACGGTCACTGAGAAGCCAAACTGGAACTGAGCTGGAAGATCCCTCCCTGTAGGCTAGCTGCCGTCATGCTAGAAAATGCTACACAGGCTGCTGGAGGAGAAAAGCCATCACCAGTCTTACCCAGCAGTGGACCCTGGAAGAGACCCAACTGGCTGGCCAGGCAAGATAGTGGCATGTCTGTTACGGGGGTAACCAACTGCTCTCTGATTGGATTTGAGGCTGGCTCCATGGGAGGGAATCCATGCTTGGTACAGGAAACACAGTCAAAAGCTTAGACAGTCATAGGCCCTAGAGGTGGAAACTAGTAGTGTTGTTTAGCTAAATATTCTAAATATCCATGTTTATGCGCATAGATTAGTGCTGCTCTGTCACTTTTGGTCACGGAGGTTTTTGGCAGATGACGGTGACTACTGGGGAGACTCAAAATTCGTCAAAGAGAGGATAGGAAGTGTCAGGGAGTGCTCAGCACTAAATGTGACATCTCTACCACACCCCCAAGACTCAGGGACCATTGTGGAAGAGGGGATGGCAACAAGTAAGAGCCTAAGGAGTAAGAGGACTGCCTGGGAACTCTGGGCTGGCTGTTGCACTCATGACTTCACAGTGGCCGTCATTAACCGCACATGACCTACATAATACTGGGTTCAGCAACATGATGCCACGGGTATGAAGGTGAACAAAAAGAATGACCTCAGAATAGAAGGAAGGCTGGGTGTGGTGGCACCCACCTGTAATCCCAGCGCTTAGCAGGCTGAGGTAGGAGGATCACCTGAGGTTGAGGCCAGCCTAAGATTACATAGTGAATTCCAGGTCAGCCAGGGCAACAGTGAGACTCTACCTTGAAAAAAAAAAAAAAGAAAGAAAGAAAGAAAAAAAAAAAGAAAGACTAGTTGAGAAGAAGGGGTTAGGGAAAAGGTAGTTGGAGAAAGGAGGACAAATTTTTAATATTTTATTTTATTTATGACAGACAGAGAGAGAGAGAGAGAGAGAGAGAGAGAGAGAGAGAGAGAGAGAGAGAGAGGGAATATGGATGTGCCAGAGCCTCTGGCCACTACAATCAAACTCCAGATGCATGAGCCACCATGCATCTGGATTATGTGAATTCTGGGGAATTGAACATGGGTCCTTAGGCTTCCCAGGCAAGTGCCTTAACTGCTAAACCATCTCTCCAGCTTCATGACCATATTTTAAAAAGGGGGAGAAAGTAAAAATGGAAATAAATGTCTTATAATGGTGGTGTGAGGCTAGTCAAACACAGAAGACTTTTTTTCCTTTTCTGTCTTACTTTTTGGTTCTGTTTTAGGATTTCTATTTGAAGTTGGAAAACATTTAATGAAATGAATTGCTGCTATTTCCAGTGGAAAAAGAAGCTGCCAAAAGCCCCAGGCAGGGGCACTGAAGCTGAGGTGTCCCAAGCCATGAGGACTGGAGGTTAAGCGTTCCAGGATTTTGGCCAGCAGGTTGCTGAACATGGGTGCCCTTAAAATGATTATACATTAAAATTAAAATGCAATTAGTTGTTACAATCCAATTACAGTATGATAATCAGTTCTCAAAACTCCTCATTTACAGGGCTAGAAAGATGGCTCAGCTGTTAAGATGCTTGCCTGCAAAGCCTAACAACCTGAGTTCAACTCCCCAGTACCCACATAAAGCCAGATGCACAAAGTGGCACATGTATCCGGAGGTCATTTTCAGTGGCTGGAGGCCCTGGTATGCCCAGTTTCTCTCTCTTTTTCTCTCTCTGTTTGCAATTAAATAAATGAAAATGTTTATAAAAAATCTCCTCATTTACTAATTATTTGGTTACTTCATATATTATCATGGGGTTGTTCATAGCTACTTTACTTGCATGCATGATGTAAATACTTTATGCTGGGAAAACGGGTTTTTGTTAGTGAACTGAAGACATGGCTCCTCCCACCCAATCCACTCATGTTTAGCAACGTGGATCTCTGCTCATACCACTGTTTCCACCTGACTGTAATCACGTGGCACCTGACACAAGACATCAACCTACTAGCAAGGGGGATGCCCAAGCTGGCGGCTGGTGTCTACAACTCTGCTTCATATGTCCGGAGCACACACAGCAAGGTGCGCTCTTGAGGTGCTGTTGCCCTCATCTCCTGAGTCAGCTACCTTGGACATCTTTCCATTTCATGCTTCCAAACACAAATTCAGGCAGTAAGTGCAAAGATGTGGGAAGAACATAGACCAACGGAAACTACGCAGCATGGGAACTTGTAAATTGCATTGTGCCTTCTGTGAAGGCCACAGACAAAGCTAAAACTCCATGTGTCTAACATCCATCTCATGAGGAAATACTTTTTATGTTTGTTTTATTTACTTGAGAGAAAGAGAGAGGGGGAGAGAGAGAGACAGAATGAGGGAGATACAGAAAGAGATACAGAATAGACACATCAGGGACTTCAGCTGCTGCAAACGAACTCCAGATACATGTACCACCACCTTGTACATGTGGTTTACATGGGTCCTAGGGAATCAAACCTGGGTCTATTGGCTGTGCAGGCAAGTGTCTTAACTGCTGAGCCATCTCTCCAGTCAAGGAAATACTTTCTGTCACATCACATCATGTAGTTCATTTGACAGAGGAATTAATGCTGTCTTTCTATTAAGTCAAATATAACCACCTTTAGGAACCTGAAAGCATTCTAAGTGAAATCCTCATTGGCTAAAACCCTGAATCCATAACCATTTCTGGATATGTGTTAAATGTCAAACATTATCCTGAGCAGCATGAATACAGAATAAAGGATGACTCTGCCCTTTCAGCCGAGCTCCTTCTGAGGATACAACCTGCGTGTAGGTCATTATTTATCTGTTGAGCTTGAGCACGTTGGTAGGTATAGGAAGCTCAGGGACATTCAGCAACCCTGCAGTTGGGCAAGGTGGGCTCAGGGAGAATTTCATGCGGGAAGAGGTGCTGAGGCTGAGTGTGGTGATGGAGTATCAGTCTGGGAGGAAGGTCGTGTCCAGCTGAGGAAAGTGCCATGGACCACAGAGGACACAGCTTAGGGTGAATGGAGCAGACTGTTCGTAGCGAGGGAAGACATCCAAGTGAAGCAAGCATGGGCACGAATGAAGGACTGCCTGTGACTCTCACAGGGATCTGAAATCTACCTGGAAGACTCAAAGGGGAACAAGGAAGGATTTGAAATCCTTCTTATGGACACATTCTGCTTAGGTCAGGGACAGATGGGTCCAGAGTAAGCTGATGGGGACATAAGTTCTGGAGCTGATTTGTGTGGAAGACAGAAAAGCAGAGTGTGATGACTTGTTAAACATCCAAGGTACAAGACAGGCATGCGCTGGAGATGTCCCACTTTCTGTCCCTGGAAAGCAAATGAAGACAGAGCTGTCTTCTGAGAAGAACAAAGTAGTGGTGGTTTCGGCAAGGATTATCCTTCAGGCACAGAGGAGGAGGCAGCAGGAGGAAAGATCACAGGAGGCTCGAGGGAGGAGCTAAGCGCCATTTGAGGGACCTTCCGCTGTCTACAACTGTGGCTTGTTGGCCATTGCCCGGGGAAGGGAATGTTGACTGTAGTCTAACCATTTCCATGACTTGGAGGGATTGGCTGGCCGACAGGTGACAGTCCTCCCTCTGGCTCACTCATCCTGGCTTATTCCTTGCAAGTGGTGAGCCAGGGGGACCTTTCCTGTGTGCAACTGTCCAGCAGACAGAGGTTTCTGAGGAAGTGCCCATACGTCCACCTCCTACACCTTTGCTCTCTATGACCAATGACCATGATCAGTCACTACACTGTTAGAAGGGCCAATGTTACAAGCTTCCAGCAAATCGAGACCCACTTACCAACATTATCACCTACTCCCTATAACATGTCACCTGGTCAATGGCTCATGCCAGTCGCTTCCTGACATATGTCACCAGCTAGCCACTTTGGCCACTGTGTCTGTGTCCCCTGCTCAGAAAGTACACCTTCTGGCCAGTAGCTGTGGCTGAGATTACAAGGACACAACGCCAATGGCCTGAAGCCAGTTTTCAGACTCTCATTTAAGAATCAGATAGAATATATTGGTATGTGGAGAACCTTCCACTTATTGAACTCCAGGCATTCCTCATTATTAATCCATGAGATTTACCTCCTTTTCATACAGGGTAGATGCAAGGAAAGTTCATTCACAGGCCCACACAATTATGTTGAGTGTTTGCTATATATAAAGCTATAGCTAATAGTCTATGTTTATATATAGGTATTTAAATGATCCTCTTCAAACTTCAGCATGCTTATATAAAGACATTTCATTTATTTACTTATTTGAGAGAGAGGAAGAGGGAGGGAGAGAGAGAACGGCTGTGCCACGGCCTCCAGCCATCGTAAATGAACTCCAGATGTCTACGTCACCTCGTGCATCTGGCTTACGTGGGTCCTGGGGAATTGAACTGAGGTCCTTCGGCTTTGCAGGCAAGTGCCTTATCTACTAAGCCATCTTTCCAGCCCAACACTTCCTTTTTATCTTTTCTTTAATTAGAGAGAGAGAGAGAGAGAGAGAGAGAGAGAGAGAGAGAGAATTGGTGTGCCAGGGTCTCCAGCCACTACAAGGGAGCTCTAGACATGTGCGCCTCCTTGTGCGCATGTGCCCCCTGCGCTGACGCGCCATCTGTGCACCCGGCTTACGTGGGTTCTGGGGAGTCAAACGTGAGTACTCAGGCTTCGCAGGCAAGTGCCTGAACCACTAAGCCATTTCTCCAGCCCTGAAGACATTTCTATGTGCACATGTGACAGATGGGAACACTGAGTTCACAGTGTTTCTCCATTGTCCCTTCCTCTCTCATCCTCCTCACAAACTTCATAAACCTCTCTCCTATCTTAGAAATATTTAGCATCTCCGCTTTCCCCATCTTGGGGAAGGACTGCAACACCCAGTACCATCCCCTCTTCTCTTTTTACCCCTCTTTTCCACACCTTGTGCCACTGAATCACCAGCCAGCCTCCCAGAACCACCACAGTTGTAACCCTTGATTTCTACAGGACTGGATTCTTCCCAGTTATCCCATAACTGAAGGAATTAGCAGACAGACCCTGGACACATGGCAGGGGACTTGCCCGCAAATGGAAGACTTGCAGACAAACTCCAGCCACAGTCTACCCAGAGACACCCAGCTGGCCCCGCTTACCTTAGGCCACAAGAAACCACCTGTGGACTGATTGCCCCAGAAAACTCCCTTTACGTTCGTCATTTTGCAGGTAGAACAACACTAACCCCAACCCCAAGGCTGATAAAACCCCCCATCACGTGCCACCCAGTGCACAGCCTTGTTTTTAGGGACCTAGTGCTGCTGGAACCTGAGGCGCCACCCTCCTGGGCAGTCTAAGCAAAGCCGCCCTGTGCCGTTGAGATTTCTATCCGGCTCTTCCTTCCACACTTTTGTCTTATAATAACTGCATGCAGAAAGACAGTCTGACTTCTGACTTTTCTCCATTTCTTGTGGCTTCTAACACGAGGCCTGCATCTGGCACCAGGGTGCTGTGTAAGGGCTGAGGAGGTGTGCCTGGTCTCTCAGACTGCCAGATGTCCTCTGCTCTGGCAGGAAGGGGTCCTACCCCTCCTTCTCAGTCTGCCTGGGGTCCAGTCCTGTCTATGGACATGTGAAGGACTGCAAGGCGAGCTTTTGCAGGTCCTTTATCATTATCACTCTAGAAAATACGTGTGTGTGTGTGTGTGTGTGTGTGCGCGCATGCACGCCGGCGCTTTACTTGTTCATTGTCATTTCAGAAACCAAGTGAACTCAGTCCGGTGTGAGTGTGAGAATTTCTGGAATTCACAAGGTACTCAAAAAGGGACTGGGGCAGGAGACCACAGAGAAGTTGGTGGGACATGCATGTGGGAACAGAGTATGGGCTGTTGGAGAGGAAAATAAGAGCAAAGAAAGAAATGAAAATAGGATAAAAAGAAAGAAAGAGCGAAAAGAAGAAACCTGGTATTACTACAGAAAAACAAATAAGGTCAAATGATCTGTTTTAAAGTTAAGAAACCCTGGTAGATGTCTGATGGGCTCTGGCCTCTCACACGAAGTCACTGAGCCCTGTAAGAAAGTTCATCTCCTAGACACGAAGTCAAGTGGGAACTGGACGGGCAGAGCGCACCATCAGCGTGCTCCGCTAAAAGCCTTGGGACTGTGGGGAAATGCACACGGAATGGGAGGAAAGCCGAGAGTTCTATTTTTGATTTTGACAGTAGAATTGTTTTTGAAAAAAAAATCTGCAATTTCTTTGGCACAAAGGCCTCTCCTGACATATGAGATCATTTATCTACGATCTAGTCAGTGCCTATCTATCATCTAGCTATCTATCATCTAGTTATCACTATGGCAACGATCTCCGCCACAAGTAGGTGTTTTGACACTCCCGAACCCAGCTTCAAGTTCATGGATCTGCCTCCCCAGGTGAACACAATGCAACGAAGGTGCTCTCGGGCTGTCTTGAGAGCACCAGCCTTTCAGGTGTGGTCTTCCCAGAGGACTGGCACTGCTCAGGGGCTCACGGTGAGACCCTGGCCCCTAGAGCAATGCGAATCAGAATATTGCATTGCATCAAAGAAAAGAAAGCCCATATAGATGGCTTTTTGGGGTGATTTTGCCTCTTGATTTTCTTCCCCCCATGCCCCCTTTTGAATATGCATTTCTTTCTCCCTCTGCGCTTGCTGGCAAACTTCCAAGATTTTTATCAAATCCTCAAGGGGGTGAATTACTCATTTTAAGTTATTTAAATGAAAGAGATGCATAATACCACTTCACATTCGAATCTTCTGAACTCTGCTCATGGATTCTTCTGTGTGCATGCTTCTAGAAGCCCCCAGACCCAGCTCCAGCTTTCTATCTGTTCTCTCCTATGCAAGCTGCCGTAGCCACGTAGGACTTATTTTTTTTTTTGTATTAATGCAAAGAACCCTTTCCTCATTGAGATGCATGGTGAACTATGCTATGTCCTCAATGCCACACCTTCTCCTGCAAAAGAAATAGGGTTTCACTATGAGCCTTTTCTCACCCTTGAACATAACCAATGAGATGCACAGATAGTTTAGAGAAACAGCGGGTTAGTTAAGTATCTCGTAACGAATCCAACCAGGAAAGAGGGGATGAGGGGCGCAAGGCCAACTTCAGAAATAGACCACGGGTACAAAGCGGGTTTAGCCACAACCAAGGGATGTTTCCAAGGGCTGTTTATTGAGTGTCTACTGTGCCAGGAATATTGAAGGCCCGAAGTCCAAGGGTTAGATAAAAACACACATGTAGTCACACTCTTTTGGAGCAGAAAGGAAACACCATTTGAACTAGTCAGAGGGATTAGCAGAGACTGGAATGGATTTTAGGAAACGTAAACTTACAAAGAAATTTTGAGAGCTGGAGAGATGGACTAGTGGTTAAGGAGTTGCATGCAAAGCCTAAGGACCCAGGTTCAATTCCCCAGTACCCATATAAGCCAGATGCACAAAGTGGTGCATGGTATGGAGTTCCCTGGGTGCCCATTTTTTCTCTCTCTCTGTTATACTTGTATCTTTCTCTCTCTCTAGAATAAATAAAATTAATTCAAAAAAATTTTTAGGGCTGGAGAGATGGCTTAGCGGTTAAGCGCTTGCCTGTGAAGCCTAAGGACCCCGGTTCAAGGCTCGGTTCCCCAGGTCCCACGTTAGCCAGATGCACAAGGGGGCGCACACGTCTGGAGTTCGTTTGCAGAGGCTGGAAGCCCTGGCCCGCCCATTCTCTCTCTCTCCCTCTATCTGTCTTTCTCTGTGTCTGTCGCTCTCAAATAAATAAAATAAAAAATTAAAAAAAAATTTTTTAAAGAATTTTGAGAAGGTCAAAGGTATGCTTAAACTTAATTCTATAAGGCTGGGAAATCTACTCAATTAATGTAAAATGGAACTATTTGTTATAATACATCTCCCTAATAAATGTTCTGCCACTAAAGAAGCAAATGTTATTTCTAACTCCGAGAGCTGCTCGTCAGGAATACCCTGGTGGGCACAGAGAGTCACCCAGCCGAAGAAGTGGCTCCACTCCACCTGCATCTGATTCTTTTGGGGGTTGTTGGGACGTGGCTTCCCATTCATTCCCTCGCATTATTACAGGGATGTCCTCTGGGACCAACTTAAAGTCAGGTGTTCCAGAGGGAGTGCACCCAAGATAGGCCCAGAACACATGCCAATAAAGAGACTGTCAGAGATTAGTGACACCATTGTGTTGACCCTGGGGTCCAACACTTTGTCACTGGGAAGGCTAATCTCATGATACCACACAGGTCTTTCTTTTGGGGAGGGGAGGGAGTCTGAGGAAGGGTCTCATTCTAGCTCAGGCTGACCAGGAATCGACTACGTAGTCTCAGGCTAGCCTCAAATTCACTGTGACCCCCTACCGCTGCCTCTGTTGGGATTAAAGGCATGTGCCACCACTCCTGCCTTGCCTGGCAGGTCTTTAATTCACGTTCACTCACCTCCCACAGAACCTGCCCATGTTGCTCTCGTAACGCTTCCTGGGGTGCCCAGCAGCTTGGCATTACCCTCGAGCTATGGGTGGGTTCCAGTGGCGAGTCCCTCTCCCTCCTATAGTCTGGACACAGGCTCAAGTCCAGGGCACCAAGCTGATTTCCGTGTGGGCTGTGGTTGCCCTGACCCTCCTCTCCGCCTCTCCTACAGGTCTATCCTAGTGGTCCGCACCCTGGCTTTGAGTCTGGCCAATGGCACTGGGCAGTGCTGAGTGGGCGCACCCCCATGTCTGCGAGCTGCCTCGTCACTGGAAAGACATGTTGACAATGTCTGCTCCAGAGCGGCCTCTGCTCTTCACTGGTCATCACCGTCTCTGATCCCCTCTACCCCTCAGCTGGGCTTGGGGAAGAGTCTCCTGTCATCACCCCTGTGAACTAAAGCTCCCAGCAAAGCACGTGTGTGCTGTACCTACTTCCAACGAGCCTGGATGGACTGATAAAACCCCTGGGATCAGTGAGATAGAACGCTGCAAGATCAAAACCAAATTACTTTGGGCTATCTTTAACCCTTCAATAGCCATTATTTCCCACCTCTGTTTCTGACCTAGCATTCATGGGATTAGATCAGGTGCAACCATTTTGGAATATACTAGCAGACTCCAGCTTCCACCAACCCAAGGGCAAACAGCATCATCAGACAGCATCTGAGGCCTATGGTGGAGAGCTCCTCGCTCTGCTGTGACCGCCTACCTAGGGTCAGCCAGTGCATGTACAAAGGGCTTTGATTCATGATTTTTGTCCTGTAACTATAAAACCTTCATAAAATTGTTAACATGTTGGGACGTGGATTTGGGGGTAACCATGGTTACTTATATTTGGTTCCAGAATAAACTATCTCTTATCCCCTTTGAGGTGAGCGCTGTGTCTTTTGCATCGACAGACCTTACAGAAGCTGTAAATCCCCTGGGGTTGGGAAGTTCTTAAACCTTAGTGAGCCACAACTGTGGCCTGGGGAGCTTGTTAAGCCTGATTTTCTGGGCTCTGTACCTACTTTTTCCTTCTCTGGCTTCCTTCTCTCTTGCCTAAGTCTCCATGTAACCCCAGCTGAGCTTCCTGTCACTCTGCTCATAGCAAACGGGACAAGGGTTCCCATCTCTGTTTCATTATATGCATTTCTAAAATATCAGACGTAGCTGCATACTCTGCCAGGCAAATGCATCTGTGTTATTTCAAATGCATTCCACAGACCAGAATAAACTAGCGTATTCCAGCAAAGCTGTGTTCTGGATATATTAAGATGTGAAAAAAAAAAAAAAAAAAAACCTGGCATGAAAATCAGGTCTCATGTAAACAGGGTATTATTATTACTTAGAATCCTATAATGTCCCCATCCTATGGGTCTCCAGGGCATTGGCAAGCCCATTTTTACATAATTATGTGAAGAACATGTATTTTATATGAGATGGTGAAATTAAATACAAAATAGGGTATTTTGAAATGGCTGTAATATTTTAAATGAAGAAATGAAATTGTTTTGAGACATATGTAGGAGGGAAATTTATAGACAGCAGTTTTTAGAGGCTCAGTTAGATCCAAAGAAAACACAGGATGAAAGCAAAATACTGAAAGAGTAAAATAAAAGGTCTCCCATAAAAATCTGTCTGTGTGAATCAAGGGGGAGGCTCTTGTGACAGAGTGAGTTTCACCAAGTGACTCTCGCCTCCATTAGCATCTCAATAGCTCAGTGTTTTGTCACACAGGGTTGCATCTGCTCTAACCTGCACCCTCACCTGGTTCTTCCTATCTTTGTCATCCACTGGTACAAAGCCATGGCTTGCTGGTGAATTCTGTGTAATTTTCCTTAAGTGTGTCAGCTCAGGCTAGCACTTTCTTACTTAGTGGCTAGATATTGGAGGAAAAGTTAAAAGGCCACAGATTTATCTTGTGACCACTCAGCCCACATCCAATGTATAAACCAGCTTTCACAATTGAAAAGAACATGAGGTCAGAGACTCTAGTGTGATGTCCTACACAGAGAGACACCCCAAGAACTCGCATAGGAAACTGTGTCAATCTAGGTTCAACCAAAGGATCCGAGAAGTATATGTTCTCACTCGACAATCAGATGGGTAATTTTCTAATTTCTAAATGTATGTCTTTGTGGAGAAGATTCAATAAAAATGAGGGGCTAGGAGATGGATCAACAGTTAAAGTGCTTGCTGCAAAGCCTGTGGGTCTGGGTTCAAGTTCCCCACAGAAAGTCAGATGCACAAAGTGGTGCATGTATCTGGAGTTTGTGCTCAGTGGCAAGAGGCTCAGATGTGTCCATATTTTCTCTCTCTCTCTCTCTTTCCCACTCTTCTTCCCTCCCTCCATCCTTCCCTTTCTTCTTCCTTACAGCTAAAGAAATTATATATAACATTAAAAATATATTAACATATAAATATCCATATACTTATATAATATATAAATAATAACAAAAGATATTAAAAATATATAATCACTTAATAAACCTTACCTTGTTCTTAGTTACTCTGTCTGCTTTCCTTCCCTCCAATTTGATCTTCAGTTTTAACATGTTTCCTCTTCAATAGGTAAGTTCAAAATTTGCATAGTCTATTCAGGGGACAGGAATAGGTGGGGGTAACTCTAGTTGGTCCTTGTTCCACAGGAAGGTTTTGGGATGCACACAAAAGCTGTGATCAGGAAAAATGTGTGTTTCTGTGACACTTCTCAGGGGTGCCATTGGCAACACAGCTGCAAGAGAATGAAGTGCTCCCCTCTCAGCAAGCTAGCTTTTCACCGCCAGGGTTTATGGGCTGGGCATAGCTCCAGCCGCCTTCTACCGTGGACTCCAGATAAACTGCTGCTCTATGCTGGAAAGCTATGTGTTACTTGTTTTTGCCATTACTTAATTTTGTCTTGCTAAGAACTTAATACCTGAAAGAAACTGAATGGAGGAAAGAGATACTTTGGCTCAAAATTTCAGGTTTCAGTTTCTTATAGTGGAGTTGTGACAGAACAGAGCAGAGAACCATGGTCAGGAACACACAGAGACATCATGTGAGGAACACCAGATAGTCACGTGAGGAGCACCCAGAGACAGTGACGTGGGAAACAAGCAGACAGTCATGTGAGGAACACACAGAGACAGTGACGTGAGGAACATGCAGAGACAGTCATGTGAGGAATGCAGAGACAGTCATGTGAGGAACACACAGAGACAGTCATGTGAGGAACGCAGAGACAGTCATGTGAGGAACACACAGAGACAGTTATGTGAGGAACACAGAGACAGTCACGTGAGGAACATGTAGAGACAGTCACGTGAGGAACACAGAGATAGTCATGTGAGGAACATGCAGAGACAGTCATGTGAGGAACGCAGAGACAGTCATGTGAGGAACGCAGAGACAGTCATGTGAGGAACACAGAGACAGTCACGTGAGGAACATGCAGAAACAGTCATGTGAGGAACGCAGAGACAGTCATGTGAGGAACACACAGAGACAGTCACGTGAGGAACACAGAGACAGTCATGTGAGGAACACATAGAGACAGTCACGTGAGGAACACAGAGACAGTCATGTGAGAAACACACAGAGACAGTCATGTGAGGAACAAGGAGAGACAGTCACGTGAGGAACATGTAGAGACAGTCACGTGAGGAACACAGAGATAGTCATGTGAGGAACATGCAGAGACAGTCATGTGAGGAACATGTAGAGACAGTCATGTGAGGAACACGCAGAGACAGTCATGTGAGGAACATGTAGAGACAGTCATGTGAGGAACGCAGAGACAGTCATGTGAGGAACACAGAGACAGTCATGTGAGGAACACACAGAGACAGTCATGTGAGGAACACAGAGACAGTCATGTGAGGAACACGCAGAGACAGTCATGTGAGGAACATGTAGAGACAGTCATGTGAGGAACACGCAGAGACAGTCATGTGAGGAACATGTAGAGACAGTCATGTGAGGAACGCAGAGACAGTCATGTGAGGAACACACAGAGACACTCATGTGAGGAACATGCAGAGACAGTCATGTGAGGAACACGGAGAGACAGTCACGTGAGGAACATGTAGAGACAGTCATGTAAGGAACAAGGACAGTCACGTGAGGAACACAGAGACAGTCATGTGAGGAACATGCAGAGACAGTCATGTGAGGAACACGCAGAGACAGTCATGTGAGGAACACGCAGAGACAGTCATGTGAGGAACACACAGAGACAGTCATGTGAGGAACATGCAGAGACAGTCATGTGAGGAACACGCAGAGACAGTCATGTGAGGAACACAGAGACAGTCATGTGAGGAACACACAGAGACAGTCATGTGAGGAACATGCAGAGACAGTCATGTGAGGAACACACAGAGACAGTCATGTGAGGAACACAGAGACAGTCATGTGAGGAGCACACAGAGACAGTCATGTGAGGAACACAGAGACAGTCATGTGAGGAACACGCAGAGACAGTTATGTGAGGAACACAGAGACAGTCATGTGAGGAACACGCAGAGACAGTCATGTGAGGAACACGCAGAGACAGTCATGTGAGGAACATGCAGAGACAGTCATGTGAGGAACGCAGAGACAGTCATGTGAGGAACACAGAGACAGTCATGTGAGGAACACACAGAGACAGTCATGTGAGGAACACAGAGACAGTCATGTGAGGAACACACAGAGATAGTCATGTGAGGAACGCAGAGACAGTCATGTGAGGAACACAGAGATAGTCATGTGAGGAACACACAGAGACAGTCATGTGAGGAACATGCAGAGACAGTCACGTGAGGAACATGCAGAGACAGTCATGTGAGGAACACAGAGACAGTCATGTGAGGAACACAGAGACAGTCATGTGAGGAACATGCAGAGACAGTCACGTGAGGAACATGCAGAGACAGTCATGTGAGGAACACCCAAATAGTCATGTGTGGAACATGCAGAGCAGACAGTCATGGTCAATTACAAGTACAGCAGAGACAGCCACTAGGGTTGTTTTTTTTTTTGGACTATGACAAATTATCCTGAAGTTGGCCTGTGTCTAAGAGACAGGAGTTCGAAGCACACAAGGTCATGCAAGTTCCATTGCCACAGTTGCAAAACGTACTGCGTACTTCTGCTGCCTGCACACCACAGACCCGCCTTGGCCTACCAGCCACCTGCTCCGGTGGGTGTTAGAAGACGGGGCAGGAAGAATGGAGCCCGCACACTGACTGGCAGCGTTGGACTTGACTGCTGTTCTGTTGGACTCGGGAGCCTGGTGTCCAGTCTTCACGGTCACTAGCCTGTTCTCTAAGATGTGCTGAACTGTGCTATGTCTAAGAACATGCCTCACTGTAATCATTCCAAACTGGACACAGAATCTTTGGCTGACCCACTGTGGCTGCAGGTCATTTGCATGTAAACCTTCCTTGGAGTCTTAAAAGCACACCCAAGGCAGGGCATGCAACTTTGGCATTGGTGGTAAGAGCACACAGGATGTACTGTGGTGGCCAGAAAAGGGGGGGCTGGAACACACCCGGCTCATGATTGCGGTGGCATGGGTGGGCACCACCACCACAGCCATACATCAAAGCAGGTGACTGAGGCATCACAGCCATTGTACAGCTAGTGCACAAGACGCAGCCCCGGGCCCGGGTGGCGGTCCTGTGCCTGCTCCCGAGGGGCCAGCACCCTAACTCACTTCGGGAGAAGAACTGATGAGTAAATGAGGTGGTACCGGCAGCACTGTCTGGCCACCCTCAAGACCACTTCCTGCATTCCGACCCTGGCTTCGTGCCCTCCAGCGGCACCCTAAGCCGGAGCTGTCTAGGAACTCTCCCAGAATCTAGCGGAGGAATGACAGAATCCCAAGGAAGACACCGCGTAAGGTCATGGACGAACTCTCCCAGCATCTTAGTAACTCGAAGCAACTCATGAAAGCTAAACACAAGACACGCCTCGGCGCAGCTCTCCTGGTGCCTACGTAGCCTGGCTTCGGAGAGGCTGATGCTGGCTCTGCCCACCGACTGCCAGCCCTACAACTCAGCAGCCTCACCCTCTCTACCTAGTGATTATTTTTCTTTTACACGTCTACACACACACACACACGCACACACACACACACACAATAACATATGTGCATATGGCACCTCTTTATGAGGAATTTAGCACATTAAATAATATTTTATGTATTTGTTTGCAAGCATAAAAAGAGAAATGGAGGGAATGGTCCCACCAGAGCCTCTAGCTACTGCAAGTAAACTCCAGATACATGTGCTACTACATTTGGCTTTACATGGGCACTGGGGAATCGAACCTGGGCCTTTGGGCTTTGTTAGCAAGCAACTTTGCCTGCTGAGCCATCTTTTCGGCTTGAGAACTTCATATTTTTAATCAGGCTTATCCATACTAAGAAGCTGCAGGGCATGTCTTTGGACTGGATTGTTTTAACTCCAGTTTTCTGATGAGGCTTGCCATTATTAATGTATCACCTTTCAAAGATATTTTTTAAACCAGGAATGCAAACCTGCTGTTCTAGGGAAAAAAAAAAAATCTGCAGTACAAATAGCTTGGTAAACATATCTGCAAAACATTCCACAGTGAAAAAGTAGCAGTCTTCGGGCTTTGTGTTCTATTCCAGATGACCATGGACCTTGGCTTCTACAGACGGTAGATTCAGTGACACCATTTCCAGTCTGGAGAGACTGATCATCGTAAAATCAACACTTAGCTCTGGAGAGACATTCTTCCGTCTATGCTGCCCCATTGATTTCAGTGATGCTTATCCAAAACATAAGGCTTATCTTTTATTCAAGAGAGTAAGTGGCAAAGAAATTTTGTATCATTATCAATTTGAATTAAAATGGGTACAAAGTAGCCTCACTGTCCACCAGCCCCATGCTCCCCCACCCAACAAATACCTCCCTGGCTTCAGAGATCAGTGCTGCCCTAGGGAGCACTGCTGTATGTCAGAGGCCAAGAATTGCATCTTGTTCAGGTCTGCTGTCTGGTGACTGCAGGCCAACATAAAAAATGCTATAGTGTGGGCTAGAGAGATGGTTCAGCAGTTAAGGTGCTTGCTAGCCAAGCCAAAGGACCCAGGTTCGATTTCCCAGTACCCATAGCTGTCGCATTGATTTGTGGGCTTTAGCAGTGTGGGCATGCATGCACACATGTAAACATAGGCATATACATACACACATGTGTGCACACAGGCACACATGCGCACAGGCATTCACTCTGTCTTAACCATGTTGCAGTTTTTGTTCAACTCCTAGGGGCCGTATGGGAACCAAAGGCTGATGTAGGCGTTCTCACCTCAACGTGTGTCCAAGCACTCCCTGGTGTTACAGCAAACCTGCACCCAGACACAAAACCAAAGCTAAACCCTAAAGTGTGCACCGCTTCCTTCAAAAGGAGAAAGACAAAACTGTGGCAGTCTTTACAACATTGACAAATCTGATCGGTTATCACGTAAATATGCAAACATCACATGATAAGCATTGTGTGTGAAGCACCAGCAGATGCTTGAAAGAGAGACAGATCTGTCCGTAGACTGTACAAAGTGAACGCGTCACTGAAACATGATAGACAATATTAGTCCACTGGAACTTGGCCACTGTCCCCCGTGTGAAGAGGTCCCCACTGGGGTGACACCATTTCCATAGCATTGCCACTTCTCCATTGCCATGCACCCTGTGGAAACAGATTTTTGTTACTCCTACACCTTATTTTAACCTATCAGAATTCTTTTTTAAATATTTTATTGATGAGATAGAGAGAGGGGAAGAAGCCCATAGAGAGAGAATGGGCATGGCAGGGCCTCCAGCCACTGCAAACGAACTCCAGATGCATGTGCCACCTTGTGCATCGGGCTTATGTGGGTCCTGGAGTAGTGAATCGGGATCCTTTGGCTTTGCAGGCAAACACCTTAACCACTAAGCCATCTCTTCAGCCCACCATCAGAATTCTTAACACCATCAAACCTTCATACTTTTTGTCTCCCAGTTGAGTCAGCCTGTGATCCTGCTTGAGAATACTCCACAGCACAGTAGACAGCATGTACTGTGGCCTTCCAGATGACCTGTGGCATGCTCATATCCACTCCACTCACAATGTCACTACAGTGAAAACAAGTATGGGACATCCCACATGGGAAGCTCCCAAGCTCCCAAGAATATACCAAGACACAGATCTGAGGAGGCTCAACCTTGTACCATGTCTAACACACAGCCTCCACGTCCTCTATGGCCAAAAGGCAAGCACACGTTGACAGTCTCAGGTTCTAACTCCAACTCACTACTGCTTCTACCTGTGTGATGTTAGCGAGTTGTTTGCCCACCTTAGCCTCAGTTCATATTTCTGGAGCAAGAGCTTTCTTTATCTAAGAACATACCAGAGCACAGGGATCAACATGATATTGGTCAATATTTATTACTATTATTATTTATTTGAGAGAGAGAAAGAAGCAGATAGTGAGAGAGAGAGAGCGAATGGGCGGCTGCAAATGCACTCCAAATGCATGTGCCACCTTGTGCATCTGCCTTACATGGGGAATCGAACCTGGATTCTTTGGCTTTGCAGGCAAGCACCTTAATTGCTAAGCCGTAACCCCCTCCCCATGCTGGTCAATATTTCATATGAGGTCAACACCTAGCTTGGCATGGTGGCTCACACCTGTGGTCTCAGCTCTCAGGAAGGAGGTGATATAAGAGGCACCATGTGTTTGAGGTTAGTCTGGGCTACAGAGTTAGTTCTAGGATCACCTAATCTACAGACTAAAATCCTATCTCAAACAATTCACCATCAAGTCCTCTGTAAACATGAGCAAGTTCCAGGGTTTCAACAACATTCCTCCAGTGAACGAGCGGGTGTGTGCGTGTTAGGCTTTGGACTCTCAGATCCTGTAAAACATAATGCTAGAGAGGATCCAGATCCATATGTTCTCTGCCAGGTGACAGGACAGTCAGCTCAACCTCAGGTATCTGTGAATTAAGACAGGCTGGCCACAGCATCACAGTTCCCAGGTAACGTCTGTGAGCTGGACTTCTGAAATTATAATTTGAGGTCTTATCTCCTCTGGCCCCACAACCAGTGGGTTCTGACACACCATGATCTTGAGTTGTTATATATCTTCAGAAAGGGCTGGATACTTAGATATTATCATTTCTATTGTATATTGAATCACTGTGATTTCCCCCTCTCATTTTGAAAACTGAGATTTAGGATGTTTGATGTGGAAATGAAGCATCCTCTGAAAAGTCTCCAGCTTCCAGAACTGCACAGTCATTAAAACTGACCCAGAGCTAAATTTCTCAAATGTGTGGATGGAAGACTGCTTGCTGATCCTGACTCTCACCATCCCATCACTCTGCTTTGCTTCTTCAGAAAATGGGTCCATCTGTAGGTACAAAAATGCAATCTTACAGAAACAGCACCTTAAAATATTCTATCATGATGTTCCATCAGCAGTCCTTATTGCCAGACCAATAAACACAACGCGAGCTGTGCAGACCTGTTAACATCTGCTCTGAGCCTGCGCCCGCGCTTCCTTGCCTCGGCTCGCTCTAACTCAAGCTAGAATTCATTTAGATAATTCCTGAAGCTTGGAATGCTTAGCATGTCACATTTCCACCAAGTCTCATTTATATAATTAGTGCTAACATATGGCCCACAATCAACAGTGGAGGTTTGGAATCATTTTTAGCATGCCGTTAGACCTAGAGGGGGACGGAATCAATATGGAGGGAAGGGAATTCAGCATGTGAATTCCATTTACGATAACAAGAGCTCTGCAGTGGAAAGTTACCCCCAAAAGGTTTGGCTGCTAATCTCAGTGCAGGCAGAATGAATTATATTCTTATTACCCCTTTCTAAGTGCAATAAAAAGAACTAGAAGTTTGTTTGATGTGATGTGTTTTTGGTTACCATTTCTCCTCCTAAACTCTGTCTTTGCGTAAACCTTACAACATTGCCCCAATGAAATTCTCTATTGTGTGGTTTCGTTTAGGAATCTAAGTCCAGAGAGATGGCCACCGGTTCATTCACTAAGATCTCAGGCCGCACTGCCGAATCTGTGGGCCACGCTTTCCCTAGGCTACACCAGATGGCCTGACGGCTCCTTGTTCTTTGGTTGGTGTCCCATGTGTTGGCCTTTCCCAAAAGAAAAAGGAAATTTGATAGCCTACATCTTTTCTTGGTCCCTTAAAATGTTAGAGGATTAAAATGTTTTGATATAAGAAGAGCATGAAAGAAAGAGAATGGCTAAGTGATGAGTCCAGGTTCTAGAAGATTCCACAAAGCCTTCCTGGGGCCAAGGGTGCAGCTCAGTGGCAGAGCACACACAAACTTAGTTTGTGGAAAGTGCTAGGCTCAATCCCAAGGAAGTACTTTCCCTAACAACAAGTTTGTTCTCTACCACATGACAGGATGGGACACACCTCATTTCCCCTCATCAGTCAATGTCACTAATGATCACAACAGTGATGCTGTCACTTAAACTACCAGACAGCGCAAAGCTCTCTTACAAGCATAACACCACTTGATCCCCAGAAAGCCCCATGTTGAAATTATCTTGATTTCACAGACGAGCAAGTTGAGATCATACGACCTGACCGAGGTCACTGGGGCAGTGATGGCAGAGAATGCCTAAGCCCAGGCTTTTAGTAAGTTCTTAATTCTCTGCAGACATTCAGCATCTGTCTCTAGGCCTTCACATTAGCCTTGCAGCGACTTTTACTGACTGGGCACTGGCACCACTCAAATCTGTACTCGTCCCAAGCCACTTTGTGAGAGAGAGCAGAGTCTCGTATCTGAAATCCACTTCAGGAAATCAGGGTCTCCTGTCTTCAACATGAATTGGAATAATTAAAGCCTAAGACCCTTTCCAAATTGAGGAAGCGTCCATAATTACTACTCTCTGCATGGTATCTTCCCATGCTCCACAGCTGTCTGTAGAACCGCGAGGTGGATTCGTCTCCCAGCACCCAAGGCAAGCGTCTAGAGGAGACCGTGGGAAACCTGGACGTCCAGCTGCAGAAGTCAGGCTGAACCCTGTGACAGCATCCTCAGCCACAAAAGACCTGTGTGGTCTTGAACAATCATTTACTTTAGAAACTAGAGTGTAATTGATAACATTTATGAGATAGGACGAAAAAAAATATGTTTCCACACAATGTGGACAACCGTTCCTGTGCTGTGGAATCCACTTCTTCTCTTTCAGAAGCCCACATTGAAATCACTTAGCATGGAATCTGATTGCCCACACTTTGATCACGTGAGAAAGTCAGAGGAGACATAAGAAAGGTGCCGATGTACAAGCTGGAATGACCCAGAACCACTTGGTCTCCTCGTCTTGTAAAGAGAGCAAGCTACATCACATGATCAGCAGTATCCTTAGACATAAAAGGAGCCATGTGGATAGAAGATTCCCAATGCTGGCCTGTGCATGAAGCATCTTATGGCCCACAGTAAAATGAGCCAAAAGTAATGATACCACAGTGCCCTCTAAATAACATAGTTTCATTAGATGGAATAAAGATGTTTTAGTATGAAAGAAACTCAAGCAAATTTATTATGATATAAATTATCAAGCAAAATAAAACACTTAAGAATTAAAAAAATGCAATTTCAGAGATTGGACTTATATATATATATATATATATATATATATATATATATATATATATATATTGCTTTAACACCAAAAGAAACCCTACATGTTAAACCAAATATTATTGATTATATCAATACTCTTTAAATTTACAAATCAAAATGAAGTATTAGACTCTCACAACTTATGAAGTATATATTTCTTTGATGTATTAAATTTTACTTGGATTTGTATATTTTCAGCAATAGAAAGTATGTTTTTTCAATTACCTGCTTTGAGCAAAAGATTTTCATCTTTGTCAATTATTTGTTCTTTGACAATTTCATAGCATATGTACCTGTAATATTGTGACCAGATAGGGCTGATATTCCACCCTCTCACCCCCATCCCCACTCCCACTAACCCATCGTTCTCCATTTACGAGTGAAAAAAAAAAGCACTGACGAGAATGACTATCATTTGTTAATGCAGTGAATTTGTGTAAGGCTGCCTGCAGAGGCATTAACCTAAAGGGCTACTTTTAAAATGAGTTGATATAGAATCTTTTCTTTCCTCTTCTTGTGGAAAGTAAGAGGAAATAAAATTTAATTTTAAACAAAAGGCATGAGCTCCCCCTCTTCCACATTTCCTTTCTAGGTCCTGAGCATCCCATACAGATCTGGACCTTGGTTCTGAGTCTTTTGAGCCCAGGAAGAAATCCCCACACACTGAGCTCTCCTATTAGCTGTGTAGTGTTGAGCAGAAAAGACTGTTTGGAATGAAACTGCCAAAGGTAACTCAACTGGTACCATGGAAAGATGAAATGCTGGGTTGTGTCTTGTCTTGCAGCTACAGAGCACATCCATCCTCAAAGGGAAACGATGCAGGTAGCTGCCAATGATGCACATCCGTCCTCTGAAGTAAACGAGTGGCTTCCTGTGACTCTAAAGTCATCCTGTGACTGACTTATGTAATGACCCCAGAATGTGCTTGAATGAGTAAAAACATGATTTGATGGGAATGATAAAATTTATCCAAAACAGGGCTGGAGAGATGGCTTAGCGGTTAAGCGCTTGCCTGTGAAGCCTAAGGACCCCGGTTCGAGGCTCAGTTCCCCAGGTCCCACGTTAGCCAGATGCACAAGGGGACGCACGCGTCTGGAGTTCGTTTGCAGAGGCTGGAAGCCCTGGCGCGCCCATTCTCTCTCTCTCCCTCTATCTGTCTTTCTCTCTGTGTCTGTCGCTCTCAAATTAATTAATTAATTAATTAATTAATTAATTAAAAAAAGAATCTAAAAATAAATAAAAATAAAAATAAATTATCTAAAACAAGTGACATTTACTTTTAAGGAGAAGAGTTACACAGAATGTGCCTTATAGATTATATTGTGAATTCATTTCCCACTATGCCTATGCATTATTATGTGAGGTTAAAACATAGGTCTTCACGTGTGATTACATAAAGGTATATTTCTGTGAGATACATGATAGTATTGCCAGGGTTCAGTTCTCCAATGCCCATGTAAAGCCAGATGCACAAAGTAGTACATGCTTCTGGAGTTCATTTGAAGTAGTAAGACTTTCTCCCAAATAAATAAAGTAGACTTTTTGAAAAAGAAGGAAGCCATGACATTCATTTTTGCTTCTGTGCATAAATTTGTTTCACCAGCAGCTAAAGCCTAGGGCATGCCTCCCTCCAATGAGACATTCACGTTTGTCTTTGATTCTAAAAAAAGATGAATTTTACATTCTTTTACAGACAATAGCCAAGAGAGATTCATTTTTATTTCTCCTAAGAGCCCTAACAATTATATATGAGGAACACTGAAGTCTTATCTGGGCTCCATGTAGATATTTAACCCAGGACTGGCCTCTTCTCTTGGAATTTGGCCTGGCACACCCTACACACTCCACAGCATTTAATTAACTGGAGACCATTCTCAAGCACACTTAATTATAGGTCAGTATTCTGACTGTATAAATCATGGAAAAGGAAAGGAAATGACACGAAAGTCCCAGACTAATATAATTTATAGCTATCTGAACCAACACAAGGAAGAATGGTACTGTTCTATAATTAAAGATTAGGTTAGTGCCAAAAATCATAATTTTCTGCTTGGCTTTAAAAGCAAATGTCATGTTAATGACAGTTAACTTTTGATTACCCAGAGAAGATTACATATAGTTTGTGGGTTATCTATGGCCTTGTTCTTTCCTCTCTCTCTTTCTCATGTTACTTTATTGCTAATTAATCCGTCTATGAGAATTCTGGTTAAGGATGGGAAGAGGAGATCAAATTAGTCTGAGCTGCCTCGGCTAAGACCCTTGGTTAAGCTGATGTGAAAAGTGCCTTTCAAATCGGCCCTTTGTTCTACTCTGACTTTGTAACTAAGAGGATGTGAACCTGAGCTGCCTAGGAGGCTTCACAGACTTTGATTTCATTGTGTTTCCCAAAGCCCCAACAAGTATCACTCAGAAAGATTCTTTTACTTAATATATGAACAGGTAAAACAAGGAGCATCTCGGGAATGGCTCTCATCTGTTGCCGGCCCACACCTGGAAGTGATGTCATCAACGCCACAGGACCTGCCCCTGTGCCATCCTGCAAACACAGGCCATCAGTCGGGCAGCAATTTTCAAAATTGACACAAATTTCAAAGGATGCTTCTGAACTAAGGCAGTGAACTCCAGAGACTTCACAGAAAGAAAGGCCCCTTACTGTTTCTCCAGCAACACAAGTGTGTTCTGGACATTCCAAGAGATACTCAGAGCCCCATGAAAATAATCCTGCAATCTACAAATTCTCCTGACATAACACAGAACAAAATTCACCTGCTTTATGCCAGTTCATCAGTGGTTAAAAGAAAGAAAGATTAAAACTGTGAAGAATCAGACAGTGGTCACCAGTATGCACACTGTGGTGGGCCAGCCACGCGTCCACCACACCAGACTGACCTTGTGTGCAAGAGAAAAAAGAGCACCCCTTTTTGGAGTCTTGGAAAGATTTCCTCATCAATGCTGGTCCTAAGGAAAACGTTCCACCAATTTCCCACCATAAGCTGTCTGCTCTACCATATAAAATATATTTTACATCTCAGGGATTGTGAAAGATCATCAAAAAGTCTTATTTTCCATGACCTGCCTATTGAGCTAGGGATGTGGACATATCAGAATATCAAAACAAAATCTTTAGAAGTTAATTTCTCTCTAGCTGGAAAGCCCTAATATGATGTGAGCAAGGGTTTAAGTGACATAAAAGAAGGGTGAAAGGTGAGGTAACAACCTCAGAAAAATCAATAACCAGGTTTCCATAGATGCCAGAGTTTTCAGGCTTTTCGCTATTTGCTCATACCTACTGCCTGCCAGCAATAGAAAAGAATTAGGTTTTAGTCTCGGCTTTTAATGCTTGGAATTCAAAGATCCATATGTGTAAGATGACATCGCGTCTTTGTCCACACCTAACCATAACAGAGCGATTTTGGCTTCTGCTTAAAACCTGCAACAGAATATGAAACTTCCTCATGGTGTCTATGGCCTTATCTCCCTGATCGTGCTCAATTTCATCTGAAAGTGCCTCATGGATTGAGTCAGCCAGCTCTGGCCCATGACTGAGCTCCTAAAGACAATGACAAAACAACAGACAGACACCCTTTAAAAAACATCTGCTTCTGGAAAACATCAGTTCACTTAATCCTAGCCCAAAAGGAAGGTGAGGCCATGTTATACACGATACGCTTCATTAAGCACCTCAAATCTTCATGGTGCTTTTTGGAATTGCAAAAGTTTTTCTGTCACATACCTACTATAATGTGATGCTGAAAAATTGTTTATTTTTATTTATTTGAGAGCAACAGACAGAGAAAGAGGCAGAGAGACAGACAGAATGGGCACACCAGCATCTCCAGCCACTGCAAACAAACTCCAGATGCACGTGGCACCTTGTGTACCTGGCTTACATGGGTACTGGGGAGTCGAGCCTTGAACCAGGGTCCATAGGCTTCACAAGCAAGTGCTTAACCACTAAGCCATCTCTCCAGCCCTACCACTAACTTTAAAATATATATATTATTTATTTATTCATTTGAGAGATAGAGAGAGAGAGACAAATAGAGAATGGACACATCAGGGCCTGTAGCCACCACAAACAAAACTTCCAGACATATGCGCCACCTTGTGCATCTGGCTTACAAAAGTAATGGAGAATTGAACCTGGGTCTTTAGGCTTCACAGGCAAGTGCCTTAACCACTGGGCTCTCTCTCCAGCCCAACCATTAACTTTTTAAATTATATATTTTATTTATTTATTTATTTATTTATTTGAGAGAGAGAGAAAGAGGGGGGAGAGAATGGGTGCACCAAGGCCTCCAGTCACTGCAAACAAACTCCAGATGCATACGCCCCCTTGTGCATCTGGATTATGTGGAACCAGGAGAATCAAACTGGGATCCTTTGGCTTTGCAGGCAAACTTCTTAACTGCTAAGCCATCTCTTCAGCCCCCAACCATTAACTTAACTACACCAATTTTCTTTTTGCTGCCTGATAGACCTAGTTTGTCATTCACAGGCTCTAAATTCACTGTATACTTAATGATCACTCACTCCCAGATTTTTCCCAGGACAGCAAATTGCTCATTAAAAAAAATTTTTTTTGGCCAGGCGTGGTGGCGCACGCCTTTAATCAGAGCAGCTGGGAGGCAGAGGTAGGAGGAGCACCGAGAGTTTGAGGCCACCCTGAGACTACATAGTTAATTTCAGGTCAGCCTGGAGCAGAGTGAGACTGTACCCTAAAAAACCAAAAAGAAACAAAACATCTTTGAAAGAAAATAGTATTTGGTCAAAATACTATAGGAATATGCCGAAACATTTTTCCTTGACATTAAAATAATGAAACTACTAAAATTACTCACATTTGGTTATACAAGCAACTTTCTAAAATACTTGCTAAAAGTAAGTATAACTGTGATGAAACTACCAGTTTTCATGCATAAAACTACGAAAGGACAGAAGTTTCCGAGGTGGAACGAGACACTGGGATTATTTACAGTTCAGACCAAAACCAACGTGAGAAATGTACAAAGTTCACAGTGCATGATGATTCCTCAGCAGACGGTAAGAAAGAGAGATAGCAATGGTTTGAGTCTTCAAAGTCATTCAAACAATACATGAAAGAGAAGCACTCTTACCAGAGAGGTCTTCCAGACAACCTCTGTGCTACAAGGATGTAGCCTGGGATGTCCTGGTCATTTCTCCACGGCTCGCCCGGAAAAGTAGGCAGCAGGTATCAGACTAGCAGTTCGCTTACGGCAAATACACCACATTTGCGTGTGACTTCAGAGAAAGGCAGGATGGAATGGCAGAGCCTGCCTTCTCCTCAGCCTATGAGGACCAAGGACACAGCTGAACATCACAAGTGACCCCGAACACAAAAACTCCGACAATACCTTTTGGCAAATAACAATTGGAAAAGCTGTTATTTATCATTCTGCTCTTCCAAGGAATTTCACAGCAAGGCTGTGGGAAGTCTACTTAACAAAACAAAAACGTTGCTCAATAAAGGCTCCAAGGATATTAACAATGGGTTTCATTGTCTTTGGCAGAGGACTGCCTTATGGGAAAATATAGAAAGAAATACAAATTCACATATATTTTCATGAATTCGTATCACCAGTTTTGTAATAAGTTGTCTGATGCTTAATCTACCTCATTATATATTATCAAATACAGTAAAGAAAGAGATTAAAGGTAAAGTGATCATTAAAAATAATTTACTGAAAAGCTGGGCATGATGGTGCACACCTTTATTCCTAGCACTCAGAAGGCAGAGGTAGGAAGATCACTTCGAGGCCATTGTGAGACTACATAGTGAATTCCAGATCAGCCTAAGCTCGTGAGACCCTACCTCAAAAAACCAAAATATAGATGGATAGATAGAAAGACAGACAGATATAGATATACTGCTTTTTAAAAAAAATATTTTGTTCATTATTTATTTATTTATTTGAGAGCGACAGACACAGAAAGAAAGACAGATACAGAGAGAGAGAGAATGGGTGCGCCAGGGCCTCCAGCCACTGCAAATGAACTCCAGATGCGTGCGCCCCCTTGTGCATCTGGCTAACGTGGGACCTGGGGAACCGAGCCTCAAACCTGGGTCCTTAGGCTTCACAGGCAAGCGCTTAACCGCTAAACCATCTCTCCAGCCCCAGATATACTGCTTTTTAAAAAAGTGTTATGTGCTCTAAAATTGTTAAAGTGGTCATTTAATAAAGAGCTAGCTCTTGTTTCTCTATCCCCATCTGGCCTAGCCAGCAGATCCCAGGACTGGTTTGCAGAGGTGTAGCCTCCACTCGGACGAGTCTGCGAGAGGAGAGGCCACTGAAATTCTCCTAGCAAAGTCAGTGAGTTTGAAAACTCCATTTTAATTTTTTTTAAATTTTAATTATTTAATTAATTTATTTATTTGGTTTTTGGAAGTAGGGGCTTGCTCTAGCCCAGGATGACTTGGAATTCACTATGCAGTCTCAGGCTGGCCTCAAACTCCTGGCAGTCCTCCTATACCTGCCGCCGGAGTACTGCGATTAAAGGTGTGCACCACATTTTAAGTAAGCCAGCTTCCTGGAAAAAAAAATAATAATAAAGGTCTTATAGGTGTTCAAAAACTACCTTTGGGGAAAATTTTTAAACAGGCTTAAAGAAGCAACTTAAAGTATTTTCCCCAATAGATTCATTTTTCAAATGTTTCATGAAAACCTGCAAAGATAATTCATAGTGAAATACTATGATTATCAGCCCTTTCCCTCAAAACTGGTAATTATTGTTTTTTTCCCATTGCTTTTTAAAAATAAACAGAATCATAGAGAAATAACCTGCAGTTTTTCATTGATGCTTTCTCCTCACTAGAAAATTATTTTCTCCTACTGACAATACTAAGGATATGCACTGAAATGTCACAAGTTGGAATCACATCTTATTTACATTTTCTAAATAAAGATGTCTGGTAGAGCCTCCTTGACTGACTCCAGCAACTCTCCCTTGTGTGAGGACACTCTGGTAATAAACAAATTATGGTCTTCCTCTCATCTAAATCATTAATTATTACCCCTGTGTAGTAAAATAGAAATGGAAGCAAGATTAGAACTTCCATGAATTCTGTGAGCCAATGGTTGTTTGTTTTGCCAAAGTAAACATTAATTATGTTTTAATCCCACCAGTCATTTCTTGCTTAATTGATAAACTGCATTTTCGTGACTACACAGAAAAATGTCTCTATTAACAAATAGCCTTCTCTGAAAAAACTTGTTGAATATGCTATTGGCCCTCATTTTAAAAATCAAATTAGGAGGCTGAAAAGATGGATTAGCGTTTAAGTGCTTCTCTGTGACGCCTAAGGACACTGGTTTGAGGCTCAATTCCCCAGGACCCACGTAAACCAGATGCATAAGGTGGCGCATGAATCTGGAATTTGTTTGCAGTGGCTGGAGGCCCTGGCATGCCCATTCTCTATCTGTCTGCCTGTTTCTTTCTCTGTCTGTTGCTCTCAAATACATAAATAAAAAATAGAAACCAAATTAGGGGCTGGAGAAATGGCTCAATGATTAAAGTGCTTGCCTGCAAAGCCTAATGACCCAGGTTCAATTCCTCAGTACCCACAGATTCACAGTAGTGCATGCATCTGGAGTCCGAATGCAGTGGCTGGAGACCCTGGTATGCCTATTCTCTCTCTCTCTTTGCTTCTAAATAAATAAAAAATAATAATAAAATAAAATAAATCAAATTAAATAAATGTAAACCACTAGCCTAGTGTACAAAAACATACAGAGGATTTTGAGGATCTTGAAAAATTACAACAGAAATAAATATTCAATACATATCTAAAATGTATAAATATATATGTATGTCAAACATATTCAAGATGCACATTTAGGGACTACGGAAATGGCTTAGTGGTTAAGGAGTTTGCCTGCGAAGCCTAAGGATCCTGGTTTGATTCCCCAGGACTCATGTAAGCCTCATGCACAAGGGGTCACATGTGTCTGGAGTTTGTTTGCAATGGCTGGAGGCCCTGGTGTGCCCATTCTGTCTTTCTCTCTGCCTCTTCCTCTCTCAAATAGATAAATAAATAAAAATATTTTTAAAAATATACATTTAATGAGCTCATTGGAGTTAGTTGTTTTGAACATGAATTTAATGCCAACCAAAATGACAAAAGGTACTATACATTAACAACCAGAAATACATGAGCAGGCAGATGTGACCAAACACGTGGATGTTCCAGAAGCAGCCGAGGTTGGCTCTTCCCTTGTCCCTCATCTGGTGCTGGGGGGTTGAGAATGGGGCAGAGACCCAGTCAGTCCGGCCTCAGCATGTCCACTGCCTCTTTCCCCCTGTCCTTCATTCTCCCTGTCCATCATGGTGCCCCTACCCCAGATGCATCACTCCTTTCTCAGCAGAATTGGAACTTGGAACAGACCCAAAGATCAAAGCTGATTTCTTTCAGGCAGACTCACAAAGTTGGAAAGCTCCATTCATCATGACAATCACACAGAGGTAGCCTGAAATTCAGCTAGAAACACCTCGGGTTTCCTACCCAGTAAAGTCTGGTAGAAAGATGTGCTGAGCTTAGACACAAATCCACTCTGATTATACAGTTGAAGATCAGCACACATCTACCAAAACCCTCTCTGATATCCACTGGCTTTGAGAGGGAACTATGCCGCCAGCTCTCCTCCAGAGGCCCTCCGTGCTCCTTCTGCTGCTGACCAGGAGTGCGCTGCACAAGTCCAGGGCACATTTGACTGTTCGGTCACATGGATGCCACTGAGAGACAGATGCGAGGATGTGCACTCAGAGGCTTACAAAGGCACGAGAGACATCCGAGGACCACTCAGTGCAGACCACGGGGACTGAGCCCATCAGTCATCAGTGGACGTTTTTCCTGACCCGCGCACACATGCATGTGTAGGGCCAGAGGACACCAGAGTGCTAACCTCAGGCCCATGGTCTCTGGCTCCCCAGCACTGGCATTACAGGTACAAGCTGCCACACCCAGCATTTTCTGGGGCTACTGGGGCTTAAACTCAAATCCTCATGCTTACAAGGCGAGTACCCACCCAACGGAGCTATCTCATTGGTCCACACTTCAATAATCTTTATTGGTTTTACTAACCAAGACAGAAGAGTGGTGATACTGGTAATCCCACCATGGGTCAGCAAACCCACAGAGTGCTTCCTTTAAGGGGAAAGAGGAAAACCCTCACTTAATCAGAAGAATAAAACACAGTCCTACACTTAGGGTGCTAGGATCCATACAAGAATGACATTTCTGTTCATGAAATTGTGAAAGTAAGAACTTCCCACTGACTATCCCTCCTCAGACCTCAAAAGTTGTGGTCACACTGTGTGACAGGCTCTTAACTAGCACAGAGAAGGCATTTCACTGTAGAGTTTCGTCCTGCCCATGGCTAAGGCCATCCAGTGTGGGTCTTGGAGCACTTCCCCAGATCAAATCAGAAAGCTTATATTGACGATTTCCTTGTGGCTTTCACAGGGCAGGTGGCATCTAAACATGGCTCACTGGATCTGGCCTATTTGGCTGAGAGTATACTGGATCTGGACAAGGACAAGTCAGTCACTCAGGTTTTGCGGGGGTTTGAATCAGATGTCTGGTCCCCCGCCTCCATAAACTCATGTGTTCTAAATGCTTGGTCCCCAGCTGGTGGCAATATTGGAGGTGGAGTCTTTCTGGAGGAGTTGTGTTGTTGGGGTGAGCTTAGGGTTATTTTAGGCAGCTCCCCCTTACCAGAATTTGCCTTCCTCTCCTGCTGCTGTTTTCCACCTGCTGTGGCAGAGGTGACCACAATAATAATAACAATAAATAATAAATGCTTTTCTCCCATGAGCTGCTTTTGGTTGGTAGTTTTGTGCCAGCAACGAGGAGGTCACTCCAACAGGCTTAAGCAGTCTATTCTGGGCTCTGCGGTATTTTGTACATCTTATACCCTAGCCTGGTAATGAAGCACGCAAGAATAAGGTGAAATGAGGCCAAATTAAAAAGTTTTAGAGAACATGTCAAGAAATAATCACTTTATCTTGACTGGTTGGAGGACAAAGGATTTTCAGACCTCAAAGAGGAATAAACTGTTGTGTGTGTAAAATACAGGCTTGGAGACATGAGTGACGTGAAGCCCGGGCCCTCCCCAGACGCTTCTCAATCCCGCAGCCATGGAGCGTAGCTGGAGGCAGATGACCAGGCCTCCGAGTCTCAGCTCCGCTGCTTTCAAGCTCAGCTCCAGCAAAGGCCTGGCTTCCCAGTGCTTCAGCTTCTGTGTTTGCACTGGGCTGCCCGTCTTGCAGGGTTCCTACGGGAATTCAGCGGCTCACACTGGAAGAGTGCTTGGCAGAACCTGACAACGGTAAACACCATCCCCATGTTCTGCAGAGCATGCTTGGACTGAACTATGAGGCTCTAGGGGCAAGGACACAAGGTTGAAACACAGACACGGACCTATCTTTCATGACAAATTAATAGCGATCAACAGTCCAGGCTCTACTGAGTGGCTTTTATTCATTTATTTATTTATTTTTTTAAATTTTTTTTGTCCATTTTTTATTTATTTATTATTTGAGAGTGACAGACACAGAGAGAAAGACAGATAGAGGGAGAGAGAGAGAATGGGCACGCCAGGGCTTCCAGCCACTGCAAACGAACTCCAGACGTGTGCACCCCCTTGTGCATCTGGCTAACGTGGGACCTGGGGAACTGAGCCTCGAACCGGGGTCCTTAGGCTTCACAGGCAAGCGCTTAACCGCTAAGCCATCTCTCCAGCCTTCATTTTTGTTTTTATTCAGGGTTATGAATGAAAAAAAGACTGGAATTTGGGGATTGGCGTGGAGTTTTATGATGCTAGCAGAAACCATAGCTTTCAATTCCGCGAGCCACTGGCCTCTGGCTCATCCCCTCTCCAGGCGAGCACGTGGCAGTCCACTGCTACTCAGGCAGCTTCCCTGGCACTTCTGTCTCACATCGACTCTGCTCCTTCCGTCCTAACAGCCGTGTTTGCGTAATTTTACTGTGCTGGAAAATTCTCAATGTGAATAAGAAAAAGTCCGAGCTTATTTCTTCATTCAAATTAAAATATTCCATATCAAATTTCAGAATTCTCTTTGAGACATCTGTGGACTTGTAGTTTATTGAGCTATGACACTCTACTAACTCTCAGTTGACAATCAGGAATAGGGTGAAAAGATGTACGAATGGCATGTTAATGTGGGTAGAACGGAATATGCACATTGTTCTTTGCAGATGTGAAGATCACTCTTCAAAACTGTCAAGTCCTTCATAATTAGAAAAAAATTAAAGTGCTGGAGAGATGGCTTAGCGGTTAAGCACTTGCCTGTGAAGCCTAAGGACCCTGGTTCGAGGCTCGATTCCCCAGGACCCACGTTAGCCAGATGCACAAGGGGGCGCATGCGTCTGGCATTCATTTGCAGTGGTTGGAGGCCCCGGTGCACCCATTCTCTCTCTCTTTCTCTCTCTCTCTTTCTACCTCTTTCTCTCTCTGTTGCTGTCAAATAAATAAATAAAATAAACAAAAATATTTTAAAAGATTAAGAACCCACCCACAGCAGTAGTATTTGTCTCCCCAGAAGCACTGTGGGCATTACAGAGGGACCAGGGTGACCAAGTGGGCAGCGAGGAGGGTCTGAGGATGTTTCCTCCAAGTGCCAGGAGCAGATCTCAGTGACAGATAATGAGGGAGAGGGGCTGGAAAAGACAGAGGGAGGAGTAAGAGTTTGCAAGTTGTTGTTGTTTTTAACACTATATCCTCAGAATTGAGCATGGCGTGTTTAATTGTGTAAGGGATTCAATAATTATTTATGAAATCAATAAATAATGTCAGTCTTTTTTTTGCCTAAACATTCCTGCTTTACTCAAAAAATAGAAGCTTTCTTTCTTTTTTTTTCTTTTCTTTCACAAATGAGTTCCAAGCCATGCTATTATGTTCATGGCACTTTTTCCCCTAAAATGCATTTTTATTGAAGCTCATCGGTCACATTTCTGCTTACTCATAGAGCAGAGTGAAACCTTCTTGTAATTTATCCACAAGGGTAGGTAGGGCCATGTGCCCACCCAGAGATTTCACTATGCACTTTAAATACCACATCATTTATGAAAATATTAAGAAAGGCCCATCTCCAAGAGCTTCCATTAGTCACCTGTTGTTCTGGCTCTGTTTCCTCTTGAAATATTTAAAAATACTTTCTGAGAGTGTTTTAGTTGCATTAAATTTCTTTCCATATGGATCTACAGACTTGGCAAGATGAGATTAGGAAAACAACTCGTGACATCATTTCACATTATGTCTTTTCCAAACAAAATAGGCATTTCACTACAGAGGAGAGACACCATCCTATTGTCCCCTCCTTCCTGACAGGTCAAAGTTCAGATTCTTAATGCTTACTACAAAAACATTCACAATCTCTCTCTTCCTGCACTCCTGTGTTTTGTTATTTTTTTTCCAACCAAGCCACTTTAAAGATGCTACTAAGTTGGCCATTTGGATTATAAATCATATCACAAGGCATCAAGTCTTGGTGACCTGACATTTCCAAGGACATTTCAGCACCTCCCCAAGGACAATTCCATGCCTCAACTTGGATGTGTTTATATCGGTGTGTTAGTCTTGTTCCTGTTGGATGTGTGTTGGAAGGCAAAGCCTTTACCCTTTATACAAAGCTCCACAGAACACACACACACTTGTGGAGAAACATTTAATTCCTGGGAAATAACCCAGGTGAATTTTCTTATTGGCTAGAATACCTTGTGCTCCAAAGGCAGGCTTTAATCTCACAAGTTCCTTACTGATTTTTTTTTTTTTTTTCAAGACAGGGTCTGATTCTAACCCAGGCTCCTCTGAAACTCATTTTGCAGCCTAGGCTGTCTTTGAACTCATGGTGAGCCTCCTATCTCAGCTTTCCAAGAGCTGGGGTTACAGACTTGAGCCTCCAGGCTGGGCGTCTCCTGCATCCTTTTCTGAATCCTTTCCTCCCAGTGTGTATGCAAATATTTCCTTGCTATGCCTCATTATCTTTGTTCACACAAGACCCAACCTTATTAGGATCCCACAAATCAAGGAAAATTAAGAAAATGAGACATGAAAAAAAAAATGCACCAATGATTCTGATTTCTGTAGCTAAGGATTTTGAGTTGTCTAAGCGTGTTTTCCCTCCTCAAGGCTGTCTTATTAGATTACCCAGTGAGTACTGCTCACCTGGGCAAGTCTCCAGAGATGGTGGGCCTCAACCTCACATTACTACCAAACAGACACTTCTTGGCAGACAGGCCTGCAGGTAGAAAAGCAAGGAAGGAAAATTGGGAGGAGAGTGGATAATACCTGAATTTTTTATTATTATTATTATTATTATTATTATTATTATTATTATTATTGGACAAGGCTGGTCTTGAAATTGAAGTGTTTCTTCCTTAGTGTCCCACATGCTGTGATCATGGGCCTGTGACACCATGCACAGGTTAAACCCTATTTTAATGGGAGAGTAAGCTACTGAGAGGTTTTTCTTTTTCCTTTTTTTAAAAACTTTTTTTGTTTATTATAATTTATTTATTTGAGCATGACAGAGAGAGAGAAAGAGGCAGATACAGAGAGAATGGGTGCACCAGGGCCTCCAGCCACTGCAAATAAACTCCAGACGCATGTGCCCCTTGTGCATCTGGCTAACATGGGTCCTGGGGAATCAAGCCTCAAACTGGGGTTCATAGGCTTCACCGGCAAGCGCTTAACTGCTAAGCCATCTCTCCAGCCCTTTTTTTCCTTTTTTTTTTTTTAATAGTTGACTTCATCTGAAAAGATGAGCTTCTTTAACCAAAAGTGAGAGCAGCATTAATGTATGGGAATAAACATAAATAGTTAGAGGGCAGTTTGGTGGGTGCAATAATCCACTTAGCCAAACAGCAGAAGTAGCTTTTGGCTGTAGGGCTTACGACTTCCCAGTCGTAAGTTTTCTGAACTAGGCATGAATTCCCTCCCAAAGAGCAGGCCTCAAACCTGGCAGGGAGCAGCAGGTTATCTCCATCACAGAAATACCACCAGATACGCACTCGAGGACACATTTTGAGAGTTTTAAAGATGAAAATGTTGAGATGGATGTATTGATAGCCTGTTACATTCCAAACACTGCATAAAAAGATTTTAAATTATGGAATTTCCTTTAAGAGAGTTATCTGTAGCAAACAAGGCAATCTATAAAGTTAATTAATTAACAATCATATTATTTATTTATATCATTTTTTTTTGTTTTTTTTCGAGGTAGGGTCTCACTCTGGTCCAGGATGACCTGGAATTAACTCTGTCATCTCAGGGTGCCCTTGAACTCATGGCGATCCTCCTACCTCTGCCTCCCGAGTGCTGGGATTAAAGGCACGCACCACCACGCCTGGCTTTTTATATCATATTTATGACAATTTAACAATCTATAAAGTTAGTAAAAGCAAATGGAATCTGTCCTATTTTCTGTATTTTCCTGGTCACCAACATTTCTGAATTGAAAACAAAGTGAACATAAAATCAGAATGTCCTATTCTTTTGCTTAGCAACCATCTAAGTGTCCTGGCCGTGCCAGGTTGAATTGAAGACGTGGGGGTTGTAGTTTTGTCCTTTCCCCCGTTCACACATGAGAGAGGACTGGGACATGGAAAGTGAGCGTGAGGACTTTAGCCCTTCCTTACATACACTCACTTGGGTCAGAAGGACTCAGGAAGAAGACACAGTACTGCCCAGCCAGGCGCAGGTAACTAAGGGCCGCCTTGTCTGCGGTAGCCAGCCACTGCGTGCTCAGCACGTGGTATGTGGCAGACCCTGACTCAGAAGCGACTCGCCATCACCTGCTCCCCTAGTGACCCCATTCTCCATCACACCTGTAGGGCAATGATGCCCCACCTCATGAGGAGCTACGATGCTAAATTCGTGAGTGGTGGAGCTAAGCTTTCGACCCAGGCCCTCAGAGCATGCCATGCAAAGTGCGCACACAACACGGGGCTGGGGCTGTGACGCGGCTCAGCACGCAGGAGCACGTGTGTCAAATCTCCACCCTTGTGTCACACTGCCCTGTGTTGTCTACAAATCTTACAACTGTGCCACCCAGCGGGTGTCCATGAGCCACAGGGGTCTCGTTGCGTCAAGGTTAATTAAAAGTTTAAAAACAATCCAGGGCTGGGATGGCTCAGCAGTTAAGGCACTTGCCTGTGAATCCTACAGACCCAGGTTCAATTCCCCAGTACCCACATAAGCCAGATGCACAAGGTGGCACATGTGTGTGGAGTTAGTTTGCAGTGGCTAGAGGCTCTGGCATGCCCATTCTCTCTCTCTCTCTCTTTCCCTCTCAAATAAATAAATATTTTTAAATGCTTAAAATTTACATCCTCAGTCACACTAACCATGTTACACTGGACAGTATGGGTCAACATCACGCCCACTATTATCTTAAAATATCCTGACTTCTGACGGCATCTAAGGCTGTTTCAACCATGGCATCTTGGGCCAAAACTTATAGCATTTATTTTCATGACTCTCTTCTCAGAGATGGCAGAGGGTTAGTGCCGTTCTAGACCCAAAGGCTACCTGCCAGCATCAGAGCTTTCTTCTCTGAGGAACCCTGGACAACAAGAACTGACTGTCCCCAGTGACCCACCCCATGGACAGCTTCTGCTTGGAGAAGAGACCTGGCCGGGACATGGGTAGCTCGGATCCAGCTGAGTCTCCAGGCTGTATGGTTTTCTTTTTGTTGTTATTGTCGTTTGGTTTTTAATATTTTATTTTATTTTATTATTTGACAGAACCCAGGTTCAATTCCCCAGGACCCACATCAGCCAGAGGCACAAGGTGGCACATGTGTCTAGTATTCATTTGCAGTGTCTGGAGGCCCTGGCACTCCCATTTTCTCTCTCTCTCTCTCTCTCTCTCTCTCTCTCTCTCTCTCTAATAAAAAACAAAATTATTTTATTTCATTATGGTTAGCAAACAATTATGCATACTTCAGTACAATGTGTTGTATACACCATATAATAATCTAGTCAAGATCATTAGCATGAGCATCACCATGAACTTCTGACATCTCTGAGCAGTGAGAAGAGACGAAATCTCTCTTCGAGCTGTTTTGAAACATACTATCCACAGTTGTCAACTGGAATCACTCTGCTGTGCAGGACGCCACTGCTTATTCTTTCTGTCTGCCAGTGATGTTGTCCTTCTTGGCCACCTCGTCCCCATTACTTCCTCCTCTCCCTCTTCTCCAGCCCCAAAAACCTCTCTTCTACCCTTGTCTTCTTTGGCATCGACACTTAGACTCCACAGACAAGTGACGTCACACAAGATTTGTCGTTCTGTGCCAGGCTCTTTTACTTAACACACTTCCTCTAGACCTGTCCATCACCTATGGCCACAAAGGTGGGCCTCAGTTTTATTAGGTTAAATGGCTGTTACTTTCTAAGTTCCTTTTCTGTTAAATATTTAAAAATCAACAACCACAGAAACCAACATCATTACTTCTTCTCATTTCAAGTTCACTGCTGGTACCTTGAAAAGAGATGAAGCTGGGTGTGGTGGCACACGCCTTTAATTCCAGCACTCGGGAGGCAGAGGTAGGAGGGTCGCCATGAGTTCAAGGCCACCCTCCTGAGACTACATAGTGAATTCCAGGTCAGCCTGGACCAGAGTGAGACCCTACCTCGAAAAACCAAAAAAAAAAAAAAAAAAAAAAAAAAAGAAAAGAAAAGAGATGAAAAACTCATCACGGTCTGTAAGTAAGAACCCCAGGTATCTGTTCCTGTCCACGACTAGCCTTTGAGCTTCATGTGTTTTTAAACGCCCACATTTGCTCAGTCCCATTTAGTTTTTCACACGATGTGGCCAGCAGTCTGCAGGATGAAGCCGTCCTCCCCAAAACAGTTCCTGCACCTGGCTCTCCTTATAGCCTTTCGGGCTAGCACTACATCTACTGGGGCCTGCTCTTGACATCTTTGCCGAACACCTCACAGAGCAAATTGTCAGGGCTGAAACCTTACCTTTCCATGTTGCAGATTCAAAATAGAAAAGAAAAGAAAAAAAAAAAAAAAGAAACAGAAAAAAGAAGTGCCTATATAAGGTTTTAAAATAACGATTCTATAATTATTGGTAGTTCTCAATGGGTTTAGTACATCACTAATTATACTGCATTACTGTCAAATGAATTCTTTTAGCATGATTAATGTTATTATGCCAAATCCCAAATTAATTCACAATGAGTATCTTGAAGTCTCAGCGATGCTTTAAGAGGAGGGGGAGGAAGATGACAAATTGAGCTGGGCCATTACAGGGAAATGTTAGGCGCTGAGCTATCTAAGCACTTCGGATCTTCAGATACATCACCAGAATTAACCTCTACGGTTGCGGAGCCCCTCTGCTCTCCGTCTCACTGGCAATGGATTTCCCAGCTGGGGAAACAATGTGCTAAGTGAGCGGCTCAAATGCCCAATCTCTTGACCTTTCCCCTTGTGGGAACATTTCCATTGTTGGGGTGTCTTTTGTTCCACTCCACAGCAAGTCATCACTTTGGAAGTTGCTGGGATATAAATAAAGAATCCAAGAACAAAGGAAAATACAATCCCGTTGTCAGTTACTTTTTTTTTTCCCAATGTATAATTACCAACTTATTTGGGTGATAAATTCAGTCTTTTCCAGGTGCCCCAGGGTTTCATCATACCTGGTCAGGCTGGCCCTGAAGACCCATAAAGGTCTGGGACACTGGACACTGCCTCCTTGCCCTCAGAAGGGAGATGTCTGCACAACACAGGGAGCCAGACGTAGCAGTGGCTCTGGAACCTTTCTGTTCTGAATGCAAGACCCCATGCTTCACACTCAAATTTCTTTTCTTAGAATATTTTATTTATTTATGTATTTATGAGAGAGAGTGGGAGGGAAAGAGAATGGGTGCAAAACGGTCTCCAGCCGCTAAAATAAATTCCAGATGCATGTGCCACACCACCTTGTGCATCAGGCTTACACAGTCCTGGGGAATCAAACCCAGGTCCTTTGGCTTTGCAGGTAAGAACCTTAACCTCTAAGCCATCTCTCCAGCCCTCATACTCAAATTTCATTGTTGCCTGCCAAATCCTTCCTTCCCCTGGGTCCACCCCTGAGCTGACCCATCTCTTCTCATTCATAAGAAAGAGAACGCTTATCATAGGCTTCAAGGCAGCTTTACCTACCACAGCCCTCTTGAGCTATACAGGACTTGACACAACATCTGTCAAACTCGGTTTCCTCATCTGTGGAATGGGCATAATAAATCCTTCTGACAAACGCCTATGAAAGAGAACCGCAAGGAGGGTTGGTGATGGAAGGTGTGTTCAGTTCAGTTCCTGGAGAAGCTGACATGATGGCTAGACATGCGTTTCCATTATTCTCTTTTCCCCAAAGAGGAAGGGCACAGTCAGAGACAAGGCGCAGCATCTTGGGCCACAGCAATCACAGAGTATCCCCCTGATGCTGAGGTCCAAGTGTTCCAATACCTCAGGGATTGTGATAGGTGTTTGACGACCAGTATCTCACTTAACCACTTGACTCTCCATTTCACAGGAGGCCAGGACAGAGCCAACTTGTTGAACTTCAGAGTCTGAGTCCTGAACTACGGACACCTGAAGCATGTCACAAGCATTCTCCTCCACAAGGAGCACAGCAGCTGCCGCATGGACACGCAGGAAATGATACCTGCCTGAAATAAACTGCCCTTGGCTCACAGGATGAGAGATTGCAGAACTGGAGACTTGGATACATAACTTGACTCTAGGGACAATGCCATCAACATGGATGGCCTGTGGAGATCTCTGGGGAAAAAAGCCACAGAGGCAGCTCATTTGCATGTAGTTGGTCTGCAAACTCCAAACCAGCAAATGCAGGAATCACTTAATCCCACCCCAAGGGCATTTGACTGCCTCACTTCTTAGAACTATTATGTCATCTAATAATTAGTGCATATGTGCTGGAGAGATGGCATAGTAGTTAATGTGCTTGCCTGTGAAGCCTACAGACCCATGTTTGACTCTCCAGATCCCACATAAGCCAGATGCACAAAGGTGAGGCAAGAGCAAGGTGGCACGTGCCCACTAGGTGGCGCAAGCATCTGGAGTTTGCAGTGGCTGAGGCTCTGGTGTGCCAATTCGTTCTCTCTCTCTCTTGCTTGCTCTCTCTAGAATAAAAATAAATAGAAAAGAAGAATGCATAGCTCACTAGTTATGAAGATCTTGCATAAGTGATTATTCTATTTTTAGTTCATGATCTGGGTCCAGAAATATTTTCAGCCAATTTCAATATGAGGAAATGGCAGGGCTGGCAAACTTGAAGGTCACAAAGCCTATGAACCACTCCTCAGACTCTTTCTGGAGGGCTGTGGCACTGGTCTTGGTGAGTGCCAGTCAACAGCCTGGAGATGGTCTGGGGCAGAGCATCTCCCATGATGCAGGGCTAGTGCATTTCCTGTGGGGTGAAGTAGGATCTGGCCTGGACCATTTGAGCAGAGGGACCAGAGGAGACAAGGAGATCCAGGACTGGGAGACCCACAATAGAGACTTTCTTCTGGCTTGGGTACTGGGGTAAGGAAGGAGAGGTGTCAAGGCAGCTCCTGGCTAAACTTCTGGATAAACCCAGGGTGCAGAGCCTCCGGCACCAGAGGTTATCTGTGCTGTGCCTGGCCAGAGGATTTATTTTTATCTGACACAAGACAAGATGTAGTCTAGAGTTTGAAGCAGGGCTCATATCAGGAGAGGCTGGGAGGGAACAGGGAGAGTAGTACCCTCTCCCAGCACAGGGATGTAAGGAAGGAAGTTCATCATGAGTGGGGGATTACCATTGCTTTGGGGCTGGAGAGATGGCTTAGTGGTTAAGGCGCTTGCCTGCATAGCCTAAGAACTCATGTTCAAATCTGCAGGTCCCACGTAGCCAGACACAGGGATGCAAGCACGCAATGTTGCACATGCACCCGAGGGGGCGCATGCATCTGGAGTTTGTTTGCAGCAGGTTGATGGTCCTGACATGGCCATTCTCTTTCTCTCTCTCTCTCTCTCTCTCTCAAGACACCACCAACAACATAAACATTGTTTACATTGTTTTTTATTGACTGAAGAACAAAAGGCAGAGCATACTGCCATGCACACAGTAGGGTCTCAGGTCTCATCAACACACAGCAGGAAGGCCGCACTGAACGTGAAGCAGAAAAAGAAGCTGACAGGCTAGCCTGCTCACATCACAAATTGCTTGAGCTGCTTAGAGTTTTAAAAAGTCAGAATTAGGGGGCTGGAGAGATGGCTCAGCAATTAAGATGCTTGCTTGTGAAGCCTAAGGACCCAGGTTCAATTCCCCAGAACCCACATAAACTAGATGCACAAGGTCGCAAATGCATCTGGAGTTCATTTGCAGTGGCTGGAGGCCTTAGCACACCCATTCTCTCTCTCTCTCTCTCTCTCTCTCTCTGTTCCACTAATAAATAAAAATTTAAAAATAGACCTTTCTAAAAAAATTCAGAATTCACTGGTTTTGGCTTTCCTGCTACAGGTATGTGCATGTCCCCTTTTTCTTGTCTCTCCTTGCATCCTCTCTCTCCTTCCATTCTCTCTCTTCTTGCATTCTCTCTCTTCTCACATTCTCTCTCTTCATCTCCCCCTTATAACAATGCCTCTGTTCCAAACCTGGGCATTTACTTGTTCTCTTTCTGGCTGTCCATGCAACCCTCTCATTTCTTCTTCTTCTCCTTCTCCTTCTTCTTCTTTCCTCTCTCTCTCTCTCTCTCTCCCCCTCCCTCCCTCTCTCCCTCTTATGCTTTCTTTCTTCTTTCTCTCTCTCCCTATGCCCTTCTCCCTCTCGCCCATTACAATAAAACTTTAGATTCAAGATAAAATATTGGAATTATCTCTCATACATCCTAATGGGGAGATTGCATAGAGAAGCCCAGACTCGCTGTAACTCTCAGAAGCTTAGGGGGATCTTGCAGGACCAGCCTCAGCCTGGTTTACCTGCTGGCACTAGGTGGGCATCAGAGCCTGAGGCCGGCTGCAGTGATGATCAAAGGGCGGTGAGAGGTAGCTGGTGCCTTGAAAGGCTTAAGAGAGCCCATGAGGCACAAGGGGAATGCTGACTTGTCTTTCAGGTCACACTTGCTACAGCACAGTCTTCCCCAGCTTCTTCTGCGTGGTGCTCTGTAAATGGGGTCACTTAGACAACTGACATGTGAGCAAGGCTGCCAAGGTGGCTGCTAACGGCTGAGCATGTCAGCAGGTGGCTCTGGGAGAACATTTAGACTCTCGTGACTGAAGACAGGAAATGGTCGTGGCATGGCTAGAAGTAGAACTTAACATAGTGGACAGAAAATCATGTCCAAGCCCAGTGAGGATGCCAGCAAGGCCTGTGACCTTGGACAAGGCCAGCCCACCCTCTCTCTGTTCCCTACCTGGAAAATGAGAGACAGACGTAGGTATTAGGCTAAACTACAGTTTATAACTACACTTGCAACCTGATAAGTTAACAGCTGGAACTAGCTAGAATGTTTAAATGAAAATAACAAGTTATCAGGAAGGTGGCCATTTTTTGATAAAGAATTTGATTCAAGATTTCCAGTTTTAAATCAGTGATTATCCATTTGAGCTGGCTGTATTACTATCATTCCATTACACGTTAAGAAAATATTTTCTCTACCAATTAACTGAATTATTAAGGATTAGGAAAACGCTGGCCCTAATTGGGAGGAGAGGTGGACCGTTTGTAAGGACTCCCACACATTCTTGATGTGTATGGAAACAAGCTAATTGCAAATTAAAGGAACTCACAGCAGGACCTCTCCAGGAGAACACCAGGGCTCAGTCTCTCCCTGTTAGCATTATGAGAAAGAAACATGCCAGCTTCTTATTGTCAAATAATGTTAAATTCACTCTCTACAGTTTGTTTCACTATAATTCCCACAATTTCTGCAAACAGAAAATTTAATTCTTGATCTTTTGACCCATGCCTCCCACAACATTTAACAATACCCTGCTATTTTTCCTAGATAGTTATTACCTCCCCTTCATATCAAGCCCAAATTACATCAGAAGAAGCTGAAACAGTTATATCAGTATCAAATAAAGTCATCGCCAAAGAACAAGGGAAACAAAACCCGCACATCCTGCTTCGCAGGTGAAGACCCCAGGCCCTCATGGAGCCACGTTTATTCCCAGTCCCCTGGGAACTGATCGCAGAGTCCCTCTGCACTGCAGGGGGCTGCAAATGAGCCATGAGCCTGCAACACAAAATGCCACAGTCAGCCTTTTGAAAGGTCTGTGGAGAAGCAGTGAGGAGGGGGCGGGGATCAAGTGGAATTAGCAGCCAGTTAAGGAATTGGAAAAGCATTCCACTCCACATCCTTTAAGAATCCTGTCAGGGCTGGGGAGATGGGTCGGAAGTTGAATACCCTTGCTTGCAAAGCCTGGCAGCCCCAGGTTCAATTTCCCCAGTGTCCACACAGAGCCTGATGCACAGGGCACATGTGTTTGGAGGTCCTTTGCAGCAGAGGATGCCCTGGCCTCTACTTCTCTCTCTATATATTTTATAAATAAATAAATAAACTTTTAAGAACAAAGAAAGAAAGAAAGAAAGAAAGGAAGGAAGGAAGGAAGGAAGGAAGGAAGGAAGGAAGGAAGGAAAGAAAGAAGTTGTGTCCACATAGTCTTATAGCAAAACTAGTGATTGAATACATTCCATTCAAGGTTAAAATGTTTGGGCCAAAAAGAAACTGAAATTATGGTCAAGCTCTCTCCATCATCATTTTCATGGTCATATGGGTTGATGTTTATTAAGCTCTCAATGTGCTAAGTGCTGTTTATCTTGTGCAATTTTCTTACCGTGCATACTATTATTGCTATGTTATGGGAGAGAAAAATAAATATGAGGGGTTAAGTTATTTCAAAGAGGCAGAGAATGGGACTGGAGAGATGGCTTAGCAGGTAAGTGCTTGCCCACGGAGCCTAAGGAGCCTGGTTCGAGGCTTGATTCCCCAGGACCCACGTTAGCCAGATGCACAAGGGGCTCATGTGTCTGGAGTTCCTTTGCGGTGGCTGGAGGCCCTGGGGCACCTATTCTCTCTCTCTCTCTCTCTTTCTCTCTGTCGCTCTCAAATAAACCAAAAATTTAAAAAGACCCCCCCACACACACACACCGACTCCAGGTGTGCTGAATGCTAGGTTCCCAGCTGATGGATATTTGGGAATTAAAGCCTCCTGGAGGGAGTGTATTGTTGGGAGCGGGCTTATGGGCTTTATAGCCAGTTTCCCCATGCCAGTGTTTGGCACACCCTCCTGTTGCTGCGGTCCACCTTATGTTGGCCAGAGGGTGATGTCCACCTTCTGCTCATGCCATCATTTTCCCCTGCCATCGTGGAGCTTCCCCTCGAGCCTGTAAGCCAAAATAAACCTCTTTTTTCCAGAAGCTGCTCTTGGTTGGGTGATTTCCACCAGCAATGCGAACTGGACTGCAACAAGGAGATTCTAACTAAATTAACTCTAGAGACCAGTGAAGGTCGGGTGGAACTCCTTCCCTTCGCCTGTTAAGGGCCAGGTGTACTCCTTATGTAAAAGGAATTATTCCACTTGAAATTATGTATGGAAACCCCCTCCCATCCTGCCCGGGATGGGTCTTGAAAGATAACTGACTTTACTAATGAGAGGCTTCTTCATTCTATCCAAGCCTTACAAAGAGTCCTAGAGTCCATTTTTCCAGCAGTCAAGGCTGCTTTTCAAACATCCCCTGTTTGACCCCATCCCTTTCAGCTTGGTGACAGAGTTTAGATCAAGAAACACCATACTGGGACACTGGACCGCTGCTGGGCTCCCAACAGGCCATCCCAACTACTCCAATGACCATGAAAGTGAACAGGATACTCACCTGGATTTGCTAATCTTAAGTTAAAAAAAAAAAAAAGCAACAACTTCTGAGGACCCTTTAGAAGGACTAAGAAAGACAAGAGGTGGTGGGTCCTGGAACATCCAGAGGATCCACTAAAGCTAAGACTCTCTTATTCATAGACTTACTATTGTTATACTATTTAAAGCTTACCACACAGGAAAACATTTATTTCCTCAGGACCTGGGAATGGGAATTAAAGGATACCATGGCAGGGGAATTAAGGGCCAAATAGAGAACCCTCATTACTCCCCCAACATTTAAACGGGACCTGTGCCAATTATGACCAACACTTGGAAACTATGCGAGCTCGGGAGCCTGAGGCTCTCCCCACGGGAGAATAGGGACACGGGGCAGTTGGAGGAGCCCACTTAGCACTGGAATGGGTTTGCTTACCTCCTCTTTGAAAAGGCCACAAGGGGAGCTGAATACTATGCCTGTCCTGCTGTTGGGGGATCATGCCACTATGGAGGCTGGGAATGTGAAATCATAGCCTCCTGGGTGGAAAGAGACCCCTTCATATCCCCTAAGATAGAATCCAACAATGGCTGTGAGGACCCTGGGTACTGCAACCCAATCACTATCACCCTCCACAGTTGAGTCCCTTTACCCTTAAGCGGCCATGGGACACAGGGAGGACATGGGGAATCCGAAAGTACCAACAGTGGGGGGACCCAGGCTCCGAGTTTACCATCCAAAGAGTTAAGATAGTTCCCCCAGCACAGCCTATAGGACCTATTTATTTTATGGACCCACCAAAGGCCAAGCCTACTCCTTCTGGAGAAAAAAATAACCTCAGGCCCAACTGTTGCCAACGATGTAAGAACAACTCTCCCTTCGCTTCTACCATAATGACGTCACCCAATCCCACCCTGTCTGTGCTAGACACAACTGCTCCTTTGCCAGTGCAACTAACTCAAATTTAACCAATGACTGTTGGTTCTGTTTAAACCCAAAGCCTCCCTATTATGTAGGAATAAGTGCCAACAGTGCAATAGGGGAAGGCGAACTGCAGATAAGGGTAGTTACACCAAGCCAGAGACAGAATGCCCTTGGGGAAGACCTAAGCCAGTAATACCCCTGGGGGTCATCAGGGAAAGAGGACTATGTCTCCAGTCCTCAACCTAGCCTCAGCAGGCCGCCCCTTTTCAACAAGACTGTGAACTGGCACTGGAAATAAAGCCAGAAGAAAACGGACAGGCCCTTTGTAAAAGTCCACCCACTACCTGGTTTGCCTGAATAGTTGGCCTCATACCTTATGTAAGTCTGGAATTTTTAAAGATTATTTTATTTATTTATTTGGGAAGTAGGTTGGTGGAAGAGGCCAGATGGACAGAGAGAGAATGGGCACACCAGATCTCCTAACACCAACATGCTTCCAGCCACTGCAAACAAACTAAGCCTGGAATTTTTTAAAGACCAGGAAGAATTGTGTAGACTAACTCATGTTATTCCCCAGGACTACTTATATGATGCCACATCAGGAAGGTGGCACATGGGTACGTTTACTACTCTGCCAAAAAGGGTCAAAGGAGGTGCTTCAATTCTAGTGCCCTTACTGGCAGGGGGTGGAACTGCATTAGGCACTGCCTTTCTGGTGATAGGAAGCAAAAGTCTTAGACTGCTTAATGAACAAATAGACCAGGACTTAGGATACTTAGAAAGTTCCCTTAGCCACCTGAACCAAGTTGATTTGTAGCAGAAGTAGCGCTATGACATAGAAGAGGATTAGACTTCCTTTTTTATGAAACAGGGGGGACCTATGTATGGCTTTAGGTGACACTTGTTGCTTTTATGCCAATCAGTCAGGAATAATTCAAAATACATTGGCTTTAGTCAGAGAGAATCTCAGGAAAGAGAACTTGAGTAGCAATTCACTAATAATTGGTTTTAGCCTATCTTCAGTTGTTTGCTGGGGCTAACCACCTTATCTTTGCTATTGCTGGCCCCTTGATACTACTGTTCTTAGGCCTTACCGTAGGACCTTGCAGCATTAATGCATTATTTAGCTACATTAGGAATAGAATAATTTCTGTTAAGCTCATGGTATTGTGGACTCACTATGGCCCCTTAGCTGAAGATAAAGAAACCCTAGTAACACTGTTCTTCATGGGTCCAAGATCTCACATCATGCCATATCAGAGGGGGAAATGTAAAAGGGACAAACAATACAGCAAGTTAAACATTCTCCTGTGCGACCCTTGCCTTCAGGGCACACACAGTGGGGATGACTGCCCAAGCTGATTCTCCTGGCAGATAAGAAAGCTCCCAGGATCATGACCACAAGCCTCACTTGTACACAGGTGCTTCCTGCTGTCTACATGTATGAAATGTCTCCGATACAATGTACCATGACGCTTTTGTTTAAAACTATCTTTGTGGTTTTGCTTCAGTCTTGCTTTTGGCACTAGTAACTTGTGGTTTTCTACAGTAAACGCTGACTCCCCGAGCAGTTTGGGGTGCACTCAGAGATCCTGACCTCAGGGGTGCAGTCCTGATGCATCAGCCCTTGCCCAATAAATCTTTGCCTTGTATTCTGTGAGTTGGCAGCCTTACTTGTGTGACACTGGATCTCCGAACACCAACATGCTTTCTAGAACACCACCTGCCACAAGTGTGCCCTGCTGGCGGGACCGCTAGGCAGCATGGGTATCGCTGTAAGAGAAGAATCCTGAGTTCTGCAGTATGCCCGGATGTGGGTAAGCACAACTCAGGCCTCCATTCTCCAAATACTAAGATGCTATAGGAAAAACCAAACATGGGAGAACAGACGGATGCTGTTCTCCTGCTGCCTTTTTGGGGGGGATCCTTTGAGAAAAACAATGTAGAAGAGAATTCTATTTCTCTCCAGCGGGTCATTCCAATGTTTTCCCTTCTCCCCTCATCACTATGATTAGAATGGAGAATAAATAATACCACAGTACCTCGGGCCATAAAGAAGCTCTCTCTCTTTTCCCTGTGTTCTTCTGCTTCCTGGGAAAATCTTCTTCCTTAAGCCCAGACGTAAACACAGCCAGGTCTGCTCATGCTCTCGTTACACTGAAGTAAACCACTGCAGACGGGCCTGGTTGAGATTAACTCTCCTTGTCCGCCAGACCCCCAGACCTCCCTAAGGCAGCTGCGAGCTTCCTACTCCCCATGGGCTACGCAGCACCCTTCGGGCCTCGCAGCACCTCTCCAAGCTCCCTTGCTGGTCCTGCCACTGCTCTGCATCTCTCCAGCCATTCCTCCTCTCCCAGTTTCATTTCTTGGCTCCAGACACCCACTGCTTCTATGAGATGGTAACCCTACAAACTGCCTGGTCCACTTAATGCTCTCACCTATGTTTAGACAGACCCTGGATCAATATAAAATCATTTCCACGAGGCTGTATGGTGGGCTCACCATGGTTGAAAGTGACATCTTGGGCTGGAGAGGTGGCTTAGCGGTTAAGCGCTTGCCTGTGAAGCCTAAGGACCCCAGTTCGAGGCTCGGTTCCCCAGGTCCCACGTTAGCCAGATGCACAAGGGGGCGCACGCGTCTGGAGTTCGTTTGCAGAGGCTGGAAGCCCTGGCGCGCCCATTCTCTCTCTCTCCCTCTATCTGTCTTTCTCTCTGTGTCTGTCGCTCTCAAATAAATAAATTTAAAAAAATTAAAAAAAAGTGACATCTTATCTCATGCATTTCACGTCACATACAGCGCCAAGAAGGCTGCAGACAGCGCATACCTCACACCTTAACTTGCTATTTCCCTTTCTGAGGGGCTCACAAAACTTCATGGGGCTGGAGATATTGCCCAGTGGTTAAAGATGCTTGCCTGGCAAAGTCTAAGGACTGAGGTTAGATTCCCCAGCCCCCTGCCCCATAAATCTAGCTGCACAAGATAACACAAATATCTTGTGTTTGTTTGCAGTGGTTGTGGGCCCTGGTTCACTTATTCTCTCTCTCTTGTCTCTTTGTATCCTGTATTGCTTCTCTCTCTCCTTTCTTTCCCCTTCCTTCATAAATAAATTAACTAAAGATTTTTTAAATAAAATAAAAGCTTCTTTATAGTATAAAATTGGGACATTTATCTCTATCTGGAAATTGTACCAATGAATTAAGAATGATTTCTTAGTGACTTAGGAACATGGCATTTAAACTGCTCCGTCTCATATGAAAGCTACCAGGAGGACTCACCATAAATATGAACCCACAGAATCTTTAAGACAAAGTACTGAGGGTAATGCATGTCAGCTAATTTTTAATATGGATTACATGTTGAAATATTTGAGATATATTAAACTCAATGAAATGACTAAAATTAACCTCACCGGTGTCAATGTAATGACCACTGGAAATATAATCACCTACTCGACTTTCTTCACATTTCTATTGGACAGCTGAGGTCCATGGTGTTTTCACAAAGTGTTTCAGAATAGTTGCCCTATCTAAATCAAAACACTTAGAGCCAGAATTGCCTCAAGAGATGCTGGTCCCCTCCTCTCATTTTTATGTCCAAAATATCAGTTCTGCCTTTAGGTCAACTCTCTCAAGTTGAGGGCCATCTCCAGAATGTTCCTTGGGGTAGCTGCCCAACTATGCAAGGACAAAGGTTAGATTCATGGTAAGAAGAAAGACAATGTATTTCTCGTTTGTCTCATTGCTATGACCAAGTACCTGAGAAGAAGCAGCTTAAGGGAGGAAGGCCTGTGTGGTGGTTTGTATGGATGACCCCAGTTGACTCGGGAGGTTATGAAAAGCTTGTCATTTAGATCTCCAGCACCCGCCTGGAGGAGGTGTCACTGTGGACGGATCCTGGGGCCCAGCCCCAAAGTGCAGGGTGGACATGCAAAGTTCCTGAGCTTTGCCTGGGGATTCTTGAAGCTTACTTGCTTGCTTATTGGTGGTGGCTTTTCTGTGGCACATAGGCCTGTGAAAGTGGGCTGCTACTTCTGCCATTATGGAACTTCCCTTGGATCTGTAAGCTTCAAACAAATGCCATTCCTCCCATAAACTGTGCTTGGTTTAGAGGTTCATCCCAGTGACATGAGCTGTCTACCACAGACTGCTTATGCTCATGGTTCATAAAAGAGAGTCCGGCACACTGGGAAGGCGTGGTGGTGGGACCAGGTCCTATTTATGGTGGCTCAATCTGCTTTGTCTCCTCTCTGCAGATGAGAAAGAAGGAAAGAGAGAGTGTGAGCACTTGGTTGATATCTTCCTTTCTCTTTTCTTTATTCAGTGTGGGACTCCAGTTTATGGGACGATGCTACTCACATTCCAAGTGCGTTTCCACAGGCACACACACACACTTGATCATCTCTGCAAACACACGCACTTGTACACACGAAGGTGTGCCTAACTAATATCTTAAGTATTATTTTTTTTTTTACTTTTTAATTGTATTTATTTGAGAGACAGAGAGAAAGAGGCAGATAGAGAGAGACAGAATGGGTACGCCAGAGCCTCTAGCCACTGCAAATGAAGTTCAGATGCATGCACCACCTTGTGCATCTGGCTTGTGTGAGTTCTAGGTAATCAAGCCTGGCTCCTTTGGCTTTGCAGGCAAGAGCCTTAACCACTAATCCATCTCTCCAGCCCCCTAGGTGTTTTATTTTTCTGTTTTGGAGGGGAGGGTGTTGAGTTAGAGTTTCACTCTAGCCCAGGCTGACCTGGAATTCACTATGTAGTCTCAGGGTGACCTTGAACTCACGGTAATCCTCTGCCTCACAAGTGCTGAGATTAAAGGCATGTGCCACCAGGCCTGGCCTCCTACATGTTTCTTTGTTTCTTAATCAAATCAAATTGTCAATCAGAATTCACCATCACAGGTAGTAAGTATGGATGTCATGGAAACAGATCAGTGAAAGGCATACTTATAATGTGCATGTGGTCACATGAGTGAGTGGTTGTCTCTAAGAATGGAGTTCACATTTCATTCTGGACATTTCACCTACATAGAATTGGCAAAAAGGGTTAGAACGATCAAACCCAAGGGATTTTCATACTTCTTCCCCACCACTGACAAAACATACCAGCTCTGCCTATTTCCAAGACCCTTCGGCATCTCCCACCTTCAAGGGCTTTGGAGCTCTAAGGAGTAAGATCACCTGGGAGACCCATGACCCACTTACTGCTGACCGCCACAGGGAAAGCCTTGGGAAACAGTATCACTCCAGAGACCCCAAGCCAGGTGCGGTGGTGCACACCTTTAATCCTAGCACTTGAGAGGAGGATTACTGTGAGTTCGAGGCCACTCTGAGACTGCATAGTGAATCCCGGCTCAGCCCGGGCTACAGCGACACCCTACTGTGAAAAAGAGAGTGAGACAGAAAGAGACCCCAGTCTCTGCTGACCTTTCTGTGCTGTTGAAAAATAATTTGTGTAAACTTTCTTTGTCTCAGATTTCCAGGCTGTTCTATGCTGAGGTATAGAGAACAAAGGGTGGCAGAGGATTTGGATGGAGGCATCTCAGATCTCTTTCTTTCATAATATTATATGATGAGCTTCCCTGGCTATATGATTCCACATGTGGTCGGGATCCTCTTGGCCAAGCTTGTCTCTTTGTAGCTCCTCTACCACATAGAAACAAAGACCAGACAGGCTGCCTTTAGAGAAAGCAAAATTTAGTTTCTATAATTGTTCAGTTGCTTTTCTTCTGGGTTTTTGATTTTCCTTTCTTCTCTGTGACACTAAGGAATGAACACAGGACCTCACACGTGCTAACTAAGCAACTGTTCTGCCAGCTCAATTTTCACTTCTTGAAACAAAGTTGAATTTACTCTGTAGCCCAGGCAGGACTCGAACTTGTGATCCTCCTGTCTTGAGGTCTAGAGTAGTTGGTATTATAGGCTATGTCACCAGGCCTCACTGAGCTGTCCAGTCTTGAAGACACATTAGTGGAGGTAAAGCAATGATGTTCAATGGGCATCTCCTGACTCCTTCTGGTGCTTTTAGATTTCCTTGTAAATTCGTGATTATTAATCCCACCAAGAAAATTCACATTAATACATCTTTTCCCAGAGTTGAAAAATATAGAAATATAAGGACAAATGCCCATGAACAGCTTAATTTATGTTAGCCATTGAACAAACTCAGCTATATGCATTGTTTAAGAAAGGCAACTGCATTTTGGCTGGGGGTGGTAGCAGGCACCTCTAAATCTTAGGACTCTGGGGCTAAGGCAGAAGGACCACAAGGCTGGTCTGAGATATGTAACAAGACCTCATCTTGAAATTAACAAAATTGAAGCCAGCCAAACAGACTGGAAAAAAAAAAAGACATTTGATGGAAAACTTCCCAGACATAAATTGCTCACTAATTATGATAGACTCAAATAGTAGACCACATTTTGTAAATCATACTTTTTGAAGAGTTCTTAACTTCAACCCTGTTGTTCTAGAAAGAGATCAATGCATAAAGTCATAGTGAAAGTGCATTTTTTACTCTGCTCTTGAGAGCTGTGTTAGCTGAAGTTCTAGATTCACGAATACAGCTGATCTCTGACTACAATTGCCTTTACAATGGAGTGAGAGTGAATTCGGGTGGGAAACCCCTTGGAAAGGCAAGAAAGCACCTTTTCTGTGATCACTGTACTGAAGAGAACCCTGGACTGTCTTCTTCTCAAAAGGGCTCTATGGGATAACTTTCCTGACGATCTTCCAGATTCTTGCCTGGAGTCTACAAGGATTCTTATTTTAAAAGGAGGGCTGGAGAGATGGCCTAGCGGTTAAGCGCTTGCCTGTGAAGCCTAAGGACCCCGGTTCGAGGCTCGGTTCCCCAGGTCCCACGTTAGCCAGATGCACAAGGGGGCGCACGCGTCTGGAGTTCGTTTGCAGTGGCTAGAAGCCCTGGCGTGCCCATTCTCTCTCTCTCTCTCTACCTCTCTCCCTCTCTCTCTCTGTGTCACTCTCAATAAATAAAAATGAACAACAACAAAAAAATTAAAAAAAAATACTTTAAAAGGAGTCCTTAGAGGTAGAAGTAGAAAGAGAGAAAGGAGTCTGAGAAAAGGAAAGGAGGAAGAGGCTTTATCTTGTTTAGAATATTAAGAAGGAAAGTCAGATATAATTCACTTTCATCACATAGGAAGTGTTTCTCTCTAGCCCTGGGGAGTAGACAGCTCTCATTTAAATCCTTTGGGTAATTGGTGGTCATTGCCCTGTTTCTGTTAATCCATTTCTGTGATTCATAAAATGCTCTACACTCAGCTGAACGGTGTCTGCCTCACAAGGGTCTGTTGGTGTCTGCTTTGCTCCCTGCACAGAGCTGCCCACAGCAAGTTTTATTCATCTCTCACATCTCAAACATGCACACTAAGTAGTAACTTTCGCTCAGTAAGAATACAGCTAAGGGGTAATTACTAATGCGTCCCAGGCACTACTATAAGATTTATCCCAAGCCTATTAACCCCCCTCAATACAAAGAAAGAAACGCAGGAATCCTTTGTTTATAGACACGCAGAGAGGTTTCCTCTCTGCCAATATTGCACAGACACGAACGGAAGCGGCAACTCTACTCTCATGAGCCTGATGCCCAACTGAACTTGTGGGCACCATGCTTCTCCAGCCGGGTCTTCCTGCTCCCCATCGTCCTTCCCTCCCAGCTTCCAGCAACTGGCCCTGTATCTGTTAGGGTATATAAACATAGAACCAGGCATGGACATCGCTCAAGCTATATGTGCTTAGCCAATATGTGCACGAAAAAATGTAACCGAGAGTGTCCCAGCTCTGAGCATTTGTAACGTCATCTTCTAGGCCTGGCGACTTGACCTTTCTTAGGCAGTCATATGTGTTGTGTTTTTAACATCTTAAAATTCTTGTCTTCCCAAACTTTTAGAATGTCCCAGAATGCTTTGAGACCCTAATGAAAACTATAGACCCCCCACTTTCTAGGAAAATAACCCTCACTTAAACATCTGAACAGGCAGTTTGGAACTTCCCCAGATCTCTGGACCAAGCATAATAGTGAAGCATATTAAAAATTTCCTGTGTTATGAGGAGACTACTTAATAACAGCAAAAGTAGATTAAAAATTTAATAAATTGGCTATTGTGGCGTTAGGTGACATCTATGCTTAATTAGAGACTGTGGAACAATTCTTCCTCCATCTTTCCTCACATGTGTATCATCAGCTGGTTATTTCTAGAGTTTTCCTCTGGGGCTTAACATGATATTAGTAGTGGCCCAGGGAGACCGCTCTGTAGATGAATCACTTGCTGTATTCATATCCCCAGTTCCCTTGTGAAAGCTGGAAGCTGTGGTGGGCTTCTGAAGCCTTCATGCAGAGATGGGTGAATTTTGTAGAAGCTCATGATTACAGCAGTGATCAACAATGACAGCTGCCTCAACACAAGGTGGTAGGTGAGGTTCAACCCTAAAATTGTCCTCTGACCTTCACATATGCACTGTGACACACACTACCATAAATAATAAAGTTAGCACCATTTTGTATGACATCATGGTAAAAACTCTTTCTTATTGATGCAAATTATTGTCTTTTACAATCAGATAGATCAAACACTCCAGTCCACGTCACTCATTTTGAGATTTGTTCATGTCTCAAGAATTCCAATTCTCTTCCCCCAAGCACAGCTGCTGCGAGCCAAGCTGAGCACACTCCCTCCAAGAGAGAAGATAATTTTCTCCCACAGATACTTTTAATTATTAAGCAGTCCAACTTAATTCATCAATAGTGCCCATAATGAACCTCAAATAAGGCAATTTGGAAGGAATGGAGCAGAGGTGTTATAAAATAAAATATAGAGTCATAAAATTTATCACAGCTTGCTGTAAGGAAATTTATTCTGCTGGAAGCAGTCATTTCAGATGTGAGTGGAGCTGTTAAGCTTCGGATGTCGCCCCTGGCAGAGAGTGGCTGGCTGTGTGCAGAATCGGCTCTTTCTCCTCGCAGGCAGGCATACTACCAGCCTCGCTTTGGTGACCTGTGGCCATGGGACAGACTCGAGGCCAGGGCAAAGCAGAGGCAGATCGTGCGCTCCTCTTTCCCGCCAAGCTCTCTGTGGTCATTTCTGCCACTGCCTGGCTGCTATGGAGAATACCTCCAGGTCACACCATGATTTATATGCTGAAAAAAAAAAAAATGCAGGCTCACATAATAGGACAGGGACAAGCTGTGTTCAAGCTTAGGGAAGAGCTTGCTGCCAGAACAGGGGTTCCAAGTTGGACTGTTACTTCTGTGACAACATTTTCTTCCAGGAAGCCTATGACATTTGGAGGCGGGAGCAACAGTTTTAGCAGCTATCATGACTTTAACTCAGTCCCCTCTTGTAAGCACAGCTATCCATAGAGCCTAAAACTTTGCAAAGAAATTTATATTTACTCTGTGTCTGTATTTATCTTGACATGCCATCCAGTTATTCTGGTGTTTATCCTTAAGTGAATTTCTGCTAAAATGTCTCACTGCAAGGTGGCTTGGAATAATATAAAGAATTGGACTCTGGACCAGAGGTAGAAAACTGAAGACAGAAAGATAAACACAGGGCAACCCCGTGTCAGTAGAAACAGTGGGGTTTCTACGCTTAGGTAAGTCGCAGTTTCTGTTTCAAGTTCAGCACTTGCCTCGTCAGTGATTCAAACACTATGACAGGGTGGAAAACACAGAGACTTGGATCACCTGGCTTCCAACACTTTATTAAAAGTAAGACAGAGAGACCCGCCCTCACGTGGTTGCTATGAGATTAAAGTCAGGGTCAAGTACAGGAGTGCAGGAGCTGGTTGGCAACCCCTAGTCGGTGATACCAAACACAGGTGTACTCTCCTCTGTTCCTGACACCAGCGCTGCGCAAAGGCACGCAGAAGTTGCACATTTGCTGCGGAGGACACATAGGCACGTGCATGCCAACTACCCATCAAATCCAGGCGTGGGGTCTATATTCTTTATATGATATCAAAGCCCTGTATTTGACAAAAGAAAGCCTTAAAAATAAGACGGGACCGGCGCCTGGGAAGAGGGCTCAGCATTTAAAGGTGTTGTTACAAAGCCTGCTGGTTCTGGGTACAATTCCCAGGCTATTCTTTACAGCCACAAAAAGTGGTACAAGTGTCTGATGTTCGTTTGCATCAGCAAGAGGCCCTGGTGTGCACACATACAAACACATGCAAGTAAATAAAGAAAAATTAAGATAGTACCAAACAAAAATAAGTCATACAGATCATTTAAACTGAGGAGTTTCATACAGAGTATAAACAAAAATAATCGCTCTAATAAAAATGCTGGTAGAATCCCTAGTAAACAAAATAATGATATATTAAAGAACTTCAACTTATTTTTTTTTTTCAAAAAAGGTTGGAGGCTGGAGAGATGGCTCAGCAGTTAAGGTGCTTGACTGCGAAACCTAATGGCCAGAGTTTAATTCCTCAGTACCCATGTAAAGCTAGATGCACACAGTGGCACATGCACCTGAAGTTCATTTGTAGCTAGACACCTCTGGCATTCTTTCTCCTCTCTCTCTCTCTCTCTCTCTCTCTCTCTCTCTCTCTCTCTCTCTCTTTCTGTACTGGGCATGGTAGTGCACGTCTTTAATCCCAGCACTTGGGAGGCCAAGGTAGGAGGATTGCTGGTGTTCAAGAGCAGCCTGGGACTACATAGTGAATTCCTGGTCAGCCTGGGTTAGAGTGAGACCCCACCTCAAGAAAACAAACAAAAAAAAGGGTTGGAATAGGTTGATGGAAGTAGAATTGGGGGAAAAATTAGGTTTGAGTATGAGAGAAAAAGTAAAAATGCAGGAATATTTGTGAAGAGCAGCAGCCCATTAAATGTATCTAAGGTAGCCCACCCACCTGGCCACACCGCGTCAGGGACAACAGAGGAAAGGGCACCATGCACATGGCTCTGCCCCTCATTGCCAGCCACACACAGCTACACTGTCAGCATGAACACATTGTAGGTAAGAGGCAGGAGCAGAGGCCAGCTCACAGCACAGCCCCTTGACTTTGGATCACCAGCAGCAACGTCAAACACCAGACCCAAGTCTGTAACCCCAGCCCTGTGGTGGCGAGATGGGAAGGAACTGAGGCGTTCCTGTGGGCCAGCTTGCCCGGCAGACTCAGTGGAGAACAAAAGGACCCTGCCTCAAACGAGGTGGAAGGAGAGGCCTGGCATTCAAAGTTGTCCTCTGAACTCCACACACACCCCCACCTCACCCACACAGAGAAATAAAAACTGGTTAAGCAAGCATGTTCAGGAGAGGAGAGAGAATCCCTGTTTTATTGACCTCCCTGATCTATTTATTTACCAATCTCTGCTGACTTGTATTGCAGAAACCTTATAATGGAGCATGGCAGATGTTCAGGGAAGAATTTCTAAGTGAAAGAATGAATGAGTTAGTGCCCCAGCAGGTGACTGGAGATGGGCAGGGAATAGAGAACGGTAGTCTGCGGCCTAAATCCCAACTGGGGTCCTGGCCATTGTATCATATCACACATCGACTTTGAACTTCTCAGAGATTTGATTTCCTTCTCCACAGACATTTTCATGACCGGAACTTACCTCCCATGGTTATTGTGAGTAAAAAAAAAAATACTTTAGAGAAAGCTGTGCCATTTCTAATGCATGCCAAAAATGAGAACTATCAACATTATCAGCAGCATCCTTTCCTGCTGAAGTCCTCTGCACATGAAGACTTCAACGCAAAGCAGGATTCATCTAGGTCACAGTGGGGGGTAGACTACAGAGGCGTGAACAGCGAGGGCATCAGGGTGTCAGACCCAGAGTGGGAATGGGGAGATGTAAACTGAACTTTTACTGAGATCATACTGGTTGACTACACACAGCAATGACCATAGTTTATAGAATTTAAAAGCTAACATGTGGTTAGTCTTGGAATGGTCAGTATAAAGAAATATATTTCCAGGCTGGAGCAATGGCTTAGTGGTTAAAGTGCTTGACTACAAAGACAAAGCCATCCAGGTTTGATTCCTCAGGACCCACATAAACCAGACACACAAGGCGGCACATGCGTCTATTGTTTGTTTGCAGTGGCAGGAGACCCTGGTGTGCCCATTCTCTATCTGCCAATATCTCTCTCAAAAAAATCAATTAAGAAAGAAATATATTTCCTTTGTCAATTGTTCTTTCCTAAATATAATGCAAATTAACTTTATGCTAGCTTAAAATCACAGAACTGGGTGCTTGAAATTTTAGAGATAGAAAGGTTTGATGACTAGCTTGTCATTTTGTCCTCCACTCTCGACAACCTCATGTCTGCCCTGAGGAGGCCAGAGTTGCAGGCCAAAGCAGCTGGGCTTTCTCGCTATGTTGAGCCAAGCTATGTGCTCTTCCACTGAGAATGCCCAGGCTGTGAAGGTTCTTGCATCATTGACTTTTCTCACCCAGCTGTGGCTGTATTGGCTTTCCATACACAGAGCACAGATGGCCCAGATCTTCCCTTCAGCTATTGATTCTACTATCTCATAGCCTCTAGAAAGTATGTGATTGCAAAAACAGTGCTAATGAAATATGTCACTATTATTTTTTTTGGTGTAGGTGTGTATGATGTTCATGTGTGTGTACATGTTCATGCATGTAAATGCGGGTGTGTGCATCCATGGGGGCAATGTGGAGGTCAGAGGACAATATCAGGTGACAGTCCTTGCCTTTTACCTTGTTTGAGGCAGGGTCTCCTGTTGCTCACTGCTGTGAATGCCAGGCTGCCTGGACCACAAGCTTCTAGGTGATTCTCCTGTCTCTATCTCCCTTCTCCCCATCGATGCACTTGGACTGTCAATGGCAGCATTGCTGTGTCCACCATTAATTACATTGCTGCAAGGATCCAAACTCAGGTACTCAAACTTGCACTGAAAGTAGCTTATCTACTGAGCCATCTCCCCAGCCCCTCACTGCTGGGTTTTACAAAGAAGTTATCTTATATTTTCTTTTGTTTATTTATTTGCAAGGAGAGGGAGGGAGGGAGGGAGAGAGAGAGAGAGAGAGAGAGAGAGAGAGAGAGAGAGAGAGAGAGAAATGGGTACTCCAGGGCCTTTTACCACTGCAAACTTCAGATTCACATGCCACTTTGTGCTTTGGTTTATGTTGGTACAAATGAAGCCCTTTAACTTCTGAGCCATACCAAAGAGGTTATTTTTAACTTCAGGAATTGCTGAAGGGGAATTAAGAAAGCAAATGCCTTCAACTAATGATAAGAAGCCAGTGGTGCCCCCAGGAGACCAAATACCTAGGCAAGCATCTTTACAGGTTCAAAGAAAGCATGCCAGTCAAACCCCAGGCTTCTCTGGTAGGCTGTGAGAGTATGAGAATGTGAGACAGCCTTCTCCTCAGAACCTCCATAGCTAGTGGAAAGGTTTAGACCTGCAAAGACAATGTTTCTACAGGGAGCTCCTTGGACCACTTCTCCCTCTGTCAGAACATTGTGAAAAAAAAAAGTATTTCCTTGTCAAATAATGTAATAAATATTGTTGGATTCCCTTACTGGCAATACGCACAGCACAGTTGCATGGTATGAACCAACTACACAGAACTTTTCATCAGTTTTACTCTAGGCATAATTGACCAGTTATTTATTCATTGAAGCCTTCTTTTCAAATATCAGTCACAACCTCAAAATATCACTTTGGATTAAAGGGTTCAAAGATTCTGTTTAGGGCTGAGGAGATGGCCCCGCAGTTAAAGGCACTTGAGTTTGCAAAGTGTAAGGCCCTGGGTTCAATTCCCCAGTACCCATTTTTCTAGTCAGCTCTTTGTTGCTGGACAAACACCTAATCAAAAGCAGCTTATGGGAGGAAAGGGGTCTATTTCAAGCTTATAACTTCCAGAGGAAACACTACCAATGGCAAAAGAAGCTGACTTATTTCCATAGATCCAAGCAGAGAGGCACCATCAAACAGCCAGCAAACATGAAAAAGCATGAAACACCAGAGCTCAAACTGCTCTCCACACAGCTTAGGGCTGGACTCCAAGATCTGCCTCCTGTGACATAACTTTTCCTCGGTAGAGCTCTACTCACTGGAGAGTCAAAGTTCCAGCCCGAGTCTACGGGGGCCACACATTTAAACACTGCACCCACATAAAGCTAGAAGCACAAAGTGGCACATGTGTCTGTAGTTCATTTGCAGTAGTAGGAGGTCCTAGTGTACTCATTACTTCCCTTCCTATCTATCTATCTATCTCTCTATCATCTGCCCATCCATCTATCTGTCTATTTATCTCTGCCTTTCACTCTCAAATAAATAATTTTATAAAATTCTGCCTATTCAGGAATTTCATAAACTGAGTGCATACATCATCCCTATCTTCAGTATTCACAGAGAAATTCTTTGGCTTGGCTTCCAAGTTCTTCTGTGACTTGATTCAGAGGTCTCCCATAAATTCATATACTCTGAATGCTAGGTCCCCAGCTAGTAGCAATATGGGAATTGAAGCCTCCTGGAGGCAGTGCATTGTTGAGGGTGGGCTTATGGGTATTACGGCCAGCATCCCCTTGCCAGTGTTTGGCACACTCTCCTGCTGCTGTTGTCCACCTGATGTTGGCTAGAAGGTGATGTCCATCCTCTGCTCATACCGTTGTTATCCATTGCCATCATGGAGCTTCCCCTCAAGTCTTTAAGCCAAAATAAAGCTTTCCCACAAGCTGCTCTTGGTTGGATGCTTTCTGACAGCAATGAGAATTTGTAATAGTAAAGTGGTACTGAGAGTGGGATTGTTGCTGCTAGAAGCCTGAATGTGTGGGTTTGGGGGCTGACTTGAGGGAGGACTGTGGAAGGATTTGAAACCTTGGCCTAAGAGACACTTTGCAGTGCTGTAAGTACAGCTTGATGGCCTATTTTGGTCAGAGTTGAAAGACCTGAAAGCAGTAAGAACTAAGGACTATGAGGTTTGGCTTATGAGGGCGAGGAAGAGCTGTGTCTGGACTGGGCTACAAGCAGTTTGTGTGAGAGGCTTGCTGTTATGGCTGTGTCCTGAGAATTTGTGCAGGGTTGCATTGTGTACAAATGGAATGGTGTGAGTAGAGGGATACTGCACAAAAATGAAATCTCTGGGCTGTCCCTACTGTCCATTCAACTGCAATTATTTGAGAGATCACAACCACTGATATTGGGCAAGCTATTCTGCATTGGGACAACAGGAAGAATGCACACTCTCTTGGAGGGGTCTGAATGTTGAAGAGGCGTCCTGTTCAAAGAGAGCTTTGGTCCCCCCTGCAGTAAGTTGTATGCCCACATTGTATTATGTATTATAAAAAAAAACTGAATTTGGGCTGGAGAGATGGCTTAGTGGTTAAGCGCTTGCCTGTGAAGCTTAAGGACCCCGGTTCGAGGCTCGGTTCCCCAGGTCCCACGTTAGCCAGATGCACAAGGGGGTGCACGTGTCTGGAGTTCGTTTGCAGAGGCTGGAAGCCCTGGCGCGCCCATTCTATCTCTCCCCCTCTATCTGTCTTTCTCTCTGTGTATGTCGCTCTCAAATAAATAAATAAATAAATAAATAAACTGAATTTGCAACATAGTTTTGTTTTTTGAAAATGGTCATGGGCAACGTGAAGAAGGCTTGTTGGATTACCTGTGTGGAGACCTGATGGAGCCGTGAGAGTGAACTGTGGTTTGCAGTGGAGACCCAATGGAGATGTCAGGACTGTGAGATGGCTGCCAAGGAGAGCTGCTGGCACCAAGTGAAGTTTTCTGGGACAGTGAGTAGCCTAGCTGGAGGGACTAAACTGGAACTCTAGAGACTTGCCACTGGTTAGAATTATCAGACTTGGAGACTTGTCACTGGTTAGCATTGTCAGACTTGGAGTTACAGAGTTTAATGCTTGCCTATTTGTTTGAAATGTTGTATTGGTTGAATATTTCTTTGCTATGCCTAATGCCATGTTTTGCACTGTGAATGTTTATTCTGTGCCATTATGGTTTTTTTTTTTTTATTTTGGTATTATGGCTCAGTTAAAAAGACCTTGGACTATAGGAATGTTTGAACATCATTGGGATTGATTAAACTATGGGGACTTTTAAAGTTGGACTGAATCCATTGTAATTACCTCATGAATAGTTATCAGTTTATAGGGGTCAAGGGTGGAATGTGGTGCTTTGAGTAAGGTGTCCTCCATCAACTTACATGTTCTGTATCCTCGGTCCCCAGCTGGTGGCAATCTGGGAATTAAAACCTCCTGGAGGTGATGTGTTCTTAGGGGCAGGCTTATGGGTATTATAGTCAGCTTCCCCTTGCCAATGTTTGGCACACTCTCCTGATGCTGTTGTCTATCTGATGTTGGACAGGGGGTGATGTCCACCCTCTGCTCATGCCATCTTTTCCCCTGCCATCATGAAGCTTCCACTTGAGTCTGTAAGCCCACATAAACTCTTTGCTCCTATAAGCTCCTCTTGCTCAGGTGTTTTCTGCCACCAGCGCAGAGCTGACTGCAACAGCCCTCAGCACCCTTTCACAGACACACGGATTGCTTTCTTTCAAAACTGTTCTTTGGCTTTAGCCTGCATCTATTTAGCCCTTCCTTCTTGGTTTCCTATAAAATTCTCTGCCACCCAGCAGCACGAGGCATGGCCCAGAGTAGCCCATTAGCAGTCCCAGGGGACCGTCAGAGCAGAGAATGTCAGACCTGCCCACCGGCCTGCCTCAGCACATCTCCAGGACATAGGACACTGCTTTTCCCAAGTCCGCCAGGTGGTTGTAACGCTAGTTTGAGCCCTAACATACCCCAGCCCTTAGACATTCCTGCTTTTCTGTGCTTACCCAGGTCCTTTATCCTGGCTTCAGCTCTGATCAGCACCCAGGGCCTGTGGCCTCTGTGTTCCACAAACACGTGAGTAGACATAAGCAAATATGTCTCCAGGATGCCTCGAGTTGACGCTCTGTCTGCGCTCACATTCACCCTCTCCTGAGCTGACCTCATTCTCTGCTCCTCTTAACTGGATCCAACAATGGTAATTAGCTCCTACTTGGCTCTAGGCTTTATAGGAATTGTCTCCTGTGATTAGTGAAACTTTAAAGATAGGAATCCTGAAGATAAGAGGGAGCCTTCTTGAGCTCATGGAACTAATCAAGGCAGAATTCCAATTCACACTGGGGGATTGCTCACCTGACAGTCTGAACCATGGATCATAGCTTAATTGGATGCCCTGGTTATACCATTTTTTTTTCCTGGGCTGTAAAATCAGTATCCAGTTAATTCAAACTCTAGGTAAATCCACTGTATCATTCTTGCCCAAACCCCAACAGGTCTCCTGTGAACATAACACGCATCTTCCCAGACCCTCCCCACCCATCTATCGCTGTTGTAGCCATAGCAACCTTCCCGAATCCCAATGCAGTTGCAACAGGGCTTCTTCTTTCACACTTGTGTACAGAACTCATCAAGTCTTACTTGCATCCTAAGACAAAGTCGAAACGCTCCTGCTCCTAGCCGTCAGTCAATGCGACTACCCAAATGGTGCCCTGGAGCTTTACAGTTCTTAGTACAATGACTGCTCCTGCTCTCTCCCTGTGGGTTCAGAGACTTGGCACACTCTTGCCACATTCACTTTCTCCACCAGCTGCAGGTACGCAGGTAAGGAGTCCCTTTGCTCATGAAACCCTTCCTGCCTAGGCATGATGCTCATGCTGTCTCAACAGCCAACTCTTTGGCCCCGTTCTTTTTTATTTGTCTATGAGAGAGAGAGAGAGAGAGAGAGAGAGAGAGAGAATGGGAGCACCAGGGCCTCCAGCCACTGCAGACAAACTCCAGATGCATGTGCCACCATGTTCATCTGGCTTAGGTGGGCACTGGGGAATTGAACCTGGGTCCTTATGTTTCACAAGTAAGTGCCTTAACTGCTAAGCCATTTCTTAGTCCTCTTGCCCTACTTTTATTGCTGAGCAGTGTGTATTTTCTGAGAAGAATCCAGGCTTCTTGTTCATTACATCTCCTAGTCCAATGCCTAGGGCATTTCAGGCTCAGGAAATATTCATCTAAATAAAAATAAACTTTATTTCAATTCAGATAAGGAGCGCAACAATTAAAACACTGAGCCTTAAGTGCTCTGGTAGGTAAAGTAGGGTTCTGGCAAAACAGTCAGAAAACATGTCACAGGGCTGGAGAAATGTCCTAGTGGTTAAGGCACTTGCCCGAAAAGCCTAAGGACTCATGTCCACCTCTCCAGGTCCCATGTAAACTAGACACACAATGAGGCAAGTGTGCAATGTCACACATGCACACAATTGGGCGCATGCATCTGGAATTCAATTGCAAGGGTTGGAAGCCCTGGTGTGCCAATTTTCCTGCCCTATGTCTTGCATTAAAAAAAAAAATGCCAGCCTGTTTGGCTTGCCTCAAAAGAAAAGATAAAGAAATAAAATATGCGGCAACAGTGGGATCACTGTTAATCAAAGCCCTATAAGGAGGTGGACAAGGGGCATCCTTGGCTGACACGCCTGCAAAGTGACCGTGTCAAGAACCCAGACCCTAGCTGTACCCCTATCCAGAAGCTCTTCCCAGTGGCCACTTGGGATTCAGGAGCAGAGAAACAAACATGGTTGGGTAGATTTGGGGTCGAACGTATTAAGAAAGCTGAGTATTTCCACGGCAAGTTCAAATAATATATTTGACTTTGAGACGATGAGACAGAGAGGATGCGATACAGATGTAGCTGGATTTATATGTTAGAAAGTTCATCTTACTACCATTGTTCTTACTTCTGAACCCCCTTCCCCCTGCCCAGGAATCTTTCCCTGAGGCCCAACGTGAGAAAAACATGGCTGCTCATACTATCTGGGAAATGAAAGAACAGAGCCGCCCTCTCTGGCCTTTCTACCTAGAGGGTTTTATTTGTTTATTTAATTGAGTTGACAGAAATAGAATTAAAAAAAATGTTCATTTTTATTTATTTGAGAGTGACAGAGAGAGAGAGAAAGAGGCAGATAGAGAGAGAATGGGTGAGCCAGGGCCTCCAGCCACTGCAAACGAATTCCAAATGTGTGCGCCCCCTTGTGCATCTGGCTAATGTGGGTCCTGGGGAATCAGGCCTCAAATCGGGGCCCTTAGTCTTCACAGGCAGGCACTTAACCACTAAGCTATCTCTCCAGCCCCAGAAATAGAATTTTTAAAAACACACTAAAAAAGCCACGAGAGAATGAACTTTAAATCTAAAAGTGCAAAGAAGGCCATTTGCTCTGTGCCGCATGCCAAGCCTGGACCATACCTGACCAGCCACATTAAATGTAGCCCCTGCAATAGTGACATCACTGTTACGGTGGAAACCAAATGCTCTCTGATTGGATGTTAGGCCTGTTCCACTGAAGCAGATGCATGTCTTGCACTGAAAACTCTGTCATAAGACTGTAACAGGCAGACATGGTGCTACACTCCAGGAGGGAAGCTGTTACTATTATTTGGCTGAACGAATTGTTGCACCCACTGAATGTGACCTCTGCATATTGATAGATCAGTGCTGCTCTCACTTGGGGTCAGAGAAGTTTCTTATGGCAGTTGGGGGTGACTACCGGGGAAATGCAAACCTTATTAAGGTCTGAGAAGAAGTGATTTCAGAGATTTCAGAGAGCTCAGTGCTACATGAGACATATCTGTCACCCCCTCCGAGGCTCGGGGGTCACCGCAGAACAGGCCCTGACCTTGCCTCAGGGTACAAACTGGCTCAATGCCTCCTCCTCTTCCTCTTCTTTCTCCCCCTCCTCTTTCTCCTTGTCTTCTTTCTCTTCCTCCTCCCTTCTCTCTCTCTCTCTCTCTCTCTATCTCTCTCTACCTCCCCCTCCTCCTCTTGTCTGGCTTACTGCTTGCTGACTACCTTGGCTTCCTCTTATGTTTCATAAATACACTCCTAACATATCACATTCTTGCAAGTCATGTGCCTTCTGGTGTCCCCTTCTCATACATATTACATAATTTAATCCTCAAAATCATTCTGAGAGGCTGACATTATTTCTTCTGTTTCAGATAAGAGGAAAGATGGGGAAGGGAAAAGACCTGTTCAACCATAATACCTGGCTGGCACTGAGAGTCTGATAATCTAATGTTAGCTTTGGGAAGAGGAAAGTTAGCTTTTGATTCTCCTCAGCTTTAGGGGGGTGGGGGAATCTCCAAATAGGACCTTTATGTAAGACATGATTTATGCCACTGGAGTCAGGGTCATCAGGAAAGCATGAAACAAAGGGGGTTTCTGAATGTGGCATTTATGTGACCCCCTGAAAATAACTGAAGGAACATACACCCTTTCTAGCTATCCTAATAGCTAAAGGCTTTTGGTGCAAGTTTAAATAACCAAGGGCTGGAGAGATAGTTTACAGTTAAGGCACTTGCCTGTGAAGCTTAAGGACCCAGGTTCAATTCCCCAGTACCCATGTAAGCCAGATGCACAAGGTGCCACATGAGTCTGGAGTTCGTTTGCAGTGGCTAGAGGCCCTGGCACACCCATTCTCTTACTTTCTCTCTCTCCCTCTCTCTCTCTATGTAATAAATAAACAAAAAATAAAATGTTTAAATAACTGAGAGTATAAAACAAATTTGTGATTAGAAATATTGACACAATGTATGCTTATTATGATAAACATTAATAATGTAAATAAATGAAAGGTTTCTAAATGTAATTAGTACATTATAAATATTATGGGGATTTCATATCCTAGTTTGTCACTTTCCAAGTACATGGCATGTTCTCATAAGAGATGAAAATTTTAGATGAGCTTTTCTTATATGTCTTCCCCTCCCATCCTACTTCTCTGCTTCAATATATCAATACATTCTTTGGTTTCTTGTGCTTAAAAAGGCTGTAATGTTATACAAATAAAAACTATTTTGTGTTGACTTGTTATGTAAGAAATTAGATATCTTAAAAAGTAATAGCTGTTAAATAAGGAGAATCTGAATTTGAAATAGTTAACTGAAATGGATGGATGAATGTTTTCCTAAGATTTCCAATAAAGTTTGGAGCCATATCGAGAGCTTTTCTAAGACTTTTATAATACCTGGTACTGAAAACCTAATCAAAAGCCTATGGCAGGGAGGTCATGAGCCTTAGAGGTATGAAGCATGCTCTTGTATGAATAAATGCAAGTATTACTCTAACCAAATTGCCCTGAAAGCACCACACTTAATGTTCATATTCATATGTTAATGCTACTCTCCCTTCTGGTTAGAGAAGCTTCTCTTTTCAGATGGTGATGACCACTGGGATGACCCAAAAGGCAACATAGTATTGAGAAGAAGTGACAGAGGAGTGTCCAGCACTGAAACATTTCTATCACACCCTCCAAGGCTCAGGGCCCACAGCAGAAGAGGTGGCAGGAAGAATGTAAGAGCCAAAGGATGGGTAACACTCCTTACATACAATTATCTGGACAGAATTTGGCCTCTGTATCCAAGACATCGCAGTGCCTAGCAATACCCACACAAGACCCTCATAAAAGGAGAAAAAGATGACATCAAATTAAAAGAGAGACTAATGGAGAGAGGGAGGGGATATGAGGGAGAGCAGAGTTATGAAGGGGAAAGTGGGGGAGGGGAGGGAAATACCATGTTTTGTTGTCTGTAAGTATAGTTGTCAATAAAAATATATATTAAAAATGACTATTATGCCTGTTTCTCTTAAGTGTACTTTATCTCAATATAATTTGAAAAGTTTGAAAAAACTCTAATCTTAGTTTGTCAAACTTTTACCAACATAGATAATCAAATACTTTGATCTTACCACGAGTCTGAGGTTTTGGAAAAATCTTCTGTTGGCAGCTGGCTGTTCCCTGCTCATAGTTACTCCAAGTATTGTGTGAAACTTGCATTTTAGACTGTGTCGTACCCTGAGGAATGCCATTTTACAAGCATCTTTTAAAAAAACATTTATTTATTTATTTAATTTTTATTAATATTTTCCATGGTTATAAAAAATATCCCATGGTAATACCCTCCCTCCCCCCACACACACTTTCCCCTTTGAAATTTCATTCTCCATCATATTACCTCCCCATCTCAATCATTGTACTTACTTATATACAATAACAACCTAGTAAGTACCTCCTCCCTTCCCGTCTCTTCACTTTATATCTCTTTTTTAACTTACTGGCCTCTACTACTAAGTATTTCCCATCTCACACAGAAGCCCAATCATCTGTAGCTAGGATCCACATATGAGGGAGAACATGTGGCACTTGGCTTTCTGGGTCTGGGTTACCTCACTTAGTATAATCCTTTCCAGATCCATCCATTTTTCTGCAAATTTCATAACTTCATTTTTCTTTACCGCTGAGTAGAACTCCATTGTATAAATGTGCCACATCTTCATTATCCACTCATCAGCTGAGGGACATCTAGGCCGGTTCCATTTCCCAGCTATTATAAATTGAGCAGCAATAAACATGGTTGAGCACATACTTTTAAGGAAATGAGATGAGTCCTTAGAATATATGCCTAGGAGTGCTATAGCTGGGTCATATGGTAGATCAATCCTTAGCTGTTTTAGGAACCTCCACAATGATTTCCACAGTGGCTGGACCAGATTGCATTCCGACCAGCAATGTAGAAGGGTTCCTCTTTTTCCACATCCCCGCCAACATTTATGATCATTTGTTTTCATGATGGTGGCCAATCTGACAGGAGTGAGATGGAATCTCAATGTAGTTTTAATCTACATTTCCCTGATGACTAGTTACGTAAAACATTTTTTAGATGCTTATATGCCATTTGTATTTATTCCTTTGAAAATGCTCTATTTAGCTCCATAGCCCATTTTTTGATTGGCTTGTTTGATTACTTATTATTTAACTTTTTGAGTTCTTTGTATATCCTAGATGTTAATCCTCTATCAGATATATAGCTGGCAAAGATTTTTTTCCCATTCTGTAGGTTGCCTCTTTGCTTTTTTCACTGTGTCCTTTGTGGTACAAAATCTTTGTAATTTCATGAGCTCCTAGTGATTAATCTGTGGTTTTATTGCCTGAGTAATTGGAGTTGTATTCAGAAAGTCTTTGCCAAGACCAATATTTTGAAGGGTTTCCCCTACTTTTTCCTCTAGCAGTTTCAGAGTTTCAGGTCTGATGGTAAGGTCTTTAATCCATTTAGACTTAATTCTTGTGCATGGCGAGAGAGAAGAATCTATTTTCATCCTTCTGCAGATATTTATCCAGTTTTCCCAACACCATTTGCTGAAGAGGCTGTTTTTTCTCCAATGAGTATTTTGGGCATTTTTTTTTTTTTTTTTATCAAATATCAGGTGGCTACAGCTACTTGGGCTTACATCTGGGTCCTCTATTCTGTTCCACTGATCTACATGTTTGTTTTTGTGCCAGTACCACGATGTTTTTGTTACTATGGCTATAGGTTAATATCAGGTATGGTGACACCACCAACCTTATTTTTGTTGCTCAATATTATTTTAGATATTCGAGGTTTTTTGTGATTCCAAATGAATTTTTGGATTGTTTTTTCTATTTCCATGAAGAATGCTTTTGGAATTTTGATAGGGATTGCATTAAATGTGTAGATTACTTTTGGTAAGATTGCCATTTTCACAATATTGATTCTTCCAATCCAGGAACAGGGGATGTTTCTCCACTTCCTAATGTCTTCTGCAATTTCTCACTTGAGCGTTTTAAAGTTCTCATTGTAGAGATTCTTTACTTCCTTGGTTAGGTTTATTCTAATGTTTATTTTTTTTTTCATGAAATTGTGAATGGGAGTGATTCTCTGATTTCATCCTCTGTGTGTTTGTTGTTAGCATATATGAAAGCTATTGATTTCTGTGTATTTATTTTACATCCTGCTACATGGCTGTAGGTTTTGATCAGCTCTAACAGTTTGCTAGTAGAGTTTTTAGGGTCCTTTATGTATAGAATCATGTCATCTGCAAATAATGATAACTTGATCTCTTCCTTTCCAATTTGTATCCCTTTTATGTGTGTCTCTTGCCTTATTGCTATGGCTAAGACTTCCAAAACTATGTTAAATAAAAGTGGGGACAATGGACACCCTTGTCTTCTTCCTGATTTTATTGGAAACGCTTCCAGTTTTTCCCCATTTAGTAATATGTTGGCTGTAGGCTTGTCATAAATAGCTTTTATTATATTGAGATATGTTCCTTCTATTCCCAGTCTCTGTAGGACTTTTATCATGAAGGGATGTTGGATTTTGTCAAATGTTTTCTCTGTGTCCAGTGAGATGATCATGTGATTTTTGTCCTTCAACCCATTTATATAATGTATTACATTTATGAATTTGCATATATTGAACCATCCCTGCATCTCTGGGATAAAGCCTACTTGATCAGGGTGAGTGATCTTTTTGACATACTCTTGTATTATGTTTGCCAATATTTTGTTGAGAATTTTTGCATTTATGTTCATGAGGGAGATTGGTCTGTAATTTTCTTTTTTTTGTTCTGTCTTTGCCTGGTATTGGTATCAGGGTGATGCTGGCCTCATAGAAGGAGTTTTGTAGAATTCCTTCTTTTTCTATTTCCTGGAAAAGCTTAAGAAGCAATGGTGGTAGCTCTTCCTTAAAGGTATGGTAAAATTCAGCAGTGAATCCATCTGGGCCTGGGCCTTTATTAGTTGGGAGATTATTGATAGCTGTTTGGATCTCCATGTTTGTTATAGGTCTATTTAAGTGATTAATCTCATTTTGATTTAATTTGGGTAGGTCATATAAATCAAGGAAATCATCCATTTCTTTCAGATTTTCATACTTTGTGGAGTATATGCTTTTATAGTATGTCCCTACGATTTTTTGAATTTCTCTGGACTCTGTTGTGATGTTACCTTGTTCATCTCTGATTTTATTAATTTGTGTCTCTTCTCTCTTTCTTTTGGTCATATTTGCTAAGGGTTTATCAAACTTGTTTATCCTTTCAAAGAACCAACTCTTTGTTTCATTAATTCTTTGGATTTTTTTTGTTGTTTCTATTTCATTAATTTCTGCCCTAATATTTATGATTTCTTCCCGCCTACTGATTTTTGGTTTGCCTTGTTCTTCTTTTTCCAAGGCTTTAAGGTGAAGCATTAGGTCATTTACTTGTGACCTTTCTGATTTCTTAATATAGGCACTTAAGGCTATAAATTTACCTCTTAGAACTGCCTTCATTGTGTCCCAGAGATTTTGATATGCTGTGTTCTTATTATCATTTGACTCTATAATTTTTTTGATTTCCTTCTTGATTTCTTCATTGACCCATTCATCATTTAGTAGTGTATTGTTTAGTTTCCATGATTTAGTGTATGCTCTATAGCCTTTCTTGCTAATGATTTGTAGTTTAATTCCATTGTGGTCAGATAGAATGCAAGGAATTATTTCAATTTTCCTGAATTTGTTAAGATTTGCTTTGTGTCCTAATATATGGTCTATTTTAGAGAATGTTCCATGTGCTGCTGAAAAGAATGTGTATTTTTCAGCCTTTGGATGAAATGTCCTGTATATATCTGTTAGGTCCATTCCTTCTATGACCTCATTTAGTCCAGATGCCTCTCTGTTTATTTTTTCCCAGGATGACCTGTCAATTGATGAGAATGGGGTGTTAAAGTCACCCACCACCACTATGTTTGGTGTTATCTGTGACCTTAGTTCTAATAGTGTTTGTTTGATGAATTTGGGAGCCCCCCTGTTAGGTGCATATATGTTTAAGATTGTAATGTCCTCCTGTTGGAGTGTGCCCTTAATCAATATAAAGTGACCTTCCTTATCTTCTTGACTAACATTGAACTAAAGTTTACCTTGTCAGATATTAGGATAGCAACCCCTGCTTGTTTTCTAGGCCCATTTGCTTGAAACACTGTCTTCCAACCTTTTACTGTAAGATAATGTCTATCCTTTGTAGAAAGGTGAGTTTCTTGGAGACAACAAATTGTAGGATCCTGCTTTTTAACCCAGTCTGCAAACCTATGTCTTTTCGTTGGGGCATTGAGGCCGTTGCTATTAACAGATATTATTATTGAAAGGTGTGTATTTATGTTTGACATTTTGGGGGGGTGTTCCAGTTCTACCTGTGCTCTCTTGTGTGAACTAGTATTTGAATATTGCTTGTTTTTTCTAGATTCCTTATATGTTTATACACCTCACTTTTTAGTAAAAGTGTATATTTTGCTGAGATTTTTCAGTCTCCCCCCCCCCCAGGCTTCTTTGGCGTGGTACCTATGCCACCATCTTAACTGGAAGTCTCACAAGCAGCTTTTGACTCTACTTTGTGGGTGGAGGATAGCTTACCTGGTCTGGCATCACAAATGAGGCAAAACCTGACTAATGACTTACTTATTGGGGTGAATTGGGACTGTGGGAGCCCATGGATATATTAAAATCATAGCAAGAAAAACAGGCCCAAGAACTTATTGGGCAACTGTGGGATGGGTGTAACTCTCTCACAGGGACCATGTAAAGAAGTGGACCCCTAGCACTGTGATGGTGACAGCCCCTACTGACCTGTCACCTGCCCGTCCAGTTGTGAGTGAGTGTGTTTGGCTTCAGCCAACTTTAAAAGAAAAGTTTTGTTTATTTTTATTTATTTATTTGAGAGTGACAGAGAGAGAAAGAGAGAGAGAGAGACTGAGAATGGGTGCAAGAGGGCCTCCCGCCACTGCAAACGAACTCGAGATGCGTGCACTCCCTTGTGCATCTGACTAACGTGGATCCTGGGGAATGGAGCCTCGAACCAGGGTCCTTAGGCTTCACAAGCAAGTGCTTAACCGCTAAGCCATCTCTCCAGCCCAAGCTTCAGCGAACTTTTGGTGTGGAGACGTACTCAATTATTCACAGGTTGGCTTGTTCGCCCATCTGAACTGGTGTCCATCTGTCTGTCTGTCTTTCTGGACCAGGTCCAGTCCCTTCACTTTGCCTTGCTCGTTAAGGTCAGCTACTACTACCAGCAGCAGGTTCTTCAGCCTTTCCCCCACTGGGTTGTCTCACCAATACAGAGACTTTGGCATTTATGCCACTTTCCTAACTGTAGTCTCTTAGGCTGCTACGAAGCTCTGCTTTTTTAACCCTTTTATCATTGTTCTGTCACCTACATTTGTAAATGTATGGAGGAATATGTTTACTGCATGAAACGTGATGTGTAATGTGTGACTTGAGAGTTAGCATTAGTAATTAGGATTAAAATAAAAAAGAGCCTGCATTTGCCTTGGCAAGGAAAGTGGTGGTAACTGACAAGTTGTCACCAATGAAACCACCACATCTTGTGAATTTGTTGTTACTCAGTTAATTCTGAGATCACAGAAAAGTACAAGCATGTTCATCTATGTTTCTGACATAATGTGCTCATGACCCCTAATTTCATCATCCGACATCACTGTCTACAGAACACCTTTGAATGTTGAGGCCCTGCCAATGCATCCCAGCAAGAGGCAGGAGATAGGCAGGAATCCTTGCCCCTCTACAGTGCAGAAAGGGCAGGAAAAAGGGGTCTTAGTTGAGGCTGGGGAAAAAAAGAATTGTAAACTCCTTCCTGCCTCAGCATCCTTTCCTAACCCATAGGGAGGCAAGTCTCATATTTCAAACCCTCCTGAAAACATGGAGATGCTCCAGAAGCAGCCAATGGCTACACATCTGGTTTCCAGGCCAAATAAAATCCAATTCTACATCTACACTTCTGAGTTTTGGCAATGTGGAGAAGCCCCTTTACCCCTTTACCTTCCAGAAATGGAAAATAATAGTGTCACTCTCACACACTGGCTAGGTTTTGGGCAATGATATAGGTACAAAAATTTAACCTCTAGTGTGAAAAATTCTTAATGCAACACCAGCTGTTAATGGGACTACAGTTAAAATTCTGTACAATGGAATGGCCCCTGACTAAAGAACTGTTTCCTCCCAAGTAAGAACAGGATCTCAGAAGGAAAGACAGAAGGCATGCCTAGAGAGGGACTACCTGGCAGGCTGGATGTTTAGAACCCTAAAATGTGAGCATGCTGTATAGTTTATGCATATTTTTAAGAAGAGGTGGTTACAGGCTTCAGTGACAATGTGTTTATACTTGTATTTGTAAATCCCACATGGCTATCTACCTAGCTAGTGTATGTAATCACATGATCATCTTCCTAACTGGTGTATGTAATCATATGATCATGTACCTACCTGGTGTATGTAATCACATGATCATCTTCCTAACTGGTGTATGTAATCATATGATCATGCACCTACCTGGTGTATGTAATCACATGATCCTCTACATACCTGGTATATATAATCACATGGTCATCTTCCTAACTGGTGTATGTAATCACATGATCATCTACCTAACTGGTGTATGTAATCACATGGTCATCTACATAGCTGGTATATGCAATCACTTGTCATATTCCTAGATAGTACATGTCACCACATGGCTGAGTTCCTGCCACAACACAAGCATCCACAAAGTCACACTCGCAGAGATGAAGTTTCAATGGCTCATCTGAACCTAATACTTTGTCTCCCAGTATAGGTTCTACGAGCGTTGTGTGGGAGCCTTCCACATTACATGGTGAATTCCCATGACTTAGGACTTCATAGGGCCACTGCTCATTTACTTTCCCATACCTTTTTGATAAACCACCAAGCTGTCCCTCTAAGTTCTTGGGCATCACTTTCCTGGCATGGCCACTCATGCTGCATGGACACCTGGCTCAAAGTAGACATGCTCAGCACTAGGTTAAGGTTAAGGTTGTGCTCAAATGCATTGGCACGAAGCTATTTTTCTGTCCTTAGAGAAACAAGCTATTGTGCCAGTTTCCATCCCCCACAATTTTTTTTTTCAGATCAAGCTTTGGCAGATTAGATAATTATTAAGCAAAACAATTGGGTGTCCAACATGATGTATTAACAGTTTCTAATGTTATTGAACCAAACGACAAGAGAGGCACTTTGTTCTTCTGCACTTGGCAGACAATTCTTCTTTGCCGAAGCCATCCTTCATGCGCATACTTCCGAGGAAGACTCATGAATGCCCGGGTTCATTAAGGGAATGAGAGAATCGATTGTAAAATGGAAAAGGCCGGCTGAGGTCATATTTCAAAGAGATGAATATGGTACACTCCATTATGTTGTAATCAGCCTCTCTCTTTCATTCCACAAACTGTAATAGTTTATCCTATTTTTTTTTTAAATAGGAAAAACAATTGCTACTGCTGGCTCCCTGACCACCTTCACCCAATAGCCAGGAAAGGAGCTGGGGGTGGCATCCTTTTATGTTGCTGGCATCTTAGGTTTACCAGAGCTCTAGGTGTCTACCCAGTCTCAGATTATTGACCATTTTTCTCCTTAATAAGAAAAACATTCAAATGTTACTATTATTGCTGCCCTAGCAAACCACATGTAATAAATGGGACTTGCCCTATACATGACACATAGAGCATCAGTCAAGACTGAATTTTATTTCAATTTATTATGGTTGCTGTCCAAATGAAAAAATGCTTATATCGTAAAAATGTCTTGCAATATAAATGTGCCGATGATGTAATCAAAGATTTCAGGCAAAAAGAAAATCCCGATTTGGCTTAAACATTGGCCCATCCTTCCTCCTGAATTTTTCATTGAAGTAAAACATAACAAAATAATGGGCCCATTAAGAGGTGATGCTGTATAAAACAGAAGTCACATGTTAAATATTTGATGTCTTTATGAGGGGGCTTTATTATATTTTCCTTCTTTAAGAAGGGAGTTGATATTTCCAAATGATCTGGGATAAATGACTTTAATTTCACTTTCATTGAAGGCTCATCTGCAATTTTTCCCCCCATTGGGAAACAGCCATTCATCAGGAGCTACCGTCCCCAGCCTATTAGCTTGGGATTTATCCTTGGCCACAGCTGCTGGCCCACAGACGCCTCTCTGGGCCACTCCACTCCTGCTAGGACATTTAGAGACAGACATACAGAGATGCTTCTCAGGATGGCGAGGAAAGCCACACCACATGTTGCCTCTCGAGTGACGGAGGTGCCGGGTGTTTCCACAAGCAGCCACGGTTTCTCCATAAGGTGGCATGTACAGGAGATGGCTGAGTACCCGCCCCGGCCTGCCAAGGCTGCTCTCTTGGCACACTCAAGCTGAGGCCACCCGGAACTCTTTGACCCTCACTTCTCCTGCAGAGGTCTGACGACCTCCACAGGGGCGGCCTGGGTGCTTACAACGGTCCCATGCTTGACTCAATGTTCTGCTACTGAGTTGGAATGCAGAAAGGGCCACAGTTACAGTTTGCATTGAGTCCCACAAATTAAATAGCTACTAGAAGTAGCTACTGCGACTTTGCAAGATCCTGGCTCAACCCGCTCCCTGGGAAACATCCTCTGAAAACTATGTGATCAGTCATGTGATTTAAGAGAGGGTCGTGTTACAGTTTTGGCCAATGAGATGTGCTCTGAAATTTATAAACACAACCCTTCCAAAAAAAGGAAAGATTCTCCACCCTTCCTGCCTAGAATGCAGACTGGGTCCTGGTTAGGATATAGCAAGCTACTGAGGGCAAAAGCAAGTGTCAGATGACTGTAGCCGACGGCTAAGCATATTGTCTCCATAAGGGCTGACAGAATGAATGGTGAGGGAGAAATCCTAAGATTGTGGAGAAACAAAATTTTAAAAAAAATCATTGTAGTATAATTAGTATGAAAATTGAAAGTACTCACTCAAATTCTCTAGTGAAATAAAACTACTAACATTTGGATATGCCAGTACATACTGTACGCGTAAGACTATTTTCAATATTGCTGTAATCCTTCCATCAAGAATCATAGCTCTTAGACTGGAGAGATAGCTTAGTGGTTAAGGCACTTGCCTACAAAGCCTAAGGACCTAGGTTTGACTCCCCAGGATCCATGTATGCCAGATGCACAAGGTGGCACATGCATCTAGAATTCCTTTGTAGTGGCTGGAGGCTCTGGCACACCCATTCTCTCCCTCCACTCTCTCATAAGCAAATGAATAAATAAATAAAAATTTAAAACATAGATTTTGATGTTGTCATGGCAATGATAAATTCCAAACCCGTTGTCTGAGCAGCTTGCCCCCTTGTAGCGCTCTGCAGAACTTTCCTTCCCTTGGCAAGACATTTCCACAGACACAGCGTTACTTGCTTGTGACATCCTGTGAGCTTGGGACAAGAGGAAACACTGTCCAATGACACAACGTCACACCCCTGAAGTGTCTCAGAGCATCAGACAACCCACTCACAGACTAGGGACTCAAGCTCTGATTGTGACCTCTGACCTGTCCCTTTCTAGTCCAAGATCAAAACTTGTCTATTTTCAAGGTCATATAGCACCAAATAAACCAGGAGGCCCGGTCTTTATTTCCCCCATGTGCGCAACAGAGGAAGTCGGGCACATGTTCACATTAGCCCGCTGTGTTGTACTTCTGAGAGACGCCATCTGGAAGGAGACTGTTTCACAACTGAGAAGTTTTGGATAGCTGAAGTCACACACTTCTGCTTGGTAATCTGAAACGCAGATCAGCAAGTTTCTTAGAAGTCCTCTTATTAATTTTGTTTTTAAAAATTGCTTATCATATTCTTTTAAGCATCAACTTAAAAAGAATTTTTCTAAATAGGACATAAAAATTTTCATCAAAAGCAATACTTTGTCTATTTAAGGAAGTCACTAATGGGTAATGTGTTAGTGGCCATGGGCTCTTGAAACTGCTGCAGAAAGGAGAGCTTTGTTCCATCTCTGGTGCCATGATCTTAGGGATATAAGCCTCAGTAACTGGAATACCTGTGGAATATGGTTCTGCTTAACTCAAGATTAGCAAATGCTGCAGTAACTGTTCAGAAAAGTACTTCTTCCTTAACAAGTATGGCATGCCAGAGGTAAGTTAGTGTTTCTAACTAGACAGTTGGGGCATTTCACATGTCTTGTGTTTAACTAAGAAATTGTAACTGAATATAGCCAAGGAAGGTATAAGAAATGGAACCACTTACTGACATTGTGGTATCACTTGAAATTAAAATAATAAATTCTCTTTTTATTTAAAAAAAAACAAAAAAAATTGCTTATCATGTCACTATGTTCTGAGCTTATTTGAAAAAACAATATTTTCTTCCAGAAAACGATTCATCTTCATCCCAGAGAACACTGTCCACTCTCTGGACCAAAGTCCCTCTGGAGTGAAGACCCACTAAGAATAGTGACAGAGGATGGCACAGAATATCGCCCGGTGATATTTCAAGTAAATATGTTACACCTTCTAGTTTTCCATCTTCTATATGGTTTGATTTTCAGGTATGACATTTGCAAGGCATAAGAAACCTGCTCACTTCAGAGCGATAAAGCTTCAGTTAAAACAGAAGTCAGGTGTTTGGGATCCAGAAACAAAGTCCCCCTGCTCTAAAGCATTATGCAAATGGAAGAAATTTCTTTTGTAAAATGTCATGCTCAACAGCTATACATGCCATTCAAAATGAAGTTGTTAGAAACCACCCCCAGGCATTCCACTGTGTGTATTTATTTTACTACTGGGGTTTTCAGCAAAGTTCATTTTTGGCCACATTTAATTGAGTTAAGCAGTTATGCCCAAGGTTAGGCATTATGAAATGATGGATACAGACGTCTCTGCATTGTGGCAATGCCCTGGTTTATGAAGGAGGGCAGACAGGCCACGATGCTGGCTTCACACGGTTATTTAATTAGCAGCAGTCTAATTTAGACATAAGTGCCAGAGACAGACATCACCAATGCGAAATCAGACAGCCTCTGACTCGCAGCCACCTTTCAGGCGCTGAGCTCACAGACAACGGTTTCCCATTCAGACAAATCAAGATGTGTGGCTTTCCCCACAATGTGCACAGTGGGTAAGTGCAAAGGGTTAACTTCTGGGCCAGCTCAACCCAGGCAGGACTTCTGTACTATTCCATGAACAGCTCCAGTCTGGGTAGGAGACACCTCAACACTACAGTTAGAGTTATTCTTTATTTTTCTGGTGTAGGAGAATATAATATTGTCTTACCCCAATTTCATAAGTCACTCAACAAAAATAAGCCTTTAACCACTGACCATCTCTCTAGCCCTATTCCTTCTTTCTTTCTCTCTCTCTGACAAAATCTCCCCACGAATCCATGGTGGCCTTGACTGAACCCCCATAATCTGCTGTCACTTCTGCCTTCCTGGGATTACATGTGTGCGTCATCAAGCCCAGCTAGCAACGTAATTGACCACTCCATTTTCATTCTAATGAAACATACAAAACCAGAGGCACAAAGTAGAGCAAGCATCTGGCATTGGTTTGTAGTCAACCCCGAAATACCCCTACCCACATACACACATGTGAATATATAAATGAAAGTATTTTTTTTAAAAGAACCATGTGACACTGTTCCTGTCTTTGATGTACTTCATTTAGCACAGTATAGTCAAGGCTCATCCATGGTGAAGCATGCGTCATACTTCCCGCTAGTGGCTGAATGCGCCTTTGTTGGATATACAACCCACATTCAGGTGGACCGCGCATCCATCCACGGATGGCTGAGTCCCCTACACACACCATTTGACTGCTGTGGCTAACACAAGTATACAAATGCCTGTTTTATTTAGTGTCTGCTTTCAAGTTTGGGGGGGATGTTTCTAATGGAAGTGCTGCATCACATGTTAGTTCTGTGTTTCATGTTTTGACAAACTACCCTCCTATTTTCTACAGCAAACACACCATTTTATGTTTCCATAAGCAATGCACAGAGGTGCCAATTTCATCATCAACACTTGGTCGCTTTGGTTTATGTGATTATCCTAAAGTAGTCTCAGTTTTATATGTGTGTGTGTGTTTGAGAGAGAGAGAGAGAGAGAGAGAGAGAGAGAGAGAGAGAGAATAGGATTGTGAGGGCCTCTATCCACTGCAAACGAACTCCAGACACATGTGCCACCCTGTGTATCTGGCTTATGTGGGCACTGGGGAAATGAACCTGTGCCCTTAGGCTTTGTAGGCAAGACCCCAAACCACTAAGCCATCTCTCCAGCCCCACAATCTCTTTTAAGATGACAAACTCTAGGAAGTACCTGAGATATAGATAAGAAATATAGGGAAGGAGAAAAAATGCATATGTTTTTCATTCATGCCTGAATGCAGTGCATTTTGAATGCGAACATTTTCAGGTAGACAAACCTTCTTTAATATACATCATGTATCAAAGTATGGTTCTGTGAGCCCACATTCTAGGGCTCTACCCCAGAACTACTGAAGCAGACATTCAGGAGACAGGGTAGAGTCGTGTGTGCTTTGACACAATCACCAGATGACTTGAGGCCCAAAATGCTGGAGAACCAAACTTCTAGAGCTCAGGACTAATGTAAAGCAATCCCAGGTCCAACTGGGAGCCATCTACAACCCACTTTTACATCAACTACCTAATGAATCAGCTACTTCCCCTTTCTTTTTAAAAAAATATTTTATTTGGGCTGGAGAGATGGCTTAGCGGTTAAGCGCTTGCCTGTGAAGCCTAAGGACCTCGGTTCGAGGCTCGGTTCTCTCTCTCCCTCTATCTGTCTTTCTCTCTGTGTCTGTCGCTCTCAAATAAATAAATAAAAAATTTTTAAAAATATTTTATTTAATTATTTTGTTTATTTAAGAGAGGGAGGGAGAAAGAGACAGAGGAAGAGGAAGATAGGGAATGGGCATGCCAGGGCCTCCAGCTATTGCAAACGAACTCCAGATGCATGCACCCCCTTGTGCATCTGGCTTATGTGGGTCCTGGGGAATCGAACCTGTATCCTTAGGCTTTACAAGCCAGCTCTTTAACCAATAAGCCATTTCTCCAACCCAGCTACTTCTATTTCTAACCTTCTATGCTGATAAGCAAGGATGACTTAACCACTGTCTCCTCCAAGGCTCCTACCCCCATACTCGGGATCATTCACACGTCAGTTGGGCTGTGGTGTGCCAGAGATTAGCCTTAGCTGCCTTTACCTCTCACATGCCATCTATCCTCGCTGGCCAACTCTCAGCCTCATTCACTTGCTTTGGTGAACACAGCTGTAGAATGAATCCTGGATTAAGGACTGAACCTTATAAATATGGTCTGAAAAATGCCTCTCTCCAGAGTCATGTATGTGGGACGCTAGACACCTCTGCCTTCAATTCTTCCTCAACTTACCTATTCTAGAATGTCATACCACCTCGTTATGAATTGCTACAACTCTCAGAGTAGAAAATGGCCTTTTTTTTCTTTCTTTTTTTTAGTAAACTCCTATATCTGCTTATATGTGCTTGTCATTTTCCCCATAATCGGTAACAATGTTTCATTTAGCTAAAGAGAGGAGTTCTGATGAGAGGTGACTGTCTCTATGGGTCGGGAAGATGGCTTAGTGGGTAAGAGTGCTTGTCACAAGCATGAGGGACATGAGATCAGCTGAGTTCAATTTTCCAGAACCTGCATAAACAGTAGGGCAAGGTCATGCACGCCTGTAGATCCAGTCCTGTGAGGAGCAGAGACTGGAGAATTGCTGGCGCAGCTCCTGGAGACAGCGAGAAGCTTCATCTCAAGGAAATGCATGTATGAGGGACAGAAGAAAGACTCTGGACACTCTCCTCCCATGGTTAGCACCCTGCAGTCTAGAAGAGCGAGAGGTCAGCTGATGCTGCCTGCCCCCTGAACAGAAAGAGCTGCCGCCATTTCCTGGTAGCCACCACAGTGCACACCATCAGGCCCGTGACTGTGACCAGAGCTCAGCCCCAGTATTGCTCAGCAGCAATAGCTCCAGTCACCCCTGGGTCACTCCAGCCCTAATCCTAACCCTATGCCTGGGGTAATGGAGCCTTGCCCTGAATGTAATAACTGCTGTTTGAAGACTGTAGCTGTGGGAGGAGTTCGACTTCCATCATGATGAAGGAGACCCCTAGGCTCATGCTCCCCACACTTTGGGCCTTTCTCCAAGGTATCAAAGAACTGAAAGAAAAAATAGTAATAAAACAGTGCCAGAGTAGTTCTGAGAGATATCTTAGGGACAGTTGAGGTAAGAGGAAAAAATGTCAAGGAAGCACCCAAGACAGAGAAATTTTGCAGGGAAGCGGGGAGGAAACCAGGAGAACCTTCAGTTGAGGCTTGGATCAAGTCCTTTGTAAATTATACAACCACTTCGGAAGAGTCTCAGCCCCAGGTTCAGGTGTGGAGAAAAGACCTGGGTGGCTGATGGGTGAGGAGCACTGACATAAGCTGGCCCAGGACTGGAGAGATAGCTCAGCAGTTAAGGCACTTTCCTGCAAAATCTAAAGACCCAGATGCACAAGGTGCAGCATGTGTCTGGAGTTTGTTTGCAATAGAGGGAGGCCCTGGTGTGCCCGTTCTGTCTCTTTCTCCAGTAAAAAATGAGGGCCCACCTGTGGAGGCTTAGCCCATTGAGGAAGAAACAGAAAGCTCTGCTTTTACCCCACCTTGGATGAGGCTGAATCGGCTGGGGTTCTAGTCCCACCAGGAAAGAGAGACATGTGCGTTTCTCTGGGCCAGTCCCTGGCTACCTACCTATTAGAGAAAGTTGTTTTGCTTCTAATCTATATTATTCATATTATTATTATTTTGCCTTGTTTTGTTTTTCGAGGTAGGGTCTCACTCTGGCCCAAGCTGATCTGGAATTCACTATGTAGTCTCAGGGTGGCCTCGATCTCACAGTGACCCTCCTACCTCTGCTTCCCAAGTGCTGGGATTAAAGGTGTGCACCATCATGCCTGGCTCTAACCCATATTACTGTGTGTGCGACTGATCATGTTGTAATGAGTGTGCTACCCAGGGCTCACTAACAAGGTTTTCTTCCATGGCCATCCACATCTTTAGAGGACGGTTTTGGGAGGAGAACCATGTCTTCTCTTAGCCTAAGTAATTTCTCTGCATGGTCTGCAAAATCCTCTCTGGCTCTGTTGGTGATAAACTTCTATTGTTTCTAGAACCCTTTCCAAACTTGTAGCACACTCAACAACAACAAACAATATACACTTTGTAAAATAAAATGTGTACTCCTATTTTAGATAATTAAAAATGTGTGGGGGGTGGACTGAAGGCAGGGTTGTATGTGTGTGCAGTCATGTGTTTACACATGTGTACGTGTGGGTGTTTGAGTGTGTGGGGATATGCATAGGTGTGAGAATGTGTGTGTGCTGATGTGGAGTATGACTCTGTGAGGGTATGGGCATGGGTCTGTGGAGGTGTGGGAGTGAGAATGTATCGTGTGTATTTATGGGTGTGTTTAGGTGTGTGTAGGTATTGGAGTGATAGTGTATGTAGGCATGTGTAGGTACGGGTGTACAGGCGTGTTTAGATGTCTGTGTATGTATGGGGTGAGGGTATGTAGGCATGTGCAGGTGTGTGTGTAGGTATTGGAGTGATAGTGTGTGTAGGCATGTGTAGGTATGGGTGTACAGGTGTGTTTAGATGTGTAGTACATATGGGTGAGGGTGTGTAGGCATGTGTAGGTGTGGGTGTAGGTATGGGTATGTGGCTGTGATGGGATGGGCATGTGTAGGCGTGGGTATATAGGTGTGTTTGTATGTGTCTGTAGGCAGGAGAATGAGGGGTGTGGGGTGTGTATAGATGTATGTATAGGTACGGGTATGCAGCTGTGTTGGGATGTGCGCGTGCAGGTGTGAGTGTGGGGGAAGTACAGGTGACAGGTACACACCGTCCATATTTTAAGAGGTAACTAAATACATTCGGGGTAGGAAGGAGACAATATTCAAATAGTAGTAATAGAAATTGAAGACAAAAAATATTTCTAAGCAAATGTATGTTTTAAAGATTTCAGGAGCACTAAAATTGGCAATGACTCACACCATATAATCTCATCAGCATAAAAGTTTCCCTGGAAATAGTAAAATGATGATTTGCTTTGCCATTTCCTGAACTGATTTTCTTCCCTTTAGCAAACATAAGATAATGAATGTATAAACACTGCTGTAACTGCATGTTGCAAAACCACAGTGTTTTTTTTTTTTTTTTTCCAAAAGTCAAGCTTGTTACTCCTGCTCACTCACCCATGAGCAGTGCAGACTCAGAGCTGCGAGGTCGACTCAGCTACCCCAGGATGAGTGGGGCAGGCATCGCAGAGCTGCTGCAGAGAGGGGACGTCTGTGGTCTGTGGGGCAGCGCGCCCTCCACGGGGGCAGCCCAGGCAGGGAGAGAGGAGAGCCCTGTGCGGTTTTGACCCTCACCCACTTGTGTGGGAAGTGCACAGGGTGGCTCAAAGGCCAGCTGCTGCTGCCACCTCCTGCCCTCCACAGATAGGCTTTTCTTCTAGCTGCACAATTCCCGGTAATCGTATTAGCAATTAGAGAAGGAAATTCACAATAATGCTATGAGGAAATTAGCCTGACAGTTGCTGTTTTCCATTTCAGCCAGGTCAGTACTGCGAGACTGGTCTACTAAAGACACCGCACCAGAAGTCTGATATTTCCTTGAGACAGAGTATCTCGGTGAATCCCGAGCTGCCATGTTTTTGGTGGGACTGGCTGACCAGTGAGCTCATGTGTCTGACCCCAGAATCTCTGGCGCTGTCAGCACTGGGGTTACAGGCATATGTGACCAGGCCCAGCTCTTGACATGGTGCTGGGGTCCTCAGGGGCAGGCACTCCTACCCATTGACCCATCGCCCACCTCAGAGCCCGTGTTGCTGAACTAAGAGTACTCTCCGGCTATTAACACCCCACGCTACCTGAACTATGAATCTCAAACACGAATGCAACATGAAATCGGCCAGTTTGTATATAAAACTTTCAGAGGGGGAGAGAACATTCATAAAAATAACCCAAAGACTGTTCAGGGTACATGTATACTGAAATCTTGGGCTGGAGAGATGGCTTAACAGGTAAGGCACTTGACTGTGAAGCCTAAGGACCCAGGTTCATTCCCCAGCACCCACGTAAGTCAGATGCACAAGGTGGCATATGGCACATGTATCTGGAGTTCATATGCAGTAGCTTGAAGTCCTGGTGTGTGCTCTCTCTCTCTCAAATAAATATATAAATAAAATAAAATTTGAAAGTACTGAAAGTTCATAGGAAAACAGCCTTGTGAATCAAACAAATGGAATTCTCCAGATCATGCCTGCCTCTGGCAGACAGCTGTCTGTGTGGAGCAGCGAGTGTCATCCACAGACATGTGATGGGCGGTGGGGCGGGGGGGAGTCTCATCTACTGTATGGCCTATTTGCAGTTCCAAGTGAAGCAAGGACAACTCAGCTGTCCAGACACTCAGCAGTACCTGACACTGAGAGGCTATGCCTTTACTGAGGCCTGCTGTCCCCTTAGAGAGGCACGGTCAAGTCACAGTAAAAGATGCTGCTGCTAGGGCATTTGAAAGCGATTTGCCTTACAGACGAGACATGCTGTGGATAGCGTTGCTCAGTCCTGGACACAGCTGACATGATAGGGAAGGAAGGCCTGGTGCTGACGTGGAGAAAATCCAAAAGTGACTGAACTCACAAGTACCCTTGCATGCGGGTGCAGATCTATACTGACAAATGACGGCGAAGTCACAAAGTCAAAGTTACCCTTAAAAACATCACCTGAATGGGGCTAAGATGGGTTGCCTACAAAGCCAAAGGAACCAGGTCCGATTCTTCAGTACGCACATAAGCCAGGTGCATAAGGTGGCATGTGCATCTGGAGTTCGTTTGCAGTGGCTAGAGGCCCTGGAACACCCATTCTCTTTCTGTCTGCCTCTCTTTCTTATAAATAAATAAATATTTTTTTAAAGAATTTTTATTTATTTATTTATTTATTTGAGAGTGACAGACACAGAGAGAAAGACAGATAGAGGGAGAGAGAGAGAATGGGCGCGCCACGGCTTCCAGCCTCTGCAAACGAACTCCAGACGCGTGCGCCCCCTTGTGCATCTGGCTAACGTGGGACCTGGGGAACCGAGCCTTGAACGGGGTCCTTAGGCTTCATAGGCAAGCGCTTAACCGCTAAGCCATCTCTCTAGCCCAAATATATATTTTTTTAAATCTCCTAACTGGCTCCACAGAGTATGCTGTGTACAGTGGTGTGGAAGACAGACGGAAGCATAGCACAGTGTTCTACAACTACTTAATGTATGGATAGACTGGCCTGATTAGAATAGATGTTGCTGTGATGTAACTTCCCAGTAGAGAATGTCACATGCCTCATGCTGGCTTCTGAAACCTGTCTCCTGGGACACAGACCTGCTTCAAAGAGAAATTTTGGCATGCTCCAGATCTCCAGTCTATACCTTCATTTTCCATCTGCACCGATTCCTCTGGCAGACCTAACCCTGAGCTCGGAGCCCACAGACAGGACCTTCCCAGTTCAGTCTTGAAGTCTAGTTGCATCTGATCCCATGTCACCGTTAGTGAGCCACAACCACTGGGCAGCCCCGCCAGGCTGCGCGTTCTGGGACGCAATCCCGTGAGCACGCATTTAAACAACTCGATGCAGTGTCCACAGCTCTCCACGGAGGGTCTCCATCTAAATCTTACATTCTCGGGCTTTGCAACAGCGTGGGGGCTCATATGGTGCAATCATAATTCTGATGTTTGAGCCCACCCCACAACAGCCTTGATGTTGGCCTCACAAACTCTGAGTGAGCACTTCCACTAACTGGATATGACTAAATTCTTAAGGGCATTTCATGTCAGCCACTCATGGGTTCCTAAGAAACTCTTTCCCTTGGTCGTGTGGGGTCCTGTGAGGCTGCAGTCAGACTCTCCTTTTTTTGTTGTTGTTGTTTTTTTCTTTTGTTTTTTTAAGGTAGGGTCTCACTCTAGCCCAGGCTAACCTGGAATTCACTCTGTATTCTTGGGGTGGCCTTGAACTCACAGAGATCCTCCTATCTCTGCCTCCCAAGTGCTGGGATTAAAGGCGTGTGCCACCGCACCCGGCCGGACTCTCACTTTTTTTTTTTTTTAAGTATTTTTTGTTCAATTTTTATTTATTTATTTGAGAGTGACAGACAGAGAGAAAGACAGATAGAGGGAGAGAGACAGAATGGGCGAGCCAGGGCTTCCAGCCACTGCAAACGAACTCCAGACGCGTGCGCCCCCTTGTGCATCTGGCTAACGTGGGACCTGTGGAACCGAGCCTTGAACCGGGGTCGTTAGGCTTCACAGGCAAGCGGTTAACCGCTAAGCCATCTCTCCAGCCCCGGACTCTCACTTTTAAAGTAGCTGTCCTCACACTGCTGGCCCGTGCAATGCTTGCACACTCATTTTCTATACCATTTTCCCCCCAAAGGTGCCCAACTTGTTAAAGAAACCATCTAGACATCCTGCCATTGTAGCCAGCTGCTGAAGGAACTGAGCCAAGTTCTCCCTGGTTTGGGCTACATTGCTAGGTTCTTTGAGCATCTCTCATATGGCATAAATTCTGCTGCCCCCTTCCCCCACTTTCCTCTTTAGAAGAAACAGTGCTTACAAGGGTTTATGAAAAGGGTGCCAGATGTCAGACCTCCTTTACTTAGTAAGCTTATTGCTTTACATTTCATAGTGAATTCACTGTTTGCAATGATTTATGCCTCCCTCCTTGTAACAATTTCTGTTTCTGTTTCAGGAGGGACCATTTGTGTCTTGTCGACAATCCAAGATGGACTTCCTACAAAGAGGTAATATGTTACCGAGACCAGTGACAGCTCGGTGGTAATTAACTGTCTGATTACAGTTAAAAGGCTATAACCATTGAATGACTTCAAGGAGACTTCATAACGAAGCCCAGAAACAAGGAAAAGGAGATTACAATGAGCTCAGATACAGAATGTAGTTGGTGAGGAGTTGAACAGATGGGTAAAACCTGGCAATCAAGGCCAAACCTACCACCTCTATACCATTGGTGTTATAGCTTAGTGAGCATCCACAGGAAAAACCAGAGCAGCATAACTGAGAAGGTTGTGTATGTCCATCAGAGGACATGTTCTTGGTATTTCAAGCAAGACCTCATCTGTGGCTTAAAGAGAACAGCTAACTCATCCATGTCCCTCAAGCCAGAACTTCAAGGACACAGATGATCCAAACAAAGCGCACATTTTACTCTACCAGGTCACATGACATTATCACACTGCGTCCACATTTTGGTCTACTGGGTCACATGGCATTACCACACTTCAGCCTACTAAGTTGGGTGACATGACCATATTGCACCCACACTTCAATCTACTAGGTCATGTGACATTACCACACTGCACTCACAGTTCAGTCTACTAGGTCATGTGGCATTACCTCACTGTGCCAACAGCTCAGTCTCTTAGGTCATGTGACATTACCACCCTGTGCCCATACTTCAGTCTACTAGGGCACATGACATTACCACCTGCACCCACACTTCAGCCTACTAGGTCACGTGACATTACCCTTCCAACCTCCTTAACAGGAACCTCCACAAAGAGTTTCCCGATAGGACTTTAGTGCATGCCACATGTACCACTCGGGACACTGACATGAACTTGATAGGACCTCTGAGCATAAAACACTTCCACGGACACCTGCTATAGAGCTTCAGTTTCCTTAAACGTTTATTTAGTACCCTTACACCGTTCTCAGAGTTTTATGTGGCTTGCTATAAATGATCATTGTATTGCATTAAACAACAGAATCATCAAGGTCAGGCAAGCAGGATAGTGTGTTGACCAGATGCTTTTATCTGCTTCAAGGATGGGGAAATGCATCTAATGGTACACAAAAGACCTGGTTTTCTGATGAGGATAATGAAAATTAAATAACCACACTGACCTTAGATGAGAAATTTGATACGATAATGCACATATGCAAATGAAATGTTAAAGAAATAACAACTTACACAAAAACCATCAATTTTTTCCCCTCTGATTACTATTTCAGTGATCAGAGTATATTAGGTACTTGTTGGCTTGCAATGTGTTTTATTAATGCTCTGTATCTGACACCCAATTTGGAAATCAATGCTTATTCCATCATTTTTCTCTGAGGGGTTCTATTTTTTACAATTGATCTAACAGGAATGAAAGGCTTACCATTAACAAGACCCAGCTGCTGACACTTCACAGATGAAATATTGAACTTTGAGAAGTGAGTTAACTTAACCATCACCAAGACGGATGGTTTGATGATGTTTTGCACCAAGTGTGATGTATTTATAATTAGTGTCAAAGCGGTGGTGTTCCTGCTTTAGCTGCTCCCTCCACCCCTCACTTTATAGTATTTAAAAGTTGAGTTCACAGGGCTGGAGAGATGGCTTAGCGGTTAAGCACTTGCCTATGAAGCCTAAGAACCCCGGTTCGAGGCTCAATTCCCCAGGACCCACACTAGCCAGATGCACAAAGGGGCACACACATCTGCAGTTCGTTTGCAGTGGCTGAAGCCCCTGGCAAGCCCATTCTCTCTATCTCTCTAACTGTCTCTTTCTCTCTCTGTCACTCCCAAATAAATAAATAAAAATAAAAATTAAAAAATATATTTAAAAAAAGTTGAGTTCACAGACCCTGAGTTTAAGAATTCCTATAGTGGTTTTAAAAAATGCCCCATTGTGACTGTTGAAAAATCTAGCTTCAAAGATGTCCAAGAAAGTAGCATTTTCACCCCTAAATGTCCTGCGACTACATGCATATGAAAAGATTTGACTAGGGGCCAGTATGACTCCTAAAGGTGACTTGTTTCTGGTTAAGAGGCAATTCACATTACTTCAGTTCGAATTAACAAAACAGAAAATCCAGATTTTGTTGACTAACTTGGGTAAAGGAGACTTTTAAAGATTAAGGGTTTTATGTGGTTAGTTGCTTGGTTGTGTTAAAACTGCGGCAAGGAGGTTAAGGGCCTGGCAGAGTCACGAGCCATGTGTGACTCTCCCGCCACACAGGCCTGCTGGGCTACACGCTGCACGGAGCCCAAGGACCCACACCCACGTCAGTGTTGCCCAGCAGAGGAGAACACGACTCTTCCTTACCTGTGCTTATCGTAAATAAGGAGGTCTATGGTGGTTTGATTCAGATGTCCTCCATGCAGTCGTGTGTTCTGGACACCTGCTCCCCAGCTGATGGCAATTTGGGAGGTGGCACCTTGCTGGAGGAGGTTGCGCTGTTGGGGAGGGCTTAGGGATGCCACACCCAACTCCCTCTGGCCAGAGCTCGGCCCACTCTCCTGCTGCTGTCGTCCACCTGCTGTGGCAGAGACGATGTCCAGGCCGGGCTCATGCCATGCTTTCCCCCACCATCATGAAGCTCTCCTTTAAAGCTTAGGAAAAAAATAAGGGCTGAAGAGTTGACTTAGCAGTTAAGTGCTTGCCTGTGAAGCCTAAGGACCCCAGTTCGAGGCTTGATTCCCCAGGACCCATGTTAGCCAGATACACAAGGGGGCGCACGCATCTGGCATTCGTTTGCGGTGGCTGGAGGCCCTGGTGTGCCCATTCTCTCTCTCTCTCTGCCTCTTTCTCTGTCTGTTGCTCTCGAATAAATAAATAAATATAAACCAATAAATAAATAAATAAACAAGACCTTTCTGCCCATCAGCTGCTTTGGGTTGAATGCTTTGTCCCAACAGTGAGAAGGTGACTGCAACAAAGTCTTGCCCACGTATCCCATCACTACTAGCCACAAAGGCCAAGCTGCTCATCAGCCAATCAGAAGTTGAGGGGCTGGAGCTTCCAGTGCAGTGCACTCATCTCTAGGGAGGTCTGCGCAGGCCTGAGTTGACTGGATGTTCTGGAAACAAGCGGTGGAGAAGGCGTGTTTCCAGGGAACAATGGAGCCTTCCACAGACTTGAAGGCACTAGGTCAGTGAAACCATGGAAGATACAAGCCTCTGTGCTTTACTCTTCCTGATGTTAAATTTGGTTTGCGGTTACCAAGAAAACATTGAAGTTGAAATGGATATGGAGATTCCCATAGGTTCCAGTAAAGTTAAAAAAAAAAATCAGGTATGTTGGGCTGGAGAGATGGTGTAATGGTTAAGGCAGTTGCCTGCAAAGCCTGAGAACCCAGGTTTGATTTCCCAGTGCCCACATAAGCCAGACGCACAAGTTGGCACATGCATCTGGAGTTTGCAGTGGCTAGAAGACATGGCATGCCCAGCCCATTCTCTCTCTTTCTCTCTGTCTTCTCAAATAAATAAATAAAAATATAAAAATATTTTTAAAAAATCAGTTACATTCAACAAAACTATTCTTTTGCCCTTCTTATATTTTTGTAACACTATACTGCTATTAAATTTCCAATCCTAAATCTTACTTGCTCCTCTCCTAACTCTTGCTTTTAGTCTGTCTTCTATACATATTCCCTCTTCTCGCATTCTCCACATGTGATTATTTGAAAATGTCTCATTTGTTTACTATTCAATTTTTCATTATTATGACTATATAAAATACTACTTACAACTGAATTATGAATGCATTGCCTTTTCTAGAACCTTTTATTTCCTGAGAGCCAAACATTGAGCCAATATTTTAGTATAATTTACTTTCATTCATTCATTTATAAACTCCGAAGTGTAACTCCCTTCAGTCCAGACAATCCAGAAACATGATCTACTCTATAACTCCCCACAACCCTTGCTCCAGGACCTCCATTTCCCTGCCCTCCACGCAGGGCCAGAGCTACTGGCCACAGCAGCCCAATACTCAGCCCTGGCTTTCCTGGCCTGGAAACTTCATCTTCCCTCAGAATTCTGAGGAAGATATTCCCTGGTTTGAGGATTCCAGTTTGCTTTTGAAAGATCAGTGCCATCATGTATCTCATATACTTCTATGCAGTCTTTATTCTTTCTTAAATGTTGTTTATTTTTATTTATTTATTTGAGAGCCACAGACAGAGAAAGAGGTAGAGAGAGAGAGAGAGAGAGAGAGAGAGAGAGAATGGGCGCGCCAGGGCTTCCAGCCACTGCTAATGAACTCCAGACACGTGCGCCCCCTTGTGCATCTGGCTAACGTGAGTCCTGGAGAATCAAACCTGGGTCCTTTGGCTTTGCAGGCAAATGCCTTAACTGCTAAGCCATCCCTCCAGCTCTTAACTGTATTTTTTAATGAAGGAAAGTAAAGGTGAGAGATTATACAAATGAACAAACAGATCAAATGAAACATAAAAATATTTGCAGCCAGGTCTTTAATCTTGAGGCAGGGATCAATACATTTTGTTTTGTTTGTCAGAGAAGCCACCAGCACTAAGCTGTCAGGGGCTTCTTACCACAAACTGTGTGCATTCTGAGGCCAAGGAGACGTCCCGGCACTTCAGCAAGCATAGGGCCCTCCTGGAGCTAAGAGGTGGTCAGTCTTATCGCCCCTTTTGGTCAGTTGGGGACATCTAGTAGGTAGGGATCAGGAGTGCTCATCGAAGTCCTCCAGTGCACACAGCTGCCCCGGGCACCCAGGACTTGTCTGGCTCTGTATGTCCACAGTGCTGGCCTTCGTGGCTCCAGCCTCCTCCTCCTGGTGGACACTGCCCAGCTTGCCTTTCAGAGCCTCCCATTCTAAGTTAGGAGAAGCAATGTGCCAAGGCCTTTATTAGATGTGTGAGGAAAAGCATGCAAAATGGAAGATAAAAAGCAACTGCAAACAGATAAACAGGGAGGAAAAGCATCTTGGAAGCCCAACAAGCAGGAAAAGGAACAGTTTGAGATCAGAGTTGCTGGGAAGGAGGCGTGCAGTATAAGAAGGCCACAGCCCAGGTACCGGCTGCTTCTGAGAAACAGGACAACAGCCGCGATCTCGGCACCCAGGCACTGCAGACAAGCGGAGCGGAAGTTCAAAGTCATTCTCATTCTCAGCTACTACATAGAAGTTCAAAGTTAGCCTGGGCTACATGAAATGCTGTCTCAAAGATAAAAGTTAAAAACGCCAGGTGTGGTGGATCACACCTTTAATCCCAGCACTTGGTTGGCAGAGATAGATGTATCGCCATGAGTTTGAGGCCACCCTGAGATCACATAGTGAATTCCAGGTCAGCCTGGGCTAGAGAGCGAATGCTATCATGAAAAAACAAAAAATAAATAAAAAATAAAAGTAAGTGATAATGATAAAGATATGTCAGAAACAGCAGAACTACCAATGGAAATAAAGCTAGCCTATGATGCTGGTGAGACAGAAGCTTGGCTGGAGCACAGCTGTGTGGAGGGAGACGCCACACCGAGCTCTCAGCTCCGGCAGCTCACAGCACAGCCCCAGAAGAGCCTCCTGTGCGGTTCTTCACTGTTGTAATTCTGGAACTTTCTACATCTGTGGTTTTGATTTTTCCTTGCAGTCATTAGTCACCATCTAAATTATGAAACATCTAAATTATGAAGTTTTGCTTTTTTAAAAAATATAGTTTATTTATTTGAGAGAGAGAGAGAAAAAGAAGAAGAGGCAGATAGGGAGAGAATGGATGCACCAGGGCCTCCAACCACTGCAAATGAACTCCAGACACATACGCCACCTTGTGTATCTGGCTTGTGTGGGTACTGGGGAATTGAATCTGGGTCCTTAGGCTTTGCAAGCAAACACCTTTACTACTGTCAACTCTCCAGCCTCGGCTCCTTTTTTGCCTAATGCACATCTGTGATGTAAAGACATCTAGTGGATGATATTTTTTAATAAGCTTAATCACAATAAAAATCTAAAAATAGCTGCTAAAAGCAGGTTAGAATACATGCATGTCACAGTCTGTAGACAGGCAGATTTCCCTGTGCACGATCATCAGTGGGTCATCTCATTCTCAAGTTCTCAAACGTTACTACCTGTAGATCTTTTTTTGACCCATTTAGAACACAGGGCAGCTGTCCATGGTGACTCCTGCCTGTTATTGCATCACTTAGGAGTCCAAGGCAGGAGGATTACAGTGAGTTTGAAGTCCGTCTGGGCCACATCATGAGATCCTGACCAGCCTGGGCTAAAGAGTGAGATCCTGTCTCAGGGAAGAAGCGGAAGAGGAGGCGGAGGAGGGAGAACAGCAACACGCGGGCAATTGCCCTCCCGAGCAGGACGCGTGTCTGTCATTCCTCACAGCAGAGCTCAGAGAAGACAAATTTAGGGGGCTGTGCTGCCGGCTTGTGTTTGCCGGCACCCCGCCTCCAGCTGGCGGTACCTGGTGTCTCCTCTGCCCTGCTTCTCCACCAGCATCTCTACAAATGGACTTCAGGATTCCACAGAGGACGGCAAAGGCTTTCCACAAATTCTCCCAGTTTGAGGAGCCATACTTTGACTTTACTTTTAAATGTGCCTGGGATTTTCTACTATTTAGCTTTCCTAGACCTAGAACTTTAGTTGAATTAAAGTACATTAATTAAATGTCAAAGTTCATTCCTATGCAGTTTAAATAAAAACAAACAATAATTCTCAAAAAAATACATAGGCATCCATTTTACATAGTACAACAAACCACTATCCCTATTTAAGGCACCTTAATACAAAATTAGAGGAAATATATCTGACAATGTGTGCATTTACGTATTTGTCATTTCAATTTACAAAATTAGTACACAGCCCTAATTATTCTGCAGTAAAATGCTGCACCACTGAGCTGTACCTCATGCAGTCCTATTCTTATTAATATTCCCAAATATCACTGGGGTTAATAGAAGGAAATTTCTCCTGCATAAGACTGATAAGTCTATTTTATTTTGAGTACACTTATGCCTGAAAGTTGGATTACATATTCTGATTCTTAAATCCACCCATAGTAGTTAAGTATTGATAGATAAAATGCCACTATTTAAAAATTCATATTTCTAATTATCATTATGTTCTGCATATGGAAAAACACTGAGTTTTGGTATACTATGGTGTTGTGTTACATTTGCACTCCTGGAACAAAGCACCCAGCCAAAAACAGGTGGTGGGAGGAAAGGATGTATTCTGGTTTACAGGCTTGAGGGGAAGCTCCATGATGGCAGGAGACAGCATAGCATGAGCAGAGGCTGCCACAGCAGGTAGAAAAAAAATCCCAGCAAAATAAGCCAAACTCTAGCAAGGGGATCTAGCTATAACATCACTAAGCTCTCCCTAGCAACACACTCCTCCAGCAGGGCTCTACCTCCCAAGCTGCCACCAGCTTGGGAAAAGCATTTCAGAACTCATGAGTTTATGTGAGGGAGGGGCATTGGACTCAAACTACCACTTGTTAATTTCCCAAGGCTAAAGAATTCTAAGAATGGGTAGATTTATGTAACAGCAATAGAAATTAAGACTTAGGTTATACTCCATGAGATTGTGAGATATAAGATGGCCAGTTGAACACCGTGACCTCTTTCCAGTGTTGAATGCTGCATAAGTAAGTTATTCCCACTCCCCACACCTCAGTTTACAGTTGAATTTGCTTCATGAGACTGAGCTCCCTGATCACACTTTCCTTTCAGCTCATGGTGAATTATTTTTATAGAGTATGGACAATAATAATAATTAAATAGGGAAGAAGAAATGCTTTTTAAATTCTATTTTATTTATTTGAGAGAGAAAGGAGAGAGAGAGACAGAGACAGAGACAGAGAGAGGAGGAGAGAGAATGGACACACCAGTGCCTCCAGCCTCTGCAAACAAACTCCAGATGCAGGGGCCACTTTGTGCATCAGGCTTACATAGGTACTGGGGAATAAAACCTGGGCCCTTTGGTTTTACAGGTAAGTGCCTTAATTGCTAAGCCATCTCTCCAGCCTGAAATATCTTTAACTTACAGAAAAAAATACTTGTGTTATGATAAAATGAAGGAAGTAGAAAGTCACCATTAGGCAAATGGTGGGGTCACGGCTACAGGGTGGATCTACCCTGGAAGAGAACATTCACACAGCTATTGTTCAATCACAGGCGCTAAAATGGAACTTCCCAGTAGAGAAATCACCACATGCCACACAAATGGATGGCAGATGTTCACAGTAATAAGCACCTGGACATCATGGGTCCCTGGAGGTCGTATCACAGCTATGCTATTTCAGTTTTGTACATCACAACCCCAATCCAAGTACAAATCAACATCAGATTCAAATGGGGAGATGTGGTGGTTTGAATCATATGTCTCCCATAAACTCCTGTGTTATTAATGCTTGGTCCCCAGTGGATATGGATTTAGGAGGCAAAACCTTGCTGGAGGAGGTGTGTTGCTAGGGGCCTGCTGAGGGTTGTTATAGCCAGGTCCCCCTTGCCAGTGTCCAGCTCACTCTCCTGCTGCTGTTGTCCATCTGCTGTGGCAGAGGGGATGTCCACTTTCTGCTCAAGCCATCATGAAGCGTCCCCTTGAGACTGTGAGCCAGCTGCTTTTGGTTGGGTGTTTTGTCCCAGCAGTGAGAAGGTAACCACAATGGGTGACTTTTTAAAAACATCCCTGATTAGGGCTCTTTAAAATACCAAGGTATTACAGGATAGGGGAAGACTGAAGGACTGTCAGATTTGGGGAGACTAGGCAACTCTGTCATGAACAATGTGTGGTCCTGAAAAAGTGGAGATAAGCAGTGGAAAACAGGTAAACTTTGCAAGAGGTCTATAATTCATTTCACAGTATTGTGCTAATGTTATTTACTTGGATGTGATAATTACAGCATAGTTATAAAAGCCATCACCGTGAAGGCAGGCTGGGTAAAGATAGAACTACTCAGAATACCTTTGTTACTTTCCCGTAAACTATCATATATTCTGTAAAATTATTTCATACGTAAAAAACCCTAAAAGTTACAGGATAAACAAACTAATGCTGCCTTGATAGCTTATCCGGGAATGCTTGCATCAACCGAGGCAGTTTGCTAAGCCTTTAAGTGCATTCATGTTCAGTCCTCACAATAGACTTTAATTAACCCCATTGAACCACGTCACTGAGGCCTGAAATACATGAGAAACTTGCATGGCCGTGCAGTTGGCATGTGACACTGAGCGCCGTCGGCCCAGAGCCAGCATGCCCCACCTAGCAGCTCATCTTCAGCAGCAGAAGGCCGCTTGCTGGAACCCAGGCAGAACCAGCCTGGAGGGCAAGCTGGTCTGTGCCAACAAGGAGCAAGAGGATGTGCTCCAAGGAGGAGGAAAATGGTTCCAAAAGGGAATGCAGAATGAAAGAAGAGAGGAGTCACATGTCTGAAACTAATACATGATGCTTCTGGGATTAGAGGACAGCACTGAAATAATCCTATGCGGGGCTGGAAAGATGGCTCAGTGGTTAAAGGCACTTGCTTGCAAAGCTTGTTGGCCTGGGTTCAGTTCCCCCGTATCCACATAAAGCCAGATGCAAAATGTGATGACTGTATCTGGAGTTCATTTGCCCTAGTGTGTCCATACTCTCTCTCTCTCCCTCTCTCTCTTTCTGTAAAATAAATAAATATCAACATGTAAGTAATAATCATAACCCTAAGTGACAAAAGCATATGAACCTGAGAGATTCTTATTAGTATCTAATTAATTACAATGTTTATATATTGTTTGTCAGGAAGTAATATTTTTTAAATTATTTATTTATTTATTTGAGAGCGACAGACACAGAGAGAAAGACAGATAGAGGGAGAGAGAGAAAATGGGTGCGCCAGGGCTTCCAGCCTCTGCAAAGGAACTCCAGACGCGTGTGCCCCCTTGTGCATCTGGCTAACGTGGGACCTGGGGAACCGAGCCTCGAACCGGGGTCCTTAGGCTTCACAGGCAAGCACTTAACCGCTAAGCCATCTCTCCAGCCCAGGAAGTAATATTTTTATTTAGTCAATTTTGATTTGTTAGGCATAATTATTTCTTTTTAAATTATGGACTTTACTTTATGAACAAATCACATGTTGGTGACATTCCCCCTGTGCTGTCCTCTTATATCCCTGAGGGTCCTCGCTATCCCCTGGGGTCGTTGGCCACCAACATCCCGGGCCCAGGAGGAGTTGGTGAGTGCAACGGGCAATGAACTACCCGGGAGACGGACTGATGGGTAGTGGCTTTGTCTCGTTTATTCAAGAGGGTAGTGGGTTTATAAACTTGGGAAAGGTTGAGAAGGCACATACAGACTATAAGGTGATTGGATACATGGGCTTATGGGTTGCTATCTATTTGGCTGGTGTAGGAAGGCAGAAGTTGTGAGAGAGGAGTTGCAAGGGAGAAGTGGGGAGAAAGCTACGTGACTTCAGCCACATATTGGAGGGTTACAGCAGCTGGGAGACTGTTTACTACCAAATAAGGGTCTCTTGGGCAGCTGGCCACAAGGTCAAGAACTGTGCCGATGGTGGGGGGAGAGGGAGAGAACCTTAGACTATGGAATGTTCAGATGCTTTGGGGGGCGGGGGCCCAGGGGTCCTGTTTCCTCTGTGTGAAGATGAGGCACCATATGACCTTGGGAGAAGGGAGGGCCAGCTCCGGTGCCAGAGTGGGTTCCTGACGATAAGGCCGGCTGCAACACCCACAGCCCAAGGTCCCCGGCCATGTCCATAGCGCAGGCCAGCTTTTGCACAGTCCTAGCCTGTGTTTAGCAATGCCTGACATAGCCCCTCTTCCCCGTGACAGTTCCACTGAGGGCCCTCCTCAGTGGGGTTATTGATATTGACCACAGGGTTATGAATGTATCACGAAGTCTCTGTGGGGCAGGGGGAGGCAATGCCTCAGGATACTCCTTCCCAATCTATGGCTCTTACAATATTTCTGCTCCCTCTCACTCATTTGGAGAACTGGTTTTGTTTTGTTTTGTTTTCAACGTAGGGTCTCACTCCGCCCCAGCCTGAGCTGGAACTTACTCTGTAGCCCCAGATCTGTAGTCCTAGGCTGGCCTTGAACTCACATCAATCCTCCTACCTTTGCTTCCCAAATGCTGGAATTAAAGACGTGCACCACCACATCTGGCTTCCCCCCCCCCAACAGATAGCAGTGAAAACTATGAGAACCAAGATCCATCAGTATGACAAGTAAAGATGTCCAACTGCCTACCACGAGACCAGCCACCTCTAGCACCTCTGCCAGGGCCCAGGAGTCTTCAAAGTAGTTGATTTCTAAGGTCACCACTGAACAAAAGGAAGTAAGAGTATTTTCCAGCATCAAATAAATGTTGAGTTAACCCAACAGGAAGGTAATTCAAGCTGTAAATTTATCTGCATTTATTAAAATGACTTTGAAATATTTAAATGTTATTGCATTACAACCACATGAATAAAATAATTTTTAAAAAACTTTATTCTGGAAGGCTCTTAGAAGTAAACAGATCAGTGGGTAGAGAGTTTCAGTAATGAGGGAAACTATTGACAGACTTGAGTTAATGAATGCTCCTAGCACAAAACACTTTACACTTTCACGCAGATACAGAAAATTATAGGATTTAGTTGGGTGATGAACCTCAAAGCAAATCTCAACCACTTTCTAAAAACTCATGACTCTGTTCTCGGATTAAAAGATGTCTTAGTTTAAAAAAAATGAAATGTAAAACACACTTTGAAATGCACCCTATCAACTGTCAAAAAGACATTATTATGCGATGTGCTGCATTGAAAGCAAAGTAAAAATGTTAAGAACATGTATTCAAAACATATGGGCTGGGGGCTAAGGAGATGGTTCAGTGTGAAAAGCACTTAGTGAGCGCTTGACTTTGGATCTCTAGACCCCTCAAAGCCAAAGTGTGGTGAGCTTCAGTCATCCAATGAAGGAGTGGCTGGTGATAAGATCTCCTAACTGAAATGAGGTGGGAGGTAAGGACCCACCTGAAAGCCATCCTCTGACCTCCACATACGTCATAGCACATGCATAGTACATAAATATTTTTAAATAAAGCATGTTGGGGTGGGGTCTGGGGAGATGGCTCAGGGCTGACAGTACAGCCTGCTGGCCTGGGTCTAATTCCTAGTACCCACATTAAGGCAGGTGAACAAAGTGGTGCATGCATTTGGAGTTTGTTAGCAGTAGCCAGAGGCCCTGGAACACCCATACTCTCCCTTCATCCCTTGGAAATAAATAAAATATTATTTTTTAAAGGTACATGGGGGAAGCTCAAGAGATGGATCAGCAGTTAAAGGTACTTGTTTAAAAAGTCTATGGGATAAAGCAAAGTTTCTCATTTGAGAAAAAGTTATAATTGCACATTCTACAGGGGGAAAAGGTAAGACTGGTAGATAACGAGCTAATTACCCAGAAACCTGCAGAACTCCAATAAAAGTCCTTTGGTCCTCTTAAAAGACAAAATTTCCAGAAAGGATAAAAAAAGATGAGAAATATATTAATAATATTTATAACTAAGAAAGATGTAACTAGGAGGAACCATTTAAAAAGATAAGACAGAAATTTATTAATTAACTAAATGTAAAAATGTAAATTAGTTATTAATTTACATTTATTAATTGTAAGTTAAATGCAAATTAATAAAATATCATTAATTAATAAATTAAATGAAATTAATCAAATTGAACTGAAGGACCCATATGACCCTAAAGCCACTGACATGGAAGAAAACATGTTCCCAAGAAGCAAATGCAGGCCTAGTTTTATAAGTTCACCATTCATGTCAGAGCAATGTTGCTCTCACAGAAAGACAAGCACATGCCTAGGGAGCTGGCCCAGGGGTACAGCTCTTGCTGCTCAAGCCTGATGACCCATGTTTAAATCCCCAGAATCCACGTGAGGCTGGATGCATAGCACTTTCTGTAATGCCAGGGTGCCTACAGGTTATGAGAGGGACTAACAAACAAATGCAGAAGCTTGCAGGCCAGCTATCTGGGTGAACCTAAGAGACCCTGCTTCACAATGGGTGGAAATCAAGGACCAACACTCCAAGTTGTCCTCTGAGCTTCACACGCATTCGATAGCATGCATGTGTACGCGCGTGCACAAACACACACACACACACACACACACACACACACACACACACATTAGTTTCTTTTTTTTTTAAGACAAGCAGAATAAAATAAAGTTTAGGAGCTAAGGAGTTGGCTCAGTGGTTAAAAGGCACTTGCTTGCAAAACCTGCTGACTTAACTTCAATTCTCGAGCTACTCGCATAAGGCTAGTCACAAAAAGTGACACACGTATCTGGCATTTGTTTGCAGTAGCAAGAGACCTTGGTGCACCAACACACACACACACACACACACACACACACACACACACACACCACAAATAATAAACATATTTGAAAACATAAGACTCAATGAAAGATGCTCTGTCATTTATGTTTGTGAAATAAAGTTAAATTAGAACACAGGCGCACCTCTCCTTATTTTTATATTAAGTACATTAACTATTCCATGACTGTTGTGAGGTGGAATTGAAGAAATGAGTAGGCATGATACACTGTATGGTCCACGGAGCTGAAAATTCTCCCAGCACTCCTGACCCTAGTATTAGAAAGTCACTGTTGAACAAGTCGATCAGGGAACATGAGTGTGAACCCTCATGGAAGGGCATTTATCCCGCAGTCCCACAACATGCATGTAGAACGCATGGAAAACAAACATGAGTTACAGAGCTTGACCACAGAGCCTACAGACAACTTGTTAACACGAACATGGGTTTCTAAAGTTTCCTGGAAATAAAAAAAAAATCAGTTCTGTTAATATTCTATGATTGAAAGAAGATATAATTCTTAATATCAATGGCTGTGCCTGTAATACCAGCTAGTTGGAAGGCTGAGGCAAGAGGATCCCAAGTTCAAAGTCTTCCTGTTCAACTTAGTGAGACCCTGTTTCAAAATGCAAAGTAAACAGAGGCCTGGGGATAGTCCAGAGGTGGAGTACTCACCTCAGACTTTCCCTGATCAAAACTAAAGACTGTGTTGATGACCAGTAACTCAACATAGATGATAAACTTACAAGCCATGACACGGAACATTCAGGAGAATGCATGACCCAGAAACATGACTGACAGCAGCCACGGTTAGTGAGACAGGATGGACAGGAAAGAAGAACCCTAACTCTCACCTCACGTCAGTAAGATGCCAACTGTGAAGGAATGACTTAAAGCGAAGCCTGAAGATGTTCAGAAGAAACTGGAAGGAGATCATTGGAGACGTAAAACAAAATGAACTGAAATGCATTCAAGTGAAGCTGTGTTCATCAAAACACATTATAGAATGGAGAAGGCATGCTTCCAAATGCAAGAACTTGTTGGAAAGACATGATCAGCAAGAATTAAGACTCCAAGACCTAAAAACTGAAATAGAAAATGACCATGGGTTTTCGACAGAACATGAAGGATAAATCCTCTTTGAACATGGACAATGTCATTGATAAAACCAAAGTGGGAGATTTTCCACACTGACCAAATGTAGAGACCTGAGGAGTTCAGCTCAAGGCCTGCCGAGCCTGGAGAGCTGCAACGCTCTCACCTGCTACGCGGCGTCAGCGCGCAGGCCCCAAACAAACGAGGCAGGGGCACAAAACTCAGGAGTGCGAAGCTCTGTCGGGAACACGAAAAGACAGCTACACTCACCAGGTACTCACATAATGCAAAAATTAGGGTGCCTCAGCAGCTGAGGCACTTGCCTGCAAAGCCAAAGGACCTACATTGGACTCTCCAGGTCCCACGTAAGCCAGATGCACATGGTGGTGCATGTGTATGGAGTTTGTTTGCAGTGGCTAGAGGCCCTGGTGCACCCATTCTCACTCACTATCTCTCTCTCTCTCTTCCTCTCTCAGTCTCTAATAACAATAAAAATCTATTTTAAAAAATTAGGAATGGTTTTATGTCTATCAAGGGCAGGGAGAGGGCTAGAGGTTAGGGGTGTTTGCTACTTAAGTAGAGGACCTTGGAGGGCCTGAGTCCAACTGAGCTTTGGCTCCCCAGAATCCATGTAAGAAGCTGGGCATACCCAGGTACATCTATAACTCCAGTCCCTGAAGGAAGGGACTAGAGAATAGCTGGGACTCACTGACCAAAATGGAGGTTCCAGGTTGTAGGAGAACCCTGTCTCAAAGAAGTTACGCAGATGAGCAATCGAGAAGGACCTTAAGGTTCTCCTCTGGCCTCTGAGTGTACACACATGATATGCATACCTCTATACACACACACACACACACACACACACACACACACACACACCATACCTACTTTACACATATGCACACAAAGGAAGGGGGAGTGTGGTTAAGTGCTGGGGAAATAGCTTAGTAAGCCAGAGTAGCCTGACTTCCAGGCTCCACAGATTCCAAACAAAGAATTGGAAGCTGTGGTGGGTTTCTGTCATCCCATGGCAAAATGGAAGGCAAAGACAGCTCATTGGAAGCCCAGAAAAGAGCAGGACAGTGATGAAGTGGAAAGGCAAGGATTGATCAGAAAGGCTGTCCTCTGACTGCCACATACAGTGACATCTGCGTGGATGCGCACGTGTACACATACACGGATGGTTAACAATGTATAATCTAGCTCTATATGATGAAATATCATGCGGGCATTTAAAATCGTAATTCCACAGAACATTTGGTGACAGAATATTGCACATGGGATCGTTGGCACTATGATTCCAGTCTAGGGGAAAGGATACAGTAACATGTGTGGACATTGTAAAAAGCTGGGCAGGTTTGCAAGGGATTCACTTTTCCTATAGATTTCCCCTATTTCTTATATTTCAACATCAAACTTCATACAACTCTTAAATCAGAAAGATAAGAGTTGCACTCAAGTTTCTATGGAGCATAAAGTGATTTGGTTTAAGTAAAATTTAAATTTATATGAGAACTCTATGATTAAACTAAAAACATGCATGACCACGTTTACTTTTGGAGGTACTTATCAATATATCAAAATCTTGCACCCAATTTGACTGGATTTAAAAACCAACAATTTGGGCTGGAGAGATTGTTTTGTTTGATTCCCTAGACCTCATGGAAGCTAGACACACAAACTGGCACATGTATCTGGAGTTCATTTGCAGTGGCTAGAAGACCTGGGGTACCCATTCTCTGCCTCCCCCCCACCTTTCTCTCTCTCCCACTGCCATTTGATTTGAAATGTTGCAGGTCACCTGTTGTCATCAACTACCTACTATTTTATTTTATTTTATTTTATTTTATTTATTTTATTTTATTTTATTTTGAGAGCGACAGACACAGAGAGAAAGACAGATAGTGGGGGAGAGAGAGAATGGGCGCGCCAGGGCTTCCAGCCTCTGCAAATGAACTCCAGATGCATGCGCCCCCTTGTGCATCTGGCTAACGTGGGGCCTGGGGAACCGAGCCTCGAACCGGGGTCCTTAGGCTTCACAGGCAAGCGCTTAACCACTAAGCCATCTCTCCAGCCCAACTACCTACTTTTTAGCAGCGTCAGCGTCCATGTGGATTGGTTTTTTGACATGCCACTGCCATCTCCTCTGTTCAGATTCTGACATTCAGGAAAACACCTTTATTTTTATGCCATACTGAGATCTTCATGTATATCTGACAAGCCAGTTAAATGTGACAACAAAAACTGACTTGATCATGAGCAAAAAGTAAACAGTTTTAAAGTTTACATTGCTACATACTAAAAGTTATATTAGAATAAACATAGCAAAGTCACCCAGGCCAGAGGGCTGGGGAGGGCTGTGAGATACGCCATGTCCTGGTGTGAAGGCAGGCCTCGTATTCAAATCCTGACCCACTTGCTGCCCTCCTGTTGTCTGATGTTATTGAAACTCAATTTCCTCATCTGGAAAACAAGGATAATTTGAGTCCCTGCCAGCTACATCATCACGAGGAGCCAGTGAGCTATTGCTCTGAGACCCTGAGGGCTTGTCATATTGGAGATGTGGATGTGTATTTTGGGGAGAAACAACGAAACCACCTTTGGCAGCGCTGGGGAGGGCAGACACGGCAGCAGATAGTTAGGAGGCTGAGATGACCTGTGAACTGATGAGCGCTGTTCCTAGAGTTTCTGCTACGTGTGGCCTGCGGGCCAGCATCCTCTGAAATGCACTAGAAGTGTGTGCCCTCGGTTCCCTGAATCAAAGACTTTGGAAGTCACACCAGCAGTCTGGGTTACACAAGCCCCATGAAGATCTGGATGCTTGGGGAGACAGACTTTCTTTATAAAGGGTCAGAGAGTAAATATTCCAGAACTCGCAAGACATCAACTAGGATGGCTCAGGCGGCTGACTTTAAAGGCGGATGTGCCCAGTCCTAGCTCTGCCAAACTGTAAGGACTGGCTGGTGGCCTTTATTCCCTGCATGGTGACAGTATTCAGTGACTCAGCACACCTACCATAAGACTCCACTGAGATTAAGATCAAAGTCAAGGGCCATGAGGAAGAGGGAGAAACCAGTAGACTTGTGAGTTAGTATCGGTTTACCTCAGAAAGAATCCACAGGTAGGGAGCAGCGGGAACAAACACAAGAGGCTGGCTTGAGAGACTGAAGTCACTGAGGAATTGAGACTGGGTGGACAAGGGCTTGGGAGAGGAAGAGCCCTCAGCAGGGGGAAGGCCACCCACTTTCCCACATATCTGCAGGAAGAATGGAAGTGCACACGCAGCTTGGGGAAGACAAAATTCATGGTCTTCATCTTTCATAACTCTGTCAACAAAGTCGGAGATAAAAGTCATCAAAGATGTGTCATTAGATGGGGACAGGGGAAGAGCAGTGTTTATCTGCAGTCAGTGATGGTTTAGGGTGCCCACTGACGTGCAGACACAGGGCGGACAGCACCCCCGTTCCCTGTCCGGCATCCTTTCTCAGAACTTCCTTCCCTTCCTTCAGGTAATGCTGCCTGGATCTTTGGCTTCCCACCGAGAAGTGTACCTCTGTAGCTGGCAAGAAGATGATATTGCCCTCTGATGACCCATCCTGCTAACTGACCATTCAACCATTACACCTACGACCCGCCTCTCAAGACATGAGCTTACCACGGCATCAGGGTTTAACTCTCAGCATTTTCTAGACAGGCTATGTCCTCACAGAGCTCACATAAATTCTTCCAGCTATACATAAAACATCTGTGTGAGCCCAGTAGGGTCTGTGCGAAGTTCAGTGGCCAAACTCTTGGGTGGAATCCATGGAGCGGAGTGATCTTCATCGCTATGGCTCTGGTCCGTCACGGGCCATTCATCTGCAGCCCTGGTGAGATGTGGTGGCTTCTGCGTCAGAGCTCCTGATGGCTGGGTGGCCATCACATCGCATCATCTCATCCCCTCTCTGGCCTCCCACCATCCAGCTCCCTGTGAGCAAGGCTGCCCCCAGACCCTTCCTGCCTGTGAGTCTTCATTCCCAATCCTTGCAGTTCCTCCATGAACGTCACCATTCCACTCAACCCTCTCACAGTCACAGCACAGTCTCCTCCACTGGGCTGGTACCCTGTGGCTTGACTCACAGAGACGCCCAGCTTGAGACCTGAACCACCAGAAGACAGGTATCATGGGTACAGCACTGCACAATAAACTGCCTAGCTGGGTCACCTGAGCCTCTCATCTAGAGCCCTTTTGGACATACATTTCCTTACTTGAGGGCAAAATGCCACATTGTATTATAATTCTCTCCTACACACTTTGGAAGTAGTAGTCTTCAAGAGCACTTTCTTCTTTATTTTTGTGTGTCTAAACTTGTTATTGACAACCTCTATACATAATTCCCTCCCACTATCCTCTCTTTTCCTCTCCCAACTTCCCTTCATTGAGTCCCTTCTTCTTTCCAACTATCCTCTCTTCTATTTTGATATCCTTTCTCTCTCCTATTATGCAGGTCTTATGTAGACAATGTCAGCCACTGTGAGGTCATGAATACCATGGCCACTTTGTTTTTGAGACGGGATCTTGCTACGCAGCCCAGACTAGTCTCAAACTCATGGCAACAACCCTCACCTCAGCCACTGAGTCTACACTGGGCTAGCACTTAATAAAATCTTGATGCCTGATGAGCCCCATCAAATTCTCTAAGTAGACTGGGCAATACCTTTTCCCCCTTAGTTTTCTCACCAGTAACCCATCATCTCGGGCAGTGAAGAGGGGCAGAGCTACACTCCCCATACCAGAAGGAAACTTTTTTGTTTTATATTGTTTTAAGTATTTTATTTATCTATTCATTTGACAGAGAAAGAGGGAGAGAGAGAGAGTGGGCATGCCAGGGCCGCCAGCCCCTGCAAATGAACTCCAGACGTGTGTGCCCCCTTGTGTATCTGGCTAATGTGGGTCCTGGGGAATGGAACCTGGGTCCTTTGGCTTTGCAGGCAAACGCCTTAACCACTAAACCATTCCCCTAGCCCGGAAGGAAATGCTTAACTGAGGCCATTTCACAATATCTCTAGGTCACAATGTGTGAGCCTATAGATGGCTATCTTCTATCAGCCCAAAAGCTTAATTAGTTGAAGGAAAATGCTGTACTTTTCATTAGCTTTTTTGCTTTGATAAATTTATTTTTCATAACAATCTACTTATTGACATGAAAGATGTTATTTTAATTAAGGCAGCAAATACTTCTTTGATTCTTATTTTGAATACTAGGCTGAATCACCCAGACACATAGGGGGCCTAGGAGCTTCCCACTGATGTTTAAGAGTAGAATCGGACCCCTGCCTGCCTGAAGTGTTGGAAATGCTACTCCACATCATTAATGGTATAAAATAAGTCAGAATGAAAGAAATATTTAACTTGACGAAAAGTAGCTAAATCACAAATAAACACATTACAACAAACTATGAACTTGACTTACACCAACATCCACAATACAGGGCAGTTTCTTCAGGGACAGGAAGGACCCCGGGATGCAAGCAAGCTGTGCTGGGACACCAGCACACCAGACCCCAGAGCACAGAGGAAGAGGGCCAAGGAATGGGAGGAGCTGTACCTCCTGGAGCACTCACTGGAGGCACATCTCCTCATGCTCATCCCTTATGCCAGGGATTGCATTCTGATGTGTCAAACACCACGAACTGGGTAGCTTAAATGGAACTTTCCTTCATTTCCAAAGACTAAGTCCCAGCATTATGAGATTTATGATATCTGTAAGCTGGAGTCCATGAGGCCTTACTGGTCAGCTTCAAGACCTCACTGGTCGGGTCGGCTTGCAAACCCCCAACAAGGCTGCCACTCTGGGTACATATTAGACACCATCACATTGGTGACCAACAGGGTTCTGCGTGCTCTGGGCACACTCCAGACACCATTGTGTTGGTGATAGTTCAGGCTCTGAACTAGGAATTATCTCCGCCCTATAGTCTTTACAGCACCACACAGAAGCATGAATTAAAAGAGGCTGGCTGCTCACCTCCTGTCTGCTTCTTCAGGGTTCCTCCTTCTTCTGCTAATTCTGAAGGGCCCTGGCTACCTCCACCAAAGCTGGAGCCCTAACAGGAAAGACCACGTCTCCATACTTGATCGGAGCTTCCCGTCACCCAGGCTCAACTTTCTCAAAAGCATTCGGTATATGAAGACATGCACACCCGACTAATAGCAACCAATCCTGCTAAGATAAGCCTTTGCCCAAGGAACAGGTTCAAAGTAAGATGAAGAGCAGCTCTCCTCTGAGCCCAGTCCATGAAGACTTAAAGAGAAAGTCAGAACTATATCTAATGGGGCCTTGGGTTTTATCATTTTTGCATCACAAAGACTCCCTGAGTCTATGGAGAAATGCCTCTAATCACTATTTCAGTCATTAAGAAAAGAGGACAATAAAAGTGGTACTTGGTTGTCTTTAGAAAAATGTTGTAAGTTCTAAATTATCTTTAATTTGGAAAGCATATTTCAGTTTTCTTGGTTTCCTTCTCATAGGGAAACCCCATAATGTGCCTCAGAGATTCTTTTATATTGAGGCTGAATAATGACAAACTATGACTCCTTATGTCCAGAGAGCACAAAATTTCATGAGGAGCTAGAATTGCCAGAATTAATAAAAATACAAGAAGCTGAGTTACATTTGAATTTCTGCTGAGCAACAAATACATCTGTATGATATATCTGTGCTGTTCATGATATTTAGGACACACTTATATTTAGAGCACAATTATGCTAAAAGTATGTGCTATACAAAATTCAAATTTAAATGGGCAGCCCAGGTTTTATTTGCCAACCCTAGAAGTAACTAATCCCAAATACTTCTAGATAAACAAATAGCAAGAGGAAACATACTTTATCTAACCTTGGCAGGTAAGCACCCCTAAAAACTTTGTCCCAGACTCAAATGCCTTTAAGCCTCCATTTTCTAACCTCAGAAATAAGGGTTGGTATCTTGAACCTGCCCAGCACTCCAGTGAGGACGTCTGAGGTGGTGATGACACAGGAGTAACATCAGGTGGGTGACCACATCCTTAAGTTCTTGCCCTCCATGACATGCTTGTGTGGGGTTCCCAATGACTGCTGCAGTAATGACTTGATGGTATTTCTACTGTAGAAAGGAATTCAGTGAGCAAAAGCTCGCTGCTCTCTCATGTTGGACCATCAGGGACACTCAGGTGTAGCAACAACTCAATAATGGGAAGGCATTTGCTCCACAGTTGTGTGTTTTCTCTACCAAGTAAACCTGCTGAAAGCAACTCATCACCCTCTGCCCTCCCCATCACAGCACTATGAAAATGCAAGAGGTAACCAAACCAGCTGATCCAGTTGCTTTCTCAAAACACAGGCTCCTGAAATACTGCCGCAGTGGGTGCCCGACGACGTCTTGACATAAGGAAGATCGAGGAAGAGAAACCTAGCCTTTCAAACCACTGCCAGTTTAAGGCATGGTAAAATTTAATCTTTACAGATCCCCAAAACTAATATGTATGAGTAAAATAACCAGAAAGTCACATGATGAAGACTGGTTTCTTTTCCAAGACTGAAAATGGCCTCAAAGAAGGAAAAGTACAGACGTTCAAGGTTATCATATTAGATTAGGAAAGTCTATTGGCCTAGACTGGCACAGGCTGGCATGGGGTGGCCAACAAAGCAATGCGAAGCAAATGCAACATACTGCCCAGGCTCCTCTGTCCTCAAGGATATCATAGTATAATATCATGCCACATCTGCCTCAGGGAAGCCTATCACACAGGGACCTGGCAAGCACTGTTGTTTCTTTCTTTCTTTCTTTTTTAAATTTTTTTGTTTATTCTTATTTGAGAGCGACAGAGAGAGAAAGAGGCAGAGAGAAAGAGAGATAGAATGGACGCGCCAGGGCCTCCAGCCACTGCAAATGAACTCCAGATGCGTGCGCCCCCTGTGCATCTGGCTAACGTGGGTCCTGGGGAATCGAGCCTCGAACCGGGGTCTTTAGGCTTCACAGGCAAGCACTTAACCGCTAAGCCATCTCTCCAGCCCTTCTTTCTTTTTTTTAATATTTTTGTTCATTTTTATTTATTTGAGAGCAACAGACAGAGAGAGAAAGAGGCAGGTGGGGGGGGGGGGGGAGAATTGGCGCGCCAGGGCTTCCAGCCACTGCAAACCAGCTCCAGACACGTACACCCCCTTGTGCATCTGGCTAACGTGGGTCCTGGGGAACCGAGCCTTGAACTGGGGTCCTTAGGCTTCACAGGCAAGCGCTTAACTGCTAAGCCATCTCTTCAGCCCTGTTGTTTCTTAATATTACTGATCAGCTTGAGCAAATCAAAAATGAGTCAGCTCCCACGGGAGAGTGCCCTGAATATGCAACCCATGTCACCTCAGCAGAGCATCAAGAGTCCCCATGCCATCCTCCAAAGGATCACACCATGATGGGTGCAAAGCTGACACACCTTTTGGAAGTATTCATTTAAAAAACAGATTTTATTTATTTATTTAAGAGAGATAAAGAAAGAGGGGGAGGGAGGGAGGATGGATGAATGTACCTTGGCCTCCAGCCACTGCAAATAAACTCCAGATCCATGTGCCACCCTGTTCATCTGGCTTACTTGGGTACTGGGGGATTGTACCTGGGTCCTTAGGCTTTGCAGGCAAAGTGCCTTAAACCCTAAAGTGTTCATTGTTGTACTTGGAAATTCCACTGCCGGGAAATTGTAAAGAATTAAAGTGAGAACAGAATTCAAATGCATGGAAGCTGAAGATCCTCAGAGCATTACCCGAAGTCACAAATCAGCCAGGGCACTTGGGTATCAGTGCAATGTCTGGTCTCTACCTGCAAGATCGAGATGCCAACCGGGCAGGCCCTAAGTTTTCTTCGTGATTCATGTAATACTGGCTATGTACTCTGAGTGTTGTCAAAGGCCGTGTACTGGAAGCTGAGGGACATGGATGCGTCCCACCTCTCCATGGTGCATCATTCAGGGGGCCGGGCATTCATGGCACACATAGCCCTGGCCCACACAGTTCACAGTGCACTCAGACACTTACCGTGCCTGTGGACATCAGGTCTGCGTATGAAGTCAATTCCCCCTCATTCACTCCTTCTCTCCGCTCTTTCCAACAGCCTCACCACACTCTCATCTACCCATCCCTCTGGCTTGTGTTCTGTCCTGTAAACCTCCTGGGCATACTCCTATCCCAGGATTTTTGCTCGAAACACAGTCTCTGTCTTTCACTTCCTTCAGTCTCTGGACAGGTGACTTCTCAGGGAACCTTCCATGTCCATTTATTTAACATTACCACCCTGCCTGTCCTCCTTTCTCTGTCTTCCCCATCCTAAAGATTAATGGGCAAAATGATGAGGCACCAGCCTCCAACTCTTAGGTGGCGCCCTCACCCCCAGGAGTGACACATCTAAACACACTCTCTGGTTAGGAAGGTAGTTCTCGAACCAGAACCCTCATCACCAGAAGGAATTTTGATGAAATTCCTAATCCCCCCCCTCCCCTGAACCTGGTGGAAGCAACGCTGATGGTGTTGGTCAGCCGTCCCTCTCACAGAGCGCCATTACTAGGCACTGGCTTCCATTAGGGTGACTTTGCAGCCTTACCCCACACAAGGACATTTCATATTGGCGGCTGTTTCATATCATCACAGCTGTAGTTTGGGCAATTCCAGGAATCTTGAGAGCAGCACCTCTCAGCAAAGGGGGAAGAACTCTGCCCTACTGAAAGGTGCTCCTCAAACAACACAGTGCACACAGACCCCAAAGACTTATCAATGCTCACTACATCCAGCCCTCAGAAGTTTTGATCTGTGAGGACCACGGTGGGGCCAAACAACTCTTCCTTTCCACCAAGTGGAGACGATGTAGGGTCTGAGTTCCTGGAGGGATTCCATCTCCTTCCAGATGTAGGCCCATTAACCTCAACTTTGGGTCCTTGTCCCAATTATCAAAGAATTGAAAATGTGGACACAGAGAAGGGTAAAGTCACGGAATTTATTTTCGGGAGAGTTAAGATAAACAAGAAAGCAAGCAGGAAAGCCCAAGCCAAAAAAAGACATTCTCCTGGGATGGAGAGATGGCTCAGTGGTTAAGGCCTTTGCCTGCAATGCCTAAGGATCTGAGTTTGGATTCCCCAGTACCCGCTTAAAACCAGATGTACAAAGTGGTGCATGCATCTGGAATTCATTTGCAGTGACTAGAGTCCCCGACATGCCCATTCTCTCTCCCTGTTTCTCTCTCTCCCTAAAAATAAATAAATTGAGTTGTTTTTTTTTTTAAGAAATTCTCTCCAAAGAGAAGGATAAGATATTCCCCTCACATGGGAAAAGAGTGTGTTCAGAGAGCCGCAAGGGGCAAGAGACAGGGCTCAGGACCCATGATATGAGGCAAACATTCAAATACAGTGATGGGCCGCATCACCTGCGAAGGTGGTGTGCAGGGAGAAACCTGATTGGTCGGTGGGCCCATGAGCACCACTGATTCGGGAAGTCTGTGGACTGGAAGAAGAAACAGGAAGCTGTTGTTGCTGAGGAGGGATTAGGGAGTGGCTGCTTCCAGCTGTCTCGGATGAGTCTGGATCAGAAGTAAGTCGTAGTCCTGCCAAGACAGGCACAGTAGGCAAGGTGCTTCTGCGCGCCAGTCCCTAGCTAGCTGGCTGTCGGGAACAAGCTGTCTTGCTTGTAATCTATATCAAGGATGCCCATGGGCCTGGCCCGGATGGACTGGGAGCCGTGGTCTCTTTACTGAACCTCTGGCACAGGAGAACCCGGCAGCCCCACGGCGATCCTGATGGCAGCCACCCGCCGCCTCGCCTTAGGACACTGCGTCCTGCGGCTCCGTTCCCACGGCTGGGAACAGGCATGCCTTCACGACGCACCTGTCCGCCTGCGGCTGGGATGGCCCAGGTGTTTCCAAACACCTCTCCTGACATCATTTTGTGGGACAATGTTGAAGTCGCTTCCTTTTACCCTGCACCCCAAGCCAACCGTGAAGCAGGTGATCTTCATAAAGTAAACATGTCCGGCCGCTTAGGTTCATTCAACTGCTCTGTTTAAGACAGGCCCCTAATGAAGATCTGCTAAGTGAGGACTTTAATGGCCGCGGAGAAGACGCCCCATCTTCCCGCGAGCGGTCATCAGCAGGGATACTGATTTGTATTCGCTGCCAGGCTCTCTATTGTTTTCAGATGTTGGTGTCTGCTGCCAAGCCTGCAGGCCATTAGTGGCAGGGTTAAGCTAACCGTCCTAAAAACCAAAGATGCCCTCAGTGAATTGGGGTTTTGTTGTTGTTGTTATTATTATTTTGGTTTGGTTTGATTTTGCTTTTGAGGAAGGGTTTCAGCCTAGCCCAAGCTCACCTGAACTCGTTCTTTTAGCCCCAGACTGGCCTTGAACTCACTGTAATCCTCCCATCTCAGCCTCCCAAGTGCTAGGATCATAGGTGTGAGCCACCACATGAAGCCACCCTTAGGGAACCTGAATAGCTGAAGCATGCACGAGGCCTACAGGGTCTACCACACCACAGAAGGTCGGGGAAGCACGTGCCTGCATTTCAAAATGGTGAGATGCTCCATGGGAACGGTGAAAATCTTGAACAAGGGTGATATTCATTCTTTAGAAGAAAGCATATTTACGTACTATAGAATTCATCTAAGTGTACTAATCAAGTGTTCTTGGTTGTAAAGCTATCAACATGAGGGCTGGAGAGATGGCTTAGTGGTTAAGCGCTTGCCTGTGAAGCCTAAGGACCCCGGTTCGAGGCTCGGTTCCCCAGGTCCCACGTTAGCCAGATGCATAAGGAGGTGCACGCGTCTGGAGTTCCTTTGCAGAGGCTGAAAGCCCTGGTGCGCCCATTGTCTCTCTCTTCCTCTATCTGTCTTTCTCTCTGCGTCTGTTGCTCTCAAATAAATAAATAAATAATTAAAAAAAAGAAAGCTATCAGCATGATCCAACGTTAGGACATTCTCATTATCCCAGAAAGAGAGTGCCAAGCCTATAAGCCTTCATTTACCCCCAGCCCCAGTTAAACACTCCTCATCTTCCAGCTGGAAGTATAGACTGTCCTTAACTGAGAATTCCATGTAAGTCTGGTCTTATGATCTTCTGTCTACTTTTGCTTGGCAGGGTGTGAGACTTGTCCATGCTGCGGCCTGCAGGAGCACCTCATGCCTTCCAGTTTCCAGCCAGTACCATGTGACAGTGTTTTCATTTCCCCACCCCCTGCCCAGGGAGAGATTTGATTTCACCTGGCCACTGTGTATCACACTGCTATCAACATTTGAGAAGCTTTTCTGGGGACATAGTTACATTACTATTAGTTAAAGAGTCCTCTAATCAGAAACTTTAGGACATATAATAATTTAAAATATTAAAGAAATGCCAAATTGTTTTGCAAATTGCCGGCATCGTACCATCATACCCACCAGAAATGTGTGAGGAGGTCCAACTTCTCCACACCCTGTCCAGCCTGTGTTCTCGTGTATGCTGTTGACCGTAGCTCTGCACAGCCCCTTCTTAATGCTGAAAAGTGTAAAAGCGTGTAGCAGAAATACCATGTACTGAAAGCCAGTTGCCTTCTGTGCTATTCTTAACCTGGGCTGGGGACATAGCACAGTGATAGAGCAGACTTCTGGCATGTGGAAGGCCCTATGCTTGAACTCCAGCACCACAAGAAGAAAGGAAGGAAGGAAGGAAGGAAGGAAGGAAGGGAGGGAGGGAGGGAGAGAGGGAGGGAGGGAGGGAGGGAGGGAGGGAGGGAGGGGCAGAAGGGAAGAGAACTACCAAACTATTATCAACAAAACAAATCTCATCCAAGATTTGCAAATTAAACAATAAAGTTTGGAAAGGTTAAAATTTTTGCTGGAGAGATTGCTCAGTGGTTAAGGCGCTTACCTACAAATCCTAAGCACCCAGGTTCAATTCCCCAGTACCCACAGAAAGCCAGATGCACAAGGTGGCACATGTATCTGGAGTTTGTTTGCGGTGTCTATAGGCTCTGGTGTGCCCATTCTCTCATAAATAAACAACAATGCATAAGTAAAATATTTTAAAAAGAAAGGTTAAAATTTTGCCAGTGAAATACAGAAGGCAGATGAAAATCCCGCCTTCATGTGACAGAAAGCTTAAATGCACCACCAGAAATGTGTGCACGTGAGCATGTCCTGAGGTGACGTTAGCCCGGGCTCTTCCCTGAGAGCATTCGGAAGATAAACTTAACCAACAAGCATCTCTGCAGTGTCTCAGTCCCAGAGATTTTCAGAAGCTATACTGCAATTCTACAGAACAATTTCACCTTGATGTTGAACCTTCCGATATCAAACCCCCCTTGTCATTGTGACCCAGGATTTAACCAGCAAGATGACGTCCGTGACAATCAAAACGCAAAGGAAACATCTTTTGCATGGGTGAAAATGCCGAATTCTTTTTTTTTTTTCTCCTTCCTTTTTGAATGCTTTTTATTGACTTACAGAGTCCTTTACTAGCTCTAAAGACAGCATGTTGACATCTGCTCTTCACGTGTGGTTGCTGAAAGACATTTTCTGCCAGTTCCAGGAGTCCCTCCCTGCAACTCACACGGCTCAGCCCAAGGCAGGAAAGATCCAGCATCTGCAACCGCCCAGCCAGTCAGCGCCCCGCTCTCTGGCCAGAGCCTCTTGACCACCAACCCCTTTCCCGCCAGCCCTTGAGGCACGGCCTGACCTGTCCTCTGCCTTTCGGGAGGCCACCTTGTCTTCACTGCCCTGGAGTCTCATCACAGCCGTGCAATGCTCAGCACGAGCCAGCGGGTCCCTGTGGAGTTGTCATTTGCCCTGTTTGACACACAGGTGGTTCGCTGATGAGCACTTCTCTGCTGATGTGTCACCAGCGTTCACTGGGAGCTTGTGCGACGTGAAGAAGCTGTGAGCTGTTCCTCAGAAACTGCAGTCCCGTCTCCGCGGCCGATCTCCCAGATCAGCGGCCATTTAGCATCACACAGAAAGCACATCCTCTCTCTTTCTTTCTTTCTCTGCTGGAGTTTCTTCCTTCTCTTTCCAAGCATGCCAGAGTCACACCCCTCCAAGCAACAATGAAGTCTTTTGACTCTATTAATCCTGTGAGAAAAAGTGAGCCACGGTGCGCATTACCCGTTTCCTGTCCCTGCCAGCCTGAAACAGCCCCATCGTGTTGAGCCTCGTTGTCAGCACAGTGACATGCCTCACATCTGAGCAGAAGCTCCCAGGCAGGCACCCCCTCCCGCCTCCCTCCCTCTGCCACCCACTTTTCTGCTCCCTCTTTCTAGCTCTCCCCGTCTTCCAGAAGCCTGGCCAGGACCCAGACTAAGTAGACTCGGTCACTGCAGTCCAGCCAGGACCAAAGGTGACCACGGAGGGCAAGCAGGTCTGCTGTTGGAGCCATAGGGGTCCTGTCCTATAGCAGATTTTAGCATGATTTGCTGACATGCCTTAACCCACTACCAGGTTTGCTTTCTCTTTGCAATCAAAACAAAATAGGAGAGAGTTCAGTCAGTCAGCCAAGCACTTGCTTTGCAAATGTGAGCACCCTGGGTTTAGGACCCACCTAAAATGTTAGGTATGGTGGCACCCACCTATGATCCCGGCACAGAGAGTGGAGACAGGAAGATCCCTGGGGTTCACTGGGTAGCCAGTCAGCTGATGTTGTCCTTTGGGCTCCACATATGATAAAGAGGAAAGGTCTACTTTGGGAGTTTGTTATAGCGATGGAAAGAACAGTAACACTGACTTGACACGTTGGTCTAACAGACAAAGAAGCCCAGCGTGACAAGGACTCACCAACCTTCAGTGGATTTGCTCCATCCAGCACGTGTACAACCTATTAGGCACTTAGCCTATAGCGCATTGTAGCTGTGCATCCTTTCCCCTAGTGACAGCAAGCGCCGGGACACACAGGACCTGTGCCTGGGCCCCTTGCCTTGCCCATCAATTTCACAAAAGCCGCCCGTGGTACTTTTCCATAATGGAGGGTTCTGGACACCGGCCTGTGAGAAGGAAAGGCCAACATGATGGCATGCCTTCATTTATGTCAAATGTGGCCTCCTGCCCACACACTTCCCGCAGTCAGACAGGAGCTGCATGCAAAGAGCTTTTGCCCTCCAAGGGTGCAGAGCCAAAGTGAATGAGACAGCCAGCAAGGTGCTCACGTGACAGGACGGCGCACCCTCAGTTTTCAGCGCACTGCCTATTGCTCATGTTGAAATGTATACTCGGGGCAACATGATGGGCATCTGTGAGGCCTGCAGCTGAGGGGAGGAAAGGGCTTGGCTTGGCTCCCAGTTTCCGGGGAAGTTTCACCGTGGTGGGGAAAGCATGGCATTGCAGGAGGCAGGGACACTGTCTGAGTGAGTTCGTGGTGGCAAGAGGGCTGGACTATAAAACCTCCAGGCCCAGTTCCAGTGACACACCTCCTCCAGCAAGGTTCCACCTCCCTCCGGCTCCACCAGCTGGGAACCAAGTCAGAGGCTCAATCACAAGCATCCGAGACAAGGGAGGACATATTACATTCAAACCGCCTCAGGGAACTTCATATCAACCATAGAAAATAAGTTACTTTTTCTTCCTTTGAGTGCCCCCGGGTGTAGAAAGTCCTGCTTGGACACAAACACAGTTTGCAACCATCTTAAAGGTCACAGTGAGGCCCGACTTTGCTTTGTGAATGGCCTTATGACGCCCTGAACTAAAAGGTAATCAATCATAGAACCAGATGGGACACAGAAAGTGCTACTATGCGGCAATTAGCTAGAGGGACGGACAGCAGCGCTCATTCTGCTGAAAGGCAGAAGCGCCGTGGGCAGCGAAAGGCCCGTGGTCAGCCGCAGCTGCCGACCTAAGTGCAGAGGCACCGTCCGTGAGAGGTCCGTGCAGATGCTCTGGTCTCACGAGGAAAAGCACTACGCAAACGCAAACTGAGAGTTGATAAACTTCAGAAAGTTCATCTCGTGACCGAGGAGCAGCCGCAGATCCTTCAATGAAAGGGCAATTATAAAAGAGGCAGCATTTCAATTTGATGGGCTGAGGACCTACCGCCCAACATAGAGACTGGGCTGGCGCTCTGTACATACAAGTAAACCCGAACGTCTAAGACACGAAGCATGGCTCTGAAATATAGAGTTTGTCACAGCTAAGCTGCCCATTTTCAGTGCAAGTGGCTCTGGGCTCCTTAATTTAGTCACACAACTCTGTATGCCAAAGGTGAAATGTGAGCTGGAGAGATGGCTTAGCAGTTAAAGCGCTTGCCTACAAAGCCAAAGGACTCAGGTTCGATTCCACAGGACCCACATAAACTAGATGCACAAGGTGGTACATGCACCTGAAGTTTGTTTGCAGCAGCTGAAGGCCCTGGCATACTCATTCTCTCTCTTTCTCTCTCCCTCCCTCTTTCTCTCTCTTATAAATAAATAAAATGAAATATCACCTGGCTATTCCACAAGTGGTCCCCAGACAAGCAGCATGACATCACAGGGTAGAAAAATGCTAACCTTCCAGCCAAGAAGCACTGAATCAGGACTTGGATCTTCACATGGCTTCCAGGTGATGCACGCTCTAATTCTGGGGCCACAGTGGCCTGCCACTAAGGTGACCAGTTGCTCAGAGCCTGGCATGAGCTCTGCGGGAAACCTCTTGGCTCACAACTGGAAGATGACAGGGAGGATGATAGGGAGCCACTGAAGGACCCCTGTGTCCTGACACAACTACCCAGGCTGTGCGGTGGCTCAATGTGGCCCATTGGTCATGTGATCCCTTGTAAGGAAGGCAGAATGAGGATGTGAGAGTATAAACCAAGTCCATGCAGAGCCATGTCCCTCCACATCCAGGACATAATGACCTAAAGCTGCCATTTTTAAATTGAGCACAAAAACAAACAAATGAAAAAGACACATCAAATTCAAGGGATGTGATTCAAGGGCTTATATGCTGGGCTCCATCACCTTCAGGCTTTTAAATCCAGGGCCAGCCACCCCAGAGTGACGGGTCTTCAGTTTAGCTATGTTGAAACCACCACAGGCTCCTGGTCTCACCCTCAGACTATTGGAGATCCCAAACCAGCAGTATCCCAAATCACATCAAATGTTTAGAATACAGAGACTTGGTCCCATAGGTGTGATCCAGGGTGATTTGTTGTGAGGTTCACTTTGAGATGCTTAGCATGGAAGATTCTTTTGAGGGGTGGGGAATTGATATCCTGTGTGCAAACGGAACCTCTCTACCTTCCCTCAGAGTCAGCTGTGTTCTATGACACCTCCTCATGTGTGTGTGTGTGTGTGTGTGTGTGTTTAGTTTCAGAATAAGAAAAAGCTTACAGGTTCACATCTATACAGATTTACTGGGAAGAAGGGACAAAATGATATCTGTTCAACCCAACACCTTGAGAGTGTGCTCATTGGCATCAAAGGAATATTTGTGCTGGCTCAAGGGACATAAGATCTTCTGTTCTCTCCAGGGAAATCACCACACTCAGATTAAGACATCTGGACACCTTCAATGCCAGCAGCCTATGTGTGGCAGACACACCCCAGCGTCTTTGCCCCTGTGAGGGTTTCCTGCACTTTGCTGGCTGTGGCTCAGAGAGGAAGGTTTGATCCCTGCCAGTTTAGCCTATAAGAAGCACATTCCCTTCTGCAAGTAAATAATGATGTTGTCACATCGTCTACCTTAATGTCACTTTTCCAATAACATAAGTGCACATACCCTGTTATTTGTTCGCTGCAGCCCCAGAAATATATACCAATTTTCCTAGAATCTGAAAAAAAAGGTGACAGCTAAAATTTATGAAGCACATGTTATGTTCCAGATATGGTGTTAGGCACTTAGCATCCATCGTCACATTTCACCTGACAACCCACAACATAGCTGTTATGATTAGCCCCATTTTACAGGTCAGAGAACTTGAGCCACAGAGGAGCTAATTAACTTGCTGAAGGTCACCCGCAAGCAGACTCCAGATCCAATACATTAATAAGAATGATATTAAGTCTTTAAGTTTGTTTTACCTTTTCTTCCCAGTAAATTATATTTTAAAAATAACCACAATAGCACCAAGGGCAGTGACCCTGTGGAATAGGTCTTCAGCCTGCTCGTATCTCCACTTCCTCCAGTAGAGGTAGTAAGAAGGGGGTGAATGGTAGTAAGAAGGAGCATTAGCCATCCCCCCTGTCCATACCTAAGCCTGGGTGTGCACTGCACAGTCAGTCAAAAGTGTTTAAAGTGATGGCAATCACTCAAAAGAATGCACTGATTCTCACACCACCCTGTGCACTGTGGGAACTTGAGACTGGATTAATTGTTAGCAACTGTTAAAACAGGGCATGTCAAGGTTCTATTCTTGTTCTCCAGGTGGGTGGAGGGGGCTCTGCAGCAGATAACTGCTCTCAAGTAGGGGGAGGATGTCAACCCTCTCACAGGGCTTCCAGAGGGGAGACAAAAAAGAAAGCAGGGTGCTGATGGACAGGATATTGTCAAAACTGCCACACCACCAGGTGGGTTTCTCGGCCTTTTTGCTGCTAGCCATGGCCATGGCAGTCAGTCACTGTAGGCAGTGGCATGTGAGGAAAAGCCACACCCATCAAAAGCTCTCATACGTGATGGTCTGTCTCTTGCTCATCTGCCCAGTGATGTCACTACTCAGAGAATCCTAGGGAACCAAACGGGGAAGGTGGCAGAGCCTTTGACAGCCAGGTCTCTGACCAAGTAATTGGAGGGTCCTCCTCACCTTCTGCCCCTCCACCACCATCAGGCCAGCAACTACGCCATCCCTGCACTGCCAATTCCTGCCTACCCTGTGATATTTCAATTCAGTAAACTACTTAGATGTGGATATCTGTTTGATACTCCAGACACCACCACCCCAACTTACCCCACTTGTCCCACTTACCCCAAAAATCTGTTTTATGCCACTTTAAATAACCATCCAGATTATTGTAAATTCCCACGTGATTCTACGTCAGCTAGGTACAGTGGCAAACACTTAAATATGAAGGAAGCTGAAGCAAGTTGGTCATGAGTTTGAGGCCAGCCTATGCTACATAATAGGATCCTGTCGTGCAACAAAACAAATAAAAAAATTCCATATGTATTAGGACAAGTATCCTTAAAAGAATTAGGGGAAAGCTATACTCAAATACCAGTTAACAGAAGAGAGCACAGGTAGAACCAGTAACACACACACACAAAAAAAAATGGCAAACATAAATACACACCTTTCAATAATATCTCTTAATATCAACGGCCTCAATGCCCCAACGAAAAGACATAGGTTTGCAGACTGGGTTAAAAAGCAGGATCCTACAATTTGTTGTCTCCAAGAAACTCACCTTTCTACAAAGGATAGACATTATCTTAGGGTGAAAGGTTGGAAGACGGTGTTTCAAGCAAATGGGCCTAGAAAACAAGCAGGGGTTGCTTTCCTAATATCAGACAGGGTAGACTTTAGTCCGACGTTAGTCAAGAAAGATAAGGAAGGTCACTTTATATTGATTAAGGGCACACTCCAACAGGAGGACATTACAATCCTAAACATATATGCACCTAACATGGGGGCTCCCAAATTCGTCAAACAAACACTATTAGAACTAAGGTCACAGATAACACCAAACACAGTGGTGGTGGGTGACTTTAACACCCCACTCTCATCAATTGACAGGTCATCCAGGGAAAAAATAAACAGAGAGGCATCTGGACTAAATGAGGTCATAGAAGGAATGGACCTAACAGATATATACAGGACATTTCATCCAAAGGCTGCAGAATATACATTCTTTTCAGCAGCACATGGAACATTCTCTAAAATAGACCATATATTAGGACACAAAGCAAATCTTAACAAATTCAGGAAAATTGAAATAATTCCTTGCATTCTATCTGACCACAATGGAATTAAACTACAAATCAGTAGCAAGAAAGGCTATAGAGCATACACAAAATCATGGAAACTAAACAATACACTACTAAATGATGAGTGGGTCAATGAAGAAATCAAAAAGGAAATCAAAAAATTTATAGAGTCCAATGATAATGAGAACACAACATACCAAAATCTCTGGGACACAATGAAGGCAGTTCTAAGAGGTAAATTTATAGCCTTAAGTGCCTATATTAAGAAATTAGAAAGGTCGCCAGTAAACGACCTAATGCTTCGCCTTAAAGCCTTGGAAAAAGAAGAACAAGGCAAACCAAAAATTAGTAGACGGGAAGAAATAATAAAGATTAGGGCAGAAATTAATGAAATAGAAACAAAAAGAACAATCCAAAGAATTAATGAAACAAAGAGTTGGTTCTTTGAAAGGATAAACAAGATTGATAAACCCTTAGCAAATATGACCAAAAGAAAGAGAGAAGAGACACAAATTAATAAAATCAGAGATGAACAAGGTAACATCACAACAGATTCCAGAGAAATTCAAAAAATCATAGGGACATACTATAAAAGCATATACTCCACAAAGTATGAAAATCTGAAAGAAATGGATGATTTCCTTGATCTATATGACCTACCTAAATTAAATCAAAATGAGATTAATCACTTAAATAGACCTATAACAAACATGGAGATCCAAACAGTTATCAATAATCTCCCAACTAAAAAAAGCCCAGGCCCGGATGGATTCACTGCTGAATTTTACCAGACTTTTAAGGAAGAGCTAACACCATTGCTTCTTAAGCTTTTCCAGGAAATAGAAAAAGAAGGAATTCTACCAAACTCCTTCTATGAGGCCAGCATCACCCTGATACCAAAACCAGGCAAAGATAGAAAAAAAAAAGAAAATTACAGACCAATCTCCCTCATGAACATAGATGCAAAAATTCTCAACAAAATATTGGCAAACAGAATACAAGAGTATATCAAAAAGATCATTCACCCTGACCAAGTAGGCTTTATCCCAGAATGCAGGGATGGTTCAACATACGCAAATCTATAAATGTAATACATTACATAAACGGGTTGAAGGACAAAAATCACATGATCATCTCATTAGATGCAGAGAAAGCATTTGACAAAATCCAACATCCCTTCATGATAAAAGTCCTACAGAGACTGGGAATAGAAGGAACATTTCTCAATATAATAAAGGCTATTTATGACAAGCCTACAGCCAACATATTACTAAATGGGGAAAAACTGGAAGCTTTTCCACTAAAATCAGGAACAAGACAAGGGTGTCCACTGTCCCCACTTCTATTTAATATAGTTTTGGAAGTCTTAGCCATAGCAATAAGGCAAGAGACACACATAAAAGGGATACAAATTGGAAAGGAAGAAATCAAGTTATCATTATTTGCAAATGACATGATTCTATACATAAAGGACCCTAAAGACTCTACTAGCAAGCTGTTAGAGCTGATCAAAACCTACAGCCATGTAGCAGGATACAAAATAAATACACAGAAATCAGTAGCCTTCATATATGCTAACAACAAACACACAGAGGATGAAATCAGAGAATCACTCCCATTCATAATTGCATCAAAAAAAATAAAATACCTTGGAATAAACCTAACCAAGGAAGTAAAGAATCTATACAATGAGAACTTTAAAACAGTCAAGCGAGAAATTGCAGAAGACACTAGAAAGTGGAGAAACATCCCTTGTTCCTGGATTGGAAGAATCAATATCGTGAAAATGGCAATCTTACCTAAAGCAATCTACACATTTAATGCAATCCCTATCAAAATTCCAAAGGCTTTCTTCATGGAAATAGAAAAAACAATCCAAAAATTCATTTGGATTCACAAAAACCTCGAATATCTAAAACAATACTGAGCAACAAAAAAGAGGCTGGTGGTATCACTATACCTGATTTTAACCTATACTACAGAGCCATAGTAACAAAAACAGCATGGTGCTGGCACAAAAACAGACATGTAGATCAGTGGAACAGAATAGAGGACCCAGATGTAAGACCAAGTAGCTATAGCCACCTGATATTCGATAAAAATGCCAAAAATACTCATTGGAGAAGAGACAGCCTCTTCAGCAAATGGTGTTTTGAAAACTGGATAAATATCTGCAGAAGGATGAAAATCGATTCTTCTCTCTCACCATGCACAAGAATTAAGTCCAAATGGATTAAAGACCTTAACATCAGACCGGAAACTTTGAAACTGCTAGAGGAAAAAGTAGGGGAAACCCTTCAACATATTGGTCTTGGCAAAGACTTTCTGAATACAACCCCAATTGCTCAGGCAATAAAACCACAGATTAACCACTGGGACCTAATGAAATTACAAAGATTTTGCACCGCAAAGGACACAGTGAAAAAAGCAAAGAGGCAACCTACAGAATGGGAAAAAATCTTCGCCAGCTATATATCTGATAGAGGATTAATATCTAGGATATACAAAGAACTCAAAAAGTTAAATAATAAGGAACCAAACAAGCCAATCAAAAAATGGGCTATGGAGCTAAATAGAGAGTTCTCAAAGGAAGAAATGAGAATGGCATATAAGCATCTAAAAAAATGTTCTACGTCACTAGTCATCAGGGAAATGCAGATTAAAACTACCTTGAGATTCCATCTCACTCCTGTCAGATTGGCCACCATCATGAAAACAAATGATCATAAATGTTGGCGGGGATGTGGAAAAAAAGGAACCCTTCTGCACTGCTGGTGGGAATGCAATCTGGTCCAGCCATTGTGGAAAACAGTGTCGAGGTTCCTAAAGCAGCTAGAGATTGATCTACCATATGACCCAGCTATAGCGCTCCTAGGCATATATCCAAAGGACTCATCTCATTTCCTTAGAAGTACATGCTCAACCATGTTTATTGCTGCTCAATTTATAATAGATGGGAAATGGAACCAGCCTAGATGCCCCTCAACAGATGAGTGGATAATGAAGATGTGGTACATTTATACAATGGAGTTCTACTCAGTGGTAAAGAAAAATGAAGTTATGAAATTTGCAGAAAAATGGATGGACCTGGAAAGTATTATACTAAGTCAGGTAACCCAGGCCCAGAAAGCCAAGCGCCACATGTTCTCTCTCATATGTGGATCCTAGCTACAGATGACTGGGCTTCTGCGTGAGAATGAAAATACTTAGTAGCAGAGGCCAGTAAGTTGAAAAGGAGACATAAAGGGTTGAGAAAGGAAGGGAGGAGGATACTTAATAGGTTGATATTGTATATATGTAATTACAATGATTGTAATGGAGAGGTAATATGATGGAGAATGGAATTTCAAACGGGAAAGTGTGGGGGTGGGGAGGGAGGGAATTACCATGGGATATATTTTATAATCATGGAAAATGTTAATAAAAATTAAAAAAAAAAAGAATTAGGGGAGATGTTCTTGTGAACATGCACCTGGTCGTTTTCCTTCTAATGACTGTCAGAGATTGACCACGCTAGATACATGAGAGGATGGACAGACAAATGGACAAAGGGATGGGAAACAAGCTTCACAACAAGGACAGAGGAGTCTTTGAAGGGCAATACTGCTCCTCTGGAGTTCCTCCCATTTCCACAGCCAATGCTGAGTCACACAACGAGGAAGGATGGCTCTGACATGAAGTCTCCATGCTTGCCCATTAGGGCCAAGACAGGTGAGGAAAGCATGGTTGCATGCTAGCTCAGAGAGGAAGGTTCCCGATCACAAGGGTCCAGGTATTACTGACTTTCACCGACATATACTCTGGGTGTAAGCTGATGATTTACACACGACCTCCACAATTTAACAGGTAAAAGATGTCCATATGTGATCTTTCCCAAGGCTCTGCAGCACAGTTAACTTGCATAAGTTTCTGGAGCCTACAGTTTCCTATTTGTCATTATCCACAAACAAGGCAGCCAGTTCTCCTAAGTGATTCCATTCTCTCAGGGTAATACCCTCTCCCCAGTTTTCCCTACTACAAACACACCTGGGAACCAGCAACTTGGAAGTATGTAATTAATACAGAAACGTTGGAACCTCGGCAAGCCAGATAGCCCAGACATGGAAAAAGATGACCCTGAAGTGAGGCTGTTCACCTACGCCATTTTCCTATATGAACAACAAAATCTATTACCTGAAGAAAATGTGCCCTAAGGATTGTGCCACGGGCCTTGTCAAAAAAGGAGGCAAATGGAACAGGATGGTTCCCTGCCCTTTGTTCTCATACAGGCACACACTTCTGAAGCCTCCAGACCCTCAGGAGATCTCTTGGCAGAGTCTGTTCCCATCAGGCCCGGTTAAAACTTCCTGGCATACATAGGACCACATTCATCTCTCTCTGCAGGCTCTTCCAGTACTGAGGTGCATCTGCACAACAGATGGAAGAGTGTGCTTGTCTGACTGCTGGCTGCGTTATCTCACCCATAAACATTCACGCACATTCCACCTATGCCAGGCCCTAGGCTGAGGGATGTTCCATGGATGTGTGTGCAAATGCTCATGCACTGACTTGCCCAAGGTATAGTCCTGTGCGTGTGTGTCACACCAAACTGCCAAAAGATAAAATAAAACACAGGGGTGAATATTGAAAAAGGCATGAACAAACCACAGAAGGCCTGGCTGAGATGGTAGAGAGAAAAATGTCACAGTACCTCTCAAACTTGGCCATGCACATCTGTCCCTGGGGATCTTTGTTACACAGCAGGGTCTGACGCCACAGGTTCAGGGTTGGGCCCCGGAGTTTGTGCCTCTAATCAGCTCCCAGCTATGCAGGCATTGCTCATCCAACAAGCACATCGTGTTAAAAAGCTTCTCTGATTTTCATGTGATGTCACATAGTCAATGACGTGTAGGAGTCATACATTTGATTCGAATGCACTAGTGCCCATCACAGAAATGAATGCAGGGAACTCACTTGTATAATGGGCCTACCATGTGCCCACTATTGAAACCTAAAATGTTATTAAAAGTATAGTTGGGAAAAGATGGAATGTCTGCAGAGAACTGAAGATGAGAAGTAGGAACCTAATAGAAACTTCAGGAAAATATTTGGGTTTTTTGTCCATTTAAATTCAACTGGTTCTTCCAGGAAAGGTGCTTTGCAACTCCAACATGTTCAAATCTTAAATTCAGAGTGATGCAGTCATTTGCCTGACATTTTCCCATGCCCTGCCTCCTGACCAGGAGTCTTTTCATCCAAGAAGGCTGCTTCTGGTTTGGAAGAGACCCTTTGGTGGGCCTCAGATTTAGAAGTGGGAAGGATGCCCACATTGCCCTTGACTCCACTAAAATGCAGCATGCCATTCTCTGTTCAGAAGCATTATTTAATTACTGCAACTTTTAAAAACATGACTGTGGTTAAACTCTCCAAGTAGATGTTGGAAAGAAAAAACCATGGAATTAGCAGTTCTGCCCTTCTGGCAATGGCTGACAGCAATGAACAGGTATCAATATCTCAAAGGCAAGGGTTTTTTGTCATGTCAGAGCAAAAGAAATAATAATGATAGGGGCCAAGGGTGAAATACCTTCCATTATAAGAAGAAATACTGGAGGGCTGTACACCAAGAGGCCTTTGGCTCAGTCCAGCTGTCGCAGGAAAAGAACATATGACTGTCGCTGTGAAGTCCAGCCGAGTATTCAAAATATATTGGGCTTCATGGTTAAAGAATTATGTTTATTGTTTCTTTTAATCAATTTCCTTCACAAAATAAATAGTGATGTATCATTCTTAACTTCTCGGAAGAAAGGATTGTCAGAAACCTTACAGATAAAGTATGTGTGAAGGAAAATTGGGTATATAGGGGGTTCTTAACCCCGGGAGAATCTATGGCCACTCTTAATGTTCCTAGGAAATTGTGACCTCGAAAAAGCACCCATGATTTCTCAAGAGGACAATTACTTAACAAACTCTCCACAGTAACAATGAATAATGGCCTGCCAAGGAATATAAATAGAAAAGGAGTTAATATATGTCCCATAGTCATGAGATCATTGGCCAAGGGAGTGTTCTACTGAGATCGCTCAGTCAACTCAAATCAAATTCCCACAAAATAATATTCAGATTAACAGCCCTTATAAAGAAGAAAGACAATCCTCTAATTTGCTGCCCAACTGGCATTTATTTATCTATAAGGCAAATAAAGGATTCAAAATGACAAAACATTCCATTCTGAAGTAGGTTTTAATGTGCTAATCTGGCCATAGCTTTGAATTTATAATACAGTACTCTCTCTCTCTCTCTCTCTCTCTCTCTCTCTCTGTTTTATATTGAAGTCCGAAGAATCTCTGAATGAAAATCATCTGAATCATTTCCTCATTTCCATAACTGTAGCCAGTCTTTGGTAGTTCTCAATCTTTTTCTTCCCATCCTCATTCTATTACTCTTAGGAATGTTGCTCAATAGAAAATCGAAGCAACAAAAATGAAGAATTCTTAATGCCTCATTAGGCCTTTGGAACAAAAAAAGAAAAAGTGTGTGTGTGTGTATGTGTGAGAGAGAGAGAGAGAGAGAGAGACTGCATCAATTAAAAGAAAAGGGTTTATGAATAAATGTTCCATCTTCTAATCATTAAACCTAAAAACAGACCATTTCTCAATAGGTTCTTTCACATTCTATATAAAAGATCAAGGTTACATAATTCACAAAATACATGCATTAAGAAGAAATGTACAATCATAATTTCTAAAATTCACATATATTATTCTTTCCAGACCTACTATACAGTCATCCATTGATACACAACTTTTTATAAGTATGAAATGCATTTGGTTATTTTATCAATATTTAACCCTTTTGTTCATTTTTCATGGTTACATTAGAGTCACTTTTAAAGATGCATATGACTAGACTATGCAATAAATTGTCAATGTATTTCTCTTTGTCTAATATTTCTTACTCATCTGAAATATCAGAGTTACAGAAACATGTTCAAATCCCAGAATGTCCCACTATAGATGATGTTTTATAGTCACAAAAACTGACACAGACCTTCTGTAATGTTCTAAATTAAGCACTTTTTTTCTCCCTATTGAACATGACTATTTCAGTAACTATTACAGTTAGCAGCATCCACATCGCTGGCAGTATCTGCTACTAGAGATCAGGGTGGACACGGGGAGGAGCTGGTCTGTCGCTGTGACCCAGAGACTGTGCCATGAAAATGCCTGACCAGTGATTGTTGTTGCTCAGTTATGCATACTGCCCTTAGGGACATCACCTGCGGGGGGGAAAGGATGAGGAACTTCTGCAGAGTTAGTGCTTTGAGGAGACAACATCATCGAATGTGCAAGAACGAGAACAAATAATACAGGTGTGGCTTTGTTCCTGTCAGCTGCTGGCTCTTGTTTCTCAGAGAAAGTCCTGGACCCTCATCCCAACCTGAAGGACGTGCCAGTGATACTTCCGAGAGAATGTCTTCCGGGACTCTTCCCGCCACGCTGCCCATCATTTCCCTCAGTGCGTGTGGACTCCTGGGCACACGCTGCGTGTCCCATGTGCCATTTGTGTGTCCTGCTGGATGACGGCCCCCAGGACATGTACAACTGTGAAGCTGGTCTGTGTGTGGGTTTTGTCTTCATCCCCTATACCTACTATGACTGGAAAAAAGATGGATTTTCAATAAATATTTACTGGATGATTGAGACATGACTACGCTGGGTCATCTTTCCATTAATTTCCTCTTGTTCACCCCAGATTGGAGGAAACAACCCATATGGATTCCAAGGCTGTAAAAGGCATTTATAGGCATTGCCTCAAGCAAGCGTTTCAAGCCCATGGTGGGTTAGAAAACTTCATTTCCTATTTCATACAAAGGGACTTGGGTTGGCTGGAATATTATAAAAGCAATACTTGCATCTGGGTCCTCAGACACCAAGTCCAAAACTGTTGCTATGAAACACATCAGCATCCCCTGATGGGAGCTTCAGGAAAGAGAAGCTCCTCTATCACCTGACCTAAGACAGCAGTGCCTGGAGGACGGAGAGAGGCTGGCCCTGGACTGGGAGCGTCACAGCCCAGTTTCTGTGCCCTCCCGGTTAGTGACAGAGACACAGGCTCTGTGTTCGTCCTGTCTAGCATTCTGGCAGGTTTATATCTGCAGTCTGAGGACAGATGGTAAGAAGCTGGGTGCCCAGATCTGGAGGCATGAAGCTGAAATAGTAGCAAGGCCTGTGCATTTTCCTTCCATGTCATCTTCACAATGACCCCCGAGTTAGATGCTGACTGTCCTTTTCCACAAGGGAGGAAACTGAGCCCCAGGCAAGCAAACGAACCTTGAAGGTCACTTCTGCTAAATGGTACGGCTCATTGGAAGGCCACTTCCTTGGACTCAGAGCTGTGCTCTTGGCAATTAAGCCACCCAACCTGACCCACCCACAGGGGGAGACCGTGTTTTAAACCTTATAAGCTAGGCAAAGTGACTCACATCTGCAATTCTAGTAGTGCAAAGTTCAGGCAGGAGGACTACAAGTTTGGTGACTGCCTGAGATATGCAAAACTCTGTCTCAAATACAACAAAAACCAGACATACACAGGCATACAAGCACTCCCCTCTCCCAGAGAACCAGAGAGAGAAAGAGAAAGAGAGAGATGAGGAGGAGAAAGATGATGATGGGGGGGGGGGGGAGTGGAGACAAGAGAAGGGTGAAAAATAAGGGGAGAAAGAAACAAATTTGGTTTGAAAATTCCAAAGTAAAACCCAATTCTATATATGCTAATAAAAAATACCTCACATACCTCAGACTCAATTCTCTGGGCATCTTGTGAGAACTTTTTCTTTAAATTAGTATATATTTGAAAAGTACATTCTCTCTAGCTCCAAAGAGGAATGCAACTTTGTGACTAGCTAGATCTGTGTTTCAGTTACCCAAACTGTTCCTTCCCTTTCATGCAAACTGTATGGAAAACATATCCCATCTTCCCGACTGTATGGGAAACATATCTCAGCTTCCCGACTGTACGGAAAACATATCCAATCTTCCTGACTTTATGGAAAAAGTATCCCATCTTCCTGACTCTCTTGTGTGGAAAGCTGAGGAGCATACATGATGAAAAAGTGAGCTTCTAGAAGCCTGTATCAGGACGCATGCTGAGAACATCATTACTGTTCATTACCCTACTGTCCTGTTGGTGTTATATTAAATGTTAATGAAGGTAGAAAACCCAAGTCATAATGTCATATCTTGAGCTAATGCCAGAAGATTGCTGGTTTGACCACAGTGGGGTGATCTAATATCTATGGCAGCCCTAACTCCTTAATAGTATATACCCCATCTTGTTGGATATGGTTTAGCTCAAACATGAGCAAAACTATACATTGTTAGCATGTAAATAAGTAACATGTCAATTTTAGTCCCTTTAATGTTAGGTATTGGTATTCCTACATATTTTTAATTTTATTTATTTGAGAGAGAGAAAGAAGCAGATATATATAGAAAGAAAATGGGCATGAAAGGGCCTTCAGCCACTACATATGAACTCCAGACACAAGCATCGCCTTGTGCAGCTGGCTTGCGTGGGTCCTGGGGAATTGAACCTGGGTCCTATGGCTTTGCACGGAAGCACCTTAAGCACTAAGCAATCTCTCTGGCCCCATTTCTATATTTTTAATTTAGACTTTAAATTTAAATTTTAAAGCACTCAGATGTGTCACAGTGATTTCCAGACTCACTCAAAAGTCCATATTTTGAAACCCTCAATTAAGTTCAGGCATGTCAGTACTGGACTGACATGGCCCCTGAGCCAGGCCACTCTGTGGATGCCACATCTCCCGGTTACTCCTAGAGGTATATGAGTGCTCACCTCAGCATGTAGAAAGCTCTGTTTGATGAAGCTTATGTTCAGAAGCTGGATGTAATGCAGTTAAATAATCTATTTTTGTGCCAATACTGTATTTGTGATCAGCACCAGCCTTATTTCAGAAAGTACTGAGAGAACAACGCTGTCTCCTTGTTCACAGCTTCCCAATAGAGTTGTCAGGTCAGTCTTTCTGGCAGTGTCCAGGGTATGTGGGTCTTGTCTCAAGTTGGTAGCCCCTATTTACAGAAGTGGACCTCATGGGCCTTGGGGAAAGCAACATATGGGTCCCCTATCTTTCATGCTGCAGCCACTCCTATGGATACATCACCTAACCTGGCAAAGATGTAATTACAGTTACAATCTTAAAAGGGAAGTTTTTCAGGACTATATATGAGGGTTTTATCTAATCGTATGAGTCCTTTCCAAAAATTGGAGCTCTAGGAGGCTCTAAGTACAAGAAGGACTTGACCTAGCACTGCTGGTTTTGGAGATGTATGGGGCTAAAACCAAGCACATGTTTCTGGAAGAAGGATCCCCAGTTTGCAGCCAGCAAGGAGATGGCAGCCCAGTTCTACAACTCTAGAACTGAATTCTCCCTAGAAGTTCTAGATAAAAATCTCTTTGTGGCCTAACATAACTCTCACCTGAGTAAACCAAATCTGCCTGAACTTCTGGCCAACAGAAGTTGAAATAATGAATTTGTGATGTGTGAAGGAAGTCACTAAGAGTATGTTCATTTGTTCAATCAGTGATAGAAAAATCACACAGACCCACGACCAGTGAACAGTGACCTGAAAGGTGGACTGAAAAAGGCTGGGATTGCTTCATTCACACCAACCATCATTTCCTTCTTGCTGCGACTTTGTTAATCATTGGGTTGCTAAGCCAAGCAGGGTGAGTCAGAGTCTGCATGGGTTTTCTATTAGTCAAACAAATTGACATGGAAAGAGCAGGAAGGGAACAAAATGGATGCTGAACCAGCATTTTGAGTGGTGGGAACTGAGCCCTTGACTGGAACATCTTGTGCATTATCCCTTACACTGTATGTGCTGGGCACTTGGCTATGTGAGGCAACAAGAACACTATCTTACCTTAACCTAACTGCTTTGAGTTGTTTATCCAAAGGGTACTTTCGTTCCCATTGTAACATGAAACAGTCAACAGTGTTTAGAAACTAAATGTAGAACCCATTCACCAAAACCACTAGCTTGGAATCTTTTTCCATTTTTCAAATAATAATACTTAAGGATATTAATTTTTTTTTGTTTGGTTTTTCAAAGTAGGGTCTCACTCTAGCCCAGGCTGACCTGGAATTCACTATGTAGTCACAGGGTGGCCTTGAACTCATGGCGATCCTCCTACCCCTGCCTCCTGAGTGCCGGGGGTAAAGACATGTGCCACCATGCCCGGCTTAAAGATATTAAATATTAGTTGTTAAAAGTAAGACTTAACCTTTTAATGAAAAAAGCCTTAAGAAATGTTGTCTATTCACTCAACATAAAACCACTTGTGCTATAAGATCAGATTAAAGTTTTGCAGCCTGGTGGACAGTTTTCAGATGACCACATGGCTAGGGGTTGAATTCAGGGAGATGTGGGGTACATATCACTAAACCTACACTGTACATTGGATGTTCTGTGGCTCACTTTAAGAGCCATTCCATGAGCCCAGTGTGATGGCACACACCTATAATCCTAGCATCCTGGAGTCTGAGGAAGAAGATCAGACTATACTACATAGAGGGACCCTATCTCAAATAAAACCATCCATTCATCCATTAAACTAAGGAGGACAATTAGTGAAATCAGAGAAGTGAACTATAAGCTGAACTTTTCTCTCTAGGATCCCTACTACTTGAAATTATAGTTTTATTTGTTGAATCTATTGCAACTCCGTCTCCTAATAGAATGACAGAATAAGAGAGCCAATGAATTTGCCTACTTCTTCACAGATGGACATCCAACCTTGAGATTGGCATTGGGTTCAAGGTAGATGCTCAAAACATACTCATGGAACCAATAAATAAGCAAGTGATGAAAACAGAGGTCAACATCCAGCTGACGAGTCCTTATTTACCCACTAGGTTACTGGACCTCTTGTCTCTAATCCTAATTTGCCCAAGGCATCTCCATGAAGTCAGCCCTTCTTCTCGTTCTGTATGTATGCAACAAACACTGCTCAGCACTTCAGAGAATTGATGGCTCCCTCAATGAAAAGTCCTTTGTTCATTCATTTGTTCATTCATTCCACAGAGGAGCTAATGATGAGGTCAGAGAGAGAGGACAGGAATACAGACCATGAGGAGTGTTTCAGGTTGTTAGGTATGAGGTTTGAGGAGAAGGAGATGCATAGCCACAGGAGGACCCAACATAACGCATCATGCTCTGACGATCACTTACTAAGACTGATAAACTAAAAGTATGCTGTCTCAAAGGAGAATGAAAAGCATTTGCAGGAAACTTAAGAATGCCACCAAGCCAATGCTGTTGAGGTCATTCCCCCTAACCCCACCGCCCCTCCCCCAGAACACCTCACACATTTTCAGGCTTCCTCAATAACCACCCTGGAAAGAGAGGCAATGACACCTCCACCATGCGGTCCTGTGATAGCTCCAACCTTGCAAAGCCACCCAACTGCACAAAGGAAAAGGGACAAGAGAATGGAATCTATAGAAAATGATGAAGTAACAAGAAAAGTGAGTTAAAGGATTAAATGTGGAAGAGAAGGAAGGAAGGGAAGGAGGGTGAGAGGAAGAAAGAGAGGGAAGAAAGAAAATGAGAAAGGCAGATTAGGAGGCAATATACTGTATCAATAACTTTTTCACTTCTCTGAACAAACAACTAAAAGCAACTTCGGGAAGGAAAGAGTTCATGTCTGCTCACTGCTCCAGAGGGTAGAGCCCATCTTGGCAGAGATGGCACAGCAGGAGTGGGGGACAAGAATCACATCATCACATCAGTATGGAGGAGGTAGAGAAAGAGGAAACTGCACATGAAGCCTGCTGAAACACCTCAAGGCCTTCCCCAGTGACATGCTTCCTCCAGCAAGGCTCCACATCCTAAAGTCTCCTGAATAACACCTCCATATGGGGCTTAAGTATTCAAACACATGAGCCTATGGGGAGGGAGGCACTTTGCATTCAAGCAACCACACACTTCTGTAGCCTAGTGCATAGCAAAGACCAACAGGGTGAGGTGATGGAAAATGCACTGGCAGATGACTTCACTCTGCTTGGCTCCCACAGTGCTTTAAGGGTGAACAGAAATATCTCTATCAGTAGGAAAATTAAAACTGAGACTGTTCTCAATCTATAGTGCAATGATGTCACTGAGTGATGATTAGAGGTGTGTGATTATACAGGATGGAGAGGTGGCTCAGTGGTGAAGGCACTTGCTTGCAGAGCCTAATGACCAAGGCTCCATTCCCCAGTACCCACGTAAAGCCAGATGCACAAAACATCACATGAATCTGGAGTTCATCTGCAGTGGCTAGAGGCCCCAGCATGCCCATTCTTTCTCCCTCCCTGTGTCTCTCCCTTGCAAATAAATAAATAAAATATTAAGTAAAGAAACATGTGGTTACAATAGCGACTATTTCTCTTTCGCAGGAAAACCTTTTCCTTCCCAGAAGCACAGCGCACAGAGTAGAATTCTTAGGATGCTATTTGCTAAGAACAAGACAAGACATGCAGTGAAAGAGGGGAAGATGGCAGAGCCAGCGGTCCTGACTTTGACACTGATCATATCTCTTGCTCAAATTATGTTGCTTTCATTTTCTTTGGCTTGTCAATCTGTTCCTACACCAATATATAATGTCCTTGATAACCCGATCTCTTGAGATTAGGTTTTGGTCAAATATACTTTGTTCAACCTAGAGGAAAATATAGACCATTCAAAACTATGATGATTTAAATTGCCTTTGTTAGTGGTAGAGCTTTAAACTGCTGTCATTTCTATAAAAGTAAAAGGCAAACCTTGTTAGCTTTTTGTCACTGTGAAAAATACCGGAGAAAATCAATTGTTTTGGGTCATAGTTTTCGAGGTTTCAGTCCACAGTCAATTGGCTCTGTTGTCTCCAGTCCAGAATGGCACAGAGCCTCACAGTGGAGATCTCGTGGGGGAATAAAGCTCTTCAACTCATGGTAGCTGGGAAGCAGATGCAGAGAGCAAAAGAGGGAAGGGACAGGGACAAGACATTGCTCCCAAGGGTATGCTATCAAAGACCCACTCCCTTCACCTGACACCAACTCCCATGTTTATATAACCTGCCAGTAGCCCATTACGTTATGAATCCATCCATAGGTTAACCCATTGATAAGACCAGTAAACTCATGATCTAATCACTTTCTCAAAGGCTCCAAGCTCTGAACTTACGACTTGGAGAAACACGCCTTCAACACAGGAGCCCTTGGGGAACCTTTTTAGATCCAAGCCAAGCATAGTCTTGTTAATTAGCAAAAGTGAAGTTGCATAATCTTCTGTTTTAGTGTGAAACATACCAGGTGTATTTCTCAACCAATAAAGGATTTTACTTTTCAGGATACCCTACTTCTTAGCGTTTAATTGGTGTGTTACCATGCAACATGTAAATCCCTTCTTTAGTTGTTGTTTTGCGATTGTTAAACAGGGCCTTCCTGTTTTTCCCAGGCTGGCCTCAATATTATGGTCCTTCTTATTTAGCCTTTTGAGAGCTGAGTATAATTCCTTTCTTTACTGTTGTTCAACCTTCAAGTTTTAGATTATGTAAAACTTGCTTCACGTAGCATGCAAAAATTGTAGTGCATCAGTTTAAATAGTGATAGGAATTTCTATACAAATCACGTCAGGGCAAAGATCATAGATGAGACGTGAAACTGGTTTGGACACTGGGGGTGTAGTGGAAAGGGACAGAAACAGACAGATACAAGCAGAAGCAATCATCCAAAATACCTCAAAATATTCAGCAATTAGGTACTGGAGAGATAGGTCAGAGATTAAAGATTAAAGATACTTGCTTGCAAAGCTTGATGGCCCAGGTTTGATTCCCCAGTAACCATGTAAACCCAAATGTACAAAGTGGTGCATACATCTAAAGTTCACTTGCAGTGGCAGGAGACCCCGGCAACCCGTTCTTTCTCTCTCTCTCTCATTCACATACACACACACACACACACACACACACACACACACACACACAATACATACAGCAATTATAAAGCCAGTGCACTGGTCATGTAGATCAGGCAATCTGCATTGGCAGCTCACCTGTGTGATACAGGTAACACCTGCTCTGAAGACAGAGCTTGCAATGAAGAATTTGGGAATATGTGGGGGGAGGGGTGAACCTGTTTCTGGGGAGTGTCAGCTGTTTCCTCCCCACCAGCAGGAAGAAGAATGTTACTGGAGTGTTGTGGGTGGCAGGAACCTCTGCTCTAATTTTGGATGCAGGAAGTTGAACGTGGATATTAAACATGTAAATCAGGACAACTGAATGGACAGGTGAATGTTTCTGGAGCTCAGAGGCCTGGGACAGAGACTTAAACCAAGTCAGCTACATGCATGAGAGTTGAGCCCAGGAGAAAGAAAGAAACTGCCTAAAGGAGAGGAGAGAGATGAGGCAGGGTACAGAATGAGAAGGCACAGGATAAAGCGTTAAGATTAGAAACATCCAACTCTTAGTTAGAGATAATGTAGAAGAAGCGGGTCAAGCTGAGGGATAATAAAATGCTAAGGAAGAAAATTTAAAGAACGTAGACTCTCCAAGGACACCCAACACTCTAATGCCGGCAGAACATACCTTAAGTGGAAAAGGGCCCACGAATTCTCTTACATGCTCCAAGAAATTAAGTGAGAATGAAGCTGGCTGGCTGTGACCACATGGTGGCCACAGCAGATCTCAACAGGTGTGGTGTCCAGGTGGTAGAAGCGGAAGGCAGGTTGGTGTGGACAAAGAGGAGGGGTGTTTGCTGACAGCAGAAACGCCACAGCAAAGTGGGGCAGAGACGGGACGTAGGGAATACCAAGAAGGTTGCAATTCAAACACGTTGCTGGGTAGTTTTCAGATAATTTCCATGATTTAGGAAAGTGTCATTTACCAGGTGGGCAAGACATACCTGGGCTTATTAAATGAAGTTGAATAACTAGTCAAGGGCTAGGGAGATGGCTCAGTAGTTAAGGCACTTGCCTGCTGCAAAGATTGATGGCCTGGGTTTGATTCCCAGTATCCTTGTATGCCTGGATGCATAAAGTGGCACATGTCTCTGAAGTCTGTTCTCAATGGCTAGAGGACCAGGTGTGCCCTTATCCTTTTTCAGTGTGCTTCTCTCTTTCTATTTCTCTCTCTGCTTACAAATAAATAAGTAAATAGAAATTTTTTTTTAATTTTTATTTATTTGAGAGCAACAGACACAGAGAGAAAGACAGATAGAGGGAGAGAGAGAGAATGGGCGTGCCAGGGCTTCCAGCCTCTGCAAACGAACTCCAGACGCGTGCGCCCCCTTGTGCATCTGGCTAACGTGGGACCTGGGGAACCGAGCCTCGAACTGGGGTCCTTAGGCTTCACAGGCAAGCGCTTAACCGCTAAGCCATCTCTCCAGCCCAGTAAATAGAAATTTAAAAAGAAATAACTGGTCAAATTCTCATAGCAGGCGGTTGAACTCAGCCCCTGCTGAGGCAGACGAGCATGGGGAATAGATTAGCCACCGCATCATGTCTTCACTTGAGCAGTGACCACGCCCTTCTCCTACACAATGCACAGTCACCCTTTGGTCACCTGGAACGAGCTCCAAACACTAAACTAGATTTCCCTTTTCATAGCTACTGGTTCAGTGATCTGTCCCTATTCAAATATGTTCTTAGAAAGACCCCAAGATCAGAACGAGAAGGGGGGCATCCAGCCTGACGTGGCTTTGGGTGCATGCACAGTAATGCACAGTGTGTCTTCTAAGTAAGATTTTAGGGAGACTGCTTCACTTGCCATCATACGCCTATGTGTAAGAAGTCATGTGTATGATGAAAGCAAGATGCTTGGTGGGAGACGACATGGGCAGTAGAGGGAAACGTTATATAATCCAAGTATCGACTCAAACCAGAGAGCCTCCCAGACTATGCCTCTTAGCATCCAGACAATCCTCCCCTAAAATTCCTGTAAAAAGAAGCCCGAGACCACTTCCTAGGGCTCTTGAATACTCTCCAGTGGAGCGCCTGCAGCTTCTTTGGCGGTGTAATCAAACTGTTATCATCACTTTCCTCTTAATAAAGCTTTTTGCTGCTTCACTACTTATGAGGGCCTTTTAAGATGCCAAGAACCCAGAAACACCCAGACAACTCCATTCATATTCCCACTCCAAAGTGTATTGCCTTTATTTGCCTGTACAGCAGTCTTCCTCACTTAAAAACTGATTTCGTCTTTAGTTGACAAACATCAATTGTCAGTTCCTAAGCACTGGGTGTGAGTCTACCTCACATTGACTCCCTAATACCACATACACCCACTTCTTAATAATGGCCACTTCACAAACGGATACAGCAGGACTGAAAGAATTAATAAAAGTTAGACTTGGGACTTTTGAAACAGAGAAAATGATAGGACTTTTCTTCAGAACAATGCTAGAAAGAACAATGGTACTCTTTAAAAACATACAATATCAAAATAAAGGCACAGAGAAATAGTGACTTGGGGGTAAATTTAGTAATGAAACAAACATATATTGAACATGTTAATGATTGACCAAGTAAGGGACAAAGAAGTGCTGAGAACTTGTCCATCTTCACATCTCCCATGTCCACTATAACACGTCCATCTTTATGTCACCTGTCTCCACTGTAACAGGCCCATCTGACCCATTGCCATCTCCACTGTAAGAGCAACTTGCTTGTTTGTTCTTTCATTTTCCTCTGGACTTAAGGACACAGAAGAAGTCTGTATCCTTACATTGAATCCATTTCCAGGTAACACCAGCTTCACTGTGCTGCGCCACATGAGACCAGCTTATTTGTGTGGAAAGAAAAGACACATTCAATCATTGCAATATTGTGTGTGCCTGGTAAGAATAAATGGATTTTTTTTAGTCACTCATGTGATTGACTGATTGCTTCTAGCCACCACATGTTTGGCTCAGCTGTTTGGCTGGTGTGTTACTTCAGAGCCTCTTAATACAGTTATTAATTGTTCCCTTTATCATATGAGCAAGGCAGTCTCTACAAAAACTTCAAGGTTAAGATAATGCATGCTAGTTTTAAAGTGAATGAATGCTGATGTTTGTCTTAAAATGTGAATAACTTAAGTGTTTGCTGAATTTTGATTTGTGTGTTTTTTTAGAAAAAAAAACAAAAAACAGCTTTTGTCCTTCTCACTTCCCTGAGATTATCATTTGAAACTCTGAGCAGCAGAAAAGAGCGCTTAAGTTAACAAAACTGTTTCATGTCATAATTTGGGGTACTTCATTGAAGTTTGGATTGCTTAAAATTAGCTAGAAAAGGAGTTTGGGATCTGTCCATCTATGACATATACATATTGTGAAAACTACTTGACCAGGTGAGTGGCCAGTGTCCACTGAATTGGTTCTCATTATTTGAAGTCAGCTTCTAATCCCATGTTTTGTTTTGTTTTTTTCTTTTTACTTTTTCGTGCTTACAGGAAGGATGACCTCCTAGGTTTGTGCCCCAGTATATCTTTAAGCATCAAGTTTTTTTTTTTCTCTGAAACGGGATACACTATACAATTTAGCTATTCATTTATGCAAATGATGGTAAACAGAATTATAAAGACAGATAATAAACAGCAAATGAGGTGATTTTGTTTCACGCTTTATGTTGTCAGAGTTCTGAGCATGGTTTAGTGTTTCCTATTCATGACTTTATATTACCAAATTACTCCCTGATGCTGTCTCAGATGTGCTTTTGTCTGCAAATGAGAAGAAATAAAATACCAGGACATTAACGTTAAATTACAATCGTTAATGGCGTAAATACGAAAATAATTACTGCCTCATACCATCCATTGTTATAGGTTCATTACTGAAGTTCTTGTAAAGCCTCCATTTTCTGGTTACAATTATTTTTTTTCTCTTTTATTTTTGTCTGGCTATTTTATAGCCCTGACAGTAGTTTAGCAACGTTCGCCAGTTACACAAGCCATTTAATTCCGCTCAAAGCTTCATTTAAACTTCATTTAGCTGCATTTTATTGTGTATATATGCCTCTTAACTCCTTTCTGACATTCCAAAGGTACTTCTCTATAGGTGTAATGGAGATTATCTAAAACCAACCATAAACTTCAGACAGGGGTGCAGAGCTGCTTTAACATCCCTCCCTATAGTAGTGCCCTCATTAAATAATCAAATCTATTGCGCTCTAGCCTCTAAAATTTTACCTTCAGTGTTTTTCTTTTCCTTTTCCTTCTGATACCTTTTTCTTCTTCTTCTTTTTTTTTTAAGCATTTTATATTGTCACAGCCTATCAGGGAAGATGCTTTTCAATGTGGGCTCCCTTCTCCATCCAATTCCCCTTCCTTGTCCGCGTTCCTCCCTACTCCCTCTCCTGCCCCCCCCCCCCCCTACCCCGTCCCTGGCTGGTAGGAACGGCGCGCGCGCGCTCCGCAGCAAGCCCTGGAGGGTCTTCCAAAGGCGCGCTTTTGTCTGCGCCGCTCCGAGACCCTCTCGGTCACTGAGAGCGGGATGGGGAGGAGCGGGGCAGGGGACACAACTGTCAAAATCTGGGAGGGGGCGGGGAGGAGACGGCCGCTGATCTGCTCCAGCACCCGCGCGCGCACGTACACACACACACACACACACACACACACACACACACAGAGCCCTCACCGTCACCTGTTCGCTATCAAAGCCAGCTCTAGGAAGGAAAAACAAAAAACAAAAACTTATCCCTCATCCCCCCTCTGTCCTATCCCCACCTCCAAAAACTCAGGTACCATCAGACACCCCAATGCACAGGGCTTTTCCCCCAAAATCCGGAAATGGGCTGCACTTAGATTGCACCGCGTCCTGGCACCTCTCGAGCATCCTTTTCCAGCCACCTCCTCTGCCACACCGCCTTTCCAGCCGCCGCCGCCACCGCGCGGGCAGAGCATCCCATCCTGGCCGCGGGTCCAGGCACCCGGCTTCAGCCTCCTGCCCTGGTCACCCTGCCCATCGCCCAGTACTCTGCCCAATTCCCGCCGTGTGCAGCCCGAAGCTGTCCGGCTCCGTGAGCCCAGACGATGTCCCAAACTTTTCCTCGCCTTTCTCTGGACCCCAAGTCGGCGCGATGCAGAGCCGGAGCCCGCGGCCAACGGCTTGAGGGGGACCTGGCGCTCACTCGTGTGCGGGCCGGCCGGCTTCGGTCTCGCGGAGCCTGGCCCCGGCGCGCGCAGGACTGACCCAGCAGGCACGCGGAGAAGCATCCCGGATCCTGGATCCTGGGGGCTGGCAGGTGCAAGTTAGCGCCAGCGCCACCCGGGCTTCCCCTTTGGGGACGGCGGCTTTGGCCTGACGAGAACAAAGCTGGAGTCCGGGGCGCCTGGAGATGCCAAGACAATGGCAATAAAGGAACTTGAAAAGAGGAGCGATGCGCAAAGTTGCCTCGGAGTCCGGATGTCCCGGCAAGGCCGCGGCCGTCCGCAGCAGAACCCCAAGCCCCCAGCCCCGGGCCCCAAGGCGACCCACGCGGAACCCCTGCTAGTCAGCCCGACGACACCGGATGCCAGGCACCCGATGATGCCCTGGGCGCCCCAACACCGCTCCAGGGCGCCGGGCACGCTCGCGGCTTGGACCGCAGCCACCGGGCAGGAGCCCCTCCGGCGCGCTCGCAGGGCTTTTTTTTTTTTTACCTTTCGCAGGCTGCTGGCAGTCCACGGCGCGCCGCCCGCTGGCTGTGCCCTCAGCCCCGCCGCCGCTGCCCGGAGCTGACAGCCGGAGCCCTGCTTGCTGCGCCCCGCTCCGCCCCCGGGAGCCAGGCCCCGCCCCCCGGATCGTTGAGCCTTCCTGTCCCAGGGGCATCAGGCCCCGCCCCCTAATAGCCGAAGCCCGCCCTCGGCTGGCTCCACCACGCCCTCGGGCTCCAGGCCACGCCCCAAGTCGCTGCGCCCCGCCCACGAGCGCTGAGCCCCGCCCCCCACGTTGGCTCTCTCCCGCGCTGAGCCGCGCGGGTCCAGTGGGGTTTCCCTACGCGCTACTGTCTACCTGCTGCCGCCACCGTTGCTGATGTGTGTCACAAGCTACGATGTCCCAAATGTGCAAGGGGTACCCTCCAACAAAGATGTCTGGGGTGAGCTGTGCGAACCCACTGCCTGCTGAGGGCCTTGCACCTGCGGAGTCAGCATCAGCTGTGCGCTTAGTAGAAACGCACACTGTCAGGCCCCACTGAAGAAGCCGCGGAAGGGACTGGACAGGTGTTGCAGCGGTTAAGGCGCTTGCCTGCTTAACCTAAGGACCCTGGTTCAGCTCTCCAGTACCCACATAAAGCCAGACACACAGGGTGGCGCGTACATCTGGAGTTCCTTTGCAGCGGCTGGCGGCCCTGGCCTGCCCATTCTCTCTCCTAACAAAATAATAATAGTTTAAATTATTTTTTTAAAAGAAGCTACCTAGGCAGAATCTCAGGATGGGAGCTAGCCACGTGTATTTTAACCAGAAAGTGGTTGAAGACAGCCTTGCGCCTTGGGTCCTCCCTCCCACCGGCCTAGGAGCCCACTGGGGACAGGGTTTAATTTGGCACGGTCTGCAGCGCCCAAGAGCACACTGTTTACGCCCTGGATGCCATTCATCTCGCTTTATTGACTGCAAAGTCTTTAGAGATAAACAGAGAGGGGAACACAATTTACTTTTGATCTGACAGCTTTAATGAGCTCAAGGAAGAATTATGTAAACATTATTAAGTGTAATAAACACGTGTCGGGCATCAAGCAGTTTTCTCTGAAGAAGGGTTGGCAAAAGCCGGCATGAGCCACTGTTTTCTTCATAATGTCTTTTTAACTTTGCGCTGTCTGTGTAATAGGCCTTTGGCTGTGCTGTTGCCCAGACGGAAAATCATTATCCTGGTAATGGACGAGCTAGTTCAAAAGGAGAGCCACTGGGCGGCTGAGTACTTCAATTCATAAATGCTGTGGGTCTGACATGAGGGGAGCCATCTCCTGCCAATGGAGCCATTTTCATTATCCAACTGTTGCCTGGGTTTGTCTCAACTTCCTGAGAGAGACATCACTGGGCTCTACCTATCAAAAATAAATAGAGATGGCTCAGCTGTTAAGGCTCTTGCCTTCAAAGCCCAATGACCCAGGTCTGATTCCTCAGTCCCTATGAAAAGCCAGATGCACAAAGTGGTGCATACACCTGAACTTCGTTTGCAGTGGTTAGAGGCCCTGGAAAACTCATTGTCTCTCTCTCACTCTTTCTCTCTAGATCTCTCTCTCTCTCTCTCTCACTCTCTCTCTGCTTGCAAATAAATAAATAAATAAAAATATTTTTTAAAAGCAACTAAATAAAAAAATAAATAGCTGTTTGCTTGGCTACGGATTACTTGCGGGGGTGCACCTACCTCTCTTGTTTTGCTGACTTTCAGCTATTAAGTGCTGGATAAACTGGGGTTCTTTGAGCAAGAGCACATACAGGTGCCATCGGGGCCTCCACCACCATGGTGCCCTAGGACTGGAATCTGGAGTGGACTTGAATTTGAGTGGATTTGGCAGCCTGGAGTTCAGTCCTCCAGGAAGCTTCACAGGTCATGTCTGGAGCAAGATGGCCTCCAAGAAGTGTCTTCACTGTGGCCTCATGTTTCCTCTTACAAGAAAATAAATGTCACCCAAGGGCAGAAGTGCTTGAAGCCATGAGCGTGAGAGAGGCTCTGGGCAGGGGGACAGGGCGGGACAATGACCACCTTCAGCCAGACACATCTAAGGCTTCATTTAGGAGACAGTGTGTCAGCTTCTTCAGGTACAAAGGGCATGATCCGTGGCCACCTTTCTAATGTGGACTGTGGTGACTCTCAGGTGCCACGTCGAGATACGAACATCTGACACAAATAATGTGCTTGGTGGTCAGTTCTTCACTTTATAAATAACTTGGCTGGAAGCTGATGACATCCTTTGATACAGTAGGGGAACACTATGGGGAAGTGGGAGGACTCCTATGCACCCTCTCTTGACACTTACAGACTCCCACATGCCCCTTCCTTAACACTTACCCTCACACACCTGACCTTTGACGCTTACAGAAGCCCACATGCCCCTCCCTGGAGGCTTACAGACACCCCCCCCCCCGTTCTCCTCCCTTGACTTTTGCAGAGTTCCTGCTATGTCTACCCACTTTGAGAGCTTCAGAGCTTGAACTCAGGAACCATAACTCTTTCCCTCCCCACTCTGTCCACCCCCTTTGCTTAAGTCTCCTGTTTGGTACAGGAGACCAAGTACTTGACCAAAGAGAAGCACTGGTGTCCCCACAACAGCCCATTCAGGAGTGCAAACAAGTTCAGCCTCCCCACCACAGTCCCACGAATGAAAAGGGAAGACTAGAGGTGGGTTGCAAGGGCTATTCTAGCCAGGAGATAGGACGGGAAGGTAAAGAGAAAGGGTGGACGGAAGAGAGAGAGAGGATAAAGGAAGAAGGGGCCGAAGGAAGGGCAGAAAAAAAGAAAAGAAAGAAGGAAGAGTAGACAGGAAGAAGAGGGAGAAAGGAGGAAGGTGGGACAGAAGGAAGAGGGAGCCAAAAGATGGACAGAGGGAGAAAGGAGGAAGGGTGGAGAGAAGGAAGGGGGAGGAGAAACATTTACAGTCTCTGTTGAAATTCAGCAAAATGGAAAGATGGGAGAGGTGGGCCAGGGGCCCTAGGCGAGATTGCTGAACCTGAGTGTGGGTTCCAGAGGCTAATGGATAAGTTTTCCCAGGAGGCATCAGTAAGGCCCTTGTGGGGAGAGGGACTAGAATGGGGAAGGTGAGAAAACTGAACAAAAGTCCACAAGTCCTCAGTAAATTAGATTGCCCCTGACTCTCTGGAAACTTGGATTTGAAGCTAAACATCTCCATTGTTTCAAATGAGGGAAGAGGTAATGTATTGGTAAACAGCCTCCCAAGGAAGATGAGTTTCTGCTGACAAGTCTTCAATCCAGTAGCTTGAGGGCAGAACTTCACGGAGGAAGCAGGGTTCTTGGTTCTGAAAGCCAGGGAACTCAGGATTTGGGGAACAAGTGGGGCCACACGAAAACATCAAAAAGAATGTTTTAGAGTATTTGACCTGATTTCTGATTGGATTTTCCCACTGGACATCAGGCTCGAGTTGAAAGGCAAAATCCCCACCCAAGAGGGCCCAGCTCCAGGAAACAGAGCCTCAGCAGGAAGTGGCTACGGGAGGCCTGGTGGGAAAATGTCAATTCAGAGTACCAAAGGTGACCCTGTCGCAGAGAGTTAGCACCTGAATGCCTGGCATAGAATGATGTAGGAATAGATAAATACAAAGCGTATATTACACACTGTGGAAACTGATCGCACTACAGAAATGAATGAAATCCAGTCACCTATGTCAACGTGGCTGGAACTGGAGGACAGAATGCATGTTAAGCAAAATGAGCCAGACACAGAAAGGCATGCACATTCTCACTTATATGTAGAAGTCCGAACAGTTGTTTCATGAATGTGCAGAATGGAGGTTACCAGAAGCTGTGGTGGAGGGTGGGGCAAAGAAGATGAGTAGTGGACACAGGAAACAGCTGGCATGCAGCCACGATTCCTAACTTCCCCGTGCCACACAGGATGGCAATAATTGACAACAATCTGAATGGTACAAAATTGTTGGTAGAGAGAACTTTGACTGTTTCGCTCCAAAGACACAATACTGATGTGACAGATCAGCCAATTTACACTAATTTGAGCATTGCATGTTGTATTAACCTTTCACACTGCGCCCAGTAAATGTGTGTGTTCACTAAAAATAATAGTAAAGGTTGGGAGCGTAGTTCAGTGCTATAGTGTTTGCCCAGCATGTACAAGGCCCTGGGAATGCACTCCAAAACTAGGAAGGAAAAAAGAAAAAGATGGGGTGGAAAAAAAGGAGGGAGGAAAGGGTGAAGGGAGGAAGGGAGAAAGGGAGGGAGAGAGGGGGGCTCAGCCTGATGGGGGCGGGAGACCTGATGAAACGCATGTGAGAGACCAGCTTCATGTTTATGTAGCAGTTTGTACCACAAATATGTCATAATTAAAACTGTTTACTCTTAGCCGCCTCCTGTGATGTGCCTTCAAGTCTCTTCCCCTACTGGAAGTGAGTTCCCCATAAGCCTTCGTGGGTATGATTGTGTCCTGCATGACTCATCTCGCCCAGACACACTCAATCCTCTGAAGTATCAGAAATGTTAGCAAGGCACAAAGGAAAGCAATGAGAAACGTGGTTAAAGGCATCGTATACATCTAATGCTGATTTTTTTTTTTTTTCAGGAAAAGCCCTTACTCACTTTAACGTACGATGGAATCTTCTCTTCATATTTCTTTTTCAATTTGCTTTAAAACATCTCTTTAAACACCTTGCCTTGATTCTGTTGGAATGTTCCATCTTGCTACATGTGCATGGGTGCAACACTTTGGGAAACTGTTGTGACTATAGTTGGAGGCAGCTCTGGTGATCCTTGGAAGCTAGGATCTATTTGGGCTTGAGATATGGCTTAATGGTTAAGGCACTTGCCTGAAAAGCCAAATGACCCAGGTTTGATTCCCCAGTACCCATGTAAACCAAATGCATAAAGTGGTGCGTGCATCTGGAGTTCATTTGCAGTGGTTAGAGGCCTTGGCACACCCATTCATATTATCTCCGTCTCTCCCTCTCTCTCTCTGCCTCTTCGTCTTTCTTAAATCAGTAGGATCCACTTTCACAGATGTGGTGGTTTTCCCACCTTGCATATCCGGGGAGCCTGCTGCAGCTTCTCTTTGGTGTTCAGCATGCTCATGTCATCTCAGCTCACAGTTCCATCTCTCCCTGCTTCCTATCTAGCCTTCTAGTTCGCTTGTTGGTCAGATCTTGCTTTCTCAATCTCCCACTTGAACCATGAGTGTTAGATGTGATCCAAAGTACATCCTGTCCTGAAGCAGATCTGATAAATATGACTCATTAGTCAATATCAGGTCAGGGTGGGAGTCATGAAGCATAATGAACAGTCTACAGTTCAAGTTGGAGAGAGGACAGTTGTCTCACAGAGGTTTCTATCGCCCCATCAACCACAGAAGTAAAAGTGAAGCGGGGCTGGAGAGATGGATTGGTGGTTAAGGTACTTGTCCGCAAAGCCAAAGGATGCAGGTTCTATTCCCCAGGACCCATGTAAGGCAGATGTACAATGTAGCACATGCATCTGGAGTTTGTTGGCAGTGGCTGGAAGCTCTGGTGTGCCCATTATCTCTCTTTCTTTCTCTCTCGAATGAAAAAAAAAATAAAAATGTATTTTAAAAAGTGAAGTGGTTTTCACTGGATGGCATAAAGAAGACTCCTTCCTACCCTGCAGCAAGTGAGATTAAGCACCCAAGAGAAGCGGCTTTTATGGATGGAGAGGCGTTATTTTTCGGTTAAAGTGTCAAGGGAAGTGTTGTCATGGCTGGCAGGGAAAGCATGACAGGAGTGGACCACTGGGCGTCACACATCTCCACTGCGGCAGGGAGGAGGAAGAGCGGGAGTCACCAGCATTGGTAAATGGGGCTGGACTATAAAATCCCACAGTCAGGGCCATCATCTGGAGACTAAAAGTTCAAAGACCAGAGGCTGGGGGCAGTATTTTACATTCCAACTACAGACACCCCCTTCTTAGCTTCCCCATCATGTGCCTTCTTTCCTTATGGATGAGCTTCAATCCTCTGCCTGTGAGTAACACAGAACGACCTTCTCTCCCCACAGCAATAACTTTCTAGGCCATCAATTAGGACCATATGATTATCCAAAAGGATCTTCCAAAGATAACTAACAAAAGATTGCTGATGTCCACTCACTGGACACAATCTTGGACTTCAGCACCTCAGAGCAGGGTTGAGCTACTGACCCCCTGAACATCAGAATTTCTTTAGAGAAAAGGTTGTATTGTGTAGCACAAACTGCCTACATGAAAATATCTCCTCTGATCTTTCAACTTCTTCCTTAAAGACTTAGATTTCGGGCTATTAATAATAGTGGTAGGAGGAAATGTAAATCTACCGAAAAATTAGTATTATGAAAGGTGTACATTGTGTCTTTAATAATTGACTAATGACATTTTGTACCTTAGATATTCCTTCCTTGTTGAATTTAGATGAAGAGAATAGTTGGTTTAGAAAAGCTACTTTAGAATGTAAATTCATATTTAATTTATATCAAATTTGTTAATCGCAATTTTAAAGTGCACCTACAGCATCCCATTTCAGATGTCATAGAATCTTAAAATGTATGTGTATAAAACACCCCAAAAGGTAGTCAGTGCATAAAATATCTTATAGTTTTATAAACATGCTCTAATTATACATATTAATGGGGTTTGGTATGATATTTCAGCTTACAGTGTGCACTGAAAAAAGATCTTATTTCCATTCTTTTTAGTTGTTAAGAAAATAGTGAAATTAGGTCAACTTCAATTAGCACAAAACGATGTATCAGGAAAATTTCTTCAAATTTCCATCAATTGTATACATTTCTACTCTAGTTACAGTGGAGATTTCAAGAGTATTTTAGACTTCAGTTTAAAAGCGTGTTTCAAGTCCCAATACTTAAAGTAGTTAATGCTTTATTGAAACTTTAAAATAGAATAAGAGTCCTGCACACGCCTCCACTCATTCTAAGATGTGTGTTTGCCCGTGTGCAGTGTAAGGCAGCGTGCATTTACTCAAGGACAGTCTCCTGCTTCCCTCAGGTTTCTAATGGACTCATTCACCCTAAATCCCAAGTAGAGGAGAGTATTCCTCACCAACTGCCTCAGTGGCCCTACAACTGTTGTCACAAAAACATATAAGACATGGCTCTTCTTGTAGCTGTGCGTTAGAACTGAAATCCAAGAGCCCTGGCTCCGAGGGACAGTGGAGGCAGGAGGTCGCCACTCTTCACAATGGCCACCTTCCACAGTGCTGCATGGCAGTCTATGAAAGCAAAGTCCCAGGGCATTTTGTCTCTTGGATGAACTTCATTTGAAACTTATCCTCTGGGAGTCTTTAATTGAAGTTTTATGTATCTATGCAGTTCAAAGGACAGTTTTGGCACTTAAATTGTGCTTCCACTTTTCAAACTCCCATTCACCATGAGAAGAATGAAGTATTTCTGACCATGTTTTCTCTGGTGGTTGGAAATTATAATGGCTTATTTGTATGATTTGCCATTAACCTCTAAGTCATTATCTTAATCAGGCTCTAAACATCTGTATGAAATACCCTGCTTATCTTTGCCATGGCCTTCCCTTCAAAGAATCCTAAATTTAAGAAATCAGAGAAACATGAGATCTGTGCTATTGTTATTATTATTATTACTATTGACAATCTCTCCCAAGAGGAATCTTTAACATTCATATCAAGTTTCAAAACCACATTCGTGAAGGTGAGGTTGGCCAGGCTGGTTGACAATGTAGAATGTAATGTTCCCATTTCTCAGGTGTTTGTGATTAAATTTTCTGCTTAGTCCCCATCTAGTAGAGTCTTTGGGAAGTGGAGCTCTGCTGGCGGAAGTGTGTCCCCAGGGGCAGACCGTGGGGTGGAGAGCAGCTCTGTGTGTTCAGAGTGAGCTCACGCTTGCTGGTGCTGGCTGTCAGCTCTCTGCTGTGGGCGTGCGGTGGAGTGAGCCAGCTTCCTCCGCCAGGACGAAGCTTCCCCCAGAACCTGTAAATCTGACATAAACCCTCTCCTGCCATGAGCTGCTTCTGGTTGGGTTCCCTAGCAATGAGAAGGTGACTGCACAGTGGGAAGATTACTTTGAGACATTTACAGATGGGTTGTGTTCAGGTAACTTGCCCAGCATTCATAAGGCCCCCAGGTTCAGTCTCCAGTATCAGGAAAAGAGAACAGTCACAGAACGTTGATACACACGAAGTGGTGTGTACATTCACACCTCTGTGCTGTCAACCAAGGGCGCCTAGGAGCAAAGCCACTCCACAACAGTGAGGTACCCCGTCCCCGATCCTGCATGTCCTTCACCAGAGCACAGAGCCAGAACTTAGCCGAGAGCTGACAGATAGTAGGCCTGGGGCAGAATGTTGTGGTACAAAACAGCAAAATAATATTTGTAAAGTCACGCTTCTGTTTCTGTAAATATGCTTTTTCCTATATTTTTCTAATTTAATGGTATAGCAATAATGCACGAAGGAACATTCTGAGTCTGAACCGTGTTACATGGCTCAGTGTCCATTGTGAATATTCCTTCCTAATTTTTAAAAAGAAGTTTATTTGAAGGGGGGGATTAGGAATATGGGTGCACCAGAGCTTCTTTTCACTGTAAATGAGCTCCAGTATCACATGCCACTTTGTGCTTTATGTGGGTACTGGGGAATTGAACCCTGATCCTCAGGGTGGATAGGTAAGCACCTGTAACTGTTAAGCCCTCTCCCCAGCCCCTTGTTTCCAGTTTAAATTAAACTGTATTCTAGTCGCAGACAAAAGCACCCTGATTCATTTTTAATGTTCCTTAATGTGCCTTTCCCTCTCTTCCTCTGTTTCTACCCTTTCTACCGCATCTTCTGACTACACATTGAAAATGTTTGCAAGGTCTTAAAGCAAACAAGACAATGCATGAGTGGAGTTCAACGCATTACCACGAAGCAAGGGGCACTGTGAGGCCGGAAGCCTGAGCCTCGCCCCCGCTTCTCTTTCTTCCAGGCAGGATCACGCTCTGGAATCCGGCACACTCCGCTTTCTCTGCAGGTTGCTCCTGCCACACGCAACCCCAAAACAGGGAGGATCGTGAGGCTCACAGTCTGTGTGTGTGACTTTAAGACATGCGTGTGAGGTTCTTTTCGGTGGCCGCAGTTATGTTTGTCACATTTGAGCACAGCATTCCCTAGTGTGAACATAACTCAATTTTCTGATCTGGCACACAGCGGAAGGATGTTGTCCCTAGTCTTGTCTATGGCAAGGCATGCTGTTCCTATTGATGTGCAGTGATGCTCACACCCATCACCTTCTTGTAAGTCCAGACATCAAGCGGATGACAGGGTGTTCGGTAGGCATACAGGTGATGACTCAAAATGCCAGTTGTTTCCTAGAGTGGATGCACCAACCTTCCTGTCATCTCACATCCTGGTCAACATTTGCAATTATCAAACATTAAAAATCTGGGAGATGACTTAGCAGTTAAGGTGCTTGCCTGCAAAGCCTAAGTACCTAGGTTCCATTCCTCAGTATCCATGTAAGCCAAATGCACTAGGTGACATATGCATCTGGAGTTTGTCTGCAGAGTCTGAAAGTGCTCTCTCTCTCTCTCTCTCTCTCTCTCTCTCTCTCTCTCTCTCTCTCCCTCTCTCAAATAAAAAAAATACTTTTAAAATGCCCAGTTGTATCCTACAGCAGCTGCACCAACCTTCCTGTCATCTCTCATCCTGGTCAACATTTGCAATTATCAAACATTAAAAAGTACTTGCTGAACTGGGCAGGGGAGATCCACACCTATAATCCCAGTGACATCAGTAGGTATCTGGTTTCAGTGGGCATCTTGGGTGAGTCTCCAGGGTCTTGTGCCCCTAAACAAGGAAGTGGACACATGGATAGCAGCAAGCAAAGTGAGAGCAGTTGTTAAGAAAGGACACACTTCCAGGGGAGGATGGAGGATGGAGCAGGGAAAAATCTTGGGAGCTCGATGACCACCCAGTACAAAGGACTGGGATTAGGTCATAAGGAGCACACTTCCTGGCTTGTTGGCAGTACGTGGGCTGTCTCACTCACGCTCTGTCTTACAGGGACTTGTGCATACAACTTTGTGCACTACATTTCACATTAAATGTCAAATCATCGCCCAGGGGTGTGTTTTAGTATCGCAACTAATTGTAGGTCTCCTTTAGACACTGGCTCTTGCCTCGATGACTGTTCCAGTGGCTCCAGCGAGTTCTGTTTGGCATCCTGTGTATGGCTGAGGGGTAATCTAGCCTTCCTCCTTGACAAGATATGCCACATTTTCAGCTTTTGTGTAAAACTTTCTGGACTTTACCCTACTCCCCTACTTCACCAGCACTAGGATAATCACCATGATTTCAAGACCAACCTGGGCTACCTAGTGAGTTTCAGGACATATGTGTCTCATATCAAAACTAATAATTAATTAAGTAAAAATGTTACCCATGTGTTGGGCAGATACTGCGGAGTCATTGTTTATTTTCTTGTTTAAAAAAATACATTATTAGCTGGGCATGGTGGCACACAACTTTAATTCCAGCACTCGGGAGGCAGAGGTAGGAGGATCGCTGTGAGTTTGAGGCTACCCCGAGATGACATAGTGAATTCCAGGTCAGCCTGGGCTAGGGTGAGACTCTACCTCACAAAAAACAAATACATATATTTATATATGTGTATTACTTATTTATTTGAGAGAGACAGAAGCAGGCAGAGACAAAGAGAACATGAATATATTATGAGATAGGGGTTAGTGCCACTGCCCATGAAATCTACATGCATGCACCACTTTGTGCATTTGGCTTTATTTGGGTACTGAGTATCAAACCCTTTGCAAGCAGTGTGTTTAACCACAAAGCCATTTCTCCATCCCTAGATTCACCGTTTCTTCTTCCATGACCATGGGCATCCTAGAGCAGAAACAGCTGTGGTGACCAAGCGGTTGTCACTTGTGCTAAAGGGGCAATGTTCACTGACATATTTTTAAGTCACCCGTGCTCCAAAAAGAACCCCAACAATCTCATTGGTTCATAAAGCTGGACTTGCATGGAGTCATTTCTCTGATCTGTTTTTGACTCCCTGTCTATCTGAGGCAAGTAAGTGTGTGTGTTCATTGGCAGGAATAGTCACCCCACAGCAGGAAATGATACTTGATTGTGTCTTTATTTTATATTTTCCTAATAAGTGATGGGGTTTCAAGTATTGCACCCTCAGAAGTCCACTGATCTCCTCATTCCCTTGTTTTCTAGGTGATTTCCTTGTCTTTGCTGTGGCTCAGAGGAGCACTGATCAAAGGAGATTCTGCTTTTAAATCTTCAATGTTGACCAAATGGACCCTTTCAAAGAGCTTGGCGATATTAAAATGAATATAACTCATCATTCTCAATACACTTAAAAATCATTTCACTTGGTTCACAAATCCCTTTTAACTTCTCACTGCCAAACCAAAGCAATAATAAATTTTAAATGCTAGAAGAAAATTAATGCACTTCAATTCATTAGTGTGTCTGCATCTATAAGATGGATTATGCAAAGCTCTTAGTTACAATCATTGTAATATGTTATAAATATTGTAAAAACTTTTAAGTTGAGTGATATTATCACTTAAATTTTTATTAAAATATCTGAGATGCTACATTGCTTTTTGAATTTTCAGTAAATTGTTCCTGTGTAAATACAATCATATTAATAGTAAAATCACTTACTGTTTCCACTAAAAATGATGGTCCTGGTACACATCGGTTTGGACCTCTTTAAGAAATGAAAAACTCTTTCTGAATTAAGTATAATTTCTAAATTCTAAATAGTAGTGAGTTGTTAAAATAAAAGTATAATCAGATTCCTCCTCTGCCTTCAAAAGATAGGGCATTTCAAAATGTAATGACATGTATATTTAACATGTAATGACAACTCAGTTTTCCCAATGTCAGAAAATCAGAGCTAATAGGATGGATGGGCTCACTGGTCTGAAGAGGAAAATACTGCAGATTCATGCTGTCATGACACCTTTAATTTGCATAGTATGTCCACAGGCAGAGAGCAACGCTGAAGGGTTCCCCTCCCGGTGCAGTTAGGCACAAGGTATAGCTCATGGGACAGGGCAGGGCTGCATAAAAGCTAAGAGTACATGATGCTTAAAAACCAAGGCTGGGGGCTGAGGGTTGAGTAGTAGCATCAGAAGCCTTTCAGTACTGCATCTGGTTGGGATGCCGCCCTAGAGAAGGGAAAAGAACTCCACTGTCGTCATGCAGATGAGATACAGAAAATTTTATCTGAAGAATAAGGACCAGGTTCCAGAAGTTTTGTCTTCTCTGGACCACACCAAACAAAGAATTGTCTTGCACCACCTAGGGTGATGTATAAATTTTGCCCATCTAGAGGAGCAAGAGTATCTAGTAGTGATTTAGCTGTCAGCCATAAAGCACACTGCTTAAGAAATATAACAGGATCTGGGCTTATCAGCCTAGTTTCAATTTCCCATTACCCACATAAAGGCAGCTACACAAAGTGGTACATGCATCTGAAGTTTGTTTGCAGTGGAAGGAGGCCCTGGCATGTCCATACTCCATCCCTCTCTCTCTCTCTCAAACAAATAAATAAGATATTATAACAGAATGATAACTTGATCTAAATTCTCCACAATCTGTCATTCATGGTGTGCAAGATGCAACCAAATAGCTAGACCTCAGAGAAAAGATGGAAATAAGAGTGCATAGTTGACATAAACAAGCACCTGTAGTTGATGTAAACAACAGCCACATGGATGCTGGCATTAGTATATAAGGACCTTAATGCAGCTTTTATAAATAGTTTAAAGAAAAAGATGATTGCCGGGCATGGTGGTGCATGTCTTTAATTCCCAGCGCTCAAGAGGCAGGGGTAGGAGGATCACAGTGAGTTCGATACCACCCTGAGACTCCATAGTGAATTCCAGTTCAGCCTGGGCTAGTGTGAGACCTGACCTTGAAAAACCAAAAAAAAAAAAAAAAAAAAAAGAAAGAAAGAAAGAAAAATGTGATCATAATAAATCAACAGATGAGGGCATCTCAGAACAGAAATAAATGCTATAAATATGATGGAAATAGAAATTCTAGAATTAAAAAACCACATTTGAAAAAGTTCACTTGATAGCTCTTATCATAGATTAACAGTAAAGAAGAGATCGCTGATTTCAGTGTCTAATATGCAATTTAAAGAACAGAGAGAAATAGAAGGAATGCAGGTTAACAGCAAGAAACAAAAGAACACAGATGTAATTAACTGAGCAAATATAATTGATTCATTTGTTATCTTGTATCTTTAAAAACATTGTATTCTTTGAAATAAAGGTTATAAAAAGAATCACAAGTTTTGTAAGGTCAGTGTCTCATACATAAATGCAATAATATCACACATAAACACAGTATTGTAATTAAACATAATATCACACATGAACACAATATCACACATGAATACAATATTCACAAAACACAGGTAAATAGAGTCATTGTGTTGCCAGGGGTTCATATTTTATTTGTGGCAAGACAATGTTAACTATGTATAGTCTAAAACCATACCCATTAAAAAACCTAAATCCTGCCAGTTATGGTGGCATACGTCTTTAATCCCAGAACTCAGGAGGCAGAGGTAGGAGGATTGCCATGAGTTCGAGGCCACCCTGAGACTACAGAGTGAATTCCAGGTCAGCCTGGGCTAAAGTGAGACCCTACCTCGAAAAAAAAAAACAAAAACAAAACAAACAAACCAAAAATCTAAACCTCACACTCAAGAAGTATACCTTAAGTATCTCTTTCTTATTCTATTTTTAGTTACATAGAAGTTTAGTCAAGACAGAGCATAATCTCTCTCTCACCCTCATCACAGGCCCATGGACACCACTCCACCAACAGAAGAGCCAGAAGAAAGCAGAACACATTATCTCACAAAGTAAGTGACCCACAAGAGCCTTCCTTAGACCTGAAGACCTGGTGTTACTGATTTCACACTCCGTTGTATAAGAAGAGGTAGTCGTGAGGAAAAGGGGATGGACAGTATGGCCCAATGGTGGAAGGTGAGGCAGACATGAGTGGCTGGTTCACATGCACAGGACAGGACACTTGTCACACAAGGACTCTGAGGACACAGGAAGGAGGTCAGACACTCCTAGGTACTCAGGCTCGCTTCAGGAAAGAGAAAGCCTCATTTCTATGATCTGCTTGGTGGAATGTTTGGAAAGGGAGAAAGGAAAGATGGGAGCCACTATTGGAGGCCACCCAATCTCTTCCAAAATAATTCCTCATGCCCAGGTGTTCCATTGGATGTAATATGTCTGACTCCTAATATAAGAAATCCGCGATAAATTTCCACAGTAACAAATTCTAAGAGATAAATTTAAATTTAAATTTAAATTTAAGTTAAATCTTAAGTCTTTGTATGCCATTGAGACATACGTAAAACCATATATGTGTGCATGTATAAAAGTACATATTACAAGCTAGATTTGCTATATGGAGGCTGCTGGCAAATGCCCAGTTTCACTGGTGTCTAAGTCCAGTGTCACATATTCAAAACCACAGAGAGCAAACACTTTTGAACAACAATCGCTTGCTCAACTATGCTGACTTAACTTGAGCAGAAGTTGAGGTTTTGATTAGCTTTTACATTATGTGTACATATTCTTTTAAAACTTTTGTTTTGTTTTTACATGCTTATTTATTTATTTGAGACAGAGAGGCAGAGAGAAAGAGAAAGAGAGAGAGAGAGAGAATGGAACGAGCACACAAGGACCTCCAGCTACTGGAAAAAAAAAAAAAAAAAAAAAACCTCCAGATGCATGTACCACCTTGTGCATTTGACTTTATGTAGGTCCTGGGGAATTAAACCTGAGTCTTTTGGCTTTGCAGGCAAGTGTGTCTTAACCACTAAGCCATCTGCCCAGCCACAGCAAATCATTTGACTTAAAATAATGGGCATGGGCTGGAGAGATGTCTTAGTGCCTAAGGTGCTTGCCTACGAAGCCTAAAGAGTCAGGTTCGATTCCCCAGGACCCACATAAACTATATACACAAGGTGGTACATATATCTGGAATTTGTTTGCAATGGCTAGAGGCCCTGGCACATTCATTCTCTCTATGTATATGCCTCTCTCTCTCTCTCTCTCTCTCTCTCTCTCTCTCTCTCAAATAAATAAATAAAATATTTTTAAATGTTTTATTTTTTTTTACTTGACAGAGAAAAAGGGAGAGAGAGAGAAAGAGAGGGAGGGAGAGAGAATGGGCACACCAGGGCCTCCAGCCACTGCAAATGAACTCCAGATATGTGCTTCTGGCTAATGTGGGTCCTGGGGAGTTGATCTAGGGTCCTTTGCTGTGCAGGCAACCACCTTAACTGCTAAGCCATCCCTCAAGCCCTTTTTTTTTTAAAAAAAAATTGTTTATTTATTTGACAGAGAAAAAGCGAGAGAGAAAATAAAATATTTTTAAAAAATTAAAAAAATATTTTTAAGTGGGCATGCACTTTCACTGCAGGTGGATTTCTTTTGCTCTTGAATTTTTTTCCCAGTTTGTACAGATAGATGAAGAAAATGAAACAATGCCAAGTACTCAGGGTAATGTGGTAAAGTTGAAGGAAAGCACAGTCATAGATCTGGAATATTCTTCTGTGTGGGGAAATCAACAAAACTACTCAACAATTAAATGCATAATGAATATCTTTCTTAATTACCCAACATTTAATTTCATTTTACAAGCTTGCACATGCACTCTTTATAGCTGATAATCACATAATTCTTTGTAAATGATATGTGGGAAAGAACCTTAGAATGTTCCTGGGAATGTATCATCAGTGGACCAATCTGGCCTGACTTGCAATGAGCCGGTGGTGGAATGGCTCTGTTGGAATGGAGTACACATGGAGCACAAAAGCACAGGCCGCTCCAGCTTTAAAACATAAGGCCTAGGTTATGTCAGTAGTCAGGAATAAAAATTTCACAGATACATTCCACATTGCTTTCCTCATGGTGGTCTAAATTAATGAGGTTGACTGTTTTGAACTTCCATGTTTGGGGGCTGGAGAGATGGCTTAGCAGTTAAGGTGCTTTTCTGCAAAGCCAAAGGATCCAGGTTTGATTCCCCAGGACCCATGTAAGCCAGATGCACAAGGGTACGCACGTATCGAGTCCGTTTGTAGTGGCTGGATGTCCTGGCGTGCCCATTCTCTCTCTCCCTCTCCTGCTTTCTCTCTCTCAAATAAATACCTAAAAATAAAAATAGTTAAAATTCCATGTTTAGCAATAGGCATTTTAAAGTGAATAACAGAACGAAATTGGCATATTGAATCAAAAAGAAAAGGAGACTGAAGAAGCAAAGACAAGACAAGAAACTTCAGAAAGACTTGATAGCACAGTTTGTCTCACGGCTTTTTTTTTTTTTTCTTTGCAATCAGAAAGAGGGAGAGAAAGGGAGGGAGAGGCAGGGCTGGTAATGACCCCAGCAGGTCCTCTTGCCACTTCCCATACACTCCAGACGCATGTGCCACGGTGCCATGGGTACTGGGGAATGCAACCGTGGCTATCAGGCTTTGCAAGCAATCACCTTTGACAACTGAGCCATCTCCCCAGTCCCTAGAATCTTTTTGATTATCTATTGCTGTTTAATATTGTCATTAGGTCTTGAACCTTCGGTGAGTAATTTTGGAGTGGGGTCAGTAGTTCTAGCTCAGGGCCGCACGTGAGGCTGTTTTCAGGATGTAGAACCTGCTAAGGTCATCTCCGGAGGCTTAAGACAGTTGTCACGATTTGCTGCACAAGTGGTAAATGGGCAAGCTGGTGCTGGCTTCCAGGAGAGCCTTGGATTTCCTTCATCACACTGGCTCTCCCAGGTACACCTGACTATGCCCTATCATGGAGGTAGGGAGAGAGAGAAGCAGCAGAAAGTGCTTTGCTTCTTGTGATCTACCCTGGGAGTATGCAGAATGATGCATTTGTTCTTAGAAATGAGGCACAAAGTCTGGTTCTAATTCAAGGAGAAACTAAGACGTTGTGTCTCACACATACCTATATATACTGACACCGCAAGAGCCCAGCTTTGACTGCCAATGGGATGAATTAGATCCAGATGCACTATTCCAATTTTATATCATTCGCTATGATGAAAGTTGAGTCAAAGTGTCATTGTTCATTCATGGACACAGCCTTTGGTGAGAGCATGACAAGGCACCTTGGCTTATATTTCCACTAAAACTACATGTAATGGGAAATTATGGAGACTTTTCTAAAAGGAAGTAAGTATTTTATTATTTTGACTATGTAACAATAGTAGAAGTTTTGGTATTACATCTCCCCTAAACAATAAAAGTACAAAGCATACAATGAAAGCAAATTTTCAAATCATTCATATAAAACAACGTACTGTCGCATAGAGAGCACAGACCGAATAGGACTCGCCCATCCGAGTCCAACGGACTCTCACACTGCCCAAGAGCCTCAGACCTGGACTGCTTCTCTTTTCAGCATCCCAAGCCAAGCTGGGTTTTCTATCTTTCACAGCCACAGATTTGCATCCTTCAGTATTGTCTCTACAAATACCATGTAAGTGCTCATTAAATCGCTTCCTTTTCCAACTGTAGTTAAATTAATCCTACCATTTCTTGTTATAAATTCTTGAAATGAATTCGACTACTGATAAAACAGTTCTTACTTTACAGAGAAATAGAATCTTCTCTAAATACTTTCTCAGCTGGCAATGTTAACCTCTCAGGATATGAAGAATTTCTGTAACTTTGCTTTCTTTGCTGTGTATGCAACCCAGGCCAACTTATACTAGGCCCAAGCACACACACACACACACACACACACACACACACACACATACACACACACACACACTTTCTCTCTACATATTTCTCTTCTTTGCTTGCCTTCCTTCCATACCTTCCCTCCGCCCCTCTGTCCTTCTTTATATGAGGAATCTGCCACCATAATGTGAGGACACATTAGTGCACCTGCAGGAGTCCCCCTGCTTCAAGATTGAGATGAACCAGGTGCCAGAGCCAAGAATCCTACAGATATCTCCTGACTAGGTCAACAGTCAAACCAAAATTGGCAATTGACTTATTCCATCAAACTTCTGTCAGTTACAAAAACAAGAAAATGCAAAAAAATTTAATGGATTCTTGACTAAATGACTTTGAAAATGGTGACATAATAAACAAGTATCCTATGCAAGAATTAGTCTTAAGGTCCACATATATTTCTGAAGATGTATGATGCCTGCTAATATCTTTGAAGACGGAGTAGGATATGGTGGCAAGGAGAATCAAAAGGAAGAGGGCATGGTGGTAAGGAGAAGAGGAGAGGAGAACATGGTGGTAAGAAGGGGAGGAAGAGGACGTGGTGGAAAGGAGGGGAGGAGGAGGACGTGGTGGAAAGGAGGGGAGGAGGAGGACATGGTGGTAAGGAGGGGAGGAGGAGGACGTGGTGGAAAGGAGGGGAGGAGGAGGACGTGGTGGAAAGGAGGGGAGGAGGAGGACGTGGTGGAAAGGAGAAGAGGAGAGGAGGACATGGTGGTAAGAAGGAGAGGAGGAGGACGTGGTGGAAAGGAAGGGAGGAGGAGGACGTGGTGGAAAGGAGGGGAGGAGGAGGACGTGGTGGTAAGGAGAAGAGGAGAGGAGAACATGGTGGAAAGGAGGGGGGGAGGAGGACGTGGTGGAAAGGAGGGGAGGAGGAGGACGTGGTGGAAAGGAGGGGAGGAGGAGGACGTGGTGGAAAGGAGGGGAGGAGGAGGACGTGGTGGAAAGGAGGGGAGGAGGAGGACGTGGTGGAAAGGAGGGGAGGAGGAGGACGGGGTGGAAAGGAGGGGAGGAGGAGGACGTGGTGGAAAGGAGGGGAGGAGGAGGACGTGGTGGAAAGGAGGGGAGGAGGAGGACGTGGTGGTAAGGAAGGGAGGAGGAGGACGTGGTGGAAAGCAGGGGAGGAGGAGGACAAGGTGGTATGTAGAATTAGAGGAGATTGTGGTTGTTCCAAGAAGTGATGGGGGACATGGTGGTAAGGAGAAGAGGAAGAGGGCACTAATTTGATAACCCAGGTTTGATTCTTCTGGTTTAGCTTATAAACATGAGCAAATAAAAATTAGTTACCTCTTAGACCCTATTGCTGAAGACTCTGCATACTTGGGCTGCAAGGCCACTGAAAAATCCTGGTAGAACTGAGCTGATCACCTCCTCCATGTAGACTAGCTGACAGAAAGCTGGAAGAAGCCATTCTGCATGCAGTTCAATGGGAGAGAGAAAAATCACCAGAGAAGATACTCAACCATGGACACTGCAAGCCTGATACTTTGCCAGCCAGTCTAAATGAGCTAATAGGTGCAATAGTGGCATGTCTATCATGGTGGAAACCAACTACTCTCTAATTGGATTGGAGGCCTGCTCCATGGGAGTGAATACATCCTTGATACTGAAAACCTACAACAGGGGTAGTCATGAACCCTAGGGTTGTAACATCTGCTGCTGGCTAAATGTATATACTATGCTCATCAAACTGCCCAGTAAGCACTTCTCTTAATGTTTATACCCATATATTAATGCTACTCTCACTTTTGGTAGAGAACCTTCTCTTTTCAGATGGCAGTGACCTTGCAATGACTCAGAAGGCATCATAGTGCTGGAAAGAAGTGATAGGACTGCTCAGCTCTGCAATGTCTCTATCACACCTCCCAAGCCTCGTGGTCCACTGTGGAAGAGGTGCCAGAGCCAAATGACTCCTTACAACGTGCTCCTCCAGACACAAAATGGCCTGGATATCCATGACCTCACAGTGCCTGACACTTCCTACATAAGTCCATCATAATAGGAGGAAAAGATCATGACATAAAATAAAAGACTGATTGAGAGGGGGAGGAGATATGATGGAGAATGGAGTTTCAAAAGGGAAAGTGGGAGGAGGGAGGGCATTACCATGGGATATTATTTTCAATTATGGAAGCTGTTAATAAAAAAAATCAATAAATTAAAAAGTGGCACAAAAATTAGTTACCTCTGCACAATTGAGACTCTGAGGTTAATAATCTCAGAGGGGTATAAAATTCATGTGGTTGTCTCAGTGATAGAAGAAATGCTTTATTACTACATTACAGCAGCATGGAAATTACCTGAATACACATTTTCCTTATTGGCTTGGTCTCAGAATTTTGAGTGAAACAAACCATTCCAGTGGTATCCTCCTGGTCTAAAAGAACAGAAGAGTTCTAGCAGGTGACATGTTCATACTCCGTCTCTGGTGGTCATGCTGTGATTTCTATGTTTCTATGGCAATGCCTTTTCCAACCATGTTCCTTGGAGTCCCAGCGCTCCTTAGAATCAATTAATTATCCATGGGTGTGGTTGGTTAGAGGGATTCAACCCCAGCATGTTCCAGCAAGGAAAAGAACAAACTGTGTGACAAGAACTTCCAAGTACAGTGCTATGAGAAGAAAGAAGTGCACAACCAAAGACGAGTCCAAAGATGACTTCCTCGGCAGTGGGAAGGCCAAAGAAAGAGCCATGAAACGAGCTGTTAGGAATACAGTATGTACGGGATAGCAACTGATGCCAGAGCTGGGCTTCGTGCCACCTCTGGCAGGACAGACATGGGCCACCACCACTCCCCCAGGAGACCCTCCATGCCGCTTCTAGTAGGAGGCTGATTACGGGACTCTGAGGTGTGTGGAGAGGAAATCCTTCTCCATGTCCTTGTCTCTGACCCCACTCAGCCGTGAATCTTCTTCTCCCGCCCCTCTGCCCACAATTCCTGGAGCCTTCTGTTGGCAACCTCCATCCAGGCCTCATCCCAGGAGTTTCTTGGGCTGGTGAAATGGTTTAGTGGTTAAGGCATTTGCCTGCAAAGCCAAAGGACCCCAGTTCAATTCCCCAGGACCCACATAAGCCAGATGCACAAGGGGGTGCATGCGTTTGGAGTTGGTTTGCAGTGGCTGGAAGCCCTGCTGTGCCCATTCTCTTGTTCACTCTATCTGCCTCTCCCTCTCTCTCTCAAATAAATAAATTGTAAAATGAAATATTTTAAAAATTTGCCTTTCTTTTTCTCTTCCTGTTCAAAGTTTATCTGGTCTCAGACCCATGGTCTTATTTGTGAATAACTCATTATTTAACATGTTAAGCAATTTGGCCCACAGAGATAATGACTCAATGAATAATCCACAACTCATTCAATCATTTGCGTTCTCACTAATTGACTGGGGACTGGAGAGATGGCTCAGCAGCTAAGGCACTTGCCTGCAAAGCCCAAGGACCAGTGTTTGATTCCCCAGTACCCACATAAAGCCAGATGTACAAGGTGGTGCATGTGTCTGGGATTCCTTTTCATTGGCTAAACGCCATTGACCACTCTCTCTTTCTCTCACTATCTGCCTCTCTCTCTCTCTCTCTCTCTCTCTCTCAAATAAATAAAAATATTTTAAAAGAATGTTTGTTAGTCCCAATATTGAACACTTTTAATAACTGAAGTGTCCTCGAGAGGTCAGTGTTGACATTCAGTTAGGATGACTGCTCCTGACACACACAAGTATCAGGTATTACCACACAGAGAACCTACAACAGTGTGTGCGTTACAGCCTTTGCTTATGTTTTGGAAGGAAAATAGAGAAAAGAGTGCTTCCTCAAGAACCAGTCTCAATGTGATAGTAACTAGCTGGATAATTTTAATAAGTCAAGTGATTTATCAACTCCCTGCTCTGGGATTTTTTTTTCCATTACGACAGGCAAGCTAGACTCAAGTCTTCTTTGAGCCCATGACCTCAGTGTTGGGCTCAGATTCTCACTCAGTGCAGCAGCTGTGATGTCTTGGTTGTCATCTTGACTGCACTAAGAGCTACGTGCTAAGGACCAAGGAGGCACGTGTGTGGTTCTGGGGCATTGCCAGAGGGGCCTGGCGCATGAGATATGGAATAAGACTCATCTCAACCTCAACTGACCACACGAAGAAGGGGCATTGGGAGATGGCAGCGTGCACATGCCAGCATGCCCCTTTTTTCTCTGAGCATGTCTTCAGTGCCACCATCCACTGACATCAGACTCCACTTTCTGCAGCCTTTCAGCGTGGCCTCCATATAAGGCACTCTCCAGGGACCATCAGGCTTTCAGCAGGAGATCAGGGCTGTTGTGGCATCTGGGTCTTGGGAGGGAACCCGGTTCCCTGACTCTCAGTGCGCACGTGGAAGTGGTTGGATTACTTATCCCCATCCAATAAGACAGTACAATAATGTATATGTGTATACATTCAGTGTGTGTGCTGATACTATTTTGAGAGCTGTTTTCTCTCATAATACACCTGTCGCTAGTTCCTGATGTTTTGACATCTACTGTTTTCCCCATAAAAGCAACTAGTGGAAAAAATATGTTTGTTCAACCAAAAATGTCCTTAACTCCTAAGCGTCTGCATACCAGAAGGCTTGCCTCACACCTGGTTCCCACCTCTAACTTAGGGTGCCCAAGTTCAATGTCATCATCAACATATGGCCAAGTGAAAGAAAACACAAAATCCTATTGTGAAAATTTTATAGTGTGGAGAAGATAAAAGAATAGTACACTGGGCTGGAGAGATTACCCAGTGGTTAAGGCACTTGCTTGCAATGCCTGACAACACTGAGTTCAAATCTCCAGAACCCACATAAAGCCAAATGCACAAAGTGGTGAATGCTTCTGCAGTTCATTTGCAGCAGCAAGAGGTCCCGGCATGCTCTCTCTCTCTCTCCCTCTTTGCAAATAAATAGATAAATACACTTTTTAAAGAACAGTACACTGAGTCCTGTCAGGGACTTCAGAATTCCAGTTAACATCTGAGTTACCACATGACTACTCAGCCATCTCTCCACCAGGCATTTGTTCAGCAAACAGAAATTCTAAGAAGCAATAGAACAAGTGAGACCAGTGACCACATCAAATCACAGAGAAGGTACATCATTCGTTTTCTCTCATTATGTGTTCACATAAATTGTGTTTCACTGCAGTTTCATCTACTGTATTTTGTATCTGTTAAATTACACAGAAAAAAAATTACAGTGCAGAATAAATATAATAGTAATTTCTGCTCATCTGAGGATGTATTTGCTTGCTCACTAATTTACACTGTTGTTTTACAAAATGATAGTTTAACAAATGCTTCTATTCTGTTCAATGTATATTTATTGGATATCTTATGTGAGAACAATCAGGACAGACATAGCTTCTTACAAAGCTCAACATATTGTCTGGATGAGTAACAGAATACATGGGGGTGTCATGTACACATCATGTGTTTCATCAAGGGTATCATGGTTTCCACCCCAATTTCCTTCAGCACCTCTACATTCATTCCTCCACTGCCCAGAGCCCAGGGAGCTGACCTCTCACCATGAACATGTCCCAGGAGCAAGGCCTTCTTGGGCACAGCACATGCTCAGAGCCACCTCAATAGGCATCTCACTGAACCCCTCTTGGAGCTGCTGAAGTGTGTGTCAGAGTCCCACAGACCCAATCTTATTTCGTGAACTCTCTGAAGGTGTTGGTCTGTAGCAACTTACAAAATCCCAACTCCAAATCTGTGTTCAGAGACTCTAACCTATGCAGAAGCCCCTTGTAAATGCAGTTCACAAGAATGTGCTCTCTCTCTGCCATCCCCAAGTCATAACAATCAGAAGTTGTATAAACCGGAACCCGTATAACACTACAGTACATATCACATACACATAGAAGCTTAGCCCCCACGATATCATCACACAGGAGACCAGTGTTGTCTCTACTTCATAGATCAATGGAAGCAATGAGACTGTTATTTCACCTTCATCCTATAACTTGCAGGTAACAAAATATTGTAGTTCCTTTCTTATTGCTGGGATAAAGCACCCAACAAAAAGCAGCTGGTGGGAGGAAAGGATTTATTGAGGCTCACAGTCTTGAGATGAAGCCCTGTGATGGCAGGGGAAGGCATGGCATGAGCAGAGACTGGACGTCACCTCTGCCACAGCAGGTGGACAACAGCAGCAGGAGAGTGAGCTGAGTTCTTGCAAGGGGAGCTGGCTCTAACACCCCTAAGGCCTTCCCCACAACGTGCCTCCTCTTTCAAGGCTCAAGTTGTCATCAGCTGGAGACCAAGCCTTCAGAACAATGAGTTTATGGGGGATTCAAACCACCACACAAAGTCGCAGTTTGAACCTCAGCGAGGTGGGTGGGACAAACCATTCGGCCTTCTTTGGTCTTGCTGACATAGAGAATTAAGGAGTTAGCCGCCTAACATTTGCATTTCAGTTATATTATATGTTATCATACTCTAAATTTCCTTAGAGGGTTACTCTATACTACACTTGTTCAACCAACAAAGGCTTCAAGATCAAAAGTGTGAAGGGCAATGTGTCTTTTCCTCATGCTGATTTCACAATTTTTTACCTAGGAAATGTTTAAAATGTTGCACTTGGAAGCGGCTGATAACAAGTTTGAGCAGGTTTTTGTAAAGGAAAGCTACTTTGCCATTTGGTGGCAGTCAGTTCGGCCATGCAAAGGCAAATGTGAGTCAGCAGTAGAGAGACAAGGAGAAAAGAAAATGGGGAGAGAAAGGAAGGAAAAGCTAAAGCAATTAAAACAATGTCTGATTTAAGTAATGTCTGTCGTGTGCATGGCTCCAGAATAAAATAGGTCAACTTTGGGCCAATCAGGATACAATGAGTGTTGTTAGTAATAAAATGAAGATGGCTAGAATTCACCAAACCAGAGTGAACAGCATAGCTTTTTGCCTCATAATGCCCTATATTTAATGATGGTCCTTGGCTCTGAGTAAAAATCAATATTGACTTATTCCCTTAAATATGTTCAAAAAATCCTAGAAATACTTCCTAGATGCTGTATAGTGGATAGTGGAGGAAGTTAGCTATCACAGGGGCTGTACAGCTCCTCAGGTCCTGTTAAAGATATACATGATGCCACTTTCTGCATCTTTTGGTCCTAAGGAAATGGGAACATCCACTCACATATATAATTTTGCCCTCTAGAGCCTTCCAATAATACTCAGGATGTCAGCAACAAAAAGGAGAAATTACCAATCCATAGAAAGCGGGTCTAAAGGTTCTGCACTTACACTTGGCTCCAACCAGCCTCTTGCCTCAGAAACAAACCTCATCTGTTTTGTAAACCATTCGTGATGGCATTGTCACCGTAGGGGCATGAGTGACTGTTGCCTTTGTAGGAGAAGCAGCTGGCACAGAAATATTTATGGTGCACTTTACTAGCTGTCTACTCTTCTATGAAGCACTTTAGATGCTTTATGCCATTTAATATACCAATATTTTTTAAATAAATTGTCTTAAAGGAAATGAATGATCCTTAAGCCAACATGTGTACAGAAGTTATCATGAGCTAAATTGAAGGTGGGAGTTACAGGGAGCGTTCTTCACAGCTCAGATGAAACGTCTTCTACATCCAAAAAAATCTACATGGAAAGCAAATTAGGATTTATTAAGCACCGAGTGCCAGACCCTCCCTAGGCTCCTTTGTACGCATGATCTCATCAGCCTTCTAAATCATCACTACTTCCATCTACACAAGAGAAAGTCGAGGCGCAGCCAAGTTAAGTAACTTGCCTCACCCTGTGGTTGGGGTGGCAGTCAGAACCAAGCCTGCTTTGCTTGATTGCAAGACTGTAGTATCTGCTGCCCATAAGACTGGCGAGTGTCAGGGACAGACCCGGGCATATAATGGTCAGATGTGAGTACTGTGCTGTGGGACCCAAACAACATGCTCACATAGCACAGGGAAAGGGACCCTCTTGTAGGAAGGCAGGCACAGGCTACTTGTGTTAGACATGGTTTAGAGTTTAACTATGTATGACATTAGACTATAAAAAGCCTCCGAGATTCTTGAGCCAGTCGGGGCAGGGGAGCAGTTATCACGATAAATAAGGCATTTTAAAATGACATTGAAAGCAACTATGCATTTGGAAAATATATATCTAATGATTTTACCTCATCACATATTTTGTGTTAAGCATAATAGCTATTCTGTAACTTTTAAACAAACATTAATGGCCATGGTTTCTGTCCCCAAAGAGGAGCAGCCTCCCTTAGGAGTGCCCTCTTCTTGGTGAGAATCAGGTTTTTGAAAACAATTGCACTGTCCTCTTCCTCTCGGGACTACCAGACCTTAAGCTGTATATATAGGCACTGTGAAGTGCCTGTAAGTCAGGATACCAAAACTTATTTTGACATATGCCTTCAACGATCATAAAGATGAAAATTAGACAGATGATAGCTAACTAGCTAGAGGCAGATATAGAAACAGATTATTGATGATAGGTAGAAAAATGCTAGATATAATGTATCAATTACTTTCTCATAGCCTGGACAGAATACCTGGACAGAAATCACTTAGGGAAGGAAAGCGTTTATTTTGACTTACCGTTCTACAAGGTAGAGTCCATCAGGGCAGGGGCAGTGCAGTGGTTTGAATGTGAAATGTCCCCTATAACCTCCTCATGTGTTTGTGATTAAGCCCCATATTCAGTCCCCAGCTGGTAGAGCCTTTGCGAGGTGCAGCCTTGTTGGAGGAGGCATGCCACAAGGGATTGGCCTTGCGGATTAGTTCAGCCTTACTGATTATTCACTAGCTCACTCACTCTTGATCCTGCCTCCCATCCACAGTGACAAGACGTGATGCGCAGTCTCTGCTCTGCCATGCTCTCTGTCATGATGAAACCTCCCCTTGGGACTGTGTGCTGAAAGAAGTCCTTTCCTTTCACACTCTGCTTTTAGCCAGGTGTTTTGTGCCAGCAACAAGAAGGCAGCTGCAACAAGGAAGAAGCCAGCACTGTTTTGTCTTATCAGAAGAGAGGACAGAGGGAACAGCGTCTGCTGAGTGCTCAGCTAGCGTCCTCTCTTTCCTGCCCATGGGAGCGTGTGTTCAGCTAGGGTGAGTCTTCCTATCTTAACTAACCTAACACTGAAAATATCAGAGAACAACCAGAGGAGACTTGTTTCGATGGTGATTCTAAATCATGCCACATTGACAACCAGACACTAGCCATCACAAGCCCTCCTCTGTTAACCTGATATTCAAATGTAACACACTTTTAAGCCATAATCTTCTACCTCCTTACACATAAGTTCATGATAATATTATGCAAAGTCTGATTTCAAAAGTCTCCATAGTTATTAATGGTTTCAACACTGTTTAAAAGTGTAACTGTGGTGCAGAATATAATCTGAGATTCAGGAAACTCTTAATTGTGGGCTCCTAAAATATCAAGAAAAAAAAAAAAGAAACACAAATGCATACTTCCAACATTCATTGACATAGAGCAGAAATTCAAAATCCAATGGGGAAGCACGAAATTATCAGAACAGCTAGAGAGATGGCTTAGCCATTAAGGAACTTGCCTGCAAAGCCTAAGAACCCAGGTTCAATTCCCCAGGACCCACATAAGCACAAGGTGGTGCATGCATAAGGAGTTTCTTTGTGGTGGCTATAGAACCTGGCATGTCCCTTCTCTCCCTACCTATCTCTTTCTTACTCTCTCTCTCTCAAATAAACAAAATATAATTTTTTTTAAAAAAAGTGAAATGATCAGAGCAAAGCAAGACCAAAACCTGACAGGGCCAAAGCTGAATCATGCAGCCTGGCATCTGGGGATCTTGATAGATCATATGGGTCCCAAAGGGCTTGGGTAGCTCCCACTTCCAGCTGTGCCTCTTTTGGGGCAGGTCTACCCTAATCTGCAGAAATCCTTTGGCAGAGACATCTCCCACATCCTGGGGTCTCTATTGAAACTTACAGTTCACTTTGACAGCTTTATACAGTGGCCTCACAAGGCCTTCTTGCAGGAACATTGACCCTGTTTCAAGTTGCTTGACCTCGATGACTCTAAGAGCATTGCAATGCTCCATGCCACCCTCAATCTTGTATCTTTCACTCTCCTAAAACCAGTGCCATGGGGCAGTGCTGCCAAGTTCTACTCAGGTCAGAATAAAATTCAGCCTCTATGGACCACAGTTGTAGCTGCCTATGTATGCTGACCTTGGGGATCAGAGACCTCCTTTAATACTCTTCATTCAGATCATTATGTAAGTACTACAGCATCAAACCCAGGCTGTTAGGCTTTATAGGCAAGTGCCTTAACCACTGAACCACCTCTCTAGCCCTGCTTTCTGCTCTTTACACAGTCCAGAAACTAGTCCATGGGATGGTGCTATCCTCAGCTCAGGTGTGTTCTCTCTCCTTGACTAATCTAATCTAAAAAATTCCTGATTGACATGACTAGATATTGGTTTCCATGGTGATTCTAAATCCTGTCAAATTGACAAACCAAAGATTCCTCCCTATGTGTGTGTGTGCATGTAACTGCATATGATGAAGCCAGATAGCTGATGGTAGGTATGTAGATAAATGATGGAAGGTAGGTATATAGATAGGTGACAGAAAGACAGACAAACAAACATGGGAACACAGATCATGGGGTTGCACACAACGAACCCCTATTAAATTAAAATATCCTGTGTCTAGGTGCATTTTGTCCTCTGTTCTGAAAGCTCACAGGTGACCACCACAACCTGTCACACTTGTTGCCTGTTGACCTCCAGACACTATGGCTGACTGAGAAATGAAGTTTGCTGTTACTGTCAGGCAGCCTGGGAGAGAACAATGCTACCTATAAAGAACCTGGGTGAAAGCCAAGGTGCTTTCCTGCAAAGCCTAAGGACCGATGTTTGACTCTCCAGATCCCATGTAAGCCAGATGCACAAAGGTGAGGCAAGTGCATGCAAGGTTTCATATGCCCCACTAGGTGGTGCAAGCATCTAGATTTAGACTGCAGTGACTGAGACCCTGGTGCACCAATTCTCTCTCTCTCTCTCTCTGCATCTCTCTAAAAAAATGAAAGAAAGATAGCTATTGATAAAAAGGTCGAAATGAAAGAGAGGTTCTGCTGAATTTGCATCTCATCTCTTTTGTGCCTTTGTAAAGTTGAAGTGTCGTAAGCACAGGACCGTCTGCACCACGTTAGCGTGACCTTCCCAGTTCAGAAGTTAAGAAGTCAATGTTAGGAATTCAGTAGAAGTTAACCGATTAAGAAAAATGTTTGAGTAATCTTCATTGTTTCACTTCTGTCTTGTCTCTGGGACCCTGAGTCTATCTATTGAAATCCAGGCCTTGTAAAGCCTTTGTCAATGCATCTCAGCTGAAGTGTCTTGGTAACCGCATCCCACATGTTTGGTTCACATGTCACAGATTATAAGTGACTACTGAACTGCAGTGGCCACTTTCCAAAGAGCCCCTGTTGTGTCCATTTTTCAGACCACACCAGCCTCCTACTGTGTGAACAAATACCCCCAAGGAAGGAAAAAAAACCAGCAGTGGCAGCTCAGGCTTCCTCAGCTCACCCTTGACCAGGATCAAGTGGAAAGACAATCCCTACTGACCGAGGGAGACAGATGCATCCAGCTTGAGGAAATATCTTTTGAGAGAAATTGTTAAAATGTTTTTTTAACACAGTGTTTTGAAGTGCAAATAGGCTATGTATGGATGGCACCTTGTGGTTTTGTCTGGTTTTTTTGCTTGCTTGTTTTCTTTTTTGAGGTAGGGTATCACTCTAGACCAGGCTGATCTGGAATTCACGATGTAGTCTCAGGGTCGCCTTGAACTCTCGGCGATCCGCCTACCTCTCCCTCCCAAGTGCTTTGATTAAAGTCATGTGCCACCACGCCCGGCTATGGTTTTTTCTGTTAGTGGGGTTCTTGCTGGTTTTGGTGTGTGTGTGTGTGTGTGTGTGTGTGTATAGAGTGTGTGATTTAATGTGTGTGTACTGTATAGACATATCTGTACAGATAGTCATTCCCTGATGCATACAGGGGTAAAAGCTAGAAGAGAATGCTGGGTGTATTCCTTTCTTCAGTCAGTGGCCTGAGACTCTTTGCAAAGGAATTCCAACCCAGTGCCGCTGTTTTTTGTCATGTTTTATTTTTTCTACATCAACAAGCTGCAGTGATTCTCAGGTTCCCACCCCCTCCCACAAGACTGGGGTTCCTGGCCTACATGGCTACGTATGCCCAGCTAATTGTGTAGACGGTGAAGAATCGAGCCCAGGTGGCCTCAGACCCTCTCAGGCCCTCACGCGTGCACAGCAAGCACAACGGATTAACCACTGAACCACCTCCCGATGCTGGACACCAGGGGTGCGCCACCGCTCTTGGCTCCATGGGCACAATTTAAACCCCTGAGTGAGAAGCAAAGCTATTTGCTATCCAGTGGAACATTCTCTCCTCAGACAGACTGATTCAAGCAATGGACAAACTCCAAGACGACAGGATGAATCAAAGCGCCGAGGACTTGTCACTGACCCCGGCCATAACCACCACCTATGTGAGGCATAGATCCAAATGTGCTTGAGGGCACCTTTCCCGCAATGAGGCACACAGAGCATATGGAGGCCTGCCCCTCCAAGTGACTTAGCCTGAGAAAACAGTGGCCTTCCCTCTGCACGCAGAGACAGAGGCGAGGCTGAGATGTTAAGACCCACAGCCCTGAGGACTTAGTGGACCAGTGATCATACTGGCTCATGGCCTGGGGTGGAATTGGAGTGATGGATTTCTGTGGGCAGCACTTTGTTATTTTTTAGTATTTTATTTATCTATTTATTTGAGATAAAGAGGCAGATAGAGATAATCTGTGTGCCAGTGTCTCTAGCCATTGCGAACCAACTCCAGATGCATATGCCACCTTGTGTAGCTGGTTTACATGGGTACTGGGAAATCGAACCTGGGTCCTCAGGCTTCACAAGCAAGCACCTTGACAGCTAAGCCATCTCTCCAGCCCATTTTATCTTGTTTTGTTACATAGTTGTTGCTGTTGTTTGAGACAGAATCTCACTCTGTAAACCAGGCTGGCTTCTCACCCTCTATGGACTCTAGGCTAGCCCCCAACCCATGTTGATCCTCCTGCCGTAGCCTTCCAAAGTGTGAGGATTCCAGGTGTGCACCACCACGCTTGGCTCCACGGACACAATTTCAAAGTCACTTCTATGTTGACCTGATACATGATAGGATACACACACACACACACACACACACACACACACACACACACACACAAAACACCCTTTCCCATTCAACTGTTATCCTCAAGGGAGAAAACTCTCCCAGCTTTTCCTCAGTTTGAAATCCCGGAGGCAGAGAACAGCAGTGGAGGGTGAGGATGTGGGTTCGTGGGTGCCCAGGGCTTCCTGAGCTGGACACTCAGTGAAGCCACGTGATCACTGCAGGTGCTCCAGATCCCAGCAGGAAGGACCTGACCAGGCCCACTGGAGGGAACAGCGAGGACTCACACCTGGGCTCCCTGAATGGAAGATACTCCTCAGCCATGATGGGGAATGCCTTTTCAGAGAGAGCTTTCATGTCTGCGTTTGCATGGAATTCGAGGCCACGAGCAATATCAACAACCGTCCCTCACATAGCTGTTGTTGAAGGCCGCATAGGGAGCCTGTCCTCCCAGGTTAATGGGAGGGGTCTTAAGAACAAGCTTCCAGGCCATTGTGCAGATCAGCACTATAAACGCTACCAGGAGATGGCGCCAGGACACAGACGGGTGGCCTGAGGCTGCAGTGGAGGTGACTGGACCCAAACCCCATTCCTAGAGTTCTCTTGGGTGGCTGGCTTTCTGGGGCTGCTGTCAGAGCAGATAGGGTTTAGGTTTGTAAAGACTCTCTATACCTCTAACTTCCCCCCCACATCTCATTCCCCTCCCTTCCCTTCCTCCCCTTTCTGGGCTTACAATCAGCCTCTGTATTTTATATTTTAATCTCAGGGTGACGTTGGCTAGTCAAGTTAATCAAGAGAGGTGTTCTCTCACCCGAGTTTTGAAAAGAATGGTTCCACTACAGTTAACTACTGTAAACTCCAAACAAATTTCAAATCAACTACCACTGCAGAACAAAATAATTAAGTTGAATGAAAAAGAGAAAATACATTTTATGAGGATAAATTTCACTTTTGTTTGCAAGTTTGCCCTAAGGGCAGACAATAGCTAAGATATGGCATGGGACCAAAACTTCTTCTAGCTTCTAGAATATCTGCCATTAAATGAAGTGATCATGTAAGCAAAATAAAGCAGACACAAAAAGACGTGGTTTCTCTCAAGTGTCAAATCCAGATTAAATTCTCTCTCCCTCTCTCTCACCGTGTGTGTGTGTGTGTGTGTGTGTGTGTGCCTGTGTGTGTATATGTGTGTGTGCATGTGTGCGTGCATGTGTGTGTGCATTCATATGTGTGCAGGACATGGAAATAGAAAAGGAGCCGTGATATGGGAAGAAGAGATCGTAAGGAAAGGAAAGGCTAATGGAATATGTGTGTCTTGAAGCAGGGAAGGGGGAAAGGGGACCCCAATAAGAGCAAAGTATGCCATATACATATGAAAATTCCATAATGCAACACATTACATTGTATGTTAAATTAAAATACACGAATAAATAAAAATTTAACAAGCACTGACATGTTGCTTTTTGAAGAATGAAAAAGACTCTGAGACAGCAGCCACTGGAAGGTGTGGTGGGAATCCCAGAAAAAAAGACCCCATGTTCTGAACATACAGCCTGTCGGTGCTCCTGATTCACTCCCGGGCCTGGGGTGCCTGGCAAGGAGTTTCCAGAGTGAACTGAAGTCAGCATGGATTCGCCCTGAGAAAGACATGATTCAGCGCAAGTCTCATGGGTCACAGAACTTGGAAACACTATTCTCCGCATGAACTGGAAAGGTACAATGAACATTAGTGTCCACACCCAAAAAAACCACAATCCTCAGGATATAATCCACAATCAAAAGTCGAAATGAGACAATGCAACTCCTTCTCCAAAGAAAGCTAATCAAAGAAGAAACCCCAAACATAACCCAAATGTCAGAATTACTAACTATGATGTTAAAAACACTTTCAGTAATTATAATGAAAAAGAGCCAAAGGGAAATATCATAATGGTTGGAAAGTAGAACTTCTATAAAACAAGGAAGGAAATTTAACACAATTAAATAGAAATTCTCAAAGTGAAAAGTCAAGTATCTGGCATAGAGATGGCCTCGCTGATGGAGGAGCCCTGGCAGAAGCAAGATGGTGGAGGAAGAGGTGAGAGGGAGAGCTTGAGTTTTGCTCTTCAAACCATCTTTACAACAAAACACAAAACCAAGCCCAGAATGTAAAGTTTCTCCATGTGCACGTAATGTGTCACATGTTCTGAAACATGAAATAACACAGGTGTATAACCTGACATGCAACAAAATACACATAATATGTTTGATGTACTAAAATACAAAATTATACAAGTATGCAATTTGACAAATTCTTTTTTTTTTGTTTATTTATTTATTTGAAAGTGACAGAGAAAAAGGCAGAGAGAGAGAGAGAGAGAGAGAGAGAGAGAGAGAGAGAGAATGGGTGCGCCAATCCCAAACAGGGAAGATCTCCCATGCATTCACCCAGGGAACTCGAGGCCTATTTGGACTAATTTTTCTTTTTTTTTTTTTTTTTTTTAGAGAGAGAAAGAGTGAGAGAATTAGCATGCCAGGGCCTTATCCACTGCAATTGAACTCCTGAAGCTTGTGCCACCTAGTGGGCATGTGCAACCTTGTACTTGCCTCACCTTTATGCATTTGGCTAAAATAGGATCTGGAAGGTCTAACAAGGGTCCTTGGGCTTTGCAGGCAAAAGCCTTAACTGCTAAGCCATCTCTCCAGTCCTATTTACTTTTTAGGAAAGCGTTTCTGATCTCCTGGGCTGGAGAAAATTGCTAGAAGGCTTTCCATCACATGTACAGGTTGCAGAGGGAGGCAGGGAGATGTGAGCACAGAGCGTTTGTGATTCCTGGCATTAGCTGCACAGCTCACTTTTACACTCCAAAGCAAGTCCTCTAAGAGATTCTGTCAGAAGACAAACTGTCATCGTTTCAGTAGAAAATGGCCTTCCCTAGACCCTTGTTTGCAAAGGCAATCCCCAGCTGTGGTGTAGTCCGGGAAGAGGGCAATGACCTGTATGGGGGGTGCTGGGAATGGGCCTTGGGGAGACCAGACCCTACTCACTTGCAGGCTCTCTGCATACCCCATGTCGGGGGGACGATGTGACCCAGGCTTGTCCACAATGCTTCCCCTGTTGTGATGGGCTTCCCTTTGAAACCATAAACCAAAATAAACTCTTTCTCCCTCAAAGCTGCTTCTGGCTGGATATTTTGTTTCAGCAGCAAGAAAGTAACTGATACACCATTTTCCCACCATGGGAGCCCACTAGAGTAAGCATGCTTGCCTCCACCTGGCTTCATTTACTGCCACTGGATCCATCTGTACGTTGCAGAAATTCATGGGTGTTTTTGCTGCTGTGACACTCCTGTTCACTGAACACCTGTGGGCTTTACCTGGCCTGTGTAACTATGCCACTCTCCTCATGTGAAGACACGGGAAGTAATCAAATTTTCTCTGTGAGGCAACCTCTCCCTGGAAGCTCAGAACAAGACTTAATGGTTGTTTGAAACATAATTATGATGCGTTGAGCTACATGCGGGAGGCATTGTGAAAAAGGAATTCTGAAATGAAAACCCGGAACTTAAAAAAATAAGTCATTGGGGGGAGGGGCGAAGAAATGGCTTAGCGGTTAAGCACTTGCCTGTGAAGCATAAGGACCCCGGTTCAAGGCTTGATTCCCCAAGAGCCACGTAAGCCAGATGCATAAGGTAGCACATGTATCTGGAATTCATTTGCAGTGGCTAGAGGCCCTGGTGCGTCCATTCTCTCTCTCTCTCTGTCTATCACTCTCAAATAAATAACAATAAACAACAACAACAAAAAAGAAGTCATCGAGTCAGGCTCTACTCTGGAGGCCCAGGAAAGAACAATCTGCTTAACTGATGGAAATAAAACCCAAGCTTAAGAGTACTGCCCACCCGTTTTAAGATTACACCCTTGCCACGATTATGATCTGGCACCGGGTGTTAAGAACCTTACTTCTCATCCTTAATCCCAGCACTCGGGAGACAGAGGTAGGAGGATTGCCATGAGTTTGAGGCCACCCTCAAGCAATGTAGTGAATTCCAGGTCAGCCTGAGCTAGAGTGAGACCCTACCTCAAAAAAAAATAAAAAAAACAAAGAGCCTTACTTATGACAATAACTGTGGACCATTTTGAAGAAGTTGCCTCTGCTGTTTTATTTGTTTTTTTTTTTTTTGAGGCTCCCAAGACATCACTATGAATCTTACTTTCCTATTTCTCTAGATATCTTTATTTATTTACTTACAAGAAGAGACAGTGAGAATGGGAGAGAAAAGGAATGGGCACACTAGGGTCCCTTTCCACTGCAAATGGACTCCAGACATATGTACCACGTAGTGCATCTGGCTTTACGTGGATACTGGGGAATTGAACCCCAGCCATCAGGCTTTGCAAGCAAGTGCCTTTAACTGCTAAGCCATCTCTCCAGCCCTCCTATTTTGCTTTTCACCCAGCATGTGGACAAATGCATCACAGCTCTTGGTTCTAGTTGGCCCACTGATATAACAGAGCAAGCTATCTGACAGCTCCCTGGGCCTTGTCGGTGGCTGTGGCCACACTGCAGTTAGCAAGTGTGCCCTGGAACCTTCTTTCCTGGCTGCTCCTGTATGTGAGGAAAGAGTGAGGCTGAGAAGAGACCAGTGGGGCAAACGCACCAAGGTCACAATGTGATCTTTCTCTCTGTAGGAGCAGCAAGAAGGCTTTGTACTTCTTTCTACCCCAAAGGACTTAGTAAACCAATAAGCACTGATTAAGCAGAGTTCCAGGGGTATGCATTTTGTTTCTCTTCAGCACTTACAAGTGCTTGGTGTTCTCAGCACACCTTCAGGGAGACAATTGTAATGGTTCCCATCTTTTATTCTAGAAGCCCACAGAGAGTGCATGCTCCAGGCAGAGTGTGAGTGCCCCAGCATGCCCAGGCTGCCTCACACAGCCTAATCCTGCCTTTGAGTCAATGCCTTTAAATACAGCCATTGCGCCATTTGCACTCCTTTTGTCCCTGGATGTCTAGAGGTGCCTGTCACGAGCCAATCACTGGTCTAGCACTGAGTGTGCAGCCTGCATAAAACAGAAACACTCTGCTTGGAACTTACGCTGTGTCATGGGACCCATGAGGTCACACTGAAATAGCAAGTTATTTTATTAAATACATTTATTTATGAGAAAGAGAGGTAGAGAGAGGGAGAGAGCGGGGGGGAGAGAGAGAGAGAGAGGGAGAATGGGCATGCCACTGCAAAGGAACTCGAAATGCATGTACCACCTTGTGCATCTGGCTTACATGGGTTCTGGGGAATCAAACCTGGGTCCTTAGGCTTCACAGTTAAGCACCTTAACCGCTGAGCCATCACTCTAGCCCCAGCAACTTAGTTTTTATAACGTCAGATGTTTTTAATTTTCATGCTTTGATGGTAAAGCATTTTGCTAATCTTTTTATTGTTTATTTACTTATTTGGAAGAGAATGGGAACACCAGGGCCTCTAGCCATGGCAAATGAACTCCAGAAGCATGTGCCATCTTGTGCATCTGGCTTACATGGGGAATTGAACCCAAATCTTCGGCTTCACAGGCAAATACCTTAACAGCTAAGCCATCTCTTTCTCCAGCCCATAAAGTGGTTCGTTGATGCTAAGAAAAGCTTCCACAAACTGTAACATCTTCTAGTACATGGTCACAAATTGTCAGGCTTTTCAAGAGCAGTGGCCATGGCTGGGGACTGGGTAAGGAGACACCAGTTTTCCTCACATGGGCTCTGGCCAGTGCCTTCGGAGAAAGACGGACTGCTGTAGGTGGTGACAGTGTCTAAACATCCCCACCTTCCAAGAGGCACTTGTGGAGTTTAGATTGTCATGTTTGGGTTAACCCAGTCAAACACACTCTATAGATATCCACGGGGAAGAATAAGGGGGTGGCAATGGCCCAGTAGAACTGAGCAAAGGACCTGACTCTCCACACAGACTCACAGGCGATCTAATCCTGAAGTGCTGCAATTCCAGGTGACCATAAGACCACGAAGAATGGCCTCAAACTTTCTGTCATCCTACTAAAAATTATTTGGTTTCAGCCTGTCATAGTCAACTACATGCTGCTGGAATGAACCCCAAAACCAGACACAGTTTATGGGAGGAATGGGATTTATTTCAGTCTTACAGAGCCAGGGTAAGCTCCGTGGTGGTAGGAGAATCCAGCCCCTTTCACAGATCCATGCAGACGAAAGACCCACCAGCAGCACCACAAGCAAGCACCAGACCACAGGGACCCCAGCGGAACTCACTGTGCATGCCCCAGGCTGTACTTCATACCCACCCCCAGTGACAAGACACCCCCCCCCATAGCAGGAATCTACTTGATAAGGGCAGAAGCTGCAAACTCAATTTTAATGACACCTGACTCTAAGGGGGCATATATTCAAACTGCCATGCAGCCCACCGTTGCAACTTGTCACAGTTTGGTTGTGATAGTTTATATGGGCCCCATACACACAGGCCTCTGTGATTAAACTTCCTACCAGAGCCCCTACGGCAGGCCTAGATCCCTGGTACAGGGAGACATGTCACTGGGGACGGATATTGCTGTTCAACCCCAAGGTGTGTTTAGGGGCAGATCTGACTGTGGCACAAACATGTGAGGTAAGCAGTTTTTGAGCTCTGGCTGTTCTTGATGCTGGTAGTCCCTGCTGGTGTTGGTGTTTGATTGCTGTAGCAATTGCTTCTGTCTGCTTGGATCTATGGGAGTGAGCCACCTTCTTCAGCCATCGGGGGTGTGCCCCTGGTATTTGTAAGCCTGAAATAAATCCCTTCTTCCCAGAAGCTGTGACTGGTTGGATGTTCATCCCAGCAACCTGGAGCTCTCTGCAACACAATCTTGGGGCCATTGATTATGATCCAGTAACAGACATGTCTGCTATATTATGTCAATCAAACCAGAATTATTCAAAAACTGGGGGTATGTATATCTCAGTGGTAGAGCATTTCACTGCAGAAATGCTCAACAAGGCAGGCTTTCTCATGCCAATACCTGATGGGTTTCCTACTCCTCAGAGCTTTCTAGAGTTAACAAGACCAAATTGCAATTAACCATACATACACTATTTAAAAAATCTCCCATGTTCCCTCACTATCATTTAATTTTGTTCCAGCAACATTACACCCTGCAACAGTTAACTCAGAAAACATAGAGCCTCAGCAAATGACACCAACTAACTTTTATCTATGCTTATATTAGGGTTATTTTCCAAAGAATGACACCATAAATCACAAAGATTAGAGGTATCTCACTTAAAGCAAATGTTACCCTGTTCCTTTGGCTCCCGATCACAGGGAAAGTAACTAAGGAGATGAGGGAATGATGCGCAAGATCCACAGAGTGAGATGCCTCACGTCTCCACTGGTCTCTTAGTGAAGCCGTACATCCTGCACAAGTGCTGCTAGTAAGTTGTCAGGGAAAATATCTGTCAATATAATCATGGAGGGAACCACAGACACATTTAATCAAGACAGAATAAGCTTGACTCATGAACCCTGGTGAGAACGAGGGGACTGTTCAAGATGCCGTCTAAGATGCTGATCATTTCCCTGAAAAGCCTGTTCATGTCATGCTGCTCGGATGCCTGATTTTGGCAAGAGTGCCCAGAAACCAACTAAAGGTGACCCCACAAGAGGAACGTTTTAATCTCATCCTCTCATAGCAGAGGGGCAAACAGGGCTGAGGGCTGAGGTGAGGGTGGCACACAAAAACCAGGAAAGCAAGAGGGAAAGACAGCTCAACGGTTAAAGGTGCTTGCTTGCAAAGCCTACCAGTCTGGATTTGGGTTCCCAGCATCCACATAAAGCCAGGCACACAAGGTGGTGCATACATATGGAGTTTTTTCTGCAGTGGTGTGAGACCCTGGTGTGTCTATTCTCTCTTTCTTCCTCTCTCAAATAAATAAAAATATTTTTTAAACTGGGAAATGGAGGAACAAAGATCCCCTCCTTAGGTAGGGATGTTATAAATGCTATTCCTGTTTGCAGCATCTGTCTTTGGAGGTGCTGGCCAGATTGCTGTCTCCTTACCAGCAACCATGGTCACTGTGCTTGGAAAGACTGACAATTTGTAGCCACACTTAAGAAGCAGTTACAGTTTGTGAAATCTTTCCTTAGCATCAATAAATCACGTACCCTTTGAAATAGAAAATAAATGAAATAATATAAACTCTTCATTTCCCCTTGCTTGCTAATACATGAACATTTGTTTCCCATCTACAGGGAAGGAATGATGTAATCAGAGTGGGAAGTGAGTTGAGGAAAGGGAATAGCTGTGCGCTCTGATGAGATGAGGACATGAAGCTGGAAGAGGAATGACCATCCTCCGTCATCACATGCATCCACATGCATAGGCTTATCTTCCCAGAATCCTGCCCAGGTCTGTCAGAGGCACAGGACTAGGGAAGGAGACCTTGGGTTACACTTAGTGTCAGACCCATCTGATGGAAAGGTGTTCCCTAGACAGACCAGATGAAAGACAAACTATGGACTCAAACAGAGACCAGAAAACAAAAAGAAGCAACTTGGACATCATGGGCTCATCGAAGACGCAAGGTTAAGTATAGTGAAAGGCTGACTCCCGCCTCCCCATCTTTCTCATCTGCCCCCAGGAAGAACAGGAGAGACATGGTAGTGTTCTCACACATTAAGGGGCTCAAGTGTCAACTGGGCTCTTGTTAGCCCTGTCGATTCTGGTTCTGTGGGTCAGGGACGAGGGCGAGAAGAGCCGAAATCATTTTTGCCACTTCCCAGGTGAGGCATGCGGACCATACAGCAGTGAGGTCCAGATCCGTGAGTCACTTAGTCACTCTTCCACCTTGACAAGGCTGGGCACAGAAGCGCAGGAGCGTCCCTCTGGGAGAATGGCAGCTGTTACCAAGGTAGGAGAGGCTGCACCACCCAGGAGAGCTGACAGCACAGGGAAGAGTCCCCAGATGGGTGTTGTGACACACAAGAGGAGGCAGGAGGATCGGAGTCTGGAACCATCCTTGGCTATACAATGAGCATGAGGCGAGCTTGGGCTACGTAAGACCCTGTTTCAAAACAATAATCTCAAGCTCCCTTGAGCAGAATCTTGAAAAGTGCAAGACTTGGCATAATTCTGGCTGGGTCCACAGCCCCGGCCTTGTACACTTGCCAAGCACCCCATCACCTCGGAGCTCGTCTGCTCATTTGTTAAGTGCGACGTGCTGAATCCATTGTTTTTGTTTCTTTCCCTTTTCTTTCTTCTTTTTTTTTTTTTCAAGGTAGGGTCTCACCCTGGCCCAGGCTGAGCTGGAACTCACTATGGAGTCTCAGGGTGGCCTCAAATTTACGGAGATCCTCCTACCTCTGCCTCCCGAGTGCTGGGATTAAAGGCGTGCGCCACCATGCCCGGCTTCTGAATCCATCCTTAATGGCTGTGGAGAAGCTTGTGCTAACTTAGCGTGGTGGTTTGAATGAAATGTTTCCAGTAAACTCCTGAATTCTGAATGCTTCGTCCCCCAGCTGATGGCAATTGGGAGGTGGACCCTTCTAGAGGAGATATGATCCCCACGGTAGGTTTGGGGGTGTTACAGCCAGGTTTCCCCTGCCAGAGCTCAGCTCACTCTCCTGCTGGGTGTTTGTTTTTTTTTTTCTTTTATCATCTGCTGTGGCAGAGGTGACGTCCAGCCTCTGCTCATGCCATGCTTTCCCCCTGCCTTCATGGAGCTTCCCCTGGAGACTGGAGGCCACAATAAATCCTTCCCTCCTGCCAGCTGCTTTTGGTCAGGTGTTTTATGCCAGCAACGTGAAGGGCACTGCAACAGGTATAACACTGGCATCCCACACACCTCTACTCACAGTTCTATGCACAAGCAATGGACATGTTGTCGTTTTGCTCTTGGACTCAACTCTGGCCCCATTCTTTTTATTTTTTTTTAATTAATTTATTTTTATTTGAGACAGACAGAGTGAGAGAGAGAAAGAATGGGTGCACAGGGCCTCTAGGCACTGCGAACAAACTCCAGAATCATGCGCCATCTTGTGCATCTGGCTTACGTGGGACCTGGAAAATTGAACCTGGGTCGTTAGGTTTCGCAGGCAAATGCCTTAACTGCCAAGCCATCTCTCCAGACCTCCGTCCCCGTTCTTGGAAGCAATATTATCCAGACTCTCTTCCCACCAGATCCAGGGTCTCTGCTCACCATTGGAAGGTATTCTTGGATGAGTGAAAGGCAGAAGGAAAGAAGCCGTTTTTGTTTTCTTTCCCATGTTTTTATAGCTCTGGCGGTTGGAGCAGCAGAATCTCCCAAGCCTCGAGACAAGGGCTCGCTGGCTGGCTGCAGTAGCCACAGCAGCAGGGACAGCAGTAAGCCACCATGGGCGACCACCAGGCTAGCATTAGTGGCATGGTTACAGTAATGACGGCACAGGCGCAATGATTGTAGGTGTCGTTTCCGCAGCAAGGCCAGGGAGCAGCAGGGTGGGGGCTTCTTTGACAGCTGCGATGCTGGTGACACGCCGGTGTCTCTGCTGCACAGGCCTGTGGTGTCTTGCAGCATGGCTGTTCTGTCTTCCTCCTGCTCTGTGGGAGCTTCTAAGACCAAGTCGCCCGGCAATGGCTCATCCTGCCTCTACCTCATTTTCCAGGCCTCCAAACAGCTTTCTAAGCAGTTCTCTCCTTTAAATTTCCTCCGTTTGAAACAACGACAGCGGTTCCCACTTTCCTCCATGGACATTGGCAGACACCATAGTTGTGATCAGTAGAACCTATTTTATTGGGCAGGCACAGGTCAGGACAGGGCAGAAAGTAGCAGTGGTCACACGCCCTGGCCCCTAGAAAGCTGGTGCCCAGATGCCACCCTTTCTTCCTTTACCTCTTGTCCTCTGACCCCAAAATACATTTATTTAGATGCTGTCATTCCGGGGCCTCCAGTTATAATAATAGCTGGGTCTTTGAATCCAAACCTGTGACATCAGATTTAAAACATAATCGTAGAGATCAGCAAGAGATGCAGAATCATCCCTTAAGAGTGACTGAAAGAAAGAAATGAGAATGTAAGGGTTGAGAACCTGTCGGAACTTTAGGGACACACATGGAGTTTCAGGGAGGAAAAGCATGAAAATAAATGATAAGAACCAGCTGTGGGGCTCATATCTCTAATTCCAGTACTTGGGAGGCTGAGGCAAGAGGATTGCTACAAGTTTGGGCTACATAGTGAGCTACGGGTCAGCCTGTCTCCAAAATTAAAAAGAAAGAAAAAGAGCAATAAGAACTGATAAAAACTAACATGAGAAAAATTTGAGGACCCAAAAGAACACATGTCTAGATTAAGATAGTTCCTTAAAGACACAGATCAGGACAAGAAACAACTATTTAAACAGCACCAGGAATATAAAAAGATATGCTATACTACAACCAAAAGATGGCAGGTGAGCCGGGCTTGGCGGTGCACGCCTTTAATCCCAGCACTTGGGAGGCAGAAATAAGAGGATGGCTGGGCGTTTGAGGCCAGGCTGAGACCACACAGTCAGCCTGAGCTAGAGAGAGGCCCGCCTCGAAAAACCATTGCACCAGCAACAAAAGATGACAGATTAAAGCTAGCTTTAACTTCTCGGGAGCAATTTCAGACTTCGAGAGCTGAAGAGCAAGTGCCTTTGGAAATTATCATAACGTGATATAGTACTAAGTTACGTGTAACTATATGCATTACTAATCCAGCAGGAGGGTACCAAAAATCAACCAGGGTAATAGTTGTGGATTATTACACAAGTTCTCTCAAAAACATTTTGTTCCATTCTCCTTTCAAAAAAAGCTATAAGAGGCTATGCTCCAAGTGAACCAAGAGTGAAAGAAAAGAGCTATGATGCCAAGGTGGATTGTCTTTGCTTTTTTCAGGCCCTTTTTTTAAATGAGAGAGAGCAAGAGCGAGAGACAGAGAGAGAGAGAGAGAATTTGAACACCAGGGCCTGGTCCAGCCACTGTACTCAAACTTCAGGTGCTCATACCACCTTGTGCACATGTTCGACCTTACGCATGCGTCACCTTGTGCATCTGGCTTACGTGAGATCTGAAGAGCCGAACATGGGTCCTTAGGCTTCACAGGCAAGCCCCTTAACCACTAAGCGATGGTTTTTTTTTTTTTTTTTTTTTTTTTGAGAACATCTTTGTTTGCGGCAGACAGTACAAGAAGGAAGAGAGAAGGGAAAGAAGAAGCAACTATAGTTTATTTTGTGTGTGTGTGTATACACACGCATGCACATGGGTTGATGCACATGCATGTGCATGTGCACACGGATGCCAGAAGTGGACATCAGGAGTATCCCTAAATCACCCTACATCTTGCTTCCATGCTGGGATCACAGGTGCGCACTGCACACTGAGCATTGTACACGATTTCTGAGGACCAAATTGAGGTCCTAAGGCTTGTGAGGCCTGACTGTACCCACTGAGTCATCTCTTGATCCTCCCACTGCCAAAAGCAACTATTGTGGGATATTGTTCAGAAAGCAGTACTGTGGGTGTCTGGGCCGCACGCTGTGAGGCACGCCACTTAAGGAGTGAGGAAGATAAACCTCTACCTGAACCATCATTTGTTCAGGGGCACCGCTTTCCAGACACTGCGAGCTTGCCTGTTCAAATGGTGAGGCAGAACCAGAGGACAAGGTCCTTGGGAAAGAAGCACAGGTGGGGCTGGGAAGATTGCTCCGTGGTTAAGGTGTTTGCCTGCAAAGCCTAACGATCTGGGTTCGACTGCCCAGTACCCTTGTAAAGTCAGATGCACAAGGTGGCACATGCATCTGGAATTTGCTTATAGCAGCTAGAGGCCCTGGCATGCCCACATTCATTCTCTCCTTACCTGTCTCTCTTCTCTCTCTACTTTCAAATAAATTTTAAAAAATAACATTTTTTTAAAGAAGTGAAGGTGAGGCAGTACACCGATGTGTTCAACGCTCACTTGTGGGTCACTGAGAACAGATGTCATGTGCCTCAGCTGAGGGACAGAACCGCGAAGGTCAAGCGCACTGGGAGCCCTAGGCTGTCCTCCGCGCTCTTAGGTTTTGCTTCCTAAATCGAGCTTATCTCATCAGAAGTTGGAATTAACGACACATCAATTGTGACTGTAAGTTTGAATTAACATATAAGAATCCCCAGGACACCACGGAACTCCACGCGATTTAACGAATACACATGAATCCGTGAACAATCTGACATGTTCTGAACGAGGGGAGGACTGGTAGGGGTGTGGGGGTCATGGAGCCTTCTAGAAGGACGCAGTACGAACTTGGTCTTGAAGTATGCCTTAACCCAAGACGATAAATTTTGGTGTGCACACGAGAGCAGAATAATGGGCAGTCTCCTGTAGCACTAGAAACATCTTTTGTTCTTGAACTAGTTTTTACATTTTGTAAAATTTTACTTATTTGAGAGAGAGAGATAGAGAAAGAGAGAATGGCTGCTCCAGAGCCTCCAGCTATTGCAAATGAACTCCAAAAGCATGCACCACCTTGTACATCTGGCTTATGTGGTACCGGGGAGTGGAACCTGGGTCCTCTGGCTTTGTAGGCAAGCAACTTTACCGCTAAGCCATCTCTCCAGCCCATGTACACAAACCTGTCAATTTGCCATTTCTTGATTTCTCCCTTTCACATATTTGAGAACGTTATATCCCACTCTGTTGGCTGACTTTCCTGGCCCTCAGTATGACAGAGATTTCTCATTCTTGTTGTTTTCTGGGTACCTGCTCATTTCTTCTTTCCTGCATCCCTGGGGCCTCTACTACCTCTTATGTGAGACTTCCTGCTTTTATGGGCACCATCTTTCTGAGGTCCATTACCAGGAAAGGGGCCTTGGGACACTGCCTTCATGGCTTTCTTGCCTTCAACCTTCCTGCTTGTAATCAAGTGAGTAATGCAATTCTACAGATGGGAGTATATTTCCCTTCACTTCAGAAAGCTTTGTTTTGTGTACCATAGTTAAAAAAATATGTACACAGTTATGACGATTGTATTTTACCAGCCAGAAGTAAGGACATTATGTGGGGAGGAACGGGTAGCTTGTAAAAGATATTATACTACTCTCTGCTTTCACTGTATATCCTGCAGGTAAACTGACAGATATTTTAATTTCCTCAGACTCTTTTGAAAGCTCTGAAAATGAATGTTCTGAAGAAAATATATAACTTTGGTTATCATGCTTTACGGTTATTACTGTGTACACATTAAATGTGAATTAATGCAATAAAACAGTGCATTTCACATAAAAATACTATGAATTTCACTGCCACCACTGACATGGCACATGGATCAATGTAATTATGGGACACAAATCTTTGCCAAGAGAAGAGGTAACAATTCTTTGATATTCACTTATTGTGAGAATCCACAATCAGTATTTTTTTGGGGAGCACACTCCGAGATCTGCTGTCCTCTTACCAGAGGGACCTTTGGGGAAGCCACTATTTGCTTAAGCTCAGTGACAGACGGGAGCCTGGGAAATGCTTGGAGAAGACGAGGGTCAGCGACAATCCACATGCCATGAGAAATGGATGAGTAACTCTCACCACTTACACAACAAAGACTTGGTTACCAGCCACGTTAACAAACTATTCTATAGTCTTAACACCACGGCTTACCAATCCAAGGGACATTCCACAATGGCGGAAGAAGCTGGCCCCCTTTCCCAGGTCCACGCAGAGAGAAAAGCCACCAGCAGCTCCACAAGCAAGCACCCTCCAAGAGCCCCAGGCTCCAGCACTCTGAATAGTCTCAGCTGGAATTTCAAACCCAGCCCCCAGCACACCTTAGGGCTGGACCCTAGGATCCGCCCACAGCGACACCTCCTCCAGCCAGGCTGCTGGAGAGCTAAGTTACAAGCTTTAATAAACTCCTGAATCTATTGGGGGACGTCCATTCAAACTACCACCACGTGCATTTTAGGAAAATGTTAGCTACTCTTCAACAAATATTCACAGCTAATACATATGTCCCATTCCCACTCAATTTGGGGACTTCTGTGTACATGTGTTAATGATATTTTAAATGAACCAACAAAACTTCATTAAAATACTTCTGGGCTAGATACATAGCTCAGCGCTTTCTAACTGTGTTTCTGGAAGTGACTGAGTCCCAGGGCCACAGGTCCTGATGGGGACAGCTTCCAATTGTGCCATGTTTCTATATCACGTCACCCTCACTATTGAACTTCCCAGCCAATGAGTTGCAATGGATTCAGGCAAAGTTCTTGGCCATCCTTCTTCATCCTCTCAACCTCTTCCATCCCCTCCACCCCTTCACCCAGCTCGTAGTTCTCAAGATATCCCTGCAAGTGTTCGAATATGTTTTTGAAAAGATATGTTGAAATTCCTCACTGACATGATGGTATTAAGAAGCAAGGTCTTTCCAAAGTGACGAGGGGATAGGGCCAGGGTCTCAGTGTCTATGTAGAGGGGGACCCTGAAACGAGGGTTAGCTTGGCTCCCACCCCGTCCCATTCTGTGGGCTTGCTTGTTAATCCCCCTTCTGCCATGGGGTGAGCCAACACAGAGGCCCTTACCAGATGCCAGTACCATGCCCCTGGACTTCCCACCCTCCAGAACCATGAACCAAATGAACTGCTGTTGATAAGTTACCAAATAGCAGCTTCTGCGCTACAGGAGTAGAAAATGGATGCAGATAATTCCCTTCAGGTGGCTTTCTTGAATTAAACCATGAGTGTGCACACGCCTTCCAGAGTCCAGAACTTCTTCAGTCTGTTTCTCAAGCTCTACTTACAGAGTAATTAACAACATCTATATAATGTTAAATTTTAAATTGTGCTAAATAATGGGATTTTAAGAGGTATTTGGATTAAAGTTGTACTTCAGAGTTTTCAGAACTGGAACTGTCCTTAGCAAGCCAAACCCAAACCAAATTCTCCAAGTTACAAATAAGTCTGTTTCAATATGGAGAAATTAAATTGGAAGTTTCGCATCAGGGAGATAAAAATACGGTTGTAATTGTCTCGGATGACCTTTGTGTGATGAGAAATCACACAACCTGTTCGAAGTTTAATAATAGAAGGAAAAATAAATGTATTATTTGTAAAGTAGAGGTTATAAAATTTTACTCAGGGAAGTATATCAGTTACTTTATCACTGCTGAGCAGAGGCAGCCTACAAGAGGAAGACGTTTATTTTGCCTTCCAGTTTGGAGGAGAAAGCACGACAGGCCCAGGAAACCAGTGATGTGCAGGAAGAAAGCAGAAAGAGCAAATGGGGCTGAGCCGTGACATCTCAAACCCCACCCACGGCACACTTCCTCCAGCAAGGTTCTACCTCCTAGAGATTCCACAACCTTCTAGAACAGCACCAGCAACTAGAAATTGAATATTAAAACAAGAATCTATGGACTATACTGAAAATGTTTATGTTTAAAAGATACTTTATTGATTGATTAATAAGAGAGAGAAAAAGAGAGAGAGAGAGGAAGGGTGCATGGGCCACTCTGTCTGTATATTTGGCTTTATATGAGTACTGGGTATCGGAACCTGGGTCTCTCGGCTTTTCAGGCAAGCACCTCAACTGCTTGGCCATCTCTCCAACCCTGAAAATGCTTATCTTTAACTTATACTAACTTCCTTAGAAATTTTGTTCTTTTCTTTTGAGATAATTTTTGAATTCTAAGATATCGACAAACATCTTCTAAAATGTTTTATCATTTATCATGTCAGAATTAGAACTAATTGCATATGACTTTATAAAAGCAATACCATACCTTCTGTGTAATTCCATTATGCAACTACTTTACTTTTTTTTTCAGATTTTTACTTAGTCATTTTCACTGTAGCAATGTAGAAATGCATTTCACCATTCTTACTTCTGTTATTCAGGAAACACTAAGATTTGCCTTCACAGTGGCTAAAGCCTACATGCAAGGTTGTATCTCTATAGGAGATATCTCGATAAAGATGACGCTTTGAAAGAAACATTCACACAGACCAGTAAACAGAAGAGTAAATATCATGAGCCTTATCTTTCCTATTTGTACAAGCAGCATAAAATATTTGATGACAGACATTCTTATTTCCATCTGTCACACGGTGCTCTCGACATCACCGCCAGCTCATGTACTGAGAGCTTGCCCGTCAGTGCTCTGGGTTGGGGAGATGTTTTCCTGATGACCTTTAAATACCAAGGTACCAATGATCATGTAGAATGATTCTCTTTTATCCTGAGACCTTCTTTAAAACATTCAAATGCTTTAGGGTATGTCACTGAGCCAGTGATGCAGTATTCTATCTTTTGCAAGAGGGTAGGGAAATAAAGGCTGCTAAACCTTTAATGTCAATTGTTACCTACGCTATTTTTACCTTGCTCATGTGTAACATATTTTTTTTTTCTTCTCCAGAGCACAGAAGGCCTTATGCAAGAGTACAAAGAACTCCCTCCATCGTATAATCCAAACCATTAGGACAGGTTGAGATGTAGGGAGGGGTGCTGTGCCTCACTATGAAAGTTGTGATGACAATTATCCCCATGATGAAGGCAATTAAGATGATACTGCAACTCGAATGTCTTATCTGTCAGGTGCCTTACTTCATGCATGAATCTGTGAACCCATCAACCCGCACAGGGCTCAGTCCTGAGCTCCCATGGGGTAACTGACACGGAGCCCGGGGTCAGCATGTGTACATACATGACAGGAGTGTTTCATCCATGTCATTTGTGCAAGCCAAATCCAGGACCACTAAAGAGCTCATGTTCTGTCTTTGAAAATCATTATCTCTTGTCACTTACCTGTAATAAAAGGTGGGAAATGTCTTAAGTGTTTGCAAAAGATCCTGTGCTAAAGAAGGTTGAGGGCTAGAGGGATGGCTTAGCAGTTAAGGTGCTTGCCTGCAAGGCCTAAGGAGCCAGGCTTGATTACCCAATACCTATGTAAGCCAAAGGCACAAGGTGGAGCATGCATCTGGAGTTCATTTGCAGTGGCTAGAGGCCCTGGTGTGCCCATTTTCTGTCTGCCTCTCTTTCCCTCTCTTTCTTTCTCTTTCTATCTCTCTTATAAATGAATGAATGAATAAATTAGTAAAGTTGAAAATAAACACCCTCGAAGACAACTGGAGGCAGTGAGTGGTCCGTAGTGTCTTCTGAGAAGTGGAAGAGAGGAGCCTTGTAATGCAGAAGAACTCACCCACACTGAACAGCTATCAGTGGTCACAATACATATGGACATCTCAAGGCATTTTCTATGGCTTGAATAAATCGCCTTCAAAATGCAGATATTGTCCATGTGATTGTAATATGAGGCAGGGTTTTAAAGATGTGATCACCTCATGAAGCTCCTCCCTCATGAACAAAGCGAGGAGGATATGGCTCTAAGTATTCCAGTGTGAACTCAAGAACCAAAATCACGTCAACCTGGAGATATGGCTCAGCAACTGAAGGTGCTTGCTTTCAAAGCCTAACAACTTTGGTTCCATTCCCTAGTAAAGCCAGATTCATAAAGTGATGCATACTTCTGAAGTTTGTTTGCAGCAACAAGAGGCTCTCTCCTTGTAAATAAACAAATGAAAATATTTTTAAAAATAAAGTATTGGCTGGAGAGATTGCTCAGCAGTTAAGGCACTTGCCTGCCAAGCCTAACAACCCAGACTTGAGTACCCACATAAGTCAGATGCAGAAAGTAGCACATGCATCTGGAGTTTGTCTGTAGCCACTAGAGGCCCTGGCCAATTCTCTCTCTCTCTCTCTCTCTCTATCTCTCGTATGTCTTCTCTCTGTCTCTCTCTACTTGCAAACATATTTAAACATCAAAAAGAAAAGAAATTATCTTGAGTTTTGAGAGGTGTGTAAGTTCCATGTGTGATCTGGGTAGAGCTGTGAGCACAGGCTAATGGCAACAGTAAAACATGGCAAGCAGCTGGCAAACTTGCTACATTTCTCAAATGCATCAGAAGCCTGGAGACCAGCCGGGCAAAACCAGAGACAGATGCCTATCAGGGGAGAGGAGCTGGGAGCATTTGTGAGCTGGGCTAGATGTATTAGTGAAATAAATAAAGCTGAAATAAATCCCAACTCCTTGCTGGATTAAACCAAATATGCACATTAAAGAATAACAAAGAAAAAGGCCTTGTAAAGGTCAGATCTAGTTATGTATAGGCGTAAAAAGGGTGTCCTATTTTCAACAAGATCATGAGGCATCCGGAAAAGAAAAGAAATTGTACACTGCCAAGACCAAAAGCCATCAATAGAACCAGACTCAGACATGACCCTGTGTGATGGCTTCAATGTAAATGTATGTACCCCATAACCTGAGGGATTTTCACAATTAAGCTTCCTACAGGTGTATCACTGGGGGCTGATCTTGAGTCCAGTGCTACGTACAGCCAGCTTTTGCTCTAGCAGTATGTGCATGGTCAGCTGGCTCTCTCTCTGCTGTGGATGCTGAAGGGAGGCAGCATCCTTCTCCATGGAAAAACTCTCCCAGAAATCTGTAAGCCTGAAAGAAACCCTATCCTCCCATAAGCTGTTCCTAGTGGGATGTTTGTCCCAGCAACCAAAAGGTAGCTGTAACACCCAGGTAATGTGGGTGAGAGATAAATTAAAATATCTATGATGGAGATGCTGGAGGCTCTGACGTGACATGGAAAATCACGTGTGATGGTAAGGCAAGTTCAGCAGAGATTGAAACACTATCAACAGAATGGAATGGAAATGTTAGAAATGAAACACACAGTAAGAGATAAATAATGACCTCACCAGGCTCCTAAGAAGACTTAATATCAACTAGGGAGGAATCAGTAAAGTTGAAGGAAGTCCATTCCACATTAGCCAAGTTGAAACTGGAGGAGAAAAAGTGTGAAAGTAGAGGTGGGGGGGGGGGAACACTGGAGAGCTATGGAATCATAGCAAACACCCAATATCCTGAAACGTAGAGAAAATCTGCCTTAAGAAATATCTTTAAACTCTGGATGGTGGTGCATTCCTTTAATCCCAGCACTTAGGAGGCAGAGGTAAGAAGATTGCCATGAGTTTGAAGCCAACTTGAAACTAAATAGTGAATTCCAGGTCAGCCTGGGCTAGAGTGAGACCTTACCTCAAAAAAAAAAAAAAAAAAAAAAGCAACAACAACATAAATATTGATTTTACTGAATTAATTACTGACACCAAGCCCCAGGTTAAATCAGAGAACTCTAAGCAAAGCAAGATAAACATAAGGGTCACACCTAGACTTCAGTCAAGGTTGGGACATTAAATGGATGGAGGAGGTTCTCTTCAAAGGCACAGGCACGGAGGATGAGTACAGCTAGCCTCTCTCTAGAAAGCACCTGGACCAAACAGAAGTACAGATTTTAAAATACATATACACATAATTTTTATTTATTTGCAAGCAGAGATAGAAGAGAAACAGAGAGAATTGGCATACCAGAGCCTCCAACAGCTGCAATATGTGTGTGTGTGTGTGTGTGTGTATGAATTCATCTATATGCCTTCTCAACTCCAGATGCATGCGCCACTTTGTGCATCTGGCTTTACATGAGTATTGGGGAATCAAACCTGGGTCCTTTGGCTTTGCAGGCATGTGCCTTAACCATTGAGCCATCTCTCCAGCTTGTGAAGTAAGGACTTTCTGAAGGAAAGTAAAGATGCCTTACTTGCTGAAAGTGACATCCCATAATAGATAGCCAGTGGATGTATTTTTTGAAAAAATGAAAGAGAAATATTTTCTCAGACCAAAAACCCAGAGAATTCATTGTCATAAGGTTTACATGAAAAAAAAAAAAACAAAAAAGGTAGAGGAAATTCTTTAGACAAAGGACTTCCAAACAGAAATGTAGCTCTATGCAGAGAAATAAATAGAATTACACAGAATAAATTAAAGCTCATAAAAGTAATCATTTTTATTGAGTGGTTCTAAAGTATAAATGATGTTTAGATCAGGAGTGCCCAAGTTATGACCCATGGGACCCATGAAGCCCAGGGTGGCTATGAAATGTGGCCAAACACAGGACTGTAAGTTTACTTCCAATGGGGTGACATTTGGCTGTGGTTTTTTTTTGTTTTTTTTTTTTTTGTAACTCAATTCTTGACTGTGAACTTTGTAGTTGACAGCATCGTGTCACACGTATCTCTCTCCCTCTCTCTCTCTCTCTCTCTCTCTCTCTCTGTGTGTGTGTAACACACACACACACACCACGTGTGTTCCCATTGTGTGCACACATGCATGGCTTCAGGGTGGTAAGCAGCTCCTGGCAGCTCCTGGTGTGTTCTCTTCCATGCACAGCTTGGAATCAGACGTCGCATGTGCTCATGGCACCTCGGCAAGTGAGACCCAGTGATGACCAGTAAGGTTGTCACTTGCCAGTGCACACAGTGGGAGTTTACTGTGCTCTATCACAATGACAAGCACTCGGGTTTACACACCGTACGGGACCTCACGTATTCTCCATTGTACTTCATAGCCAGTGCTCCGCTTAGCACTGCATGAGCAGCTCAGATCTACAAAAGTCCTCGTTGTGTTGGAGATATTAGAGATTAAGTCACCTGCTTTTTAAGCCTAAGGACCAAGGTTCGATTCCCCAGTACCTACATAAGCCAGATGCACAAGGCAGTGCATGTATATGCAGTTTGTTTGCAGTGGCTAGAGGCCCTGGCAAGCCCATTCTCTGTCTCCTCAAATAAATAAATTAATTAAATATTTTAAAGTTCTTGTTATTCTCTTTTTAATTATAACAAAAGTAAATATAGTCCCTTATCTACTATTTTTTTTTCGATCTTAGCATTGCATTTGCAAAGTCTCAAAAGAAAACCCCTCACCCTTCAGAAAGAAAAAGAAAAATTACAGATAAAGGAAGACTGTGAAATAATGATTTTTGAAGAGGCAGTGTGGAAAAAAAAAGCTTGCCATCAGGTTGAGCATATGGAACTGAAAAAAATATCTGCCTTCTCAACATTTTTTAAAAGTTACAACTCAAACAGATTTTGTTGTAAAAGCTAGTTATGCCATGGCATATTTAATTGCAAAATAATCAAAACCCTTTACTGATGATAAGTTTATGAGACAATATATGGAGAGTGTAGTAGATATAATAAGCCTTTAAAAGGAGGTGGGAAGCCAGGTGTGGTGGTGCACATCTTTAATCCCAGCACTCAGGAGGCCTAGGTAGGAGGATCGATCGTGATGAGTTCGAAGCCATCCTGAGACTACATGTGAGTTCCAGGTCAGCCTGGTCTAGAGTGAAACCCTACCTCGAAAAACAAAACAAAACAAAACAACAACAACAACAAAAAAAAGAAAACAAAGAGGTAGGATATTTCAAAAATTTGTTTTTCTCACCAATGGTAGCCAGGTGAATTGAAGATTTATTGGAAAATCTTTGAAATCATTTTGGAGAGGAGAGCTGCTAATGGTAATGCTTAGGCTTTGGTGACAGGCAACCCTAGTGCTCCAGATGCAGCTCAGCTTGCTGCTTTGATCAGAGGTGTTGATGACAAATATAACGTTAGTGAAGAAATCGTTAGTGACCAAGTGAGGCACGCACCATCAGGGGAAGACTCCTGTATTAATGCCCCTTCAAAATAGCCTTCCTTTCATTTTTATCTAAAACTTTCTAGTACAAGCTTAGCATGCCCCAGAGGCATTTCTATCCTCACTTTAATCTTTTCTGTATGTGCAGTGTGGCTTTGGGCTGAGGAGGTGAAACAATGTGTCGACTGTCTTTTTTTTTTTTTTTTAATGATGACCTCTACTGAGCATGCTTAAAAACTGGCCCACCTCTGTGCATTGTGCATATACATAAACTCCTCAGTAAACTCCCCACCTTGTTTCCCAGGACAAGTTGCTTCAGAGATGAGTCCCACACGTTCCTCACCTGCTCATCCTGGCTGTGCAAAACCACTGTGTGCGGTTTCAAATTGGTATTTCCTACATACAACCCTCCCCTTGTTGGCTAAACAAAAGGGGCCTGACTCAAACTGCTGGAGATAAGCCCCAAGCCAGGAAGGGGAAACATCCATCTTGGGGTCCCCAGTTCTGAACTTCTGCATACCCATCTGGTCTTAGGAAAGCTTCAAACATTTGGGGGGACATTTAAATTACAAATGAAGAGTTCATGGATTTTATTCATAATTTATATAATATTTAATGTACCTTATATGGTTTTTATACCTATTTATTTATTTAAGAGAGAGAATTTGGGCATGCAGGGCCTTCTGTTGCTGCGGAGGGACACCAGATACATGTGTCACTTTGTGCATGTGGCTTTATGTGGCTACTGGGGAATTGAATGTGTGTTCTCAGGCTTTGCAAACAAGTGCCTTTAACCACTGAGCAACCTCTTCAACTACTTAAAATGTTTTGACGAAATAGTAGTATATGTATGCAGCCCACAAGGTATGGTGATAGACTGCCCCCGCGGGCCCCAAGGTCCATCTTGCTTTTCTATCAAGACAGTTTTATTCCTCTAGCTACAAGGATACGGCAGCACACCCCCACACAGCAGGAAATGGATTCAGAGGATGACCTCCGTTACCGATTCACTGTGGGCCACTGTGCCTGGAATTTACTCATTTCTGGGGGCCAAAGTCTGGTCGTCAGGTTTGCCCAGCAAACGCTTCTAACTACTGAGCTATCTTCCCACCAGAGGCATTTCTATCCATCATCTTAATCATTTCCATGACTTTGAGCTAACTATGCACAAAAATGTGTCTCCTATTTTTTTTCTTTCTTTGTTTTTAGTTATGACCTCGGGGGTGGTGGCTCACACCTTTAATCCCAGCACTTGGGAGGCAGAGGTAGGAGGATCACTATGAGTTTAAGACCAGTCTGGGACTAAATAGTAAATTCCAGGTCAGACTGGATTACCATGAGACCCTACTGTGAAAAAAAATAAAATAAAATTATGACCTCAACTGAGCATGCATAAAATATACCCATTCTGTATAAATATGTCTGGACCCATAGATAAAATGCTTCTGCTTACCCTGTAGTGGACATGTGTGATCCTCAATAAAATGTTTCTGCCTACCCTACATGGACATGTGTGGACCCATAGATAAAATGTGTCTTTTCTTTCTGCTACAGTACTCTCCTCACCTGGTACAGGCAATAAATCTTTCTCTATTTCTCTATGTCTTGTTTGTCTTTATTTTGGTTTTGTCCTCAGCAGAATGTGAAACCATTGCATTCGGATACAAAATGGCTTCTTTACTGCAACTGAAAAGCACGACTGAATAGAGATTTATATGAGGCAGTAAACAATGCGTTAGAGTAGTTTGTTTTGTTCATTTTCAATATATCTGCCATAGTTACTGAAGATGCCCAGGCAATGGTAGGTAAAAGAGAAGGACTTAGGCTGGAGAGATGGCATAGCAGTTAAGGAGTTTGCCTACGAAGCCTAAGGAGCTAGGTTCGATTTCCCAGTGCCTACATAAGCCAGATATACAAGGTGGTGCATGTGCCTGGAGTTCATCTGCAGTGGCTGGAGGCTCAGGTGTGCTCATTCTCTCTCTCAAATAAATGAATAAAGATTTTTTACAAAAAGATAATGGCTTACAAAATTAATAGAAGATGATATGATTACTGCCCAAATTCATGCCTAATGAAGTATCATGGAATATTACATAAAACATATGCAGGGGTGTTAAAAATAGATAAATCATGCAAATTGCTCAGACTCTGAGTTTCACAAAGACCAAGGGATTAAATCAGTGCCAATTCCTTGATACTGACTGTGGCAATATCATTTACTTTTCACAGAATGGCTGAGTCTAGGCTGAATGTTGAAAAGATTTTATGATTTGTGACATATCAACACACTTATGGTATCAAAACCATGTGTTTCAGCACTTAGCTATGACAACTGGCCCATAGGTTTAACATTTTTAGTGGATTAACCATTCATTTAAATGAGCTAAACATGAATCTTCAAAGATGCAAACCTACTTAACAATTTAGTGTTTCAACTCACAACAGTGAATTAAATGAAACTAAAGCATGGCAAGCTTAAAGTTAAGCAAACAAGTTTGTGCATTTTGACATTTTAAAAAATATTTCATTATTTATTTGTTTGAGAGAGAGAGAGAGGCAGATAGAGAGAATGGGCATATCAGGGCCTCTAGCCACTGAAAATGAACTTTAGATGCATGTGCCACTTTGTGCATTTGACTTACATGGGTCCTGGGAAATTGTACCTGGGTCCTTAGGCTTCACAGGTAAGGACCTTAGTTGCTAAGCCATCTCTCAAGCTCCATTTCAACATTGTTGGCTAAATCTAGTCCTGTGCAAAGCAAAATATATGCAACCTTGCTTTTCTGTTTATAAGAATTTGAAAACAGACCTTAAGATTCCAAGGAAAATAACTAATATATGGGTATATTTACCACTGTAGCTGTAGTCAACATAAATATGTTCACTGCCAATTTTCAAATAGAATGCGTGGAGCTGAAATCTGACATTTACCTTAAAGAAAAATGTGATCATATCTCTTTGTTAGATTTTCATAAGTCCTATATTCTCAGGGAAAATATCCTTACTTCACAGGCATGCACTTCTCATATAGATGTTTTTTGGCAGCACCTACAATTATGTATATATATATATATATAATGTATATATATATTATGTATAATATATATTATGTATATATATATATATACATAATATATATTATACATATATATATATATTATGTGTATATATATATATTATGTATATATATATATATATACACACACACACACACATTTGAGAGAAAGAGGCAAACAGCAAACAGAAAGAGGGTGATTACAATGCATGACCCATACACCCCAACAAGGAGAGTCCATGTGGAGGGGGGAGGACAGGGAGGAGGCTAAAAATGGTAACAACTTGGCTGTATTCACTGAGTACTAAACTAATAAAAGCCAAGAAAGAGGGTGATTGTTGGCATGCCAGGGCTTCCCACCACTGCAAAAGAGCTCCACAATCATGTGTGCCAGTTTGTGCATCAGGCTCTATGTAGGTAGTGGGGAATTGAACCCATGCCATTAGGCTTTGCAAGCACACACCTTTATTTATTTATTTACTTATCTTTGTTTTTCAAGATAGGGTCTCACTCTATGCCAGGCTGACCTGGAATTCACTATTTATTTGGTCTCAGGCTGGCCTCGGACTCACAGTGATCCTCCTACCTCTGCTTCCTGAGTGCTGGGATTAAAGGCGAGGTCTATCATGCCTGACAAGCAAGTGCGCTGAGCTCCCTCTCCAGCCCAATAAGCATTGCTTTTTAAGAATGAAACACACTGAGTAAAATGAGAACCAAAATGCCTGATTGAGAACACACTCAGAATTACAGCTACTTCCACTGAACCACATCATGATGATGCGTTAGTTTCTCAAATACAATGCCAAGTAGCCCGTTAGTTTAATGCTGTTTTCTTTTACTTTTGTAATCAAAAATATCATAAAAATAACTGAAGATTTATTACTTAGATACATTCATTTTCTTTAATAGTGATAACAAGCTTAGAATCTGCCTTATGAGTTTAAGATGCTCTCTCTCTCTCTCTTCCTCTATCTGTTCATCAGCTTTTATTAGTGTTTGGATGGTCCAAAACAATTCTATTCTTCATCTATGTTCCTCAAAGAAGCCAAAAATCTGCAAGTTACAACAGCCTTCTTTAAAGCAATAAGCAGCAGCTTTGCATTGTGTGTTGATATCAAAGATAACTGTAAAATGTACCAATTATACAAACTTGGGAGGGAAGCATTGAGAATCTACTGTTTAAGGGTTGTAAAGTCAGTAAAGTGGATTTTTAATAGTATCATTATGCTGGTTATTTGATAATCTAATTAGTGTTACTCTCGTTATTATTTTTAGATTATCAGATAAACTCAGAATTAAGTTATGCATTGTAAACCTTATAGCAACTCCTTGAAAGTCTTTAACAAGAGGCATAATTAATAAATTGAATAGAGATAAATGAGTAATGATAAATCCTCAATCATTTCTCTGCAAGAAGGAAGAAACTTGGGAAAAAAAGAATCAAAGGACAAATAAAAGAAATCAGTAACAGGTTATTGAGAGGTTAAATTATAAGGCATGACCATGGTATTAAGTGTGGATGGTCAAAACATGAAAATTACATAATAGAGATGCATGCTGGGTATAAAAGCAAGTTCTAACTGCTCACAAGAAACACACTTTAAATACAGATGTAGATGGATTATAGGGAAAGATATACCAAGCAAACGGCAGTCAAAACAGAGGGGAGTGGCCGCACTACTGAGAAGGAGTCAGGGAGCTGTGCTAGGTAGGTTAGGGTGGCTGAGCCCCCAAAAGTAAAGGCAGGAATGTCTGCCCTTGCAATCTCCACTTTGTTAAAGATCAAATGATGATCTGACTGTTTATCTCTTGCCTAAAGTAGTTCCCTAGACCTGAACAACCTGAGCCCCTCCCTGGGAGGGAGGTCCCTTTTCCTAGTATTTAAATCTGATCCTGGTTTGTTGCAGCATGGCTGGCCTCTTCCTGAGCCAGCCCCTGGCCAAGATCATCCAACCCTCAGTCTGGCTCCGATGAGTCTGCGGGGTAAGTAGACCCTTACCAGGGACGGGGGCTCTCGGCTGCTCCTGCGCTTTCAGGTTCTGATAAGCTTCCCTTACTGCCACATGGGCTCTCTTCTCCCTCCCGTGCCCCACATTGTAGGAGCTCTAGAACTTCCGTCTCTTTGCTTCTCTTAATTTAACAAAGTCTCTCTAAACCTTATCCTCTGGTCTAAGGATTTTAATTCTTGAAATTCATAATGCAAGAATCTAGAGTACCCTAAATTTGGTTGGCGTGTTGGCGTATTGGTGTGTTGGCAAGGAACCCCCAAATTCCTATTCCACCACTGTGAGACAAGAGAGACTGCAGTGCACAGAAGACCCCAGAGAAGTACAAGCCATCCTGCACGTGGATCTGGCCATGGAGTTCCCAAGTTCATGAGCCAGAGAAAGATGGCATAATTGAAAGTAGAAATACGTAAACTCACGGCAACAGCTAAATGCTGCAATTTTCTCCTCTCAGTAATTAATAGAACAAGGAGACAGAAAATCAATAAGGATTCACAAGAATGAAATAATACTCCAAGAACAATTTGGTGTAATGGCAATGCCAATGAGAGCAGACTCCATGTTCAAGTGCACATGGAGCATTCATCAGGACGTGCTATTCAGTCAAAAACAGCCCTTGACACACCACAAATAAGCACAAGATATGCAAGTGGTGGAATTAAACAATGATAGAAAGGTTCTTGGGAAATTCCTGAATAGCTGTAAATTTACTCAAGACAGTACTTAACAAACATAGAGTTCAAAGAGGACATTTCAAGGAAGTCTGAAAATATTTTAAGGCAATGAAAATTAGAATTAGACATGTTAAGCTTGTTATAACCTACAGGTAGGCAATGCTGAAACACAAGAGTGACAGTCTTACATTACAAAAGAGGGATGCTGGTTAAGTCATACAGCGCCTGCCTAGAATGTGCCAGGCCATAGACGAGAAGCAAATATTTGCAAACCAAACTACATATTTGATGAAGAAATTCCAACTATGTATGATTTTAAATATTCTTCAAAACTCCATGTACAAACAGTTAAAAATAGTCAGAGCATTTGGACAGACGTTGATAGGATGAATGATACGTGAACTCATGAAAACATGTTCAACGGCATTAATCATTAGTGAAACACAAATTAGCATCACAACGAGGTAGATACATTCCTATAGAATACTGGGGCTAGAATTTTAAAAAGCGATAATTTGATCTTTTTTGTTGTTTGTTTTTTTATGTTTGTTTGTTTTTCAAGGTAGGGTCTCGCTCTAGCCTGTCCTGGAATTCACTATGTATTCTTAGGGTGGCCTCGAAGGCATTGCAATCCTCCCCCCTCTGCCTTCTGAGGGCTGGGAGTAAAGGCATGCTCCACCACACCTGGCACCTATCCTACATTGGATCCTAAAGTGAATTGCTTCAATGAAGTAGATGTCAGAGATCTCAGAAACTTTGCCATTCAACCAGAGAGAAGCTCAGAAAATTGTGATGTAGGCCCAATTGCACAACTGGATCAGTTCCTGCAAGGACAAAGTTAAGCTTCATTAGAACTAAGGAGACCTTGATGGACAATGAAGGAAACACAGGGGAAATCCCTTAAATAAAAAATTATTTTTTATATATTAAAAATAAAATTAAAAAGGCGATAATACCAAGTGCTGGTCCAGATGCAGAATAACTCAGACACTCGGCTGGCTGGAAGGCAAAGAGTACAGACGTTCTGGAAAAGTTTGGCAACTACTGAAAACAATTAAATACATATTTGTCACATGGTTCAGCCGGCCCAGGTTTTACCCCCTCAAAATGAAATGTTCATTCTCAATATATATACATATATATATATGTGTGTGTGTGTGTGTATGTATATATATACATATATATATGTATATATATATATAATGCTTTATTCATAATTACCATAACAGAGGAATAGCCCATCATTCAATGAGTGGATACACAGGAAACATCCTTACAATGAAATACTTCTCATATGCAAAAGGTAATGAACTATCAATACATACACGACACTGGATAAATCTGTGTTTTATTAAGTGTAGGGAGCCAGATGATTGCAATGTAAGGTTAAATACAAACTGAACAACATATGATTGTAATATTCCATAAACTTTCAAGACAGGTGTATGGACTAAGAATTCCAAAACTGTTTTATTTATGTGTAAGAATTGACAAATATCTGAACATATTTTTGGTTTCTGACTTTTGGAAAGGAAATTAAAATTTAAAACAGAGAAAAGCTATACCGTATGGTTTTGGGCCATAACATACAGTATCAAGATGAATTCTTCCATATTATTATTTGCGTACATGCAGACGAATACTGGAAATGTTGTAGGCATGTGGATTTGTATGCATACATGCCCACTAGGAGGGTCTGGAAGCAACTCGACCCTGATTATATTCAACAGAGCTATTCCCGGGACCAGGGACCCTTAATTGTGTGGCTGATGCCAGCTCCAGGCTCAGAGGTTATTCTCTAAGGCTGCTCTGGGGTGACATCCAGGAGTCTGGAAGAGCCCAAGGAAGGCAGGTAGGTGTGTGGGATATGCACAGGCAAGCAGGCGAAGCTGGACCCATCTGAACATCAAAATAAATCAACATCACCAGCCCTGGAATAGCACTCATATACGAAAACCTACCCAGAAGGCCCTGGGCTCATCCATGAAGAGAGGGAGCCATCCTGCCTTACAAATTCTGACTCAGTAAATTTAGAGGGAATAAAGAAGTCGGAAAACATGGACAGGGATCATTTTCAGGCAAGACCCACCCTCCAGTACAAAATTACTGGGAGCAAATTTCCCAACCGGAAAGCTTGCTCCTCAGCACAGCTGGGAACCACGATGGAGAAAACAGGAGCTTTGTGATGGAAAAAGGCAGCCAGGGCCGCTGCACGCCTCCTACTGTGACTGCTGGAAAGCGGCTTAGACTTTCCTAGGAAGGGCTGTGTCGTGGCTTCTAGCTGCGAGGATTCGGCCCACCCACGGCCAGACTCTGGCCCGCGCCCGCACATCTCACTGCCTCTTCTCACAATTTTGCTGGGCGATGCTATTCAAGATGTACATTTTATCCTCCTGAGGTAGGGTCTCACTCTAGCCCAGGCTGACCTGAGACTTACTCTGTAGTCCCAGGCTGGCCTCGAAATCACAGTGATCCTCGTATCTCTGACTTTCCAGAGCTGGGCTTAAAGGCATGCATCACCAAACCTAAAAACATGTGCGTTTTTAACTTTCGATTTTGGCTTTTGGCGTGCTATCTACTTCATCTAGGTTTGTCCAAAACCTCTTTTCTTATGTTAATGTATTATTGCTATTATTATTAATTTTTTTCAAGGTAGGGTCTCGCCATAGCCCAGGCTGACCTGGAATTCACTATATAGCTCAGGCTGACCTCAAACTCACTGTGATCCTTCTAGTGGAATTAAAGGTGTGAGCCACCATGACCAGCAAAACTTTTTTCTTTTTTGGTAGTAGATAAAATGCAAGTATTGAGAAGTGCACTGTGTTTAATGATCATCTATAATTAATGGAATTTGGTTATAAGTGATGAACAACAACTGCTCTAAACAGCTCTGTGTAGATCTTGGGCGGCTTCACCCACTCTCTCCCTTACCTGCTTTCTCTGTCAACACCTGTGTCATTATTTCCCACCTCCTCTCTTCCCCTCCCATTGTCCTTCTCCTTCCCCTCTTCTCTTCCCCTTCTCTCTCTCTTTGCCTCTCTCCCTTCCCTCTGGCTTCTTCTCCTTTCCTTCTGTCTCTCGCTCCCAGCCCCTTCCTTGTCCTATTTCCTCCTCTTTCTCTTTCCCTGTCCCTCCCTCCCTTTCACTCTTTCCTCCCTTTCTCTCCTCTCCCTCCCCTTCCCTTTCCAGGTTTGTAGATGCAGCAGCCACAAGGGCTGTAGCACCCTCAGTGGGGTCCAGGATAGTTCTATAATGTTGGATAAATCATTTCCTTCTATGTCCTCAATCCATAGAATGGAAATAACAGTGGTACCTGCCTCACAAAGCCCTTGCAAGGAGTATGTGAGCCAAACAATTATGATACATCTAGAAGAATTGTGGCGCACAGCCAGCTCTTAGCAGCCATCCTCATATTAGTAAGCCAGGCTCTGAGAAACACGTGCTGTATCACCCCTCTGGATAACGCTCATTCCTCATGGACTCCCTCCTGCCACAAGGAGTGCCTCCAGTGACTTGCCACACCCCCTCGGACAACCATTAACCTATATAATAAATGGATTTGGAGGAATTTCTACTGAGAAAACACATTCTGTACATGTGTGTGTGTTTGTTGCACTTACAAAGAATATAAAATATATGCTGCGCTTTAATTTTTAAGTGTGTACGTGTATGTATTGTGTATGTATACACATTGCTGTACCCCCATCTTGTCACTGGATAACTTTTAAATAATACTAATTGCCACTTCGGACCTGCTAATTCAGGCTCGGGGCACAGGCTCTGTGAACTCAGGCACATGAGAACCCAAGTGAGAACAACAGATCCGGTCATTGCTGGTCGCTTCTATGCCTGCCTCCATCATCTTTCGTTCACGCATGCGCGCATACATTCCTTGGTGGTAGATGCCACGCTCTCTTCCCATTTCTACTGCTGTATGCAAAATACTTAGCATCAAGCCTCATACATTGCCTCTTCATGGACCCAGAAAAGCATATTGTGGGCTCGACACAGAACAGCAGCCGGGACCTATGCACCTGCTAGAACACTGCCCGTCCTCTCAAGAAGGTGTGCAGTGGTTCATTCTTCCCTGGGCGCAACTGTCTTTTCCTCCCATCACAAACTCTGGGGTGTGCAACTTCTGCAGTGGAGAGCCCCACACTTGGATACGTGTCCTCTCTCTGCCCTTGTGAGAGTCTCAATAACTTATCACCGAACTTGTGTCCCATAAGTGAGGTTGGGGTTGGAGAAATGGCTTAGCTTAACCGCTAAGGTTAAGGTGCTTGCCTGCAAAGCCCAAGGACTCATGGTCGACTCTCCAGGTTTCACATAAACCACACACACGAGGTGACGCAAGCGTGCCAGGTCACACCTATGCACAAGGTGGTGCACGTGTCTGGAGTTCAATTGCACTGGCTGGAGGCCCTGGTGTGCTGATTCTCTCTTTCTCTCTCACATAAAAATAAAAAGTAATAAAATAAAATGAGCGAGGTTGGATGAGACAGTAAGAGGTGTGGGTGAACAGAGGAGGTGCGCTCAGCACCAGCTGGAACAGCAAGCGCTCCACGCCCGTGCCTGTCCTGTGGACACCTGTCTGCTCGAGGCCGTTCTAAGCCAAAGTACTCTTACGCTTCCTTTTCTCTTAGGCAAACACCTAAGAGTGGGGGCCTTGGGTCACGTGGCCAGCCCACGTTTAACTTTTAAAGATCCTGCTTTTCTGTTTGGTTTTGGATTGGTTTTGGTTTTTGAGGCAGGATCTCACTGGAGCCCAGGCTGACTTGGAACTCACGATGGACCTCTATAAAATGGTTGCTCCCGTTTGCAATCCAACCATCATCGCAGGAGCTTGCCCCCTGCTCCAGAGCCTTCCTCCCTTGACGTGGGCCTGGTAGGAGGATGTCGGTCACTAGGAGGGTGCCATTGAGGTCATGGCTTGTCCCTGGTGCCTCCTCCATTCACTCCTCTCTCTGTCCTATTCTCTCCTTTCCTTTGTCTCCTCCTTTTATTATTCCTCTCTCTCTTGCATTTCCTTGCCTCCTCCCTCTCTCCTCTCTCCTTCCTGCCATACGTGTCTTGAGGTAAGCAGGCAGGCTCCTCTATACCCTCTCCACCATCATGTTCTGCTTCACCACAGACCCACAAACAGCAGAGCCAGGGGGCCTCTGCAATCACAAGACAAAATATGTCTTTCCTCCAACATATTGCCTGTGGGTATTTTGTCATGCGGTGGAAAGCTGACGTTGAATGGGGGTTAGTTAATCTCATGGAGGAGGCTTTCCCTGTGGATCTGTTAGAATCCTGGTCAGACAGGCACTGGATGGGCATGTAGGACCCCACGAGGCTAGACATTCACAGCAGCTCTCACAGGCGGGGCCTGTCACCCATGGGGAATACCCACGAGTTCTCTCTGTGACTTGGGTTTCTCAGGGAATGGTGGCTGGGTTCTGGGCATTCCAACTTGCCAGGACATTCATGAGAAAGACAAGAGGCTCCCATGATGTATCCCATGGAATGCCAGGCCATCATTCTTTCAATTGATTACTCACACACATCACTGAGGCCAGCCCAGACTCCAGGGGAGGAGTGAATGGCCCGCACAGGGAAAGGAAGAAAGGAAGCTGGCCGTCACTGGGAGCTGAATTCCACATACAGTTTACCTGGTGAGTCTCATGACCTTGTTCCCTAAACGTTTCCCCACAGAGTAATTGTCCCCATGACTCCAAATGTAGTAGAGAGATTCATGCTGCTGGGATGAACACCCAAACCAGGCACACTTTACGTGAGGAAGGGGTGAATTTTAAGCTTATAGCTGCAGGGGACGTTCCATCAATGGTGGGAAAGAAGAGCTGTTGATTTTCATCAATCCAAGCAGTGGGAAAAACTACAGCAAGCAAGACACCAGCACAGGCACACACAAACCACTATCACCAAACACCACAGTCAACCAGCAGGACCCACACAGCTCAGGCTTCTCTGCACACCTTTGGGCTGCAGATCAGATCCACCCAGTGACACACCCCTTGAGCAGGAGTCGGCCTGCTGGGAGCCGAAGCTGCAACTCGATTTAAATAATACACCCAAGCTGAGGGGCGCCATGCGTTCAATCTGTCACACCGTACAAGTAAACTCTCAGCTACTGCTTTCTAGAGCAAAGGAGGAGGCCAGCCTTTGTCCACCAGCTGTAATCCTGGTCACTAAGAACCCGGATCACCATATCATAGAGCAGTTCTGCAGGGTGTGAGTGTGAAAGTACCTGCGTGCATCTCTCCTAGGACTAGTGCACATCCAATAAATAAAGCACTTAAAAAGACTATTTTTCTCTGAAAAATTGTCCATTTTAACTAAATTATACTAAACGTTAGCAATTTCACAGGAACCACAAGACAAAAAGCTTAGAAAGTGGGATTTTTCCCAAAAGTTTAAAATAGGCATCTGTGGGCTGGAGAGATGGTTTAGTGGTTAAGGTGCTTGCTGATAAAGACAAAGGACTCAGGTTTGATTCCCCAGGACCCATGTAAAGCCAGATGCACAGGGTGGTGCATGCATCTGGAGTTTGTTTGCAGTGGCTAGCGGCTCTGGTGCACCCATTTCTGTCTCTTTCTATCTGCCTCTTTCTCTCTGTCTCTTAAATAAAGAAATGTTAAAATACACAAAAAATAAAATATGCATCTATGGCAAAACTGATCTTGTAATGTGTAGAAAGTCGATTTAGGCAGAACAAAACACCAGCTGGCAGAATTCTTGAAGGCAGATTGTCATGTTATGGGTGTGAGGTCATCGTCCTTCATCTCTGAGATGTGGCCGGTGTTTCTCTGGATGGTCAGGCCTTCGGGTCTGGCAGTCCCCTGGAATAGCAGCTCATGTGCACTTGGCGAAGTGAGCGTGTGTGAATGAGCCTACTTCAGGACGCAGGTGTACATGAACGTCCAGGTTCCTCACAGGTTCGACTTTCTAAGCAATGCAGTGAGTCTTTGCACAGTTGTTCACTTGTAGGTACATTAAGGAAGGTGTCTAGACATGAGATGGAAACTAGCACAAAGGGCTAGAGAGATAGCTTAGTGGTTAAGGTGCTTGCTTGCTATTCAAAGGACCCAGGTTCAATTCCCCAGGACCCATGTGAGCCAGATTCACAAGGTTACACATGTGTCTGGAGTTTGTTTGCAGTGGCTGGAGGTCCTGGCATGCCCATTCTCTCTGTCTCTCTGTCTGCCTCTTTCATACACACACACTCTCTCTCTTCCTCAAGCAAATAAATAGAAAATAAACTTAAAAAAAAAAACAGCACGGACAATGCAGGCATGAGTAGGAAGGGCTGTTATCCAACACAGGATCTCTACAAACACAGTCAACAAGCTTCATTTGGCCTGTAGGCTGCAGCTTCCTGAGCTCCAGGAGAGAATCCTTTCATGCTAATATATAATGTGATTTTGTATATGTGACCAAGGGTGAGTCCAAGAGCAGAGGAGGATTTGGGGGTCACATTTAACAAGACAAAGGCAGGGAAAGAATAGAAGCCTATAGAGCAATGTATATGTTTTTTTCATTTATTTTAAAAATATTTGTTTATGTTTATTTGCAAGCACAAAGAGAGAGAGAGAGAGAGAGAGAGAGAGAGAGGGAGGGAGGGAGGGAGGGAGGGAGGGAGGGAGAGAATACGTATGCCAGGGCCTCCAGCCACTGTAAACAAAGTCCAGATGCATGCATCAATGTGCATGTGGCTTTTCATGGGTACTGGGAAATCAAACTTGGGCCATTAGGTTTTGCAGGCAAGTGCCTTAACCACTAAGCCATCTCTCCAGTCCTATTTTTATTTATTTATGAGAAAGAGAAAGTACATTGGTGTAGCAGTGCCTCCTGCCACTGCAAATGAATTCCAGATGCATGTGCCACTGGCTTTTCATGGGTACTGGGAATTGAACTCAGACCACAAGACTTTGTAGGCAAGTGCCTTTAACCATTGAGCAATCTCTCTAGCCCCAAATGTGCATGTTATTAATAACTCAGACTGAAGGGGTGCCTACATTGGCTTATAAGTTGGAAAGTGTCTGGACATGAGGCAGAAACCAAAACAGGCAAGGTTTTCACCTTGCTGTGAGAATCTGCAGATCTTTATCATCACAGACTGAATCTCACGTGTAAACCCAGGGAAGAAATCAAAACACCACCAGTGTAAGGAAAGACGGCAGAGTAGAGAAATCAGAGACTATGACCACAGCACTGTTTTTGAGAATGTCAGAAAAGAATGCATTCAGTGATACAGTTCTTACCACCTAGTTGTGGTGGCCAATCAAGAGCCTAGCCAATAATAGCCTATAATGTTTTGGGGTGACATCAAAATAGAAGAGAGAGCCGGGATGGTGGCATACTCCTTTAATCCTAGCACTCAGTAGACAGAGGTAGGTTCGAGGCCACCCTGAGACTACACAGTGAATTCCAGGTGAGCCTGAGCTAGAGTGAGACCCTACCTCCATAAAAACACAAACCAAACAAAATAGAAGAGAGAGAAGTTGGAAAGAAGATGGGATTCCGTGAAGGTGGGAGGGGATTGTGGTCATAATATATTGTCTATATTTATGAAAGTTGTCAATGAAAAGTGTTTTTTTTTTAAGAGTGTGTCTCAACACGGAGGCAGCTTAGCAGCTCCTGCCTAGACATGAACCTCTGGGAAGGAGGGAGAAAGCCGTTGCTCTGATGAAGCAGTGGGGGTTGGGACCTTTGTCCTTCCCCTTCTTTCTCCAGAGCTGCTCTAAACTGTAGCTGCCTCTCCCCGGCAATGACAAGTCCACGGGAACACCCCAACCCTCATGAGTCCCGTCCTTGGCTATTCCCCGCCACGGGCATCTTGCACATGGCCGTCATTCCTTCCCATCGCAGTGAGTGATCGACCCAACCACGAATTCATATTGCGCCCAACACGTTCCGAGCGTGATTCACGCTAATAGCATGTCCCTGGGGATTGACGCTAAACAGAAGCTACTGGCTGAAGCTTAAGAAATGATTTAGTAACAGGAAAGCCCACAGACCCCCAGCTCCGCTGATGATAAACACCAAAGAATAAATACAACTAGAAGTCATAAAATCGGATACACCATAAATCTGACAGTTCAAGACCTTTTGGGGTTGTATCATAAAAAATAAAATTACTTACTCAGGCTTTCCTAGATTTACTTACTTATTTATTTATTTTTACTTTTTATTTTTATTTTTATTTTTTGCTACATATCTTTACAGGGCAGTGAACTGGAGACAGCTACATATTTCTGACATGTTAGTGTCCTTTACCAAGGTGGTGCCACAGAAAATAAAATCAAGTGGATGGGTGGAAGTAAGATGCCCTTCTGTCCATGATACTGATCATTTCTTAATGAAGAGGCTGGTCAGGAACTGATTCACCCAAATTGCACTTGAAGCTTTTATAGTATTCCCTTGGGAGAAGCACAAATATAACTGAAAATAGAACTGGTATATCCAAATCATTCCTTTCTTCATCTCCCGTAGACCCTTTACTTGCCAAGGGAGTGATGATTGGGTTGGTAGAGTTTATTTTGTAAATTAAAAATAAATAAATAAATAAAGAGATGGGGCTGGATAGATGGCTTAGCAGCTAAGGCATTTGCCTGCAAAGCTAAAGGATCTCAGTTCAATTCCAAGCACACACGTAAGCCAAATGCACAAGGGAGCACATGCATCTGGAGTTCATTTGCAGTGGCTGGAGGGGCTGGGGCGCCCATTCTCTCTCTCTTTTTCTCTCTCTCTCTACCTCTTTTTCAGTCTCAAATAAATAAATAAATAAAATATATTTTTAAAAAATTAAAGAGAAAATAATTATAAATTTAGAAACCGAAAAGAAAAAGATGAGTCTACCATTAAACTCAAGAATATTCTAACATTAAAATATGTTTTCCTCAAATATAAAATGTTTCCTTTCATATTATTTTTTAGTTATTTATTTGAGACGAGAGAGAGAAGACAGGGAGAGGGAGAGAGAGAGAGAGAGAGAGAGAGAGAGAGAGAGAATATAGGTGCCCCACAGCCTCCTGTTACTGCAAACAAACTCCAAAAGATTGGACCACTTTGTTTATCTGGCTTTATGTGGGTACCAGGGAATCAAACCCAAGGCAGCAGACTTTACTGAGCCAGCTGTCTAGCTCAAAATATTTCCTTCTGAATAGCTTCTTTTAAAAATCTCAATATCAGATTCATTCTCCTAAAGGCTTGCTTTTTATCTTGATTATTAACTGGTAATTCAAATGATATTCAATCACCATTTAGAATGCATTATGCAAGCCACTGTGGTATTTAATAAGGGACAAGACAAGTGTTGGTTTAGAATGAGCCTGGAGGGAAGAGCCCCCCGCGCCCCCAGGAAAGGGAAATGACCTTGGCTGCCTCTGTTCCCAGCATTTCGCTGCTCCTCCCACACAGCTCTGACTTTGCTCGGAGAGACTCTTCGGCAATGTCGGTCCCTCTTTTCCCTTGCACACATTAACATTCCTACAATATATTCACAATCTATCGATATACTTGCATTAGAATCCACTCAACGATAACCATGTAATGCTTTTTTCAACCACAGATCATTCAATTAGGAGAAGTATTAGGTAATGATTATGCAATCGTTTTATTTTCATTTACGAAGGCAACAATGGGCTCTGCGTAGGAGAGTGGCTGTGTGCACGCTCGTGTGTCCACGCCAAGGCACCCTCTGCAAAGCTCTAAGTCAAATTGTTGGTTCCTTGACTTAAGGAAAAAAATAATAATAAAGAGAAAAGAATTACAATGTGTAGAAACGGCCAAGTTGCCTCTGGGGTGTTTTCTTAGTCCAGGCCATACTCTGTCCATGGCCATGCTGCTGCCCCTGTAGGGATGAAAACTCTCTGGGGCTGGGATGGAAAAGATTTAAGCAAGTGTAATACAGACCTATGTCAACACGGAACCAGATGTCTAGCATATCTGAGAGAGAAGACTATCATGAGGAGGGGCTGAGGTGGTGGCCGGACAGTTAAAGGCGCTGGCTCACAGAGCCTGCTGGCCAAGTTCAAGTCCCCAGTACTCACATAAAGCCAGATGCATAAAGTGGTGTGTGCTGCTGGACTTTGTTCACAGTGGCAGGAGACCCTGGCATACCCACTCTCTTCCCCCATTCTCTCTCTTCCTACCCCCCACCCCTTCAAATAAATAAAGAATATTTTTAAACTATCATGGAGAAAAAAATAAGAAGTACAAAAATACTGTTTAGAAAGGTGGATAATGACCAAATATTTGGGGAGTAAGTACTAAAGAAAATGGTTGCTATCTGTGACTTCGGTCTGTGTGCATTCACCCCACCTGTGCTGGGGGCCCTGGCTGTCATGGGGGGAGGCTCATGCTTAGGAACTTGCCAGCCACGCTGATTCCTCTTTAGAGCTTGAGCATAGGGCTCAGAGGAGATGAGCAATGCAGGTCAGGGTAGCTTTGTATGCAGGGCTCTAGGTTTAATGGAATGCTGCTCAGTATGTTGGTTATTTCTCTGATTTTATCTTCAGCACTTTCTTATGAGTGTATACCATCTCCATTTTACAGATGAAAACTTCTGGGTTGAAATTTGTCTGATAACTTGCTGAAACGCCACTGGGAATTGAAACCCAGGCTATCTGATGCCAAAGCCTATAGACCTAACTTATTTTATACTGCATCACGAGAAAATGAATATATTTCTAAGTTTTTCAAAGTGGTTTTTAAAAGGAGCTATCAAAACATATCTGGTTAGAAGAAAATACATTTCTTCTCAATGTCATTGATGAATCAAACCTTAGGGAGTCACAGACGCTATCTGCAAAGGGCCAGACAAGAACCATCTTAAACATCACATTCTATGTATCCTGTGTTGCAATGGCCATAGTAATATCAAAGTCGTCCTGAGTAAGTCAGAAATGAATAAGTGGCATGGCTATATGCCCACGAGCAGGTGGAGGGTGAGATGTGGCTCCTGGGTTATAGGGCCAGCCTTTGACTTACGGTAAGTAACCCCACCATAAGAGTGCTGGCCTGATGTCTATATAACTCATCCTCTTGCAATACATAGAAAAGGTGATACAAGAACTAACTCTGGGGCTGGAGAGATGGCTTAGCGGTTAAGTGCTTGCCTGTGAAGCCTAAGGACCCCGGTTCGAGGCTCGGTTCCCCAGGTCCCACGTTAGCCAGATGCACAAGGGGGCGCACGCGTCTGGAGTTCGTTTGCAGAGGCTGGAAGCCCTGGCGCGCCCATTCTCTCTCTCTCCCTCTATCTGTCTTTCTCTCTGTGTCTGTCGCTCTCAAATAAATAAATAAATAAATAAATAAATAAATAAATAAAAGGAACTAACTCTGGGGCTGGAGAGATGGCTCAGCAGTTAAAGGCACTTGTCTGCAAAGCCTGACGGCCTGGGTTTAATTCCCTGATACCCATGTAAAGCCAGATGTACAAAGATGGTGCATGCATCTGGAGTTTGTTTCAGTGGTTAAAAGCACCCCTCCACCTCTCTCTCTCTCTCTTTCTCGGCTTGCACATAAATAAATAACTTGGCTTAAGAATTAACTCTGGTCCTGTATTCCAGTCAGGTCGGCATTCCATCCAGTGGACTTTGTTATTTGTGACAAGTGCTCACCGATACCTCCTGCAGGGTTGCCTGCTCATTGTGAGAGACTTTCTCTGACAAACACAAACTTCTCATTCTTTACTCAGATGGTGGTGACCACTGCAGTGACTTAAAGCTCACAAAAGTGCTGAGAAGAAGAGACAGTGGAGTGTTCAGCACTAAGTGAGATGTCTCTATCACAGCCCCCAAAGCTCAGGGAGAGTTATGGAAGATGGGGCCGAAACAATCAAAGAGGCAAAAGGAGAGGAGAGGACTTACAATACTGTCTTCCAAACGCAACCTGGCCATGGGCATTCATGACGTCTCAGTGGCTGACTCTGATGCAAGACCTGGAGCACAGGAGGAAAAGATGATGACATCATAATAGAAGACAGACTGGTTGGAAAGTAAAAAGGATTCAGTGGAGGGGGCCTGGGAGGGAGAAATGGGAGTGGTAGGGGGAGATTATAGTCATGGTATATTGTCTATATTCATGGAAGTTGGCAACAAAAAGGTTAAAAATGTTACAAGGGGCTGAAGATATGGCTTAGCAGTTAAGGTGCTTGCCTGTAAGCCTAAGGACCCAGGTTCGCTTCTCCAGGTCCCACGTAAAACAGATGCACATGGTAGTGCATGCATCTGGAGTTTGTTTGCAGTGGCTAGAGGCCCTGGTGTACCCATTCCCACTCTTTCTCTATCCCTCCTTCTATCTCTAGTAAATAAGTAAAAATAAAAATAAATCTTAAAAAAAATCTTTACACGTTGTGGTGGTTTGATTCAGGTGTCCCCCATAAACTTAGGTGTTCTGAATGCTAGGTTCCCAGCTGATGGAGATTTGGGAATTAATGCCTCCTTGAGGCAATGCATTGTTGTGGGCGGGCTTATGGGTGTTATAGCCAGTTTCCCCATGCCAGTGTTTGGCACACTCTCCTATTGCTATTGTCCACCTGATGTTGGCCATGGGGATGATGTCCACCCTCTGCTCATGCCATCGTTTTCCCCTGCCATTGTGGGGCTTCCCTTCAATCCTGTAAGCCAAAATAAACCTCTTTTTCCCCACAAGCTGCTCTTGGTTGGGTGATTTATACCAGCAATGTGAACCTGACTGCAACACACATTTATCCTTTTCTTTGTCTTTGAAGTAGCTTCATTGTATTTTTGTTTTCCATTTTGATTCCTTTAAATCCCCAAATGTGTCCTCTTTATTATATACCCATATCCCTTGTTCTTGTCCACTTATTTTGTAGACTAGATACTTAAAGTTATTAGGCCAAAGTTATCCAGACATTAATCTTTATTACTGTCACTGCCTCCATAATTACCAGAGGTGAGGTTTTGGCCAGGAGAACCTCATTTATAATGACACCCTTGCTTTTGAAAATAAGCAGAAACCACAGTGTTCACATCGTCCTAAGTAGAAGGTAGACACTGTATTTTATTCACACTCATTACTTTTGTACCTTCCAAAGATTGTTTAGGTGAAATCCCAAACTCCCAAACCCTTTCATGCACGAGAGGGTTAAAGACTGACTTTCTTATAAGTTAGGATACAAATGAATTAATTGACTTGCATCATTACAGTCAAATTCTTTACAGCCTTTAAAGCTGGTTGTGGTGGTGCACGCCTTTAATTCCTGCACTCAGAGGTAGAGGTAGGAGGATCGCTGTGAGTTCAAGGCCACCCTGAGACTACAGAGTGAATTCCAGATCAGCCTGGGCTAGAATGAGACCCTATCTCAAAAAAAAAAAAAAAAAAAAAAGAAAAGAAAAAGAAAAAGAAAAAAGAAAAGAACAAATCTTTGAATGGAAGATTAGAAAGTATTTGTGTCCTTTGGTTAAACAATGCAAAAAGTGTAACAATACATTTTCTACTTTTCACTGGAACACCAGGAAATTTGAAGCTTGCTCAAAGTTCATCTTCATTCTGCTGGGCTGGGGACTGCTGCGCCCTTTCCACTGCAGTTTATGCTGTGGGCAAGCGACTTGTCTGTCCCACAGCATACTGGATTTTAATGTTGCTGATCTAGTCAATCACACTGTGGACTTTCTTAGGGCTCTTACCAATGGTGAGTGTCCACAGTGACATGGCCTTCAGGAGACCAGCTGGAGGGGGCTGTGCATTCCTACCATGGATCATTTCATCAGGACACTTAAACTTGATTTTCATAAAAGAAGGAGCAAACCTTGTCTGGGGGTGGTCACATAAAAGATGGCAAAAAAATCAAAGAACAGAAGGGAAAGTACAAAGAGGAAAGGATTTCACACACACACACATGTATACGTGACTGTATGTATGTATGTATGTATGTATGAATGTATATGTGTATGAATGTATGTAAGTATGTATTTATACGCAGGTATCCAAGTTGAAGTTGTAAGGTTCCATATGCTCCATAGCCACCTTCACTTTGCTGTCCCACAAACCTCATCTTGAACCCTACAGAACCTCCTGAAATTCCCGGGCTGTCTTCTTCAAATAACACAGCTCTTGCTCTCTCCCTCACACTACCCTCCCAAGACCCTGTATCTGGTCCTGCGAGAGATCATTCCCACACTTCCCTTTGACCAATCACACTCCACAGCGGGATCTTTTTCTCTGTGTCTACGGTTTCCTACATGTTGCCCCCAGCACTAAGTACACTGTACCATCTTTTCAGGTTTCTGACCTACTTCATTAAACCAGATAGTCCTTAAAGGCCTACCTCATTAGTTCTTCATTTCTTCCCTTGCTTATAGTTCCAGTTAAAAAGGAAAGACAGGGGCTGGAGATATGGCTCAGCAGTGAAGGCACTTGTCTACAAAGCCTAATGACCCAGTTTCATCCCCAGGACCCACGTAAAGCCAGATGCACAAAGTGGTGCATGTGCCTGAAGTTCGTTTGCAGTAGCTAGAGGCCCTGGCAGGCCCATTCATTTTCTCTCTTTCTCTCCTTGCAAATAAATAAATAATTTTTAAAAAAACAAAAATGTAAGCTGGGTGTGGTGGTGCACGCCTTTAATCCTAGCACTCAGGAGGCAGAGGAAGGAGGAAGGCAATGAGTTCAAGGCCACCCTGAGACTACATAGTGAATTCCAGGTCAGCCTGGACTAGAGTGAGACCCAACCTTGAAAAATAAAAAAAATTAAAAAAGAAAGAAAGAAAGGTAAGTGAACAAAAAAATAAACCAACACATGTACGTGAACTGGAATCTGTGTATGTCAAACACCCTCTAATTAACATATAAAGTCAAGTTCAAAGTTAAATTCCACCTATTTTGTCCCCTGCTCCTTTAGCACCCTGATTAAAACAACTGTCAGTAGGCTGGAGCTGTGGAAATCTCTGGCATTCACGCACTCTCTCCTTGAAAGAACGACACCCCTAATTTATGAGCTGCCACTCTGAACTAACTCCTATTTCAGTGCAAATGACTCAACGGTTATTTGAATAGCTCTAGAAGGGTTCAAGCCTTTAGAAAATATGGTGCCATATCTCATAAAGCTATGGTTGATATGATTATAAATTTCAGGAGTGAGACCGAGGCTCTTTGTGCAATCACATCTGGGTTCAGGGCACATTCCAGCCATGACATCTCCTTCTGCAGAAGGGTGCAGGCCCCCCTCCACACATCGGGCCACATTAGAATCTCTTCCTTATGATACAAGTTCTGTCTGCCTTTGGATAAGACCCTTCAATATCTCCCTTTCCAAAGGTTTTTGAGATCTTAGCCTACTGAGACTGTCACAGCCTGACACAGTTCTGCATTTGTCATACTTCCTGGAAGCCCAGCCCCAATCTAGGACCAGGGATAAGCTGAGAGCTTCTCCCCTGATAACACTTGCTTAAGGAGAGGAAAGGAGGAAGATAGCGCACTGTCATAGAATAGGAAAATAGACGGTTTGCTCCAGGAATTTTATCCATGGGTGTCTGCCCATGGTATCAGAAGGAATGAATTATGTCCAGCTGAAAAGCTACTTTGAGAAAAGCAGTACCAGGTCTGAAACTAGGAGACTGGTGCTGCACTGAGAATCCTGCCAGGAACATTAGGACACCTGGGTATAAATATGACTTCGGGAAGTAAGTTAAGGTAGCGTAGCCAGGCCCAGTACTACCTATCCTGAAGGACCTACTGGTACCCCAGACCTGAAGTGGGAAGGAGGGAGAGGAATTATGGCAACAGAGATGTCATCAATGGGACAGCCAAGTAACACAGCGGATTCACCCCTGCACCAGCCCTTGACAGTCATCCATCACCATTCCATGACAGTCACCCCTCCACCATTCCATCACAATCACCCCTCACCACTCCATGACAGTCACTCCTTTACCACTCCATCACAATCACCCTGCACTGCACAGAAGCACCTGGAGAAACAGACATCCCCAACTTTACTCTCATCTCGCCTATGCTTCCACCTGGGCTACACTTGAAGCCATGAGCAAGGGGGACAGCCACAGCGTCTGTGTCAGCATCCCCTCACAGCTTCCGTGCGGAGAAGGTCGAGGTGGGCTTTCAGAGCACATGGAGAACATCAAGCCTGGTGCTATGTGGAAGTAAGGTGAAGATAAGACTTTGGAACAACTGTGGCCTCTGTTAGAAGAATGCCGGCCATGGCTGGAGAGATATCTCAGTGGTTAAGGCACTGGCCTATAAGGCCTAAGGACCTAGGTTCAATTTCCCTGGACCCATGTAAACCAGATGCACAAGGGGGTGCATGTGTCTAGACTTCTTTTGCAGTGGCTGGAGGTCCTAGTATGCTTATTCTTTCTATCTGTCTCTCTCTCAAAATAAATTTAAAAGTTTATGTTGTTTTTTTTTTTTTTTTTAAGAAGAATGCTGCCTGTATTTAGCATTTGCACAACATAATCAGCAAGCACCATCATGAAGGTCCCCAGTGATTTGGATCTCCTTTGCTTCAGGTCCTATCAAGGTTTTAAGAATCTTGAAACTAGATTTTTTTTTTTTTTTTTGAGATAGGGTCTCACTCTGGTCCATGCTGACCTGGAATCCACTATGTCTTCTCAGGGTGGCCTTGAACTCACAGAGATCCTTCTACCTCTGCTTCCCAAGTGCTGGAATTAAAGGCGTGCACCACCACACCCAGCTTGGAAAATTATTTTTAATGACATACTGAAAGGCAACAGCAATAAACATTGAACTTGATTGAGTCATAGTAAACTTAAAAAAAATTATTTATTTGGAAGGAGAGAGAAAAAGAAAGACAGAAAGAAGGAATGAAGGAAGGAAAGGAAAGGAAAGAAACAGAGAGAGAGAAAGAATATGGTACACCAGAGCCTCTAGCTGCTGCAAACAAACTCCAGATGCATGTGCCACTTTGTGCACCTGGCTTTACATGGGCACTGGGGAATTGAACCCAGGTCATTAGGCTTTGCAAGCAAGTGCCTTAACAACTGAGCCACCTCTCCAGCCCACATAGTCAACTTGTAAAGAAGCATTTAAAAGGCCCTAGTCAAAGCTCCTGTGTGCCGTCCTCACAACAGGCATCTATCTGATCATCACCTCATTATTCAGGCAGACTTTCACTGAGTACGACCACCATGTAGTCCAGCACTAAGTTCAAAGGCTACAAGGGTAGCACGATATGATTATCTGGCTCATAAACTGATGACTCAAGCATGGCATAGATGCAAGTGTGAACTCTGAGAAGTCAGTGGCAAGGTTGTCAGGCTGTGGGAGACCAAGAGGAAGTGAGTAGCCTTGTGTAGATTTCTTAGATTAGTGTTGGATACTGGGCAAGACGGGGTAGGAAAGCTAGACTACGTTACAACGGCAGTAAAAATTGGATGGCCATGGAAAATGCTAATAAAAATTAAAATAATAATAATAAAACTCTCAATGTATTGCAAATAAAACTCTGCTCTGATCAAAATAAATAAATAAAAGATATTAAAGACAAAAAAAATTGGATGGCTTTGCAACACCAGAATTTATTTTTCACTAATACAAGGTTTACAGTGGATATAGATGGTTTTCCAGGAAAGCTCTGCTCCGGAAGGTGAGCCGAGGTTCAAGGCAGCCTGGGGATCTGCAAAGAAGATTTCATTATCCCCTGAAAAACCTTATTCTTCAACCCCCCCGGCGGGGTGGGGGAGAAGATGAACATGAAATCTGGAATCTTTTCTGCCTGAACTTGAAAAGGAAGGTGAATCACCTCTGAAAATACTTTCTTGCCTGGAAGCAGCTGCATGATGCCTACCTACAAGTCTGCTGTAGTGGACAGCCTCAGATAGCGTGATGCACTTCTAGACCAGGCATGGTTATGGAGAAAGGGATTTATGGAAGCTTACAGATCGCAGGGAAGTTCCATAACAGCGGAAGAAGTTGTACCTCTTCCCTTTCACACGTCCATGCAGAGAAAGAGAAAAAGCAACTACTACCAAAATAAAATAAAATAAAATAAAATAAAATAAAATAAAATAAAATAAAATAAAATAAAATAAAATAAAATAAAATAAAATAAAATAAAATAAAACAAGCACACTCCAGGCAACTCTAGGTAAAGCTCAAGCACTTTGCATATCTTTAGCTGGAAATTCCAAATCTGCCCCCGCACCATAAGGCTGGACCCTAGGATCCACCCACAGTGACACCTTATCCAGCCAAGAGGCTGGAGATCTAAGTTCCAAGCTTTAATAAATTCCTGAATCAACTGGGGAACAACCATTCAAATCCCACTGATGCTGAAAAGAGACATTCCCACTGGGGACCTCAGCGGGGCAAGTGGACGGTGACCGAATCCTTATGAGGAAACAGCTTTGTGTGTGTTGTGCCAACACTGGTACAGTGCTGTCTCTGGTTCTTGGTCCAGGGTGCCACGGGAGATCATCGTAGAGAGCGCACCGGATGCAGTCACCATCCCAGCCAGCCCCAGGCCTCTCCATGGAAATGGTCCTTGCCGACCTTAACCAGAACGGAGAGGTATTCCTGTCACTTCCTGTCTGCCATCAGATACCTTCCAGGCAAGCGCTGGCAGGGAAGGGTGCTCTCTTCAAGATGGTACCTTAAAAATTTCATTTATTTACAGAAAAGAAAGACTCCCAGAGCTGCAATTTGTATCCATCAGCTCATTAAGGGCTTCAACGCATTCATTAGTTTTCAGTCAATAACCACTAAGTCTACCTGAAATCATCACTGAAAGGCATCGAAAGAAGCACACAGGGACCTGAGGGACAAATGCAGAGCTTGAGGAAATAAACTCGTTTTTCCGTAAACCTCTCAGTTCTTTTTCATCGCCCCTCCATGAACCTTTCTTTCCGACGTCTATAGGCTCCTGAGCTAACAACATTTAATATTAGGTCTTTTTTTTTTTTTTTCAGTTGCATGTACTTTTCAGTCTTGCCCAAGAATAGCTGGATATTCAAAACTGACACAGAGCACCTTAGAGAGTATTCAAGGAGAGAGACTCTTTTGCTATTGTGCTAAGGAAGTGTTGCTACAAAGGAGGATGGTGAGTAAACTGTGGGATATTTACTGTGCGGTGGAATGTACTAGAAGCAGTGGATAAGAGCCTATGTGAACATAGAGAGAGTCCTGAGCCAGGAAGCTGGGGAGCAGGGCCCTGTTACTTGGACAAATAACAAGTCACTTCATGTGGGAGAGGCGGGGATGTGCCATGTGGATTCTTCCTGTGGGATAGAATTCATCCCCTCGCTGCTGGGGGTGATCAGGTCATTTCATAGGTTAATGGTTGAGGTATACACTCCCAAAAAAAAAGCAAAATGTGATCACTTGAGCTCTAGAAATAGCCTTTCTAGTCATCATAGCTAAGTCTGTGATGACCTCTGAGGATAAGTATAATAAGGATGGAAACGTGAGCGCCAACAGGCCGGTGGGAGAAGTAATTAAATCAGGCTTACAATCTCTGGCATTAAGTTTCTCCAACCTACCTAGAACAACACTCTGAAACTGAGTGCTGTCCTGCCACCAACCCCCCCCCCACCCCCCACCCAGTGCACTCCGACAATGTTTGCTTCAAAAGGGAATAGCAGGCGGGAAAGTTGGGCCAGCTTTTAAGGTAGTTGCCTGCAAAGACCAACGTTCGATTCCACAAAGTGCCACATGCATCTGGAGTTCATTTGCAGAGGCAGGAGGCCCTGACGTGCCCATTCTCTCCCTTTCTCTCTCTCTCCCTCCCTTCCTCTCTCTCTCTCTCTCTTTCTGTCTAAATCTCACTGATTGCAAATAAATAAACATTATTTTTAAAGAGAGAGGATTCAGGGCTGAGCTGGGGGATGCACAACAAGGGTAGATCACTCCCTGGTGGCTGCCTGGGATGGCAAGGTCAGAGAAAGAGTGGCTGGGAGCAGGGCTGCACTGATGCCATTAATCTGTTTTTGTTTTTCAGAAAGCAGTGAGAACAGAGGACCATCCTAAAACCAACAAGACAAGAATAGACAGCACACGGCGGCCGGCGCCCAGCCACCGTGCTGCGCCACAGCAAGCTTGACACCCGGGCCAGGGTGAGGCAGACGGACACTGAAGACACTCAAAGCACACCGAGGCAGAAATCCAGAAGCTGCTGAGGCTCAGCACTAAAGCGGACTTGAAGCACACCCACCACGGCTCAGGGCAGTTTGCAGAAGAGGGGCGTGGAAAGAATGTTAGAGCCACAGGGTGGGAGGGAAAATCCGGAGACCCAGCCCTCCCCACAATGACGGACTGCTGTGCTCACAACTCATAACCCACAGCTCCTTGGTGAACACCAGCAATCGCACTGCCGAGGGCCCTCAGTGGAGTGGGGGCAGAGAGGAGGGAAATGATGCTGCCAACATGATGTGTCCATACAAAGTTTCTACTTAACAAAAAGAACGTAATATGCCTCCACAATGATTGGCCACCTACTGTTTGTTTTTTTTTTAATAGAAAAGAGAGAGAGAGAGAGAGAGAGAGAGGGAGGGAGGGAGGGAGGGAGAATAGCTTATCGCATATGCCTAGCACTCAGGACACTGATTTGAGTTAAGCCTTGGGCCAATAGGCAAGCAGGCATCACGATCTCCCTTGTATATAAGCAATTTGAAGACTCAAGACATTTCAGAATTTTATCACAGATCACAAAAGCAGTAGAACTGAACTTTGGGCCTCAGCTCAAGTTTGCCTTGGGGTTCAGGTTCACCTGGTCTAACTTCTGAGCAAGTCTGCGGTCACCGCTCCGTCTCCTTAGCTTGATTGCAGAGAAGGAGGGCGGCGTCCGTGGTGGTGCATTGGCGTCTGCCAGGGCAGCAGTTGCCCACTGGGCCCGCAGCAGCCCGGGCGGCTACGGGAAGGCCTTCCTCCACGTGCAGCCGAAGGTCAGAGAGCCTGTGCTTGGTGCCTGCGGCATGTTTCTCTTTACCATCTCCCGAAGTGTCCAGGCTGTGCCCACAGAATCCAAGCAGCGCGTCTGAGTGAGTGCAGTTCGGGCACACTTACTGTCCCGCAGAGTGACATGCACGACCATTAAGTGTGCCCTGTCCATGCTCCCACGCTAAAATAGGTACACAGCAGCCCTTAAGTGTCTTCTCCAGTGCTCGATTTCCATCACCCAAGGGCTCTGTGGATCCGGGTAGCCCCAGCTCAAGGTTTCCCTGAGCGCTATGGTGTCTGTGGCTCCCATTCCCTTTGGCGGGGTGGGGAGCATGCGGGTCCATCCGTACCTGCATCTCTGCTCGGCCTTGGGTCTCCAAACCTCTCGCCTCCTACCCACTGCCCAGCTCCAAGGCGCCCGTGGCTGGGAATTTGTGGGCGCTGCATTCTCAGTACACTATAGGCTACTATGAGAAACACGCCGGAGACTGAAGGTGGGAGCTTAAACCGTCGATGTCCATCCCTTGCTGGGATTTGGGAAGATCAAGATCAAGGCGCCCGCAACTTGTTTCCTGATGGAGGCTCACTTCTGGGTTCAGGGATGGCCGTCTCCACGTGTGGAAGGGCTGGGAGCTCTCCGGATGCCTGTGCCATCCCGAGGCCTCCATCCCTGCCGCCAGATTTCCTCCCACAGGCTTGCATCTCCTTCTGCCATTCATTTGGGGGCTTAAGATTTCAGCATATCAAACATTTAGCCTATAACACTAGTTTAAATTTAAAAACTCACCTCTTCATGTATGTATTTCTGTTCATCCCATGTCCTTCAATACCCCAGCAATATTGGGAGGACGGTCTATATTATGACACTCATTAAGAGTATGAAGAAACTGAACTTTGGATAACTTAAGGATGTATCTAATACTTCCTTTTAGTATTCTGCCACTCCAAAGGTCACTGTTCTGAGCTCCTGATGTGTATGTGTGTGTTCTGAACTGTCACTACGTTAAACTATCACACTTCTTGAAAGAAAATCTTACCGAAACCCCTGATTTTAATTTTATTTTAGAGATATCTGATGTTCCAGAAAGCCTGGGTCCATTTTCTCTTCTGGTTACAAAACTCCAATGCTGATTAAAGTGATTGCCCACTTTAAATTAACTCATATATGTTTTTAAATCTTTACAACCTTTCCATATCCTGAAATGTCTCAAAGAAATTCTAAGTTGTTTTAAAAATTTTTGTTTATTTTTAAGTAGGAAGAGACAGGCAGAGAGAAAGAGGCAAAAGAGAGAGTGAGACAGACACAATGAGAAAATGGTGTGCCAAGGCCTCTAACCACTGCTGATTCCAGACACATGGGCTGCTTTGTGCATCTGGCTTTAAAGATTTTTATTTATAGCCAGGTGTGGTGGCGCACACCTTTAATCTCAGCACTCGGGAGGCAGAGGTAGGAGGATCACCATGAGTTTGAGGCCATCCTGAGACTACATAGTTAATTCCAGGTCAGCCTGGACTAGAGTGAGACCTTGCCTCGAAAAACAAAACAACAACAACAAAAAAATTATTCATTTATTTATTTTCAAGCAAACAGAAACAGCAGAGAGAGAATGTTGGAAGTTTCTTAACCATCAGTAATTATTTTACGTATTTTCAGGCCATGTTGTGAGGTTCATATACATGCATGATGTAGGATATTCTTGGTGGCTTAGTCATTTTAATATGATTTAGGTTCCCTAGAACTTGCTATGTATTAAAATCTTTTTTTTTTTTTTTCAGTTAGTACAGCTCCAAGGTGGAGATTACATGAGTGCTGGCCAGCTGTGCCCATCCCCTCCCTTCTTTTCCCTACCCCTCCTCCCTGCTCCTTGCTCCTCCCCATCTACTAGTTTTGACAATCTCTCCTACTGTCTCAGACCCACAAGCTAGAGCTCATGTCAGCAGCTTAGGCCTCCCTCCCTCCCTCCGAGAGGCTCCCTGAACTCTGCGATCAGCACGCTGCAGAGGAGAGTGGACAGGAGCTGCAGAACAGCTGGGTCAGCTCCCACAGCCCCTCAAGAGACTCCTTTGGATTTGGATCTGAGGACGATCTTTGCTTTTGAGAATTTCCCCTATTTAAAAAATACTATCTGCCAAGATTATGCATGGAGTTTGGAAGTGGCTGTGGCTATTTCTCAAATCATAAATCCATTAAAAAACATAAAGATCATATACCCAAGACATGTCACAGTAATTGTAAGAGATACTAACAGGCCCCAAGTTTGGGAGGAGAAAATGATATCTTAATGTCCTTCCTCAGTAAAACTAATGAGGCCAGTTTTTATGTAGATTTCCAAGCAGGTCCTCCTTCCTTCCTTGCAGCTAGAGAGCAGGTACCAAACTTAAGCATCATTCCCCAGGTGATCTGAAAATCTAAGCAGATGTCTTTTAGTATGTTTTACATTCTCTGTTGAGACACCTCAACCACTTCATTAACACGTTCATCATTTATTAGTCAATAATGTGTAGAGATGGCTAAGCAGTTAAGGCACTTGCCTGCAAAGCCAAAGGACCCAGGTCCAATTTCCCAGTACCTATGTAAGCCAGATACACCAAGTGGTGCATGCATTTAGAGTTTGTTTCCAGCAGCTGGAGACCCTAGCACACCCATTCTCTCTCTCCCTGTCTCTCAAATAAATAAATAAAAATCACATATACATATATAAAATTTTAAAAAAAATAATGTAGGGAGAATAGAAAAGCAAGAGGAGGGCTGGGGGAAGGGATAGGAAAAAGCAATTTTCTATGAAGTTGAAAAATGTGTATATAGTTGAAAGTCTAAATGTAAATACCCTCAATGAGTCTACAAATGGAAAATCAGCCTGTCCCACTATGTCCATTCAAATTTCCCTAATCTAATTGCTTCAATTTATTGTTCACTAATTAGGTACAATTGTTGTCCAGGATAAAGAAATTACCACCCGGTAATTACTTCTCTGTAAAATGTAGTGAGCATCCAAGCACTGACACAAACTGTAAAAATCGCAGCACAATAAATAGAACACTGCTTTCCAACAATAACCCAGCAGTGAATTCTGCTAGTGTATTTCTTTGTGAAACATGTTTATGTGATAGTCTTCCAATTTTATGGCGGAAGTTTATCACCATAAGGTGCATTTCATGACAGTCGAATAACTACATTCAGTTAGGCTTGTCACCATGTGCCTTCCGTATCAAGACACATGCTGATTGTATCAAATGCTGTTGACTGTCTTAGTGCTGCAAATAAAAAGGATGATCACACCACGCTGCGCAGATATGATGCACTATTACTCACGTTGTAAGAAGTTGAAGGTCAAGGTTGTCGAACAACATGAGAAAGATTTGGAATTGAGAGCCTCCTAATGCCAAGATGATTCACTAATGGGCAGGAGGCAGGTGTGCCTTCACATGTGGGTAATGCTTTATGTAAACAGCTGGGGTGAAGGTTTGCATACATGAAGTCATTGTCTTGTTGGGCGAGGATGGGAACTATAATTTACTTCTTTGAGAATAAATCAAGGTAATGCTTGAAGTGCCTCCTTTAAAATATGTATTTATTTATCCCAAGGGATTAGACTTGGCCAATAGATGTAAAATTTTTGCCTCAATCCTGCACATAAATACCCCGTGAAGACTGGAATGAAGTTGCCTGACACCTTAGCATTTACCTGTGTGTGGTCTTAGCACAGGGACCGTCAGCCCTCTCTCCTATAGCTACTGAATACTGGGAAGCATATCTTTGCTAGGCTTGACTTCATATGTATACACTTTCATCCCACCCATTGACATAAAGAATTACCCACATGTTAAGAAATACTTTGCTGGGCATGGTGGTACACTCAGGAGGCAGAGGTAAGAGGATCACCATGAGTTCAAGGCCACCCTGAGACTACATAGTAAGAGACCCTACCTCAAGAAGAAGAAGAAGGAGGAGGCGGGGGGAGAGGGAGGAGGAGGAGGAGGAGAAAAAGAAAGAGAAGAAGAAGGAATTACTTGCCTTGTACCCATTAGTGAATTGTTTCTGCATTAAGAGATTTAAAAATACTATCTGTGTCTCAAACCTGCAAAGAATATTAGCAAGATAATCAAATTTGGAAATTATTTGCACAACATTATCCAAGAGCTAGTGTAGTCTGGATTCAGCTCTGCCTCTGGGAATACACAGTATGACCAAAGAAATATAATTTCTCAAATTCTGTCTTTGATATTTGATAAACAATGACCTGTGACATTGTCTGGGTCTTACCATTGTTTTATAATCATGGTGGATAGATCAGAAAAGGAAAGTGAGGCAGAGACAGACAGAGACAGGTGAGAAAGTATTTACTAAGGTGCTTTTCAAAGCAGTGTATTTCTGTCAAAAAATAAAGTGATAACTTCACTAATTTGTCAGATCAGTGAATCATTAACTGAGTGAGTAAGGGGCTGGAGAGATGGCTTAGCACTTAAGGCACTTCAGAAGCCTAAGGACCCAAGTTCCATTCCCCAGGAGGCACATGTGTCTGGAGTTTGTTTTTGGTGGCTTGAGGCCCTGGTGTGCCCATTCTCTCTCTCTCTCTCGATAGATAGATAGATAGATAGATAGATAGATAGATAGAAAGATAGATAGAGAGATGGACACACACACACACACACACACACACACACATATATATATATATCCATATATATATATACACACACACACACATAGTCTGCCTTTCTGTCTTTCTGTCTTAAATAAATAAATTAAATTAAATTAGATTAAATTAAATTAAATTAAATTAAATTAAATTGAGTATGATACTTTGGGCTGGTTTCAATGAGTAAAAGTCTGCTATTGTTAGCAACTAGTGTTGACCATTTAACCATACCATGTTAAAAGATCTTGGCAATTCTCAAATCCATGGTCTTTTCTAGCACAGTCCACAGAATGTACTGACAGGACTCTGTGGAGTGAAATGGCCTGTGATTAGGGCAGGAGAGACTCCAAGCAAAGGACCAGCACCTGGTGACAGGAGAGACTGTAGAGACGAATGAGTCAAAGGGAGCACCAAGTTCAGGCATTCACCTCGAGCCCAGAATTGAGGAGAATATTGTGTTTGGGGGGCTGGAGAGATCGCGCAGTGGATAAGGCAACTGCTTGCAAAGCTTAACACCTGGCTTCAATTCCTCAATACCCACATAAAGCCAGATGCACAAAGTGGCACATCTATCTGTAGTTTGTTTGCAGTAGCTGGAGGCCCTGGCATGCCCATTCTTTTCTCCCTCTCTCTCTCTCTCTCTCTGTCTCTCTCTTATTTCTGTCTCTCGCTGCATGCAAATAAATGAACTAAATGATTGAAAAGTGTTCATAGAGAAATAACAGGCAATTTCAACACCTGGAAATGCTAAAGGGAACTTATGGTAGGTGCCAGGCCCTGGCTGTTGCAGTCTGTCTAGGTATTAAGAGCTTGGCCAAGGTGATAGTCCCTGTAAAATGATGGAGACTCCATGATGCTGAGGTACACAGCGTGGGCAAGGTGCAGTGGGCTGAGCTGGACTGGGATATACATCCAGGGGACCAGGCTGAGGGACCAGGGGCAGGGGAGCTGAAGGGTATGGAGAACAGCTCAGAGTATCCATTTCTGTTCCACGAGGTATGAAGGTGGTTGACTGTGGCAGAAAGATGAATATTGAACTTTAGCAGGGGAAGAACAACATTGAACAGGCCTCAAAAAAAAAAAAAAATGGTTCTGAGCCCACAGTTCAGTATTAGGGGCTCTGTCCCCTAGGAAATCACCTGTTTAAAGTATCTGAAACAAGTATTCTAGAGTGGGCAGGTCAGCCTGTGTGGAGAGTCGGGCCACTTATGTTAATAGCTGAACTGCTTGGCCTCTGTGCCAGTCAGCTGTGGCAAATCGAACCTGCACCAAAGCGATAATTATGTGGTCAAGATGAGCCTGATCACGATATTTGGGCACCTTGGGGGTTTTGAGGGAAGAGGAATTGACACCGTACAGAAAATTTGCTCTGAACCCGAGGATCCTCACCATTCAGAACTCACAAATGTCTGCCTTGGTGCAGGAATAGAAAAGCCGCCCCTGGCTGGCTGATCACGGCTCCTGGGGCAGCTGCACTTCCACAATGGAAGCCACAGACGCCGCGTTAGTGCCGAGGAAGCACCTCTCTGAATAGTTAGTTAATACAGAATAATCTACAGTTGATGGATTCATGGTTTTGGAAGTTTCAATTAAGAGGTAAGTAGTTTAATTTCTGGCTAATACCACTCCATAGTTTTTAACATCCTAGTAAAATCTAATATAGGAATGATGTTCACAATATAAATACTGCAAACTTAAACAGGGACATTTAAATCAGTATTTTCTTCAGTGTGTTGGTTAGGTTTCTGGTTCCCCAGAGAAACAGGATGTGTGTGTGTGTGTGTGTGTGTGTGTGTGTGTGTGTGTGTGTGTGTGTGTTTATCATACGAAACTGGTTTATATAATTATGGACCATGCTGAGTATCAAAATATGAACTGACTGAACTGGGAATCCGGGAGAGCCAATGATAGAATTCTAGACCAAAGACAAGTAACTTGAGATCCAGGCAGAGCTAATGCTTCAGCTCAAGTTCAAGGGCAAGAAAGAACAGACATCCCAGTTCAAAGACTGTCAGGAAGGAGGAATTCCCTCCTTCTCACAGGAGGGTCCAATTTTTTTCTTCTGTTTGGTTAATTTTGAATATAAACTCGATTGTATTAAGAAATGCCTAAGTCACTTGTCTGTGAAGCCGACTGACTAGGGTTCTACTCCCCAGGACCCGTGTAAATCCAGATGTTCAAAGTGGTCTATGAATCTGGTGTTCATTTGCAGAGGCTAGAGGCCCGTGGCACACCCATCCAGTCTCTCTCTCGGTCTGTCTGTTCTTGTAAATAAATAAATAAATGAATGAATAAATAAATAAAATTTTCAAATATGGCAAAATACAATGTAAAAAATTATTTTAAAAAAATAGAAATGCATAGGTAACCATTCCTGGTCCCAAACCTCTTGTTAGGCTGAGGCAGGAAGATCTTGAATTCTAAACAAGCCCAGTCACCTAGAAGTAGCATAAAAACATGAAAGTATTTATTAAAATATAAAAAAGGAAATGCCTAGAAATTCATTAAAGCATGCCAGTGAGAGTGTAGGCAAGGTAATTTCCCACGATAACTAGATCCTGGGGGTGTGGACATTGGTGGATTCATACTGTGCTGGTGTGTGACCTTGGTGGACTTATGCTGTATTGGTGTGTGACCTTGGTGGACTTCCACTGTACTGGTGTGTGACCTTGGTGGACTTACACTGTACTGGTGTGTGACCTTGATGGACTTAGGCTGTACTGGTGTGTGACCTTGGTGGACTTACACTGTATTGGTGTGTGAACTTGGTGGACTTACGCTGTACTGGTGTGTGACCTTGATGGACTTAGGCTGAACTGGTGTGTGACCTTGGTGGAGTTACACTGTACTGGTGTGTGACCTTGGTGGACTTATACTGTACTGGTGTGTGACCTTGATGGACTTAGGCTGAACTGGTGTGTGACCTTGGTGGACTTACACTGTACTGGTGTGTGACCTTGGTGGACTTAGGCTGTGCTGGTGTGTGACCTTGGTGGACTTGCACTGTACTGGTGTGTGACCTTGGTGGACTTACGCTGTACTGGTGTGTGACCTTGGTGGACTTACACTGTACTGGTGCGACCTTGGTGGACTTGCACTGTACTGGTGTTTGACCTTGGTGGACTTCCACTGTACTGGTGTGTGACCTTGATGGACTTAGGCTGAACTGGTGTGTGACCTTGGTGGACTTACACTGTACTGGTGTGTGACCTTGGTGGACTTAGGCTGTGCTGGTGTGTGACCTTGGTGGACTTATGCTGTGCTGGCATTATTGGGAGGTGATACAAAGTAGGAGGCAGAGCCTAGTTGGAGGAAATGTATTGCTGGTTGTCTTTGGGGTTATATTTTGCCCTAGCTTCCTGGTACATGTCATTTTCTCTGCTTTCTTCCACCATGATGTAAGTTGCTATGCTCTGTAATGCCCTCCCCAACACCAGAAACTGACCCCTCACAAGCTACAGCCAAAAATTGATCATTCTCCTTTAAGTTGCTTTCCTTGAGTATTTGTTCACAGTGATACAAAAAGCCTGACTAACACAGCTGCTATTCAGGAACTGATAATTGTCCACTGTGCCCCAGTGAAATAATGCAACACTACAGTGCAAATGTCCCAGAACATGAATTCTCATACAATACTACAAATAATTATTTCTACAGGTGAGTCATCCGCATACTAGGTCACACACCAATACAGCCTAAGTCCACCAAGGTCACACACCAGTACAGCGTTCTCTCAGGGACAGTGTGACAGCTGAACTACAGTGTGGCTCCAAGAGGCCACTGTCCATTGGCATGGACCTGCCTTCTGCCCCTGAGTGTCTCAGGTAAAACCCAAGTCTCTATGGCCTCTTAGAATAGGCCAGCTACTGGAAAATCCAGAGGTGCTATTCCTCATAGGGAAGGTGCCCCCCAAAATACTAGGGGACAAACCTTCATTCACACTGGGCCTCAGAAGTCAACCTTGTACTGACATAAACAGCTTACAATTGGGAGCTGCTGGAAACCAGATTTGGAGACAAATCTAAAAGCAGATGCCACGGTCTCCACTGCCACTGCCTTGCCCACACGCTTACCCACGTTTCCTCATGGGCAGAGCTTAGCCAGCCCAGCTACGTCTTCCCAGCAGTTCCAGACAGCCGAGTCTCTGTGAAGGTGACGGGGATACTAGCAATGTGCATGTGCAGAAGGATCAGATGGGAGCCGACTGGCTTGCCAGCACTGGGTATGTCTTGTCGGTGTGATTTCTCGGTTGCCAGCCAGCATTTAACACTTGGATTGATTTTTGCCACTTCTCATCATAGCAGTAACAATATCTTACATGTATGGAATGCTTTTGTTGTTGTTTTGTTTTGTTTTCTCATGGGTACTGGGGAATCGAACTAAGGTTGTTAGGCATTGCAGGCAAGCGCCTTAACCACTGAGCCATTTCTACTGCTCCGAATGCTTGTTTTGTGACAGAACAAGGAGTGTTTCTACTTATTCATTCATTCATTTCGCAGATCATTTATAGCACTGCTGTGTGTCAAGCACCAATGTTCCATGTTACTAATGCAGCATGGGAAAAGGAGACGCTGGCACATCCATGACCAGCTTAAACTCTAGCTGGGCAAAGGTAGCCACAAATCACCTTACAACCATACAAAATCTTTCACATGAGTTAGGAAGAAAAGCATACAGGGAAATAATAGAGCTTAGGAAGGAACTTATCTAACAGGGACTTTGCTGAAACAAGAGCTTTAGGGAGAGGGAAAGTTACTGCAGGCAGATGAAATGAAAGGTCCCCGAGGCAAGAGGGAAGCAGGCGCATTCTAACCAGTGCCCCAGTGCGGCGCTGGGGACACACAGTGTTGAGGTAAGTGGCAATGTTGGATCATGTCCTACTGAAGATCTGAGAGCTTGTTCTCATGAACTCGGGCCCTTGAAGGCCACCGAGAAGAGCAAAGAGCAAGAGATGTCCATCTTACAACCACCAGGGCGGAAATCCAACGCCAAGAGGGTAAAGCTGGTGTAACAAGCCCTGGGGACGAGCATGGCGCACGTTCACACAGGAGCTGGGTGAGTTCCCCTCCCGCCGCCCGTGAACGGTGGGGGGAAGCTGCACCGTGATGGAGACAGCGGGCCTCTGGAGTCAGAGTCTGCTCTGTGTGGAAAGTGGGGTTTGAGGAACAAATGGAACCATACGTGAACACCTCTGGGTAGGTTCCTTGCAGGCCACATTGTTCCCACCCCCCCCATCCGTTAGGGGCCCCACATCAGTGGGCTGGTTTGCTCAACAGAAAAGGGCAGCCTAAGCTTTGACTTAAAAGAGCTCCCTATGCTGCCTTGGGAGGAGGGTGCCCGCACTCAGCCACACAGTCCTGCCTTCCCGGTCAATCGTTGGCCTGCAAAGACATTAAGCCTGTTCACTGTTTATCCCCAGGGTCTGGACCAATCAAACGGCTTCATTTCTCCCTAATGCTAAAAACAATAGAGGGAAAACACAGAACTGTTGTTTTGGTAGGCCAGTCTTGGATTGCTCCTCAGCTCACAGAATAGCCCAGTGAGCAGAGCACAGTAAAGTCAGGGTGAGTCCATAAAGACTTATTAGTATTGCTAATTGTTCACTTGTTTCTCTATGCACTTTTCATATTGGTCAGGAGCTAACCAGGCTGGATTTGCCTTCTGCCCTCTTTGCTCTGCAATCATTTCCCAACCGCAGCTTCCCTGGTTGTCAAGTCACCCCTGCTGCCCACAGCCACTGCAGAGCCACAGGGGCACAAGTGAGCTGCCTCTGGGAAGCGAACCCTTTCCTCACATTTTCCCTCTCTTTCCCCATGTCCTGGGTGAAGAGCCCCTGCCACGGCTCTGCATGACTCCAGGAAGCTCCTTCAAGGCGGCCGCACAGGCCCCCAATGGTCCTCCCAGCCTCCTGGCCTGTTCAGCGCCCCCTTGTGGCTTTGCAGGGAAGAAGGCGCCCCCGTGCCATCTGCCTTGCCTGCTTGAGGCTAGTGTGCACCTGTTCACAGGCTGCCCTGGTGTGAATGCTGGTTCTGCCCCACCACAAATGCACGGCTTTGGGCATCTGACTCAGTCACCTGTGTCTCAACGGCCTCACCTATACAATGAGGTTCCTGGGCTAGGGAGATGGCTCAGCAGTTTAAAGACACTTGCTTGCAGAGCCTGACAGCCCAGGGTTCTATTACTCACATAAAGCCAGATGCACAAAGTGGCCCATGCATCTGGAGCTCATGTGCAGTGGCAAGAGGCCCTGGCACCTCTAACTCTTGCTTGCTCTCTCTGCCTAAATAAATAAGTCAAAATATTAATTTTTAAAGTGAGGCTCCTAACAGTATCTACTTCAAAGGGTTGGTGCTGGGAAACAGTTGAGTTTTGCTGGGCTTGGTGGTGCATAGCTGTGATCCCAATACTTAGGAGTTGAGGGACGAAGATTCCAAATTCAAGGGCAGATGTGAGTGGCAACAAGCAACAAGACTGCTTTGAAAAGTACAATAAGGACTGGAGAGAAGGCTTAGTGGTTAAGCTCTTGCCTGTGAAGCCTAAGGACCCCGGTTCAAGGCTCGATTCCCCAGGACCCACGTTAACCAGATGCACAAGGGGGTGCACGCATCTGGAGTTTGTTTACAGCAGCTGGAGGCCCTGGCGCACCCATTCTCCCTCTCTCTCTCTCTCTCTCTCTCTCTCTCTATTTCTTTCTCTGAGTGTCACTCTCAAATAAAAATTTAAAAAAAGAAAAGTACAATAAATACATAAATAAAACCCCATAATTAATCAAGCCTTAAGGGTATTTCAAGAGCCTTGGAACACATTATAAGCACTAAGCATAACTGTTTAGTTTAGCAATATATTGGTAACTAGGGTGGGAGTGAGGTACTAGTCAAGAAGGCTGACGTTTTGATCTGGGGCTCCTGTGCCTGGTTGATGTGCAGGAGACAAGCAGGTGATGGGGACTTTCTCTAAACCACAGCCCTCAAAGCTGTGGGCTTCATTTTGCCATGTCTCTGTCTAACCCCTCTCAGAAGTGCCCATCATGGCCCCCAATCAGAAAGGCTCCCCAAGGAAGATGGGAGGAGGAAGAAGGTGGCTTTCTAAGGAAGTGTGGTAAGTCCAGAAGCCCCAGGCTGCCTGGACTGTTTGTGGCAACAGAGTGGGTCTGGGGAACATGCTGCTGGGCGTGTGTGGCCATCCCCCTTCTCCCCAGCTCCTGCAGAGCAGTGAACTCAGAGGTGATGTCCCTTTACGGCCGTACAGCAGGGAAAGCGGAACCTGGTTTACCAACAAGAAACAGGATGTGGAGAAGGAGCAAAAAATGGGACACAAAGGAGCTTGCGGTCCCTGCTCATGTGAAACGATGCCGGCCACGTGGGCTGAGAGGGAGACCGTCCACAGGCAGGGTGGCCGTGAGGAAGCAGGTCACACAGGGGTCTTCCCTCCAGGAAATAACTTCTCTGTGCAGCCTCGTTCTCTACTATGGAGGATAATGAACAGCACCATTGATCCCATTTGCTTCCCCCTCGGTGCAGAAGCCCCCCGTGGTGTCAGCACGTGGGATTTATGGAGGCTGTGGGGAGTTTGGAGAAATATAGACATTACCATGGTTTTGTTTCGAAAGAAATGCTTGAATTGTCCTATTTGACAAAAAGAAAAGAAAATTGGCTTGACAGTCAGAATGGCCATTTCTTACGTCAAGAACAGGGAAACGGGAAGAAAAAAGAGGGTATAAAATAGGTCTTTATTTTATAGGGTTTTTATTTTATTTTGCAACGAATGATATAGAATACTGGTGGCATTTGTGAGGAAAACATGATGTGATGAGCAAAAGCTCTCACACCTAATCACAGAGCAACTTGATTATTACCATGGTAGGTTTGCCCTGCAAAGATCAGAGCAGCTGGCCAGAGAATACTACAGTGTGAGACACACACACATGCACACATGCGTGTACATGCACACACACACACGTGCATACACACTTTCACACAGAGAGCATGGGGTAGCTAATGCAGGACCCATTACTGAACACCATTAATGCTGTTTTCTAAATTTTCAACCATTATTCAAATAGCAGCCAGAAGAGAAAAATCACCTCTCACTGGAAAGCCTTAAAACACACAAAAAGGCACCACATTGCCACTTTAGGGACACATTTGTTCCCTGCTGTTGCTATTTTATATGTCATTTCAGTCCTGCAGTTAGCTATAAAGCAAATCTTTTCTTTTTCCGGAGAGGGACCGGAGCTGCCTGAAGGGAAGCGCCCTTAAAGCGGCTGATTTATGACCTGAAGAGCTGCGATATGGAAATGGTTGCTTTCCCATTTGTTCCTATTCTAGAAACATCCCCCCGGGGCTCCCTGTCCCGGAAGGGCTGTCTGGCTATCAAAAGCTATGGGAAAGGGCAGGCTGCTTGTGCACGCGTGTCTGTTTGCTGTGCTGGAATGCTGAAAGCTGGGGAGAATTGAAAGGAAATTCCAAAAACTTAGCAGGGCGCGTCACAACACATTCTGCGCCAGAGGTGGTCCAGTCCACATGGAATCTTGGAAGTTCAGATACCTGGAGTGGCAATCCCTAGTCTTGACAGGGACATACAGGTGCCCTGGGACAATGATCTTCACTGTGTTTTGACACTAGCTGAGGATATGTGTGTGTGTGTGCATAAATCTTGATGCTTTGGTGCTTAAAATGTGTGATGGCGAATGTCATGTATCAACTTGGTAGACTGTAGACCCACCTAACAGACACATCCACGGGCATGTCTATAAGGACATGCCCATCCTGACAGTAGGCTATCCTATTCCACAGCCTTGGGTCCTATGAGAAACAGAAAGAAGAAAGCTAACTGAGCACCAGCATTCACTTCTTTTCTGCTTCCTGTGGATGGGATGAGACCAGCTGCTTCATGCTCCAGACACCATGCCTTTCCTACCATCAAGGACTGTTTCCTAAAACTGTGAGCCCACATGAGCCCTTCCTCCTTTAGGTTGCTTTTGCCAGGTGTTTTGTCACTGCAAAGAACTAATAAAGAATCCCTCCATCCACCTAGACACCCTTACCAAAGCTACAAGAAAGCTACACGTAGGGCTGGAGAGATGGCTTAGTGGTTAAAGGGCTTGCCTGCAAAGCCTAAGGACCCGTGTTCAAGCCCCACATAAGCCAGACACACAAGGGGACACAAGCACAAGGTCACGCATGCACACATGACGGCACAAGCATATGGAGTCTAACTACAGTGGCTGGAGGCCCTGCTGAACCAATTCTGTGTGTGTGTGTCATTATATATATATACACACATACATATATAAAGACATATATTTATATATATATATATATATATGTGTGTGTATATATATATTAAGAAAGCCACATGTAGTTCATTCAAAGGAGAAACCGTTTGGGACCATTTCTATATGAATTTCAAAGAATCAACACTACTGGGCACATTCTCTTATTTATTTATTGGTTTTCAAGTTAGTGCCTCACTCTAGCTCAGGCTGACCTGTAATTCACTACATAGTCTCAGGGTGGCCTTGAACTCACAGGGATCTAACTACCTCTGCCTCCCAAGTGCTGGGATTAAAGGTGTTCACCACCATGCCCAGCTTCATTTTATTTTTAAAGGTGCAACACTTCAAAAAAGAAATGTTGGCAAGGTCCTGATCAGAAAGATCTGAATCAGTTTTGAGCTTCTCTATTCTTCCCATTACTCAATAATAATACATATCTTTAAAAATTTTTATTTTTATTTATTTATTTGGGAGAGAGAGAGAAAGACAGAGGCAGATAGAGAAAGACAGAATGGGCATGCCAGGACCTCTAGCCACTGCAAACAAAGTTCAGATGCATGTGCCACCTTGTACATCTGGCTTAAGAGGGCCCTAGGGAATCAAACCTTGGTCCTTTAACTTTGCAGACAAGAGTCTTAACTGCTAAGCTTCTCTCCAGCCACCACTACATAATTTGATCCCTTTTGCTGACTGTCTTTGTTATAGTTTCAAGGGAATACTGTCAAATGTCTTCTAAACTCAACGTTTCAACTTCTGAAAATTACAGAAATGATGTCATTCTTACCCTGCCGTGTGATTCTCCCCTTGAGGCTAAAAGCCAAAACAAACACTTTCCCTTTACCCAGCTGCTTTTGATTGGGTGTTATGGTCTACCGTGTGTGAGCACGTGTTGAGGGTTTGGTCTCTAGGCTGTGATGCCTTTGAGAGTTAGTGGAATGTTCTCAAGTTGGGGCTTGGTGGAAGGAAGTCAAGCCTTTGAGGGGTGTCCTTGAAGGCAGCACTGGCATTCTGGATCAAACCACCCCCCCACCCCATTTGCCTCGTGACTGCACTGAGAACAGCTGTCTACGCCACATATCCCACTCCCCATCGAGGCATTGAATCACCATAGGTCTGGAAAGAACTGGGCCAGTCATGTGCTGAGATAGGCAGACAGACAGACAGTGTTGTAGAGTGGGTTCCACTGACCTGAAACATTCCCTCCTCCGGGGAGCAGAGAAGCTCGGGAGACTTGGGAAATAAACCACTTACAGGTCTCGGAAAGCTCCAGAAACTTCATGATTCACAGGGCCTCGCCCCAAGGTTGAGTAAGAATATACAGTTGCTAGGGACAGGAGAGACTCTGGCCTGCAGGGTGGCCTCAAAGTGTGTAGGAAGCCCCGGGGTGCAGCTCTCGTGACGGGTGGACGTGCGGGTGGTACTTCCATCTCTGTGGCACCCATACTTCCATAAGAAACCCCTCACTCTGCTCCGTAAGGAACCCTGATAACATCGCTGATTCACCCAGCAGGATTTCCGTTGTCTGTGCACTGTTTGGGATAAATAGACATTTATTTGTATCTCCCTGGGACAAGTTCATCAGATAAAAGATGATGGATAAATACATGTAGATCGTGATGAAGACAGATAGATGATAGATAGATAGATAGATAGATAGATAGATAGATAGATAGATAGATAGATAGTAAATAACAGAAATGATGGAAGCTGGCACTCAGGAGGCAGAGGTAGGAGGATCGCTATGAGTTTGAGGCCAGCCTTAGACTACATAGTGAATTCCAGGTCAGCCAGAGATAGAGCAAGACCCTACCTGGAGAACCCCCTTCCCCACAAAAGAGAGGATGATAGGAGTGATAGATAATTTTTGCATAAAGAATCCTTGCTAATGCATCAATTAACTGGCATTTCAGGTCATTTTAAGCCACTTAGATGTTCAGCCTTTCTAAAAGAGTTACATGACCAGAGTTCTAAACACAAGTTGGCAGGGGACATGCCACGTGACCCTTGGCTCACCCTGGCACGCACTTGAGATTCAGTAACCTGCAAACCACGGAGCTCCCTTTCAAGTAGAAAGCGCTGATCAGCTCTCTATCAATATTCACATAAACCTTAGGTGAAGCTTGTTTTGGTCTTAATTAGAATCATGTGCTAAGATGTAGATGATAACTTTAAACTTAAATAACTTAACGGAACACACCATTTAGTATGGAAATATCTTTTCCTCCTTGAATGTGCTTATATCCACACCCAGATAAACACTTTTAAGGCTAGGATAACCTTGTTTTGGTCAGAGAAACCATGTGAATAATGATTTTGGGAAGTCCAAAGAAGCATGCTTTGTAGGTGAGCTATCCAGATGTGGTTTGCTTTATGCCTCAAGACTAGTGTGAACCCAACAATATCATGAGGAGTTCTCAAACCTGTGGCTCATGAACGGGGTACACCAGAAATTGAAGGTGCTTCTTACACATTCAAGTTCATAATAATGACCTCTGTAAACCTGAACTTGGTACAAGTGGCCTTGTGATTCATTGCATGCTGATATCCATAGACAAGTTCAAAAGAGAACTGTTGGCTTAATAATTTTTGTGGGATAGAGGTGTGTGTTTAATCTGCAGTCTGAGGAACTGGGTAATAGCTCTTGGGATTATTAAAGTATGGAAACCCAGGGACTGGGGAGACAGCTCAGCTGTTAAAGGCACTTGCTTGCAAACTCTGATGTCCTGGTTCGATTCCCTACTATGCATGTAAAACCAGATGCACAAAGTGGTGCGTGCACCTGAAGTTGGTTTGCAGAATCAGAGGACCCTGGTATATTGATTCATTCTCTCTCTCTCTTTCGCCTCACAAACAAATAAAATATTTTAAAATACATAAATCCAGAAAGCCTAAGGATTATGGTGAAACTTCCAATAAAGTTTGCTAGAAGTCCTTTAGTTAGGATTTCTGTAGCAGAAGAACTAAAAAAGGTTTCCCTCCAGGTCACAGGGTCAGATCTTTGCAGGAGACTAATGGAAGTCAGGTGAAGGGAAAGGATGCATGCAAGAAGCCATGGTTTCTCAAAAGTCTCAAGCAGCACCAAGAATAAAATTCACAGGAAACAACCAAAGCAAACATAATTTCTTAATACAAAATGCAATGTCATCAAGAATGAGATTCATAAGAAACAACCAAAGTAAACATGATTTCTTAATACAAAATGCAACGTCCTACCATTTATAAAAGAAAATGAAAATATTGGGACTAAATTAACGTAAATTTCCAACCTTCAAACAATGTGGCATACACAGTAGTCACAGCTGCAGAAATGCAGCTCCATACTAAAGCCACGAAGTACTGTCTGCACATTGAACACACTTAATGGCTTAAGGTAACTATCAAGAAAGGTATTTTGTTTGTTTGTGATTTTTTAACATTTGTTTGTAAGCAGAGACAGAGAGAGAGAAGAAAGAAAAAAAGGGCACACCAAGGCTTGTAGCCACTACAAACTCCAGATTCATGTCCCACTTTGTGCATCTGGCTTTATATGGGTACTAGGGAACCAAACCCAGGTCATTAGGCTTTACAGGCAAATGCCTTAACTACTGAGCCATATCTCCAGCTCTTATTTGTGGTTTTTGTCTTAAACATACCCAGCTGGACACAAAAGGCTGTGTAGGATGTTTAAAACTGACTCCTATCATACATAGTTAGGCCTCTGGGAATGTTAGGGAGGTCTCTGTGTCTTTGATACCTGGCCCATTATTCTTTTTTCATAAATTCCTTTTCTTCGGGTCCTGAAAGCCTCATGTAGTCTCAATCAGTGAAGGGATTCATTCATGTATCCCACATATTACTTGAATTTCTTCTGCAACATCTCCACCAAGAGGCGGTCCAAACTTTGTGCTGAAATTGGCTATTCTCATACCACCATCTTAATTTTCTTGTTTCCCCTCATAAATTGTGGCAAGGCTGAGGTGGGTCAGTTTATGCAAGTTCACACTGGCAGCCTACCGTCACCTGTACCCATACGACTGATGGCTTTGGAGACAGCATCAGCTTTCAGTCCCTGGAAGTAAGAAAGCAAGAACATGTTTGATCATGCTGGCTCTACTTGCCCCTTGTGTGAAATCATGGGACATACTGCTTGGGCATTTTCTAGATATTTTAGTAAAGCCAAATGTGGAGGAAAATGAAGGATGATAAAGATACCATCAGTTCACACTTTGGGTCATATTTGAGGTATTAGTGGACTATTCCATCCTTATGCATTTATGATACAGCCTTTTGGTCAACTTACAAAAGCCATTACTAAAGCTTGAAGGGAGGGTGGGTATGTATGTACCCTACATTCTATGAAGCAAGCTGCAATTCCTGTGACCTTTCCTTACAGTCAGTACATGAGGGTTAAGATACAGTAACTCTGGGCTGGAGAGATTGCTTGGTGGTTAGGACAGCAGCCTGCAGAGCCTGATGACCTGAGTTCTGTTCCCCAGTGCCCACGTAAGGTCAGATGCACAGGAGCTGAGCGCATCTGGAGTTTGTTTGCGGCAGCTGAAGGCCCTGACACACCATTCACTCTGTCTCTCTTCTCTCACTGCTTGCAAATAAATAAATATTTTTAAAATTAAAAACATTTTTAAAATATTAAAATAAAAGAGAAAGAACTCCTTCAAAAATTTTTCATGGCTGCCCGACATTGTGGTGCACGCCTCTAATCCCAGCACTCAGGAGACAGGGTTCAAGGCCACCCTGAGACTACATAGTGAATTCCAGGCCAGCCTGAGCTAGAGTGAGGCACTAACTTGAAAAAAAAAAGAAAAAGAAAAAAAACAGGGCTGGAGAGATGGCTTGGTGGTTAAGTGCTTGCCTGTGAAGCCTAAGGAACCTGGTTCGAGGCTCAATTCCCCAGGACCCACGTTAGCCAGATGCACAAGGGGGCGCACGCGTCTGGAGTTCGTTTGCAGAGGCTGGAAGCCCTGGCGCGCCCATTCTCTCTCTCTATCTGCCTCTTTCTTTCTCTGTCTGTCGCTCCCAAATAAATAAATAAAAATAAAAAATATTTAAAAAACAACAACAGCAAAAGAATTTATCATGGCTAGAGGTTGGTGAAATAAGCTCCTTGGTGGTCACCAGCTGAAACTGAGGATTTTTTAGTGGCCAGTTTGAGAATGGAACACTCTTTAAAATGCCTCCTGTCACTGAGGACAAAGGTCCACGCTGTGCAGCCTCAGTGGATGAGCCCTTGCCAAAGACGGCCAGTCACAATCCCTAAAATATGGACGAGGACGTGGACTGCTGGATGGCAGTCACCTAAAAGCAGAACCACAGAGATGAAGGAGCTGGGTGGAGGAGCAGTTTATCTGCCATGTGACAACTCACAGCCAGCCCTCCTCAGTTTCATACATGAATTTGTCTGAAACTGTTTAAACTCCCCTTGTTAGTGGAAATAGCAAGGACAACTATGTCTTGACATAGTGATTAGAGGAAGGTGGAGACAAAGGGGTCGGAGGTGTAGGAAGACAGGTGACCAACCAGCAGAGTGAAGCTCAGATGGCCTCAGAGGGACAGGGCTCAGCGCATCAGACATCGGATGGGAGCAGGCCCCCGGGACTTAGGGTACTCAAGCAAATTCACTAGCTAGCAATCCTTTCATGGCCACCTCATCTATAAATTCTACTCAATTTAAAGTAAGCTATTTTAAATAAGATATAAACCCATGGGTATATAACACAAAACCTTTTCCCAGAGACCAAGGAGGAGTATTTTCCTTTCTTGAACTTAACTTTTCTGTACATCACAAAACTGAGAAATGCCACATCAGGTGCATGGGATTGGCCACAGAAGCCAGCAGAGACGTTTGACTGTCACGTTCACCACAGCAGTTATCCATCAGCAGACGACGCATGAAGAATGTGAGACCCACATTCAGCAGAGTATTCTTCAGCGGTGAAAAGAAGGAAATGTTGAGAAGAACCACAAATGGACATAACTTGAGGGCATTACACTAGGTGAACTGAGTCACTCACAGAACGACCGGTCCTGTGTCGCTCCATTTACACGAGACATCTCAAATGCCAGACTCAAAGAAGAAGAAAGCAGAACAGTGCTCCCCACAGACTGGTGCGCGGGGAATGGGCAGTCACTTTTTCTGAGGAGAGCATTTTCGGCACGCATAATAAAATGATAACAGTGGGCTTATAGCTAACAACACAGCACAAGACACTCAAAAGTTTAAGAGGGGGCTGGAGAGATAGCTTAGAGGTTAAGCGCTTGCCTGTGAAGCCTAAGGACCCCGGTTCAAGTCTTGATTCTCCAGGTCCCACGTTAGCCAGATGCACAAGGGGCACACGCTCTGGATTTCGTTTGCAGTGGCTAGAGGCCCTGGCATGCCCATTCTCTCCCTCTCTCTCTCTCTCTCTCTCTCTCTCTCTCTCTCTCTCTCTCTGCCTCTTTCTCTATCACTTTCAAATAAATAAATAAAAATGAACAAAAAAATTTAAAAAAATGTTTAAGAGGGTAAATTTCAAGTCAGGTATTGCTTGAAGCTCAGACAGTGTCAAGATGTCAAGGGTCATGTTAAAGGACTGAGACCACACTTTTTTTTTTCTTAAGAATGGGTTCGGAGTGTGAGTTTGATGAAAACAGAGAAGGCCAAGGAATCAGCAGAGTGTGAGGTGAATTGCAGCTTGGCCAGCCCAGAAATGACAACGTGTGTTGAATTAGCAGGAGATGGGACACCAGGTGTAAGCCAGTAAGTCAGAGTAGAGGAGGAAGGGAGAGAGACATTGAGAGATGAAATATGTGTGTATGAAGAGTCAGAAAGAGAAAGTAATGTATTGCAGAGAGACATGGATATCACAGGGACATATGGAGAGCAAACAGGCACCCCACTTCAGGAAAAAAAGTGTGAGGGGGACGGAAGAGAAAGAGAGAGGAATGGCATCCAAGGGCTTCATGTGTCCATGTCCTTCAGGCATGGTGATTTGGAGGGAGGAAGCTTGTGGAGGTGAGCATTCGTGCCAGGGAAGAAGTATGGTTAGTTAGGTCCCCTTGAGTTTCTTTTTTGGGGGGGGGAGGAGGAGGGAGAGAGAGGGTGGGTTGGGAGCTCTGAGCCTCTAGCAGTGATAATGGTGTTTGCCCTCCTCTTCCTTCTTCCTTGTCCTCTCCCTCTTCTCTGTGTTGGGGTTAAACCACAGGGCCTCACACATGCTAGGCAATGCTCTAGCACTTAGCTATACCCTGGGCCTCTGCAGGATGTATTAGGTGCTATATTTTACAAATGCCACTCTTTTAAAATGTTTATTCTTCTTCTTATTATTATTATTAACAATATGTTTCATATGGATACATCATGTGTTGGCACCCTCTTTTCCCTTGTCCTTGCCCCCCCATTCCATTGGGGATGCTCCTTAGTGGAGCTGCAGATACTTCCCATGGGGTTGTGGTTCATGCATTGTGGGAACAGTAGTCAGTTATATTTGGGGGAGGTAATGTCTCTGGGCATGATGTCGTTACCTGTGGCTTTTACAATCTTTCTGCTCCCTCTGCCACAAAATTCCCTGAGCCATGGTGGGGGAGGTTTAAATCTACTTCAGTGATGAACTCATAGGAGCCTCTGCATCTCTGCTTTGGTAGGTATTGAGTATCCTCGGGGTCTGTCTCCTACACCCTGGTGCTGATTATCAAGAATAGCATGGAAGCAGCACTCTTTCTTGTCTCCCAATCCCTCTGTGGTTTCAGCTGTGGTTTGGCTGAAGTGCAAGGGGTCATTTATCTCCTCCAGTCTCGCTACCTTCTGCAAAGGAACAACAGAGTCACCAATGGAGAGTGAAGTCAGCATAGTTTAAATGAGATAAGAATGATTAATTTAGGGAGAATTTGATATATGTAACCCCTCTTATAGCCAAAGACTAGTGAGAGCTTGACACTGGGGAACATAAGTTTTGTCTCCATGGGATTCTGATCTGGTTCCTGATTCCAGATATGGGCTCCTTTACACCAAGTGGATTTCTTAGCCAATCAGAAAGCTATTGGTTACCCACTGAGGCTGTGTGCCACTATTGCCCTGGCGTGTACATCCTGTCAGTGTGTTTGCTTCTGAGTAGCTTAGACCTCCGGTTCTCAGACTGTGGTTGGATATTTCCCACCAGTATCTCGTGTAGCACTTTCCTGCACAAGATGGGCTAACTGTCTGGGGCCTGGCTTTCTTCACGATTCCAGCCAGGTCTCTCCGTGCTCTGTGTCAGCAGCACGTGGTGTCTTCAGCAATAGGGTCTTAGCTTTTGCCTCAGACAAGTAATCAAGTGCTTTGACAGAAAGCTGTCTTGATTTGGGGACCTTGTAGGTCTCTCCAATCAACAGCTCAATGTGGGTAGCAAGCCATCTCTGGTACTAGGAGTTATAGGTCAGAGACAGAAAAAAAAAAAAAACACTTTTCTTTTAAGCTCAATTGCATCCCACCCTCACCAGAGCCCTACTTTTCATGTGATCCCCCTTACTCCTTTTGAGGGTTATATCTCTTAAGCTATCTCCAAGGATGAAGGTTTCTATGGTATCAGTTCCATTTGGTTTTAATTTTATGTGTGTTTTCCCCATCCCCTTCCATTCCATTCCCCCTAAATCCTTCCATCTCTAGTGTCTGAGCCTTGAGTTACCTCTCAGGTATGACAACCACTCAAACAGGTCCAGCTTAGGAACCGCAGATAAGTGACACCACGCAGCATTCGTCTCTCTGTGATTGGGTGAGCTCGCTGAGTGTGATCTGTTCCAAGTCTGTCCATTTTTCTACAAATTTCATTGTATCACTTATTTTTTATTTGTTTTTTTTTTTTACTTCTGAGTAGAATTCCATTGTGCAAATGTGCCACAACTTCGTTATACATTCATCCAATGATGGGCATCTGGGTTGATTCCAGTTCTTAGCTGTAATGAATTGAGCAGCTATAAACATAGTTCAGCAAATGCCTCTGTATTGATGCATGCAGTAACAAATGTCACTCTCACCACATCACACCATCAGTCACTGCCAGTATGTTTTTAAATTTATTTGTTTATTTATTTATTTATTTGTTAGAGAGAGAGGAAAGAGAGATGCAGAGAGGGAAAGAGAGAGATAAAGACAAAGAAAGAAAGAGAGAATGGTCACACCAGGGCCTCCAGTCACTGCAAAGGAACTCCAGACACACGCACCACCATGTGCATTTGGCTTATGTAAGTTCTGGGGAATTGAATCTGGGTCCTTAGGCTTCCCAGATAAGTACCTTAACGACTAAGCCATCTCTTTAGCCCACTGCCAGTATTTATTGCTTGTGGTGTTGGGATAGTATGTTCACATTGCATGCGCAACAATGGCATGATCTGCCTATTTTTCCCATAGCAGACAAGGAGACTGAGTCCAAAAAGATTATGCAGGTTACCTAATGTCATCCAATATTCACACAAGAAGTCAGATTGTAAAACAGGCCAAGTGGGTCCAGACTTCAAACTGTCAGTAAGATCTCACTGAGGTCCGGAGTTGGGGTCTTTCAGGACACACTCACACTTTCTGTGATAGACTCTGAGGAGACATGTGAGCAAATATGACTGCATGTCCAGGAAATTCTAATCTTGCAATCAGTAGAACTCGAGAAGGAGGCCAATCCCCACTGCAGCAAAAGTTCCGCCCACAAAGATCCACAGATGTCACTGCCTTAGCCTAGCTCCCTCCTTGGGCACAGCAGCCAACACTCTTGCGAGCTGGAATAAAATTCCACAATCTGATTGTTACTGCAGCTCTGCACAGGTCACCCTCTGTGCAAAGAGATGGTACTTCTCATAATTAAGTCTTCAAATTTACCCCCTGTTAAAATCAGTGGAGAAAGTTCATCCCTCTCAGAAATTCTGTTTTATTCTCGCTGCTGAATCAGCAAACGTGGCAGACGTAAATTCCCACAAGAGGGGAGGGAGTGAAGGGTTGCAGCCCCTAAAAGAAGACAAATTCAGGCCATGGGGAGAGTAAAGGTCTCAAACAAAGGGTCCAAAATTTGATGGTGTCTGACCATGGCCTGGCCGTCAGTCTAGGAATTAGGCTGGGTACTAGTTGTGCTTTGGCCCTTTTCTATGACCATGACCTTGGAGGAGGCATTTGACCACTCTGAGTTTTGTCCCCACTATTAAAATGCAAGTCAGAGGCAAACGTCTCAGGTCCAGGGTAGAAGTGGAAAGTCTCCCTGTGGTTGTGTTGTGAGTAGCAATCCTATGTGGACTCCAGTGGTCATAAGTGACTTGGTCTTATGTCATCAGAAGAGAATAGGGCCCATCATTCCCATATTTCTAATATTTCTTCCCCCTCAATGACTTTCTTCAGATTTTATAAGGTGGTTCAGATAAGTGCTGAGTATCTAGGCTTCTTAATTCTAATTGCTGCAGTAGTTCTAAATTCAAATTAGGACCAAGAGTCCATTCTTTTAAAAATATATTTAAGGGCTGGAGAGATGGCTTAGCGGTTAAGTGCTCGCCTGTGAAGCCTATGGACCCCGGTTCGAGGCTCGGTTCCCCAGGTCCCACGTTAGCCAGATGCACAAGGGGACGCATGCGTCTGGAGTTCGTTTGCAGTGGCTGGAAGCCCTGGCACGCCCATTCTCTCTTTCTCCCTCTATCTGTCTTTCTCTCTGTGTCTGACGCTCTCAAATAAATAAATTAAAAAATATATATATATATATTTAATTAAATTAATTTATTTATTTGAAAGAGAGAGAATGGGTATACCAGGACCCCCAGCCACTGTAAGCAAACTCCAGATGCGTGTGTCCCGGGGAATAGAACCTGGGTCCTTTGGCTTTGCAGGCAAGTGCCTTAGCCGCTAATCCATCTCTTCAGTGCAAGAGTCCATTCTTAAAGCAGGATCTGTCCAGCCTCTCCATATCTGGATGAAATTACTGAGAACATTCAATGTCATAAGCTAATGTCAAAATATTAGTAAAACAAGACAAGTCATTCTGAAATGCAGGAAATTGTAGTAATTGGGTACTAACACTGGGCTTGACCAGGAAAGACATGTCTTCTTTTTAAAATTTTAATATTAATTTTAATTTTATTTATTTGAGAGCTAGAGAGAGGCAGACAGAAAGAGCGTGAGTATGGGTATAGCAGTGCCTCCTGCCACTGTAAATGAAGCAACAGATACTTTGTGCACCTGGTTTTATGTGGGTACTGGTGAATCAAACCAGGGTCATCAGGCTTTCAGGCTCGGCAAGCAAGTGCCTTTAACTGCTGAGCCACCTCTCCAGCTTAAGACCTGACTTCTATTGCTAGAAGAAAACATGTCACATGGAAGACAGGAGCAGATCCAGGATGAAGAAACCCTTCATCTAGGAAAGCAAATATGAGCTCTTCCATCCCCTGGGCTTGTCCAGTTCTGATGCTCTACTACACAGAAGGCTTTGCAAGCAAGCGTCTTTAACCACGAAACCATATTCCCAGCCCCACCATGCATGTAACTTATTTGGACATGCCAACTATGCTAAAAATGCTAAATGTTAATTATTTGTAATATTCTTTTGCACCATTCCCAAATCTTGCCTGATCATGAAAAATTACCTTGAAACATTTGTTCAAGTCTCCTCATCAAATGTGATGTCCTTGAGCTAGCAATGTATTCTGTACAAGTGCCAAACAGGAGTCTCATAACCTGGCAAAAATGTTTCATATGAAATATGTGACAAACAAGATTTCATATTGCATTGAAATTTTGAAGAGTAGAGAGGTCTGAACAGGTGAACACAATTTCAGAGATCTTATTAAAGACAAATAGATAAGGTTTTGCAATTACCTAGTGGGAATGGATTAGTTGCTACTGTTAGATTGTCACCCTTCATTTTGAAAATAGGTTTGTAGTGTGTCCATATGTAGGAGAAATGAAGCTACATTTCAGTTCCCCAAAGATGCAAATGCTAGACCTAATAGCAGTAGTATAAGTAGGCAGCAAAAGGACTTGCCATATTGGCAGCTATTTTCCAGAAAATGGAATTTTTATGGGAGGACATCCAGGTCTACGTGCCTGGAGGAGACATCTCGCCTGTTTCAAGTACCCTCACTTGAGTTGCTAATGTGCATCATGCTCATGAACAAAGAAATTTCAATAATTACCTCCACAAAACCATTATGTAACTCCTGGGCATAACTCAGAACCTGTCCAAGAACCAAGAATGTTTGTATGCACACTGTCCAAGCAGCCTCACTCACAGTACTGCAAACGACAGACAATGCCAACATTCACCAGTGCTGCTATCACTGTTAATTATATCTCCATAAGGAAATGCAATCAAAGCATCACACAAATTCAAAGCAATCACACAAAACACAGTTTGCTGCCATAAACATCGAAGGGTCTCACAGACACGATGTTTGTGAAAATGCAGACATTATTAATACAGTGCACATTGTGTGATCTTTTTCATAGGCTAGCTAAACTGATCTGTTAGAAGGCAGGGAGAGTGATCATCTACGGTGGCTGCTTACTGGAAGAAGACACAAGGGAGCTTCTAGGTCATATCTTCACCAGCATACATGGATATGATAGACTTGTGGAAATGTATTGAGTTGTACACATAAGCTTTGCACATCTCTGAATATCTCATACAGTCACATAGCATTTCCTTTTTAAAAATCTGAGTAATTTTTTTTTATTAAGTTGAAACTCTGTGTGGATGTACAAAGTGTGGGTACCATCATTCCTCTCCTCCCTCCCCCAACTCCACTGAGGTACCTCCTTAGTGGGATGGCTGGTGCTCACCATGGAGTTCTGGGTTATGCATTGTGAGAACAGTGCTCTATCATTTGGGGGGGGGAGGGTAAGGATATTCCCTCCTACGCTGTTGCTCTTACATTCTTTCCATCCCCTCTTCCACAAAAGTCTCTGAGCCTTGGTAGGTGTGTTTTAAGTCTACTTTTGTGTTGAGCTCAGTAGTTTCTGGAATTTTGCTTTGTTGCATTTTGAGTATCCTTAGTGTCCGTCTCCATCACCCTGGCGCAGGTTGTCAGGCTGTCCATGGAAGCAGCACTTTTGCTCATCTTGCCAATTCCTGTGTGTCTTCACCTGGGCCCCAGCTGCTGTGCGAGGGCTGGTTCACCTGCTGACAGGGAGTCAGCGATCCTTGTCCTGTTGATAAATTTTGGTTGCCTTCGGTTCTCACTGCTTTCTGGGGGAAAAAAAAAGAAAAAGAAAAAGAAAAAAAGATTCTCCAGTGGAGAGTGAGATCAAGATAGGTTAAAAAGTAGAAGCCATGTTAACTTAGAGAGATTTTGATGGATGTAACCTCACTTTTGGGCAAAAACTAGTGGAAGCTTCTCATTGGAGACCATAATCTCGGTTTCCATGGGATTCTGACCTAGTTTCCAGTTCCAGCTATAGATTCTTTCCCACGGAGCAGATCTCTTAGACAATCAAGAAACCACTGGTTACCCACCCAGGCTGGGCGCCACTACTGCACACTTATCAGGATGGCTGCTATCATACAGCAGGTCCCCTGCTTGCTTGCAGCCCTGTTGGCCATTTTTGCCCTGTATCCATGTCATGGATTTTAGCATTATATGGGCTAACCATCTGAGAGCTGACTTCCTCCCATGTCCAGCCAGATCTCTTGATGTTCTGCATAGGCAGCATGTGGGGTCTGCAGCAATAGGGTCAGACCTTTCCCTTCAGGTGGGTAATCAAGTGCTTTGACAGAAGACTGTCTTGTTTTAGGGACCTCATAGCTCTTTCTGATCAACAACTCAATGTGGGTTGTAACCCATTTCTGATACTGGGATTTGTCAGCCAGGACCAATTAAAAAAATCGGAACAATTTTAATAAGTCCCCTTTTCCCCCAAAGTGGGTGTGGCAATGCATACTTTTAATCTCAGCACTCTGGAGGCTGAGGTAAGAGGATCACTCTGGATTCGAGGCCAGCTTGTGATACAGAGTGAGTTCCAGGTCAGTCTGGTCTTGAATGAGACTCTCTTGTGAAACTGCACCCCCTCAAAAAAATCCCAAAATTTATGGCTGATTATAGGGTGGTTATCTCCGCTGGCCCACACTCCTCTTCAGAGAATTTGTGTAGGAGCCACGTGGTCTTTTTCACATACAGAGACCATGCCTTCTACCTGTATCTAATCTTATTTTACTGTGTATATATTTTCTTTTAAAAAGATATTCATTTATGTGACAAAGAGACAGAGGGAGTGAGCAAGAGAGAAAGAATGGGCATGCTAAGGACTCCTGTTGCTGCAAACTAACTCAATGTTGTGCCTTGATCTGGTACTGGGGAATTGAACCCAGGCCATCAGGCTTTGCAAACAAGAAGTTTAACCACTGAGCCATTACTCCAGCCCCCATGGATATGTTTTGTGATAATGGTCCTAAATTTGTGCTGACTTTTCCTCGTGACTTGTAGCATTTCTCATTAATGGTGAGACTCTATGAAGACAGAATAGAGAGAAGAACCCAGATCCTACTTTGGTCAGTGAAGTCTTCTGGAAAGACTAAGCAGGGATGAGGCTCAGTGGTCAGCCCCACACCAAGCTGCTGCCCAGATACTGCACTTTCCCAGACAGGGGACACATGGGTGACTATGTGACAGATCTTGTTGGTGACTGTAGGTGTGTGTGTGTGTGTGTGTGTGTGTGTGTGTGTGTGTGTGTGTGTGTGTTGTATCTCTGATTCCAAGACCAAATCAGAAAGTGTGGTCAGGGACACTGACTGTGGGATTGAGCAGAGGGTTTCTGAAAGGATGATGTTAGCAAACAGCTTTAACAATTAGATATAATTATAATTAAATAGATTCCCACCAGTCCCTTCATTAGTATTATGGTACCTCTTCCCCAAGTTTGGGGGGTTCTTATGCCTACCACCCAGGGGCCTTTTGGGGGCTCCTAGAACTGCTTTCTCTGCCCCGGCAAATACTGGAAGCACTGAAACGAGACCCGGGGCAGCATTCAGTGACAGCTTCCACTCCTTACCTCTACTTAGAGACTGCTAACGTAAGACTGGAGAAGGAAGGTGCCAAAAGTCCATCAATCAATCAAACCCGTAGCCATTGTGATTAGTAATAATCTGATGCAATCATTTTTTTTTTATATTTTAGTACTTCTTTATTTATTTATTTGAAAGGGGGAGAAAGAGGTGGAGAGAGAAAGAGAATGGGTGTGCCAGGGCCTCCAGCTTCCACAAAGAACTCCAGATGCCTGTGCCACCTTGTGCATCTGGCTTATGTGGATACTGGGGAAAATGAAACCTGGGTCCTTTGGCTTTGCAGGCAAGTGTCTGCTAAACCATCTATCCAGCCCACAATCATTTTTAAAATTCAAAATGCATATAAACTCCATGATTATCAGATGCAGCCACTGCAGGATGACGCTCCCAAGCCCTCTTCTCACCCCGGCCTTCAGCACAGCTCTCCACGGACTTGGGGCTCCTCTCATATGACTCCCCACCTTGGAGCTGGAGGCAGTGGTCAAATGAGTCAGGCACCTTTTTGACTTCTTGCTTTCCTTTTGCTTCACCAAATCTCAAGTGCCTTCCTGTCCCAGTTTCCATCTTGTTTCTGTCCCTTCCCAGGTCCCAGAGGGAGCCTGTCCTAGGGGTCTAAGTAGAATGGCCTCTCTCTCCAGCCTTTGGAAGTGTGAGCTGTGAGCTGTCTTCTCTCTCAAATGACAAGACCAAGTGGAATCCTCTCCGTGCAGTTAGAGTAAAAACAGGAACGCATTCCAGCGCTACCCAGTCTTCCAGCCAGATACTGATCTGAAATAACGACATGGTGAAAGCAACGCTGGGCTGGTTAGGTGTGTGCTTTGGCCTCCTGTTTCCTCCTAGGGGGCCTGAGGAAAGAATGCTGTTTTTGAGGAGGATTAGCTGGCTCAACTGAAAGCCACTGCAGAGTGGGCAGGAGAATCACTCCTGAGCTTGAGCGCTGAAGCTGAGAAGGTGAGCAGTCTCTCCTCACAGCATGGCCTCCATCAGCTGGGGCCACAGAGGCCCAAACGTGGACTGGATTCTGTCCAGGGGCCTTGGGTGGGTTTTCTGTGCAACCGAAGAATTCATGGGCAAATGATCTTAAGAAAAAAAAAAGCACTTTATTTACTTATTTGCAAGGAGAGAGAGAATGAGAATGGGCATGACAGGACCTCTAGCCACTGCAAAAAAAAAAAAAAAGAAAGAAAGAAAGAAAGAAAGAAAAGAATTCCTCCACTTTGTGCATCTGGCTTTAGTGGGTCCTGGGGAATGGAATCAAGCTGCAGGCAAGCATCTTCACCACTCAGCCATCTCCAGCCTACAAACAGCCTTTTGAAGATATAATTTATTGCCATGTGCTATGGATTGGATCTGACAAAGCAGACTTCAAGCCAACACTCACAGAAGACATAAAGAAGGCTGTTTCACACTGAGCAACTCATCAAGGGGACATTACAAAATGTATGCACTGAATCCAGGAACACCCAGTTTCATAGACAAATACTACTAGACACGATGTCGTGGATTAACTGCAGTCATAAGTGACTTCAATACCCCACTCTTTCCATGTAGGTCAGCTAGACGGACAAATACACATTAGAGACATGTGACATCATAGCACAAAAGCACTTCACAGATTTGCACAGAACATTCCACCCTCGCCCACAGAAAATCCATTCTTCTCAGGTGTCCATCAGCTGACTTCAAAATAAATAACTACCGGACATAAAGCAAGCATCAACAAATACTGGAAATTTGAAGTAGATTCTTGTATTCTACATAACCACAATGGAATAAAAGTAGAAGCTAACAGAAGAGAGCAACTACAGAAAATATGCAATCACAGAAATGAAATAACACACTACGAATAATGAATGAGTCATGGCAGAAATCAAGAAGGAAATTAAAAAGTATCCTAGAATTGCATGAAAATGAAAACACAATGTTCTAAAATCTGTGGAACACAGTGAAAGTTGTGGCTCTAAGTGCCCATATGACAGAATCAGAGAGGTCCAAAATGACTTAGTAATGTACCTTACAGCCTTGGACAAACAAGAACAAACCAAGCCCCAAAATAATAGGTAGAAATAAATAAGATCAGAACAGAAATTAATGAAATAAATATTTAAGAAAACAATAAAATGAACTGCTGAAAAATTACCTAGTTCTTTGAAAAGGTAAGCAAGACTGATATAGTCTTAGCAAAATTAAACAAAAGAGACAAAGAGAAATCTTAAAGATTAGCAATGAAAAGGGAGACATTATAACAGATACCAATGCGATCCAAAAATTCATAATAACATACCTTAAACAGCCCTATCCCACCAAATTGTCAAAATCTAAGAGAAATAGACAGATTTCTAGATGCATATGATCTACCAAAGTTAAGCTGAGATAAACAATTTAATTAGATCTATCACAAGCAATAAGATTAAAGTAGCAATTTTTAGAAAATCTCCCAACTAATATAAGTCCAGGTCCAGATGGATTCACTCACTATAAAATCCAACCAAATCTTTAAAGAAGAACTAAAAACAAATGCTTCTCAAAAGATTCTGTAAAATAAAATGATAAAATTAAAAGAATGCTTCCAAAGTCTTTTTATGAAGCCAAAATTACACTAATTGCAAAACCATAAACACACACACACACACACACACACACACAGAAAATTATAGACCAATCCCCCTGATGAAGATAGATGCCAAAAATCTCAATAAAATACTTGCAAATCAAATTCAAGAACACATCAAAAAGATCACTCACCATAATCAAGTTGGTTTCATTCCAGAGACATGGATATGTAAATTAATACATTTAAAACATCACATTAAATGAAGCCAAGGACAGAAATCATATTGTTATCAGGCTGGCCTCAAACTCCTGATCCTCCTGCCTCCACCTCTTTAGCAATTTCCTACCATAATGCACCACTGCAACTGGCTCATGATTATCTCAATAGATACAAAAAAAGGCCTTTGGTAAACCCAATCCACATGACAAAACAACCCTGGGGAGACCAAGGATGGAAGAAACATAACTAAGTATCATGAAAGCTTATACAACAAATCTATGGCCAACAGCATGCTGACTAGAGAAAATCTCAAAGCAACTCCACTAAAATCACCCGCAAGGTGGGGTATCTAATCTCCACTCCTATTCAATATAGTTCCTGAAGTCTCAACTAAAACAAGAAGACAAGAGAAGGAAATGGAAGGGACACAATAGGAAAAGCCTAAATGTCCTTACTTGCAGGCAATAGAATTCTGTATATAAGAGAGCCTATGAACTCCACCAGAGAACACCTAGAGCTGATAAACACTTTCAGCAGATTAACATATAGGGCTGGAGAGTTGTCTTAGTGGTTAGGACACTTCCCTGAGAAGCCTAAGGACCCATGTTCAACTCTTCAGATCTCATGTAAGCCAGATGCACAAGGTGATGCAAGCTTGCAAGGTCACACATGCACACAAGCTGATGCATGCATCCGGAGTTTGATTACAGTGGCTGGAGTCCTGGCATGCCAATTCTCAATCTCTCTCTCTGTCTGTCTCTCTCTCTCTCTCTTTTACTCTTGTTCTTTCCCATAAAACAAAAGACCAGTCTTTTGGGCTTCAAAAAAAAATTATATATATAAGCATAGTTGAGGATTTTCTAAAAAACAGACTATTCACTCAGGAAATAAGGTCAATAGTCAACAAATGGGGCCTCATGAAGTTAAAAGAAGCCTTTTGTACAGAAAACTGTCAAATGAGTGAACAGGCAGCCTGAAGGATGGGAGAAAAACCATTGCCAGCTGCATGTGCAATAAAGCATTTATACCTAGAATACACAGAGAACTCAAAAAACTAAACACTAACAAAATGAACATCCCAACAAAAACTGTGCATGGAGATGGTGTGCATGGAGTTCTCAAAAAGAAGACATACAAATGGATCATAAATGTTTTTAAAAAGTGTTCAACATCCTTAGCCATCAGGAAAATGCAAATTAAAACTATTTTGAGACTCTATCTCACCACAGTCAGGAAAACAAGTGCTGGGGAAAGAGGAACCCTTATTCACTGTTGGTGGGAGTGTAAATTGGCACATCCACCATGAAAATCACTGTGGAGGGTCCTTAGAAATTTAACACTTGGTCTCCAGTGTGAATTGACAGTGACACTCCTTGGCTTATCCCCAGACCTCTACATTCTGTCACAGGGATACCTGTGCCTCTATGTTCACTGCTGGAAAATGGACCCAGCTTAGATGTTCATCAACTGGAGACTAGATAGTGTAAGTGTGGTACATATTTGCAATGAGATATTAATCAGCTGTAAAGAAAAATTAAAGTATGAAGTTTGCAGAAAAATAGGTGCAATTGGACAGTATTATACTGGGTACCAAATATTCATATTAACCTATGTACAGAAAAACAAATGCCACATGTTTTCTTACATTTGTGGATCTTAACTTTGAGTTTTCTGATTTACTGAGCTTGGAGGAAGTTAGAAAAGGGCCAGTGGTGGTGGTGGGGGAGCCTTTTAGGGAGGGGATGAAAGAACACAAAGGATATAAAAATAGTGTGGGGTTTGCTTGGGTTGGAAAGAGTGAGATAGAAATGCAGGCAACACATAGGGGAGGGCTAACCCTAACGTAAGAGATATGAGGGCTGCAGAGATGGCTTAGTGGTTAAGACACTTGCCTGAAAAGCCTATGAGCCCAGATTTGATTCCGCAGAACCCACATAACCCAAATGCACAAGGTAACGCATGCATTGAAAGTTCGTTTGCAGTGCCTAGAGGACTTCATGTACCTATTTTCTCTCGCGCGCTCTCTGTCTCGCTCTCTGTCAAGTTGATAATAAATAAATTAATAAATAATATTTAAATAAAAAAGATATATGGGGCTTCAAAACTGGCCTAGAGGTTAAGATGTTTGCCTGTAAAGCTAAAGGACCAAGGTTCAATTCCTCAGGACCCACATAAGCCATATGCACAAGGTGGCACATGCATCTGGAGTTTATCTGCAGTGGCTATAGGCCCTGGCACACCTATTCTCTCTCTCAAATAAATAAATAAAAATTTTTTAAAAATTAAGAAGAGATATGAAAAGGCCATATGGAAACCTACGACTTAATAAATAAAAATGTAATTTAAAGGTAATAAGAGGGCTGGAGAGATGGCTTTGTGGTTAGGGTTCTTGCCTGTGACCATAGGCCCCGGAGCGGGGTCGGAGGTGAAGGACTTACTGTTGTTTTACTAAAGAAGGACATGTGGAACTGCATTCTTAACATCTTAACATCTATGTTTATTATTTGCACCCACAGGCTAATTGCTGCTCCCAGTCTCATTCAGGACATCTTTGTTGTTTTAATATTTTAGTTTTATTTATTTGAGAGAGAGGGGAAAAGAGAATGGGGGAGGGCCAAGGCCTAGAGCCACTGCAAACAAACTTCATCATGTGCATCTGGCTTACCTGGGTTCTGGGAAATGGAACCTGGGGCCTTAGGCTTCACAGGCAAGTGCCTTAACCACTAAGCCTTTTTTAAGCCCTTGTTGTTTTTGCAATAACCAGAGATTCATAATGGCTGCTCAGAGTAGTGAACATAAGTGACTGCTGTGTGCTCAATCCTGTACCTATGTGGGACATATATATCACATGTCACCTTCTCCTTGGAAGCATCACAAAAGAGGTGATAGGTAGAAGGTAAGAGAGGAAGGAGGGGAGGTGCATGATGGAACCCAGTCACATGAACATGACATGCTCATGGCACTCATGAGCTCACGGCAGCTCTGGTGGCCTGCACACAATAGGGCCGGTCCACAGTATGTCACGGATAAGGGAGGAACTAATGAGGTCAAAGGCCCCATCCCTCCTTAGGAGCTAACAGCAATTAGTGGTTACCAGGGGCAGGGAAGTCATGCTCTTCTGTGGTATAGCCAAGGGGAAGTGGAAAAAAGGGGTGGCTCCACAGATGTGGAGGAGATAAAAGTGAGTAATGGGAGTGTATAGGATCAAAATGCAATATATATAGAATAATATAAATATATAAAATAAAATGCAATATACATGATGTAAGCATATACCATAAATGTAATATGTATAATATTAATATATAAAATTCAATATGTATTATATAAATATATAAACTGCAGCATATATATACTATACTATACAGTATGAATATCTAAAATGCAATCTGCAATGTTTTTAATGTAAATATATAAAATGCAATATGTATAATGTAAATATATAATATAAAATGCAATATATTATATAACAATATAAAATGCAATGTACAATATAAATATATAATATAAAACTCAATGTAATACCAACTTATTCTATAAAATGCAATATATATATATATATATATATATATATATATATATATATATGAATACCAAAGAATAGCAACAATAAAATATCCTGGGGAAAAGAAAACAAGGTAATGGGGTGTGAGTATGAAGAGAATACATTATACATTTGTGTGAAACTGTCATAAGGAAAGCCATTACTTTGTACACATATGCTAATATATTTTTTAAAATAAGCAGATAAAAATCAAACTTCATGAGACAATTTTAGAACAACTTAAAGAAGCACTTGCCAAATGTTGACTGGCTGGCTAATTGAATACCAGCTGTCTGTCTGTCTGTATAAGACTAAGAAAGAAAACTGTGGCCAAGTCAGAGACAGTCCAAGCTGAGAAGGAAGATCTGAGAAGACACAGTGATAGGGCTTTGGGGACCAGCTCAGTGGCAGAGCACTTACCAGGTATGTGTGAAGCTCTGAGTTCAATTCCTAGCACCGCAAGTAAACAAACCCCAAAATATCAAAGCAAAATTACTAATGTTTGATGCATTCTCTTAGTTGGCCGTGTACATGAAAGATGCACTGCAGATTGGTGGCCATGTTAATTTTGTTCCAGAATTCTGCCTGTTTAAAAGCATTACCAGGTAAAGGTGTTAAGTCGTTAGAACAACAAAAAAAAGAAAGAAAGAGAGAGAGAAAGAAAAAACGAAAAGAACATTAAACAGATGGAGGAGTTTTAAGCACCGAGTGACTCAACTGAGCTGGGTCCCTGTGTGCCCGCACAGTTTGACCCAGAAGCAGTGGAGGACCGGCGGGACCTCTGGGTTCCAGAAGGGGACATTTACTCCTGTAATGCCACCACAAACCTCTGGCTCTGCAACCGGCACATGTGATGCTGTATTTAACCTTTGCTGAAAACAGGAATATAATTGTCTTGTGAGCAGGACATAGCATATCAAATACTCACTTCCAACAAAGTGCTCATACCATCCTAGAGGCAACTCTGTGGTTCTGAGAGAGCTCACCAAAGCCCCGAAGTATCCAGAGAAGATCACCCCAGCATTCCATCCAGCTCCAGCCACCTGGGGTCCTTTGATATCCTCTTGTGAGTACAAGATTCCCCTGGGGATGACAGATATAATCAGGAGCTTCAGATGTGGGCAATGACTCTTTCTGCATTGGCCCTTTCAGTTTGGAAAACATGACTTGCTAACATCATGGTCCAATCCCAAGTAAAACACACACACACACACACACACACACACACACACACACAGAGAGAGAGAGAGAGAGAGAGAGAGAGAGAGAGAGAGAGAGAGAGAGAGAGAGAATTAAGCAGTTTAAACACACCAAATCCCTTCTCTCTGCAGAGTTCTCAATGCTATCGTCCATACTGCTATGCAGCCATACTCTTTGACAAGGAACTAATTCCATCCCACTCAGAACTCTGCTCCTTTTTTCAAACACCTTGGTGCATGTTTCGGATAGACTTCCTTTCCTCATCTGCGTGGCTCTGGAAGCTGGGAGCAGGACTGTCAAGTACATCACCAGACACCAGCTGGCTACAGGACCAGAGTGATCACGCACGTTCTGCTCCTGCTTTTATGGATTTGATCTGTGATGGAGACAGCCAGGTACTAAGTGTTTTGAGGAACTGCTTCCTCCAAGTACAGCTCTAGAGCAGAAGCTGAGGATGCTGCTCTAGCAGTCCAGGCTGCAATTTTTAAAAATATTTTATTCATTTATTTGAGAGAGATAGGAGGAGAGAGAGAGAGAGAGAGAATGGCTGTGCCAGGGCCTCTAGCCACTGCAAACCTACTCCAGATGGATGCACCATCTTGTGCCTCTGGGTTTATGTGGGGACTGAAGAATCGAACCTGGGTCCTTTGGCTTTACTACTTATCAGGTATTGCATCTCTGCTACAAATGTAGAGCTAAAAGGAGAATCCAGTGCTGTGGAAATGGTTCCATGGGTAAGAGTGCTTGCCACACATAAAAGCCTGAGAGCATTGGAGTTTGACCTCCACACCCATGTGAAAAGCTTGGCCTGGCCACATACTCTACTAACCCCAGCCCTGTGAGCAAGGGTTCTGGGGAATCACTGACACTTGCTGGTCAGCCAGTGTGACTGAAGAAAAACAGTACAGTAACTCCAGGTTCAGGGAGAGCCTGCATCTCAGGAACTACAGCAGGAGAGCCAGGGAGGAGGACATTCGGTTTTGGTCACGGGGTGTTCATGCATCTGCAAAGACATGTGTACATACACACACCATATCTCACATACCACATACATGCGCGTGCGCGTGCGTGCGAGAAACAAATGAAAGAAAAACCAGAGAATCTGACTCATGGGTCTTGGGAGATGACCTAAGACCATGGGTTGTCACTGAAAATTCTATGGAGCAGGAAAGGTACCGAGCTGGAGCTTCCAGAGAGAAGCCTCTGCTCGCGGTTCTGAACGAGCACTGTTATCTAAGTGATGCTGACACAGTTTGCTAATGAACATGACATCTTAGCGTCCTCAGATACCAGGAAACAAGGTGATGCGCAGCGCCTCTCCCTTGCCCGTCACTAGCTCCCCTCTTCGCTGATGACTTTGTGAGCTACAAACGTCTCTTCTGTGGTTTCAGTTCTGCATGACAAATTTCTTTTCTTGGGAAACCACATGCAGTTTGTTATACTCTTAAAAGCTTGTGCATTTTCATTAGAACTAGAAAGGGTGTCTGGAATGCTACCAAACTGGCGATGTTCTCTGGCAAGTGCTCTGGTCTCAATAGGGCATGATTGGATTGAATTAAACGCTAACCCTTCTAAATGAATGTTCCAAACTTTTCAGAGCATGGCAGCAGTGTTTGCTGAGCTGAAATAGATTGCTGTGGGGGCCCGAGGGTGAAAGCTCCTTTGGCTCTTTACTCTAAATTCTAGATTATTTATTTCACCAGGAACCCAGTAAAAGGGTTACTTGAAATGGTGTCTACTTTGTATTTTAAAAAATATGTTTAATGCATTCTCTTACTCAAAAATGATACTACAGCTTACCTTTGAATTTCAAATACTTGTTCCATTGTAACATATGATTTTAACTCAGACTGTTTTGTCTGGGATTTGCTAACTTAAAGCAGTGGCAATTTTTTTTTTTTTTTAACTGGAGGCAATTTTTCCCCAAAATGGCACCTGGAAATGTCTCTGTTTGTGACAACCAGGGTTAGGTACTAGTAGCATCTAGAAAGTGAATCTAGGGATGCTGACACATGTCCCTCTTCAGAAGGGAATAGTTTACTAGATACCCTCTAGATTTCAGGAAGAACAGATGTTCAACAAAACAAGGGCTAAAAGAATTAGAAGAGCCCAGCTCATGGTCCAAACAAGCTTTCTAGTATGTGCATATGACTTGTCAATAGCCTGTGATAGTAACAAACAATGACACATATGAAAATACTGAGTTATTGTCTATCTCTTGGCAGCTACATGGATCTATCCCATTCCTGAGCACCAACACAGACCAGAAACAAGCCAGAGACACCTGATTCCTCCCTTACCCTGGTGTTAAGGAAAGGCACCCAATATCAACTTCTGGCCTCCACATGCACAAGTGTGCACACACATCCATATATGTGTACTAACACACACCCTTCATGCATGCACACAGCAAACATATACACATGAAAAAATAATGAAAAACTAATAGTTATAATAGTTTTAAAATTGGTAAAGCACATACATATATGGACTCTATTAGTCTAGCATGGCTTAAACAGGATGAATATTAAAAAAAAAAATAGCAGATCCCAAACTCAGGACTATGATGACTATACTAGTGAATCCTAAATATAAATGCAACTTTATGTACAGGAAAAATTAAAATATTGCTGCCTATTTTATCAGAAGCAAATGAAATTAAGAGAGTGAAATGAAGTTTTGTAGAGCTAAAAGCACACATAAACTCTCAATCCATATTTCTAGGTTAACCAATAAGAATGAATGTGAAGTAAAGTTATTTCCAGGTGAAAAACAGCCTCTCTACCACCAGTGCACTGTTTCCAGTGCAGACAGACTAGCACTGGACATAAATGTTTAAAGAACTATTCATCTGAACCGGGCACGGTGGCGCACGCCTTTAATCCCAGCACTTGGGAGGCAAAGGTAGGAGGATCGCCATGAGTTCACGGCTACCCTGAGACTCCATAGCAAATTCCAGGTTAGTCTGGGCCAGAGTGAGACCCTACCTCCAAAAACCAAAACAAATAAAATAAAATAAAATAAAATAAAGAACTATTCATCTGGACTAAATTAACTGATACTCAACCTGAACATAAAGTAAAAGATGGTAGAAGGATCACTAAACAGAGAAAGATGAAGGAAATTATAAAATGTCCTCATCTTGATGTTTAATACATCTGACAGCTTCCAGAGAAAATCATAACATTGAATTTTTTACACAGTTGGGTGTGACACATATGAATCTACCCGGTAGAGGATGGGAAAGGGGTGATAAGCAGAAGTGATGGCCTCCTTCTAACACCTCCATCACTTGGCACACCTGATACAACCCTAACTGTCCCAAGTTAGATGCTTGACCCATTCCCTCAAACAACTGGCAAAATTAAATGCAGGTAGTTAAAAAGAATGATTAAAAGTATCATAAACATGTCCCATAATCAATATGAAACTACTTAAAGAGAAGTCACAAAGGACACAAATCACAATTAATTAGTAGAATGATAGACTTAAATTATCACATCCATCGTTAATTTTAAATACTAATGGAAAACACACTCTTCTTTAAAAGAAGGATACATTGTAAAGCCATGATGACTCAAGTATGTGTCCTGTACAAGATAAGTAGAAAGAAAATACCTGGAAAATATTTACAATGAGAAGATCTAGCTGACTCTATTAATTAATATCAGATCAATGAGCCTTTCTGACACAAAAGAAAACTAATGACAAAACATCAACCTGGAAGGAAGGTGATCAAACATATATATGTGGATTACTAACAGCATAATTTCAAAATCCATGAAGCAAAAGTTGACAGAATTCACATGAGAAATAGACAATGTCCTCGTCATGCTTGAGGATGTTAATATCCCTCCCAAATGAAGAGAACAAAAATAAAAAAAGATGAGGAAAAACACTACGTAGCTGAAAACCATTGCTAACTAGTAAGTTGTCATTGACAGAGACTGAACACTAGAACCCCCAAAGCAAACCATATTTTATTCCACTAAAAATGAGTGACTTTCAAAGTTGCAAGTTCATAATGCTTATGAATATTCTGTGATAATAAAATTAACCTGGAGGTAAATATAAACATCCCTAAAAATTCAAATGTTCCTCGAGTCAGAAGAAAAAAATTACATAGGAAATTTAGAATGTTTATAATTGACTATGTTTAAATTGCAACATATTTAATAGAATAGACACACTTAAAGGTTTGTTGGTGGACTCTCTACTGCAGTGAGTGCTCACATTAGAAAAGAAGAAAGATCTAAAACAGGTAGGGATTAGGAATAAGGAAGCCCCCATTCTTTAGTCATCTAGTTAGTGTTACAGGTTCATAAAGAATAATTAAGTATTTGTACGGTATGACACAGTCAATGAGCACTGAATTTTCATGACAAGTGAATGCCTGGAAACTAAAATCAAAACAAGCCCTGACTTCCCAAAGTCAAAAGCTCTGATTTACATTGACTTCTAGGGATTGGGCTGGCCTAGTCAAAGTCATTAATCCTCTGCCTGATTCATCAGCCTATTAGGAGCCCCCACATATATTCCAAATAACCAATTCACTTCAACATGATACTTAATTTACATCCCCAAGGGTATAAAAACCCCTCCTGCTAGTCACTATGCCTCACCTCCCCAGGATTCCTCCTACATCTTTATTTTTCACTATTAGCCTTTCTTTCATTTTCTACTTTATTTTCTAATTGTTCAACTCTTTCTTCTGCTGAGTCTACATTCATCATGCTTCACTGGTTACATGACAAGAACTAAAGAGTCACTGGCTTGCAGTTTTAGTGACCATTGAGTGTCCTGCACACTGACTCCTAGGCTAAGATCATCCAGTCCTGAGAAGGCTATATCACTCTCAAAACCCCCAATAGGATCAAGGGCATGAAGCTATACCTTAGGTTGGATTTTTTAAAAGGTCAGCATAAACATGAAATAAGAAGGAAGAAATAATAAAGAAAAGAACAAAATTAAAATAGACTACAAACAATGGGAGATTATGAAAATTAACATTTCATTCAAAAAGATGAATAAAATGCATGAACTCATTTAGGAATACAAAAGTCAAAGGAACATAAGTCACCCATGCTAAAAATGAAAAATAACTGTGTTTCATAAGTGTGGTCCTTTTATAAAAACATTATTTTGTGGACTTTATGTGTATTCAACATCAATAAATATTTTATGAAGGAATTTGCAGGACTTCAATCACTGATTGCTCTGCAAAGAAAAGACAAAATTAAAGGGTCTATCTGTCAGCAAAGCCAGTTCCAAGAAATGGTAGCAGGGTGAGTGATGGAATACATAGATAGTAAAACCTGCAGCATATTGCTTGGGAAAGTGACCTGCACACCCCTGTCTTGGTGACAAACTTGTAAGCAGAGTTAGAAATTCCAACACGACAGACAATGTTGTTCCGAGGTTATAGGCCAATGTGGTGAAACTCGTAAAGGCAAAACTGATGTAGTCATACAATAGGTCAGATTGAAATGATTTAAGTACCTGTTTAGGAAAAGCAAAGCCACAGGGCTGGGGAGATAGCTGCGTGGATAGAGTGCTTGCTGTTCAAGCCACAGAACCTGAATTTTATCCCCAGATCCCATGTAAACAGCAAGTCACAATGGCCCAAAAGCATATTGATGCTGACAGTAAGATGGGGCCAGAGGCTAGAGAAGTTCCTAGAAGCACATGGTGAGCACACCAAAGAACAACAATGGAGCATGAATCTAAAGAGAAAAGCCCTGCCTCAAATGAGGTGGAAAGGTGGGGCCTGACAGGAAAGTTGTCATCTGACCTGGTGCATGTCCGCACTCACACACAAATAAAAAAGTATTTACAAAATTGAAATATATAGTCAGAAAATTCTTGTTTAACATGGACATAAAATAAAAGAACTAGCCATCTAAGTTAAATCTTTGATGGCACCAGGCTCTGATAACCCAATATGTATTGAATGCAATCGAGTCAACTTTGTGTCAGGCCAGTAGAGTATGAATCATGTTGGCCATAGTTCAGAGCAGTTAAACTTACATCTATGGTTTAGACTTTCTCACTTCCCTCTTCCATGTCTATAGTAATTAAAGTAAAAATACTCTGCAGCTTGACCCTGAGGGATAGTCAACACTCAGATCCCCAAAGAAGTCACAGCGGATGATGAAATCAGCAATGCAGGGAGAAATGAATCACCCCTGCCCAGGGCTAGCAGGGAGCTGTGGCCAGCAGACTTGTGAAAATTCAATTCCCTGTACCTCCATGCCTCACTGATGGAACACTGTTTACCTAATAGTATTTCCAAGTGGAGACAGACTTATGTGATGCAAGAAGTAGAGAGGATGTGTGAACTCTGCAAAGAGTACAAGCAAAGAGATAGAAGGCAAAAACATTGAGAAATAAGCATGAAGAACAGAATCTAGTCTCCCTATGTTAAGGAAAAAATGGGGTGAATTGTTTTTGTTTTCATTTTATGTGTCTAGGGTAGGGAATGTCTTTTCTTTTGAAGATAACTTTGCTGGTAAAGCCTAGAATGTTGTTTTATTTGCTTGTTTGTTTGTTTGGAGGCAATGTCTCACCCAAGCTGGCTTCCAACTCACAATCCTCCTGCCTCAGCCTCCTGAGTGCTGGAATTACAGATATTCACCAGTACTCCTGCCCAAAACTGCTCTTTGGGATAATATCACATAAGCCTTGCATCAGGGCCTGAAGGGATGACTTAGCAGTTAAGACATTTGCCTGCAAAGCCAAAGGACCCAGGTTCAATTCCCCAGGACCCACATAAGACAGATGCACAAGGGTGCACACATGTCTGGAGTTCATCTGCAATGGCTGTAGGCCCTGGAGTTCCCATTCTCTCTCTCTTTCTTCCTCCCCTCCCTCATTCTCAATCAAGTAAATAAGAATATTGAAAAAAAAAAAAACTTGGATCAATCTCATGGATAGAATAAAACACAAAATGGAACTGTTACATTAAACTTTTTCTGGGACACTTGAACAAATGTCTCTAAACCCCCAGACAGGGTACCAGGAACAGACCAAAGGTTATGCTAGAATCCAATCTGCTGAACCAGCTCGCTCATTGGTGTTACTTACAGGAGCATGGATGGCTCAAAAGCTGCCCCACCAGAATGTCCATGCCAGCATAGGTGATGACTCATGGAACTGCATTACTTTCAAGCAGCTCATCTGGGAGAAGAGCTCTATAACCTCACATAGCCTTATTGAGGGGCTTTGTGAATCATTTCCTGAATGTCTTGAGACCTGGGAGATGCTTACATACAAGCCCTGGTTACTTCCTGATCCCTAAGAGCTTCAGAATTTCATGAGTCTTGTAGAATCCTTACACTACCTGAGCTGTTCTATTTATAAGAAAAGCAGACCTGACAGGATGGCTTAAGGGAGGATAGAAGTACAATCAGTAGTTACTTCAGAAGGGAAGTGTTAACTGACAGGGGTACGAGTTAGTTATCTGTGGTATAGGAAACACTATTTATTTTGATGTGGGTGGGAATTAGATGTGTGTACACAGTTTTACAACAAGCTACAGACTAAATATTTCTGCATTTTAATAGATATAAACTTTCCCTTTAAAGGCACATAAATAAAGACATAAATAAAATGAGATTTAATCAATTTATGTACATTGTGCTCACTGAAGTAACTGATTTGGAGAAAAGTTCCCTATAAAATGCCCTTAAATGATTATTAATACTCACAGTAATAGAATGTCAGAATGTTCTAGACTATTCATCATGTAACTGGTATACATTAATTTTATACTATGTCCATCATTTCAAAGTTGTAATTTAGTTTAAGCACCATAATTATCTCTAATTTACAGGTTTAAAAGAAATTGGAGTCATAAATGTAACTACTGGAGGTCACTGGCTCAGTGGACCACCCAGGTAGGGCCAGTCACAAACTTGCCATGTCCTACATGGCCATTGGCCATTTCTCCTGTTCCCTCTTCTTTCACTGTCCTGGAATCCACTGGAATGGCACTGATTGCACTTACTGTTGAATGGTAGTTCTTACAAACATCTAAAGCCAGGACCAGATGTGCTCAGCTAAAGCATCTCTGGCTTCTCTCTATTGCCAATGGAACTTTCCTCAGATGAGGCTATGAATGAGTAGAAAACCCACAACGCAGTGGGGTGTCACTGGATGGTGAGCGGAGAACCAAGCATGCAGTGGGGTGTCACTGGATGGTGAGCAGAGAACCAAGCATGCAGTGGGGTGTCACTGGATGGTGAGCAGAGAACCAAGCATGCAGTGTGGTGTCACTGGATGGTGAGCAGAGAACCAAGCATGCAGTGGGGTGTCACTGGATGGTGAGCAGAGAACCAAGCATGCAGTGGGGTGTCACTGGATGGTGAGCAGAGAACCAAGCATGCAGTGGGGTGTCACTGGATGGTGAGCAGAGAACCAAGCATGCAGTGGGGTGTCACTGGATGGTGAGCAGAGAACCAAGCATGCAGTGGGGTGTCACTGGATGGTGAGCAGAGAACCAAGCATGCAGTGGGGTTTGATTGGTGGGATGTCAGATAGTTTCTTTGCCATAGCCCACCTCTTGTTACTGTCACAATATATCTAGGATGGCTCATTATGGTGTTTACTTAGCTTGTTTTTCTGGAAGCTGGGACATTCAAGGGCATGGCACTAGCATTTTCTTTTCATCTAGAGAAAGTCTCATGTTGCTTCAAAACATGCTTGACAACCTCCCCACACAGTGACAGAGCATAAGGTCCCACCATAGGGGCCCACCTTAATAACTTTATCTAGTTATTTGTCTCCTCGCCTCTACATATCATCACCACATGGATTTCAGGTTAAGCTTCCAGTACATGGAATTCAAAGGAAACATTCAAAACAATAGCACCCTCATTCTTATCCAACACCCTTTCCAGTCCTATTAAATTTGCGAACTAGAAAAGGCAAATGTTGGGATAGAGAGTTGGCTCGACATTTAAGACCTGCAGAGCCTGAGGACCCGGGTTTGATTCTCTAGTACCCACATAAGCCAGATGTACATGGTGGCACATGTGTCTGGAGTTCAATTACAGTGGTTAGAGGCCCTGGCATGCCCGTTCTTTCTCCCTCTCTCTCTCTGTACCTTTCTCTTTTCTCTCAAATAAATAAATAAAAATTTTAAAAATCTTTTTAAAAAGAGAGAAAAGGCAAAAGTCCACCTCTGGGAATCACAAATTCTTTTGAATTGTTTAGTTAAGATTAAAAGTTGTCATTATGCTACAGTCCATGTCTCCTCAAAGTTCAAAATGCAAAGCTCATGCATTGAGTTCCTATTCCTCAGTGTGACGTTTTTTGGAGTGAAGGTCTTGGAAAGGGAATGAGGTCCTGAGCTTGCAAACTTAACCAGGGGGAACTGTGCCCTTATCACAGAAGCTCCCAGGACAGTCTCTGTCCTTTCTGTCATGTGATGTCACAGCAAAAAAGCTTTGATCAGGTGTGCACAAACCAGGATGTGAGCCCTCCCCAGATACGCAATTAACTGGCAACTGAGTCTCGCATTTCCCAAACACAAAAACTATAAGAAATAGTTTTCTGTGGTTTGCCAGCCACCCAACCTATTACATTTTAGAGCCTGAATGAATTGCGATACCTTATTAAAATATTTGTGCTGTGACAGGAAAGGAGAGTGCAGATAGGGAGACATCACCACAGCCAAGCATGTCTTCTCTTCTGGCTAATGTGCTCCTGGGTGACTCAAAGCTGAAGAAGTGATTCTAGAATCCCAGATCTGACTTTAACGTTTCAGTCTTTGCGACCATATTCCATACCACTATCTCATTATGGGAATGCCATTACCATGTTCTGAACACAACATCATAGTTAGTTGACATTTTTTATTGGGCACCAACTGTGAATACCTAGAGCTGTGCTTGTTGCATGGGAGTTAGCGATGGATACTGATAGTGAAGCCTCCTCCCCACTCTAAAGCACTCACGCTGTAATAACTGAGCCTTAAGTGGCCAAATACACAAGGATTACAAAACAGTCATTATGAGCTTTGGACGTGGCTTTATGGTGGAATGTTTGTCTAGAATGTGTGCAGCACTGGGCTCACCCCCACCCCCGCATGGGAACAACAAAATAGAGGAACCCTAAAATCAAGGGATTTAAAAAAAAAAATAGAGTAGTTGAAAATTGAAATCTGTGTTGTGAGGCGAAAAGATTGCCGAGACAGCAAGTAATAGTGACAAAGACCTATTTCCCCAGGGTAAGTTTAAGTTGAGATTTCTAAAGGGAGTGGACAAAGACCCTTGAAGGACAGCGGCAAGACTTCTGTCCTGTCTCCTCCGGCACCCAGGCTGGGCGAGGCCAAGGCTCCACATTCTACTCCTCCTTTAGCTGCCCTCTCAACGCTGACTCAACTTGCAACTCTGTAAACCATGCTTTCTCCAAACAAAGTAATTGTAGCTTCTTCCCCATTCTGCAGATTTTCTCAACAATGCACTCCTTGAATGTGCTCTATGTAAAAATATCCATAGTTACCGGTGCTGTCATTGACAGGGCCTTCGGAGAAAGGAGAAACGCATGTGATGTAGGATAAGTAGCATTGGGGCTGGAGAGATGGCTTAGTGGTTAAGACGCTTGCCAGGGAAGCTAAGGACCCAGGTTCAATTTCCCCGGACGCACATAAGCCAGATGCACAATGTGACACATGCGTCTAGAGTTCACTTGCAGTGGCTAGAGGCCCTGGTCCACCCATATTCTCTCTCTGTCTCTCTCAAATAAATAACTAAAATATTTTTTTTAAAAAAAAACGAATAGGTACAGTAAAAAGATCTGTGAGCAGCACAAACAGCCTAAGAAGGGGAACCTTGGAGACACACATCAGTCCCGAGGCCGTGTGGGGTCAGAGGAGGGAAGTCAGCCCTCAGACAGCATGACCACTGGGCCAAAGAGAAGCTTCCAAGGGACGCCCGTGTCACGGGATGGTGGCACATACCCAGACACCGTTGGAGTGGACATGGAAGTGCAGAAAGAAGGTGGCACTGCTTTTTACCTGGGAACACAGAAAAATAGCTGTCTTGTCTGGGATTGCTATGAGTTTAGAAAAACAATAGCTATCCTGCCGGTCCCCCGGAGTGTGGCGAGCATCCTGTCCGACGACCCCCGCCCAGAGCTCTCCCTGGCCGCCAAGTCCCCGCAGCAGCGGAGCGGAGCTGCGCATGCTCACTCCGGTGTCCCCGCAGGGCGTCTGTTCCCGGAGCTGCAGGCGCGCGTGCTCACTGTGGGACATGGCGCTCTGCTCTTGGCCTCGCTGGGTTTATTCATCCAAAGAGCTGATATCTGCCCCGTCCAGGGCTCTTAGGCATCTCACATGACCGCAGGCACGGATTGCTGGGACCACAAAATCCGATGGTCACTTAACATTTCGAAAAATGAGACTTAATGCAGTCCTTGATCAAGCGCAGAGCTCTGCAGAAGATAAGCTACGGCATCCAAGAAAGTGTGTTTTCTAGAAGGAGCAAGACGAAAGCCTGAGCTACGAAGCTCCAAGTTCTTATTCATATTAAGAGGAAGAATGGATAGCTCAGCCTACTTGTTTGACTAGAAAGGCTTTTATGTGTCAATAAAATGCTGGTTTGTCAACATTATGTGGCATTCAGGCCTATAAAGAACAGTTGCTGAAAGACTTTGCCCATTCCGATTAAAATAAAAGTGCTGAACAAAAGCTATATTGTACAGAGACCTAAACTTGAATAGCCGGAGGGGATTTTATATGAGTGCTGTTAGAGGCAGGCTCCAGGAATATACCTGTCTCGGGTTCACTGCTTATTGAAAAGCCAGAAGTTTTTATGAGCAAATGTATCGGGCAGAGCTGTGTGTACTCTCTAAAGGATGCCTTGCCACTTTCTAGCACATTGGATTCTTATCTCAAAGGCAAAGGCATTTTCAGAAAAACAATAAGCTCATCAGAAAGAGGGAAAGTGATTTAATGCCTTATTTTTTAAAACATGATTTCTCAACATGCTGTGCAGGCCCAGGCCTCGGAAAGCTTTGAGGAGAGAGAGGGCCCCAGCATCACATGGCCTTGGGACTCAGGACACCGCTCAGAAGAGGACAGAATGTCCATTTGGAATCATTCTGACCACAAGATGACAAGGCAATGCAATGACTTATTTGCATATGTTGATTGTGCAGAGAAAAGGGCTCACTGTGACGTGTCTCGCCTTCTGTTTCTCGTCTTATCTTTTTCCCCAACCCTGCTCCCTTTCATATCCCTAGCAACCCCTTTTCTAGTTTGATGTCCTCTTTTTAAATATAATTTTAATATTTGTGTGTATGTGTTCATGTACATGTGACTGTGGGCCTGCACGTGTCATAGCACGCGCATACCGTGGCGTGAGTGTGGTCAGAAGCTGACTTTTGGGTTGGTGCCTGCCTGTCCACCTCATTTGAGGCAGGGCCTCTGGCTCTGGATTCTCGCTCTGCCGTTGGCTGCATTTGCCACCAGCTCCCAGGACAGCTTCCTGTCCTTGCCTCTCATCTTTAAGTCACTGTCAGCAGGTTAGGGCTCCAGAGGCCGCCCAAGGCCTACTGATTGTGGACAGGGGGTCTGAGGATGAAAGGCAGGCAGCTTGAATGATGAGACAAACATTTCATCCCCTCAGCCCTCCCCTCAGCCCTCATGTCTACTTTTTTGTAAAAATTAAAGGCAATTTCTAAAAAGTTAAAGTTAAAAACACATGAAAACAGGACATAGCCAATGTTACACATTATGCATATTAGTCTGGCAGCTCTGGGGCTCTTAGAGTCCTGCATGCTCCCAGTCCTGTGGTTCCCTACCACTGGTCCCCAGGACACTCTTCCCCCTGTGCCCCAGCACAGTGCTTCTTCAAAGGTCCTGGGATTGTCCAGCGTGAGGAATTCATGGGTCAAAGTCAGAATGTCTGGGTCTAGGAGTGTGTGGACAAAGATAGCAACCAGAACTCCGTTATGTTCCAAAGGTTTCTTGTGGGTCTCCCCACCCCAACAAATTCATAAGCTGACGTCCTCATCAGCAGGGTTGGTATTAGTAAGAGAGATCTTGAGGAGGCAAGTAAGTCAGGACAGCAGACCCATTAGTGTCCTTACAGAACAGACCCGAGGGAGCTCCTGTGCCCTTTCTGGCATGGAAAGACAGTCATGCCATCTGTGATCCGGGAAGAGCACCCTCACCTGACACCAAGTCTGCCAGGACCCTGATCTTGGGCTTCCCCAGCTCCTGAACTGGGAGTAGGGCATTTCTGTTGGGCATTAGCATCCTCAGAGGAGGCCCGTGCTGCAGAGAGTGCTGCTTTCTTTGTAAGCCTGGAACGCTGTCAGAGTACTGCACTAGCTCACAAAACAAGCGGGTGTGCCACGCAGCGGGGTTTCATGCAAAACTGGCCAACGACTAGGGAAATGGTTCAGTGATTAGGCATTTGCTTGCAATGCATGCCGGCTGGGGTACAGTTCTCCAGCACCCACATAAAGCCAGATGCACAAAGTGGCACATGCGTCTGGAATTTCTTCTCCGTGGCAAGCAAAGAGGCTTTGGCATGCCCATGTTCTCTCTTTTATCTTTCTTTGTCTCTCTGTAACAAATAAATGACAAGGATAAATAAATAAACTCTAATCTTAAAAAAAAGAAACTGGCCAAATTTGGCATTATTCTGGACAGTAGGGTCTGATTCTCAGTCAGGTAGAAGAGAACGTGGCTGTGTGCTACAGAGCTATAACCTAACGTCCTCACCTACCTCCTCTGACTTGAACACAATGTAGCAATTTCCTTTGATGGGCTGATTCAAATTTCTGACTGACCCACCCAGCTGAAATAAGGCAAAGAGGCTTCACAGTTGATATAAGGAACAGAAAAATCCAAGCAATGAAATAACCCAAGATGCAAAGATTCCCAAATTTGATAATAACCCCCCCCCACAAATTCTAGATGCCTAAACCCTCTAAAAATCATGACTCCCACAGCAATGAGAAAGAGGTTAGGCAGAAGTACCCTGTGGGCGTAGACAATGCTGTAACCCGAAGCTATGGGTTGTTAAAGAAAATCCCCAGTGCCAGGGGAGGGAAACCTTCCAAGGAGTTGTTGGCCAAGGAGGTCTCTGGTGCCCCTTCTCCAAACATTACAGGCTATGGTCAAAGCTCTGGTGGGTTCTAGAACCAGATAGTAAGACTCTGTTGTTAAAGACAACACATGTTTGGGCTACAGGACACTTCAAGAGCAAGCTGGAGCTGAGCTGGGAGCCTCCTCCCTGTTGATTAGCTGACATGGTGCAGGAAAGAGCTACGCGGCCTTTTGGGGGAGAAAAGTCATCAATGGTCTTAAGCAGCAGTGGACCCTGCAGGTTTTATGACTGGTCAGCAGGCCAAGTGGTTCAACTGGTGCAATGGTGGCATGTGTGTTATGGGAAAAACCAACTGCTCTCTGATTGGATTGGAGGTCTGATCTCCAGGAGGGAATTCTTTGTCTGATACTGAAAACTTAATGAGAAGCCTATGGCTTATGAGGTTGTGAGGGAGCTATTACTGTTTGTGGTGGTTTGATTCAGGTGTCCCCCGTAAACTTTTGTGTTGTGAATACTAAGTCCTCAGCTGGTGGCAATTTGGCAATGAGAGCCCCCTGAAGGCAGTGTATTGTTGGGGGAGGGCTTATGGGTATTATAGCCAGCTTCCCCTTGCCAGTGTTTGGCACACTCACTGCTGCTGTTGTCTACCTGATGTTGGCTAGGAGGTGATGTCCACCCTCTGCTCATGCCATTGTTTTCCACTTCCTCTTGAGTCTGTAAGTTAAAATTAACCCTTTCCTTCCACAAGCTGCTCTTGGGTGGGTGTTTTCTGCCAGCAGCATGAAGCTGACTGCAACACTGTTGTTTGGCTAAATGAATATATTGTGTACACAACATTGTCTAAAAACTTATGTTTGCGTTCAGGTATTAATGCTACTCTCACCTTTGGTTGGAGAGGCTTCTCTTTTCAGATGGCTGTGACCACTGGGGAGACTCAAAACATATTAAAGTGTTGAGATGAAGTGATAGTGGGGTGTTCAGCTCTGAGAGGCATCTATCTCACACCCTCCAAGGCTCAGACACTACTGTGGGAGAGGTGGCAGAAGGAAGGTAGGAGTCACAGGATGGAAAGGAGTGCATTGGGCCTCTGTCTCCCAGACACAAGTGGTTGGTGTATTCATGACCTCACAGCGGCTGTGATACCTGCATGATAAATACTGGGACCATCAACAAGTTTTCATTAATGATGGAGGAGAGAGATGAAAAGATATCAGTACAGAAGGGAAAACAGGAAGGAAGAAGGGATTCTGTGTGGAGGAGGGGAGACAAAGGAGGTGGTGGGAGTGGGTTATGTAAATTTTTTAATGAATTTTTTAATTTTATTAAAAGAAGTAGTTTCCAGAATGTTATCATAATTTGCATGCAACTGATGAAGTAGACATTTCTCATTGTTCCTGGAATTTCTTTGTAATCATTTAGGCTAACGTACTGGTTCTAGAACACCAGGAACTTGGGACTTCATTTCCTCCCCTTTCCTGGCTCTGATCTTGGGCAAACCAAAACCCAGTTCTGCCCCTTAGTTTCTTGTCTTAGTGGAGATGATTTTTTGGTGCTTCCTCAGTCTAAAATTCTATTAAAATATGAAACAGAACAAGACTAGCTTCCTGTTAGAGTGCAGAAATCTCTCTCACTGAAGAAGCTAAGAGTTTTGAAATGGAATGTTACAAAACACTGTACACCGAGAGAGTGGTCAGGTCCCCATCGGATGCAGTTTCATGAGGGGCCTCAGCATCCTCCATGGTCTTCCTCCCACCCAGCCACATTTCACGAACAGGACTAGGAAGGGACATGTGCAGATAAACTCAAACTGATAATTATCAAGCTTAGTGTTCCTTGCCTGTTTAAGCAACAAATTGTGTTGCTTCTCTTCAGGCAAAGCCAAAGGACATAGGTTCGATTCCCCAGAATCCATGTAAGCCAGATGCACAAGGTGCCACATGTGTCTGGAGTTCATTGGAAAAATAAAAAAAAGAGTAAACATTCAATAAATTGAAATAATCCATTAACTCTGTCAAGAAGTAAATTTTACCTTTCCATGTTTATATTTTTTAATTGTTAGTGTGACTTTACGTCTCCTTATATTAACTTGTATCCTGGCGTTTGATTCAGATAGTGAAGTGTTTCATGCCTGCTTGGCAAGGTTGCCTTGTGTGGCCATGTCCTACTTGTTGGGTCAAAACATGCAGCCAGAAGCAGCTGGTGGGAGGAAAATGTGGGCATCACCTTTTGCCACAGCAGCTGTCAGAAATCAGCACGAGTGAGCCAGGTCACATATTTTGCTGGAAGTTCTCTAAATACTGGGCTTTGTTTTAGGCTAATAAACCTCAAGTCCCCTCCTCCATGACACACCTCCTCCAGCAAGGCTCTGCTTCCCAAATTGTCACCAGCTGGGAAACTAGTATTTAAAGGTCACTTGAAGCTATGGGGGACAGTTCATCCAAACCTCCACACCCTGGGATCCCAAGAGGAACACTGGGCAGCCCAACATTTTATTTATTTTGTTTTATTTTATTTTTGGCTTTTTGATATAGGGTCTCACTTTAGCCCAGGCTGACCTGGAATTCACTATGGAGTCTCAGGGTGGCCTTGAACTCACAGAGATCCTCCTACCTCTGCCTCCTGAGTGCTGGGATTAAAGGTGTGCGCCACCACACCCAGCTCAGACCAACATTTTAGAAGAAAGAGACATGAGCTCCTCTTAGCTGGCCACAATGGTGTGGACCAGTGAGCCTGGCTTTCTCCAGACACTCTACAGAACTACGATGTCATGTAACCGCTCAGTGACTCTTGGAAAGGAGCAAAGTTGAGGATCACTCCCAAAGCACAGCTAGCAGGGAGCAACGTCACGCAGAGCTGGTGTTTCATTGTTTCAGTGACCTTGAAAGGACTGGTGATCTTGAAAACACGATTCCGCAGCACCACCAGAGGGCAGGAGAGGAGAAGGAATCCCAGGCCTGTGGCGCACCCGCATGCCAGAGACTCACAGTTTCTAAATAAATATTTGTCCGCTGGGCCATCCGCTCACTATTTCCTCCTCCCACCTGTTGAGGGTGGAATCAGTCTCCTGTGGTGGAACCTGAGGCATCTCCTCCCTGCAATTTGGCTTATGGAAAATGCCAGTAGCCATTCCACTGACCAATAGGCCCTCCCTCCGTCCTGTCTGCCAGGAGAATGGGAGCCAGTCTCAGGACGGACACTGTCCAGGGTACGGATCCCCAGGTCTCCCTTTTTAAAACCCAAAGGATCTGATACTGCCCCACACCTGAGCACTTGTCATCGTAAAGGGACCTGACAGGCACCTCCCAGTGCTTATAACTTTTCCTTTTTTTTTTTTTTTTCTGGGTAGTATTAACATGAACTGCTCCAACTCCACGCGTGCCTCAGCTGCACATTGTGGGTAACCAGGCCCAGGCCGTTGTTTGCCTCCAACCTCATGGTGGTTGCGCTCAGAGGCACTGACCAGCCGACCCACAGGCCAAAGAGTTTAATCATCCAGGGACTGTCACAGGTGTTTCAAACAGCCACCATGTGCCACTGCTGTATGACTTCCTGCAGCTCTTTATCCCGTGCCGTGTGCATGCGAGCCCGTGCGCGCTACAGTATATTGCCGTTATATTACATTGACTCTTGAAGTCAGAATCTCAGAATTCAAAATCTTCCTTACCCCATACTTAGTTATGCGGCTTTAAGCAAATTACTTAAACCTTAACTTCAATGGTCACATTGACCCAGTGTTATGAATGAGGCCATTTTAAACAATAAGTAACAATTAAAAAAAAAAAAACCAGAAAAGTGTCTTATTATATTGCCCAAATGATTAGTATTAATTTTGGTTTTGAGGTTTCTTTTTGCTTTGGGTAGTTAATAGCTTTCTTTGGAGTTTTGGCCACTTTGGCTCTTTGCTACAGAGCCATAGACTCTCCCTCCTCCCCCCGTCCCCAAGCCTGTGCCTATGGGGGACTAGACAAGCCACTGCCCACTGTGCAGTTTAAGTGACACAATCTATCCCAAGTGCATCTCAAAGAGCTCGCACCCAACACCAGCCAGGGCTAGCCATCATCCTGACTCTACAACTTGACAAGTAAGAAAACTAGCCAGGGCCAGCTCACTGGCCACCCCAATGGCTTCCCCTTCTGCCCATGAATCCCAGTCACTTGCAGTACGAACCTTGACTCCTGGGCCATCTGCCAAGGCAGCCGCAGAGGTCTGGACGTCATCCGTCCTACTGCTGCCCAGGTGATACCAATGAACAAACTGGAAATCCCAGAGCTTGGCAGAGGCCAAATCTTCTCCCTGTGCCTGGAAGCCATGAACGACTGACTGTCTGCCAGAGAAACAAGAAGTGGTTCTCAGAGGGTGGTCTCAAGCCAGGGCTTGGCATCTTTGAGAACTAGTAGGAAGAGCAAAGTCTCAAAGTCACTGAGTCAGAAACTCCAGGGTGCTGGGTATATTGGCTCCTGTTGTCGTTAGCTTCTTGTCACGAGAACAAAGCACTCCGACAAAAGCAGCTGATGGAGAGAAAGGGCTCATTTTGGCTCACAGTCTCAAGGGGAAGCTTCATGATGGCATGAGCAGAGGCTGGACATCACCTCTGCCACAGCAGGTGGACAACAGCAGCAGGGGAGTGAACTGATGTCTGTCAAGGAGGAGCTGCCTATAACACTCCAAAGCCCACCCCAGAAACACCTCCTCCAGCAATGCTGCCTCCAAAATTGCCACCAGCTGGGGACCAAACATTCAGAACACATGAGTTTATGGGGGTCATAACCATAAACCACCACAGCTCTGAATGACTTTCTCATTCACACTTAATGTTAGAATTACTGCTTCAAAGAAACATACCTGTGGTGTGTTCACTTTCAGGAGGCTAAAATTGTCTATTTTTTAAGATCCAAGGATAAGATAGCTTGAAAAGTCACAGCACAAAATTTCAATCTGACAAATTGACAAACAAGAGTCTTAAGAGCTCTGTCTCACACCACCTACTCAGATAGCAGCTGCCCTTTTGGCAAACTATGGGTTGCCAAAACAGTCCTTTTCCTGTGTAGTAAACTTCCCCAGACAGTATCAAGAGTGGAAGGTGTGGGGCACAAAATGCAGAAGCTCTCCTTACTCCAGGATCTCTTAATTCTACGATTTGTAAGTCTTCCTTCCGCACCCTGGCTCGTTCTGTTTTTCTCTTGTTGTTTTTGAAACAGGGTCTTACGCTGCAATGTAGCCCCATAGGCCTCCAGCTCACTCCAACCTGCCTTTCTTCACCTTCAGAGTGCTAGTATTACCGACGTGAACCATCATTCCTGGCTCTTCCACACTCATTCATATCTTCTTTCTCTCTCTTTCTCAGCTTCTTGAAGCAGAGTCTCACTCTAGCCCAGGCTGGCCTCAAATGCATGGTGATCCTCCTACCCCACTGTGGTTAAAGACATATGCTACCACACATGGGCTCACATGCTCTCACCCTCTCTTTCTTTTGTTGTTGTTTATTTTCAAGATAGGGACTCACATTAGCCCAGGCTGACCTGGAACTAAATCTGTAGTCCCAGACTGGTCTTGAACTCACAGCCATATTCCTACCTCTGCCTCCCAAGTACTGGGATTAAAGGTATGTACCACCAAGTCTGGCTTCTGTCTTTTATAAATACATATATTTGCAGGGAGAGAGAATGAATTGGTGTGCCAGGGCCTCTAGCCACTGCAAACAAATTCCAGATGCATGTACTGCTTTGTATATCTGCTTTACGTGGGTACTGAGGAATGGAACCTGGGCCATCAGGTCTTGTAAGCACATGCCTTTCATCACGGAGTCATCTTGCCAGCCCCTCACATTTTCTTTAAGAACCTCTCTTACCTTCTAAATCAGAGTTCTTGAGCACATTTTGAAGCTTGTGATCACCTTCTGCCCTCCTAGACAAGAGACACCAAGAGCTCTCTGGCTCAGTGGATGGGTGAGGTAGCCATGGCCTCCATCTTCAGACATGTGCCCTGTGATCGAATACCTGAGGGAGGAGGGATTCAATTTGTCGCTGTAGCAGAGGCTTCAGTCCCAGGTCCATCAGACCTATTGCTGGGTCTGAGGTGAAGCAGAGCATCATGGGAGCAGCAGCAAGGCCAAGCTGAGCTGTTTAACTCCAGCAGCCAGAAGCAGAATACAGACAGGAAGGAGCTGGGGTCACATCCTCTGCAAAGGCACACCCCAGAAACCCTCTTCTAACCAATCTGCACTTGCTAAATCACCACCTTCCAACAATGCCATCAAATTATTGCTCTATTGCAAGTCCATGGACCAGGCCCTCTTGATTCAATCAGAATGGATTCTAAGGTGGGGACCAAACCTTCATATTCAACTCACATGAGCCTCTCGCATGGGGCTTCTGAGTAGGTCCTCCTGGTACCTGCTCATTCCATCCTCATATTCTTGAAATCCACCTGCCTTCATTTGCATCTGACCGACTACCTCATGAAATCGTTTTCCTATTGAGTATCCTTTCATTACTACCAACCCGGGTAATTCCCATGTGTCCAAAGGACAACTTCCAGAATACTATGACACCTTTAAATCCAGTTACAGGGCTGGATAGACGGCTTAGTGGTTAAGGCACTTGCCTGCAAAGCCTAAGGACTCAGGTTCAATTCCCTAGGACCCACGTAAGTCAGATGCACAAAGTGGCACATGTGCCTGGAGTTTGTGTCTGGAGGCCCTGATGAGCATATTCTCTCTCCATCTCTCTCTCTCTCTTATACATGAATTTAAAATAATCTGGTTACAATTTGGACACTCCTGAGCCTTCTCTAGGAACAGGCTTGAGCTGGCTTTTATTCTCAGAGCAGCTTCTCTGGGTTTCTTCTAGGTGATCCTTGGCCACACCACCTCCAGCGTGGCCTCGTCCTCCTCCTAACTTGATATTACACAACCCGAGCATAAAGAGGTTTTGAGGCTCACCGGGGAGGGGGGGGGTTGGGGGGGGTTGGGGGGGTGGTGGCTATAGCTGCAGGGGATCCTAGTGGCCTCCTACCTGCCCATCCACTCCTGGTGCAGCTGCCTGGTCCTCTGCTGCCCCCCGCTGGCATTTCTCAGTAAAGCTTCCCTCCCTGACTCCAGCCTCCAAGACATGCCAGGGAACCTTCTGGGTTCAAATGGTGATAACAAGTGAAGTAGCTAGTGTCCAAGAAATGCGATATACTTGAACTTTCCGTGTTGCCTTTCTTTCTGAAAGACTTTTCCACCTGAAACAGGATCTGGTCAAGACATTCCAAGTATGGTCTCTAATGAGATGTCAGCTGTTATTCTGGCCAAGAGATTCCGACCACGCAGTGGCGTCAGGAAGAAGGAAAAACAGACATCTGTTTAGAAATGCCCCTATGTCAGGCAGGGTCAAGGATGTCTGGTGGAGGGCAGAGTTCTTTCTGAGCTCATGGCTGGGGCTGCTGTGGCAGCATTGTTAAGTGTCTGAGGATCCCACCCCTGCATGTCACTCTCACTGGCGCTGTGTTTTGTCACAACAGTGACGGCAGAACATTTGGTTTAGCACAAATCACAGTGGTAGGCGATTTATCTTGTCTTACAACTGTCTTCAGCCCCCACTTTCTGGGTGAGAAGATGTCTCAGAGTAACTAAATGACTCATCCAATAAGACACAGGAAGGAAACATTGTCCAAAATTCACATAATGGTGGTGTTAGTTTTTGTTTGTTTGGTTGTTTACTTTTGTTTTTGAAACAGGGTCTCAGTTGGTAGCCCAGACTGGCCTTGAACTCCAGGAGATCTTCCTCCTTGCCCAGTTTTAGAGACAGATTCTTTTTTTTTTTTTTTTTAATTTTTATTTATTTATTTGAGAGGGACAGACAGAGAGAGAAAGAGGGGGAGAGAGAGAAAGAGAATGGGAACTCCAGGGCTTCCAGCAAATGAACTCCAGACACGTGCACCCCTTGTGCATTTGGCTAACGTGGGTCCTGGGGAATCAAGCCTTGAACCAGGGTTCTTAGGCTTCACAGGCAAGCGCTTAACCACTAAGCTGTCTCTCCAGCCGTAGAGACGGGTTCTTGAGGATGTAATTGAACTGACCTGAGGTCTTTAGGGTCCAGTATGAATGACAGACTTAAAAGAAGAAATCTGGACAAAGAAGTGTGTGGAGGGAAGATGATGTGTGAGACACACACAGACTCACCAAGAAGAGCGGCTCTCCAAAGGACCTGGCCTGCCACACCTACACCACAGCTTGTCCTTTAGCCTTGGAACCATGAGAAAATCCATGTCTGTTACAAAGCCACTGAGCTGTGGCACTCACTCTGTGATGGCAACCCTACAAACTAACCCAGCAACAGTCGTGGATCTGTACCCAGGCGTGGCTCATCTGTGGTCTTTACTCACCCAACCACAGGCAGCCTAATCCTTGAGGAGGTAACTGTTTGCCATCAGCACGGGTGTGAAGGACCAGAATATGTGCTCATGCATACTAATGTGTCCTTATTTTCACCTTCCATTCCATTTCTTTCTTCATTTCAGTAGCAAACACTCCTCCTTTGTAGAGTACCTCAAATTGTATCTTCATGTGGTTTTTTTTGGATACTGGCTTTTCCCCTCTCTGGCCTGACCATCAAATTTCCCTTCAGCACTTATTCCTTAACCCCCCTCAGTTCCAGTTGAATCTAAAATTGTTTTCATTCAGTGTCCTGTGATCACAAACATGCCCTGTTTTTCACTTTTCTATCTGATTTGGCTAGCATGGATTCATTTTCAATAGTTTCTTCTACTCGTGAGAATTCTAAATGACCACAGATTTTTCATATTAAAAAAAAAGATAGTTACATTCTAGCTAACTTTTTCCAGTAAACAACGAGATAATTCTTATTGTTCCTTTTGGCTAAACCCTGTGATTAGCTAATGGTCTCACAAAATTCTGAAAAGGATTCATCTAGTTTTGCTAATTTGGAAACTTGCTTTTTTTATATACACTGCTTTTTTGTTGTTGTTGTTTTTCCACTCTAAGACATCACAAAGCTGACCACCCTTCCATCTGCTTGCCACTGCGAATGAAGCAACCGCCATTTATTTTTGGCTCCTACTTCCTTTGGCTTGCCCCCTCTTTGGTTAACTCATTTGTTTTTCCAGACGTTTATGTTAATGCCTTTCTGGCATTTTGAGGTCAGTAGGCAGGATCCATAGAACACATTCATGTTGCATCATGGGATGAAAATATGAAAACCCTCCAGGGCACACTCACCTCTCTGTGTCCATGTTGTCCACCAGAAGTTCCCAGAGGCTGCACCATCCACCTGAAGTCTTATGGCCTGGAAAATTGAGGCTGTCTCTGTGGACTACGTAGTCAGGGCCACCACAGCCTAACTGTGCCCCTTCACTGCTGAGGACAGGCATCTGGACAGACATATTTGATTTGTGCAGTCGAGAAGGTATTTGTGGAGACTTCTAAGTGGATGGGGTGCAGAGGCTCCCCTGGGCCTCGCTGCATTTCACTTTCAGAAACAAAGCCCACATGTACTCACGCTTCTTAGTTGGAAGAAACAGGAGGTTAGGCTGAGTGGCATAAGCAGAAATGTAACTTACTGAAAATATAGGCATCTTCCAGAATCACGATGAAGCCAAGGAATTAGGAAATGGGCTCAGAGGACAGCAAGGAAAAGCAGTGAGTAACCATGCTCATGGCCCATGGAGATGGCACAGTCACACCACATAAGACCCGCTGCTATGGATGGCATCCTGAAATGTAGGCACTTGGCTGAATAAGTCATTCTTTACCCATCATACTTTCTCTGTGCTTCTTCCATCAGAATCATATCGAATCCAAGTCAAATATAATTGAACAAACCAGAGCTAGATGCTCAGTGCTCAGCTTCCGACTGTGCTGGGTAATTAAACATTCCACCTTTTAAAAGTCTAAGTAGAACTGTTCTCTGCCCACTGCCAGCACTCACCCCAAACACGAGATTTGGATGCTGGAAACCAAATAGTAGGCACAAGTGACCCTAACAGTCCAACCCTTTTAGTTATCTAACACTCCACTTCATAAAATTGTTCCTACCAAATATAATGCACTTACCCCTGTGCAGGTTGAATAACCTTGATATGAAAATCCAGAATACTCTGAAATATGAAGCCTTTGGACATAACACTCCAAAAGGCCAACAATTTTGAAGCATGGAAGCCCTCAGATTATAAATTAAGAATGTTGTCCAACCATAAACCTATACAGATATTTCCAAGTCCTAAAGTGTCTGTGAAATGTAAAACACTTCTAGAATAAAACATTTCAAATAAGAGCTACTCAATCTATCTTTCTAAAAACTCAGCCTTGCCAAAGGGAGATTGCTGCAAAATACTCATTATTTAAATTATTCATTGCATCCAGCTCCCAGGGTAGGCTGTGTGGTAATGCCAGTGACCCTGATTGTACCATGATTCTTCCTCATATTTTCCTCCAAGCTCGACCAGATAATCATGTCCAAATACTTCATCATTTCAAACACATGCTACATAACACAACTCTATAAAGTAAATGAATGGGAGCTAGGTAAAAGTTAGCTTGCATAAACTATGCACAGCACTGCAAAAAGGGAGAATGGGCCAAAGCCTATGATGACACTCATTTTTATAACTGGTCACAAAGTTACAGTGATGTTTATGACCTCTTTCTGCTGCTGACCATTGGAAATGATCATGACCTTAGCTGATCAGAGATCTTCAGCTGCCAAGAGAGTAGGACCAACCTCCCTTTCCAAAGGTTCTGAACCCTGCAGGGTACACTCACCTTTCTGTGTCCATGTTGTCCACCAGCAGCCCCATTCCTCCCTGGTGGTCAGGGTCAATCATTGAAGCCAACACTGTCACTTGCTTTTGCCTCTTCAAAGGCAACAGGAGCTTCAAATGACAAAGATGTCTGCTCCAGTTACCTTCTTGCTGGGATAAAGCACCTGGCCATAAGCAGCTGATGGGAGGAACGCATTTGTTCTGGCTCATAGTCTCCAGGGGAAGCTCCATGACAGCAGGGGACAGCATGGCAGGAGCAGAGGCTGGACGTCACCTCTGCCACAGCAAGTGGGAAACAGCAGCAGGAGAGTGAGCTGAACTCTGGTAAGGGAAAGTTGGCTATAACACCCCTAAACCTACCCCCAACAACACACCTTCCCCAGCAAGACTCTACCTCCCAAATTGCCACCAGCTAGGGACCAAGCATTCAAAACATGAGTCTATGGGGGGGTGGGCATCTGATTTCTACCACCACACTGTCCAAGTCTGCAATTCAATGAAGACACTTTTGAGTAGAATAATTTAATTCTAATGTGCTAGACCAGTTAAACCAGAAGCTTTTTGAGTTGTAGGAGAACAAAGCATGTTTTCCCTATAGAAAAATAATGATGAGCCAGGTATGGTGGCGCATGCCTTTAATCCCAGCACCCAGGAGGCAGAGGTAGGAGGATAGCTGTGAGTTTGAGGCCACCTTGAGACTCCATAGTGAATTCCAGGTCAGCCTGGGCTAGCATAAGACCCTACCTCATACTCCCCCATACCAAAAAAGAAAAATAATGATGAGCATCTTTTCGTCCCAGCCTCCTCACATGGTTCTTAAGCCACAATGCCTTCATCTGATTTAAGTCCTTTGTTCAGAGTTTATACACATAAGACAAACACTAAGTCTTGCAAACTTAACAGAGTTTTCAGTATTGCATCTAGTAATTCCATGAAGGGCACATCTTCTGTACAGGAAACCAAACACCTGGTCAGAGTTGTGAATTCTACAGCATGTTGTTTTTCTTCTCTTGTTGGAAGATAATACCTCATTTGAAAAGCCACAGAGTACCAGGAGAGGGGGTTAGGCACTCAGCAAGTCCACAGACAGTGGTGTTCGAAGACATAGAGTCAAAATCTGAACCCACTGTAAGGGTGTGGTTCTTCCCATGGCTGGAAGGGCTTAACAGCAGATGGCACGTCTGAGTTCTGCCACGAGAGGTTCAAGGAAACGCTTGGACCAAACCTTCTTGGGTCTGTGACAAAGCAATCTTGAAATAAAAATGTAAAACAAAAGGAAAATGGGTTCTTGGATTTTGAATTTTCAGGACATGAAATGTGATTAAAATACTATGTATCTTTTTTGAGGGGGAGGTTTAGAAACCAGCAAGGGATTTGTTCATTGATTCCTTCAGCAAGTACTTATGGATTATAAGATACATGTCAAATACACGTGTGTGTGTGTGTGTGTGTGTGTGTGTGTGTAAGAAGGAAATCAGAAAATAGTTTTCTCAGGTTTAGAATAAGACTTCTTGGATAATTTGCTCATAGTGAGTACCTGAGATTGATGAGATGTCCTCAGAAGCAGGAATAGGGGAGATGATTGCACTCAGCCTGACCTTGAAAACTCCATTGTTTCATGAGAGTGACAGACCTCGACCATCTTCCAAGTCCCCAGTAAACAGCTAAATCAAGTGTAACAAGATCCATCGCTTATAAGCACAGGTGGGATACACACTGTGAGAAAATGACACAGAACAACCTGAGAGGTAGAATGAGTCTGGGGACCTCTAGTGATATGAAGAATGATGGGTCTATTCTGATTACTTAGAGAAAGAAGATCTGCCTGCAATGGAGCAGTGTATGAAGGTGAGATACTTAATAGACATGCTGGGTGGGGACGGCTGGCAACATAGTCACCAGACCTCTGTGCAAGGGAGAGGGAAGTGATGGTATAGAGATGTGGAAGGGGAGGGATCTGCCACAAGACAGGAAGAAAATAGGTGGGTCAGAGCAGGGCACATGGGGCAGGAAAGGGACGGCGGGCAGACCTGGTATGCAGGGCTCGCAGGGGCTCATCATGGACAAGATGGACTTGGACAAATTAGGTAATGAGGGGAAAGAAAGAGTGCTGTAAGTTGAGAATAAGGGAGAAGGGGCAAGAGAACGAGTGAGCGATTATGCAGGGACAGTTTCTATTCACCTGTGGCTCTGAATCGTTAAACGGGATCAATTCATGCCCCAGAGAAAATGACTTTGATAACATAGACATACCTTTAACTGGTGATGATTGTCACAGAAAACAATGAGATATTTATTTATTTATTTATTTTAGAAATCATAGAATTTGGTGGCTAGTAGACAAAACTACCTCATGACAAATTTTATTTTGCTTTTAAGGATGCAAAGATGCTACTGATCTACTGCCTAACAGATATTCTCACAAAACCAGAGGCTGAAAAGAGTCCGTGACATTAGCTGAGATTGGCACCAACAGTTCTCTACTGCGTCCTCACATCCTGCCTCCCACAGACGATGCTCCAATGAGCTCCGGCCCCTGCACTTCCCCTCCGGGCTCCCGCAGTGGCTGAGCACCAAGGTCGAAGCAGTAGCGCTGCTTCCCATGGGCAGAGCAGAGAGCTGCTGCCCATGCAGGCCATGCGTGCCCAGGGCCTGGCAAGAAGAGCCCAGGTGTATCATTCGCCAGCAGGAGGCGCCTTCCCATTGGCTACGCAGGTCAATCAGCTCTGATGTTTGTTAGGCGGTAGTGAAAGCTGAAATAAATCCGTAGCACGTGTGAACGTGTGGGTACACCCCTGCTCTCACTTAGCCTCTCCTAAGCACGGGAGCCTTCAAACCGCCGCAGAGCCTCCTGGAAGGCCATTCCCCCTTTCTAAAGAAATGTCCCTGGATCCTACACACACGAATGTTGCCCAGTAAGCCAATACTGCCTAGTTTTGTAAGATTCACATTAGGTACAGAATTCACTGGAAAAAAAAAAATTTTTTTCTGAGTTATTCAAGTGTTATTTTGAGAATGTTAAATAGAAATCCCATCTTTATATAAGCATTTCTCCAAGGATCTTGAGAGGCAATTACTGGATTATGTCAGTACACTGTGTTTTTCTTGCCTGTTTTGGGGCCAGCCTCTCCATTAGTGAAATAAGCTTGAATAGCCGACGACATATTTCAGTGAGATAGCGGAACTTTAATGTCAGCTAATGAAACTAATTTCTTGATTCATCTATTTGCTTTTTTTTTCTCTCAAAGGCATCCAACAAAACAAGCTTTCAGAAAAATTAATATGTCATCTTTTTATTAAATCAACCCTGAGAGCTTAGCCACAAGCCCAGTTGCAGAAATGCCCAGTCAGACCTTTCACATTCTGTGGGCTCTGGGGTTACTTCCACCTCTGGGGCTCACCAAAAAGACAGCCCTGTGAAGAAGGGTATAGAATCCTGGGGAAATGCACTTTGCACACATTCCCTAGCCTCTGAGCTGTGCTTCACATGGGCACGACCCTTGTCTGTCCTTGTCCGAAGTGGCGAGCGTCTCCAAGGTTTACCCATCACCTCAAGGGTAGGTTGTGTCCACCGGGCTGCTGGGAATTTTATACAGAAGCCCAGGCTACATGTTTGCTCCAGCCATCCCTCTTCATCATTAAATGTTATCCTTAATGATTTCAACTTCAATTGTTCAATGTTCATTTATTTTAGAATCTTATGTTACTACTTATTAATAAAAGTTAAAACTATAAACCATATCCCCGCTGACATAGCCATCACTCTCCCTCCCTTCCTTTCTCTCTTCCTCTCTCCTGGCTTCTGAATGCCTCAGCTGCCTCTGCAGGGCACAGGTGGCACTGTCCTCAGCTCCCCTAATGTCCCTCTGTGGGTTTTGTGCACTCCTGCCTCCTAGCTTCTTTGTGCTCCATTCTTTGGAACGCTTTCAGGCGCTATCCTCAGAGAACTGTCCTGAGCCAACAACGGGCACAGATGTTCACACTTCCCAGGGAAGAGCCAGGACCCTGGGGAGATAAGCCTTCCAGTACAAGTCTGTTGGTGACACCACTCTGCCCCATCTTCCAGGGAGGTGCATTCTTCTCAGCGAACAAGCTGACACCTTCCCATGGTGCTTGTGTGTCTATAAAATGCTTGAAATTTTTAGTGTCAGAAATTCATCAACTAATGATTCTTTTTCATCAGAACCTACCCAAAGATACTTATTTGCTTAAACTCTTCTCTTGTTGTAAAATTAGTAGTAATGAATATTGGATTTGGCTTTTCTACCATAAAGGTACATTTTGTTAACAAGATTCTTATCTCAAACTTCTGTTCAACTCAGTAATATTACTGCTGCCTGATATTTTTTTCCTTTGTAATAGTACTTGCTATGTAGGTCAGCCTGGTCCTTCTAAGTAATTACTAAACTCTAAAAGAAACACTTATAGGTATTTTCTAGCCAGTAATTTTCAGAAGGCTAGCAAGGGCAAATAAATACTTGACTCATCTTCAGTATTCTCTGTCTCTGTGCATAACAAATTTCTTATGAAAAAGTGAAATTTTCAATGTCTCTATTCCAGACAGCTAACAAATAGTCTGACACACAACATAACCCAAGCACTGCCTTGATCATTTATTTACCTGTATTTTGTCCAGTTACCAGGCTATATAAGCATAAAACTCATGGTCCTTGCTTGATGTCACAAAGGATAAGTAAAATACACAATAATAGGTGAAACATACCCAACTCTGCAGGTTCACATCGTCCCCAAGGCAAACACATAAAGGAAAAGTTGAATTTTTAATTTATGAGCTGAGTAGCAGAAGTATCATGTCTATTTTGCCATATTTTTTTTGAGGTAGGATTTCACTTTAGCCCAGGCTGAACTGGAATTCACTATGTAGCCTCAGGGTGGCCTTGAACTCACAGTGATCCCCCTCCATCTGCTTCCCAAGTGCTGGGATTAAAGGCATGCGCCACCATGCCCAGCTCAGATGGTTTTAAATAGCAAAATGAAGTTGTACAGAGTTCCATGGCCCCGTGTTCACCATGTGTGTGTTCACCATACATGTGTTTGTCATATATGTGCTCATCATGTATGTATGTCCATCATGCTTGTGATCACCATGCTTATTTTCATCATGTGTGCATATGATCTTTATGTTCACATGTATATTACATATATGCACCTGAAAATTTCTAAAGTGGGCCACACAAAGGAAAAGGAAAAAAAAATGTCTTTTTAACCAAAACTTAGACTCTGGCAGCCAAAATCCAAAATTGACCAATGTAGATGGATTTGGTAAAAAGGAATACTAACCACGTAAGCAGAAAAAGCTGGATGTGAACACTAAGTCATGATTTTTATCCACTACACTTACCACCAGATTGAAATAATATCCCATTGTCTCATGAATATAGTGTCTCGGTATGACAGGCTCCTAGTCCTCTTGAGTACTCTTTTTTTTTTTTCTTTTGGTTAGAACTAGAGTACACACTGTCCTGGGGTGACATTGCTTTCTGCTTATCTTCGCACCCACAGACTCTACATGCAAGTATACCTTTACTATTTGTGATGCCAACAATCAAATGCCCACTTTGGGTGGGCAACAGTGCTGAGCTTGGCTGGCAAGCATCAAGTAAGGAAGCGCTCTCCCTCAGCAAGGTTCACATGCGTGGTTCTGCACTGGGCTATGCAGCAGGACACTGGAGGAAAGCTCCCGTTAGCTCAGTGGCAGCTTGGGTAGCAGTGTCAAGGGGGTGGCAGCTGCTTTGTCCCCAGAACCTGGTTAAGTGTCAGGCCTGATGCTGACGTTTTTCCTGGAGTGAAACAAACAGGAGTGCTTACTCCAAGGGTTCATGAAAAGACCTGCAAACAATTCCTTGAAGTGGTCTGATATTGTTATTCTCCACTCCATATGAACAGTAATGCAAAAGTAGATGCAAATGAATAGGCAGGTGCCCATGGACTGTTGTGCTGGGTATGACATTAACATAGCTGATGCTTTATAGAGAGTGTTAGGATAAAATGGACAGCAGGGGTTGGGAAACACTCTTGAGATATGATATAGGCTTTCATTTGGATGCTGTGCACATTCTAGATGTTTCTCCAGCTGAAGGAGTATAAGAGCTGCCTTCTTCCTGCAGCCTGTCATTGGAGGCTATGTTCACACATCCTCCTTTGATCAGTGTTATTCTCATGGTCAGTCTGTGTATGTGTGTGCATGTGTGCGTGTGTGTGCATGTTTATCTTCCCAGTCCTGGAATGGAAGTTTTATTTTTCATGCACTAGCACCCTATTCCCTAGCCTCCTCTCAGTAGGACCATGAGAACTAACCAGCCTGTGAAAGGCCTTCTCATGTGGACATCATATGACTTGTCTTGATTGCAGCAAGTTGCTATTGACTGAAAATTGGCAGAAAGTCATAATACTGTGGTATGACCTGGTTATGATCACTAGTCTATAAACACTCTGACATAAGTGATATTTTTGGTGGTTTGAATGAAATGTCCCCCATAGGCTCATATGTTTAGAATACTCGGTCCCAAGTTGGTGGCCATTTGGGAAAGCAGCGGAGCCTTGTTGGAAGAGGTGCGTCACTGGGAGTGGACCCTGAGGCTAGTTTGTTCACGCTGCTTGTCAATCAGATGACTGAAACTAAAATTGTTGGTAAAATATGTTTTAAAGATCTTAAGTGTGGAACTGCCAAGATAGAGAGGGACCCACAAAGGGGAAGAGGAAGAGGAAAGGGGAGGGGAGGAAGGAGGAGAAGGAAGAGAGAAGAAATTGGAGGGCGTGTGGTATTATTAAGTTCCTGAATCCAATTCATAAGTTCAGCAAAATCCTCAAGACCTCAGGCAGAGGCCTGAGCAAAGACCCTAACAGGCTCATCTCAGTAAGAGATAACAGAGGAGACAATGAGGATGTGGGCCAGTGATTCTGCCCTAGGATTTATAACAAGCCAGCTAGATATAAATATAGACTGTGTGGGCTTGAGAGCTTCCCTAGCCTATGAAAACACACACACACACACACACACACACACACACACACACACACACACACCTTCTAGGTTTTAAAGTGGATTCCAAAATTCATGTTTGGAAACTTCCACCTCCAAATCCCTATGTTGCCGGCATTTGGAAGCGAAGGGTTTGGGAGGTAATCAGAGTTGGATGAGGTCCTGAGAACGAGACTCCGTGCTGGGAATCGCAGTCTTACATGGAGGGAAGGAGAGACTCACGCGTCTGCTGTGCTCAGGCTGTACTAGGCCCTTGACATGCAGTGACATAGTGAAGAGGCTTTTCCCCGATGCTGGCGCCGTGACATGGGTCTTCTCTACACCTAGAACTATGAGAAGTTGACTTGTGTTCTAAATTCCCTAGTCTGCAATATTCTATGGTAGAAGCCAATGCCTGGGCAACAAAATTTCATGCATTACCAGGTACTAAAGTCTGTTTTTAGACCAAGAAATGTAACCACAATAATAACTATATTTTTTAAAAGATCACAAATATCACATATCAGTAAATCCAGGTGGATAGAGCAAGATTCATTAAACAGTCGCCTAACATACCACTCTAATGTTTATGCCAACATTTTGGCATGAATATTTTGTTCAGTACTTTTAATGGCAGGAGGTTTGCATGCCAATGCTATAGAACAAACTAACAAAAGGTAGTTTAGTCTTTTCCAAAAATTTTTGGTCACAAACAAATAGCTTAACTAAGGAGGTATCCAACCCAGTGGCAAAGCGCTTGTTTCACATATCCAAGACCTTGTGTTAGAACCCCAGCCCTACAAAAAAACAAAAAAAAAATTATCCCACTACTGATTACCATGATTCAGCATGCAAACTTGGGACACATTTAGACCATAGTAACATATAGACATAAACCTGTAATGAATAATTTAGTGAAGCATCCTTCTGATTTCAGTAAAAAAAAAAAAAAAAAAAAAAAATTGCATTCCTAACTCAAGGCTTATTCAGATCCTGTGAAAGCCCAAGGCTGCTCCGAAAGGGATGTATAACAGAGGAAAACCCGAAGCAATTTCAGCTGGAGACACAGGACCCGCCATGGTCAGGTCTCCTTACAGGTAGACTAGGCCATGCCCACAAGAAGACCCATGGTGCCTGTGCCTAAAGCTTTGATATTTGCTCTGCGTTTCAGCTAAGCCTTATGAGGGGAGGTGATGGAGTCCTAAGGAGCCTCGAATACAAAGTTTTATTCATAGTCATCACCGATTGGGAGTGAGCACAGCCCCCTGGTCTTCTGTGAGGTCAGCTTTTTTTCTATTCCGCATATGAGAGAGGTTGTGTGGCACTTGTCTCTCTGGGTCTGGCTTGGTTTATTTAACATAGCTATCTCTACTTCTAGTCTTATTCTCACAAGTCAGAAGACTCTGAATGGTATCCCACTGGGCGTATGTGTAATATTTTTTTCCCCATTCGTCAACTAACAGATGCTTAAGTGGTTTCCACTTGAACTAGGATAACACAGGTACAATCTCCTCAAAATGCTGATTTCTTTGGGGTACGTGACCAAGGAGTAGGGTTGCTAGATCATGTGTGGCTCTGTTTCTAATATTTTGCACAGTTCGTGCAGTTTTTTGTTTGTGGTGTTACTAATTTTGATTTACTCTAACAGGGTGTGAGGATTCCCTTTTACTTAGTAGCTCTTGTCCTATTATGTTTTTTATTTCAAAAGCAATTCTCATTTAGAGAGAGAGAGAGAGAGAGAGAGAGAGAGAATGGGCATACAAGGTTTCTTGTCACTGCAAAGAAACTCATGATGCATGCACCACTTTCTGTGTCTGGCTTTATAAGGGTCCTGAGGAGTGGAATCTGGGCCATCAGGCTTTGCAAGCAAGTTCCTTTGATCACTGAGCGATCTCTCTAGCCCCCCCCCACCCTCGCCCACCGCTTTTATCTTTTGGGGAAGAGCTGCTCTCAATAGAATGAGATGATGCCTCACTGTGGGGTCCCTGGAGGGCGCTTACTATGGTGTTGATGGTGACTTTTCTCTCTGTGTGGATCTGTGAAAGGGGCCAATTTCTTCTGCCATTATGAAACTTCCCTTCTATCTGTAAGCTTCAAATAAACCCCTCCTTCCTCCCATAAACTGGGTCTGTTCTGGAGGTTCATCCCAGCAACATGAGGCTGACTACTACAATGACCATTGTAAAAGAAAGGGGGACAGGCAGTGTAAATAGGCAACGCAGAGAAAGCAGGTGATAGCACAGTCAGTGTGAAGCCACATTCATCCCACCACCTGCATTAGGACTAAACAGAGCGCAGAGCACCTCAACCTGGATGTAAACGTATGTCACAGTACCTGCCAGACACATGCCTGAGACGCTGGGTCCAAAGGGTGAACATAAAACAGCAGCAACGGACAGATGCTGGAAACACAAAAGAAGAACTAATAGCTTTACAAAATCAGACAAAGTAAATGTCAAAGCATTAGTCAAAATCAAAATGGTCCATTCATCATGATTATTACAGGGCTGGAGAGATGGCTTTGTGGTTAAGGCACTTGCTGGCAAAACGTAAGGGCCCAGGTTTGATTCTCTAGTACCCACTTAAAGCTGGATGCACAAGGTGGTGCATGTGCCTGGAGTTCCTTTGCAGTGGCTTGAGGCCTTGGTATGCCCATTTTCTCTCTCTTTCTGTCTCAAATAATATATTTTTAAAATGTAAGAACATAATGATTATTATCCATGAAAGAATAATAATTCTATATTATTATGTACTTTAACTCAGCTCAGAATATACCTAGCAAAAATCTAAGAGAAATAGAAGGAACTAGCTCTTTATAATTGCAGATTTTCTAAAGAAAATTTTTTATACTTTTTCAAACATGCACCAAAATGCTATCAAGATAATCATAAAAACAAATTAATATACTGAATATTTCACTCAGCAGCTATAGAAACATGGTGGTTTTTTTCCAAATACAAGCTGAATATTAAAAAATTAATCCTTTACTGGGCCACAAAGCACATCTCAAGAAATCTCTTAGAGCTGATAAAATGCAGAAAAAGCTTTCTGATCACAATTCATTTAAGCAGGAAATTAAAAACTTCAGTCAATCAAACAGAAGAAGAAATCCCCATGTGAATATGAGTTAAAATTTATAGATCACACAGAGTTAGAGAAGTAATCGAAATGTAAATTAGAATGCAGTTTTAATTGGATTATAACAAAATACTACATTCCCAAGTTTATAGAAAGCCAGGAATAAGGTTTTCTCAACCTCAGTACAATGGATACCCAGTGTCAGATAATCCTTTGTTGTGGCACCGTGGGATGTAAGCATTTCTGATCTCTACCCACAAAAGGCAATGGAACTATCCTGTCAATTGAGGCACTAAAAAGTATCTGCAAATATTTCCAAATGTCCCCTTCACCTAAGCACACATTCATCAACTGTCATTTGAGAAAGAATAGTACAGTAAAATTTAAGAATGAAAAGAAAAGGAATAATAAACATACAAGTGGAAAGTTAAAAAAAAAAAAGAAGAATTTTAAAAAGTCAAATTTGCACTGGAGACATGGCTTAATGGTTAAGTGATTGCCTGCATGCCTAGGGAGCCCAGTTTGAGGTTCGATTCCCCAGGACCCACATAAGCCAGATGCACAAAGTGGTACATGCATCTGGAGCTCATTTGTAGTGGCTGGAGGCCCTGGCATGCCCATTCATTCTCTCTTTCTCTCTCTTTCTTTCTATCTCTCTCCCTCAAATAAATAAAAATAAAGAAAAAAAATTAAAAAGTCAAATTTTCCTCTCTGGAAGGATTGATAAAAACCTATATGACTGGGCAAGAACACTCACGAGAAGAGAGCACATGGACAGCCAATGGCAGGAATGAAAAGGAATGAAAGCACGCAGTCCTTTCACGCATTTCAAACATAATGTGATGTGGAAAGTATCTGTGATGCGAATGAAGAGCCCAGTGAAATGGAAACATATTGAGAAAATCGCCCAAAAGGTGAAAGAGCAAACCCGAGTCATCCTACAGCCATTAATTAATTTATAGTAAACACGTGTATGCGCACAGCTTCCTCCCCAGAGAGCAGAGAATGAGGCACACAGGTTCACTCTCCTAAGGCAGCAAACCTGGATGTTAACAACAACTCACAGCTTTTCCCACCCGCGATTGCCAATGAAACCTCTCACCTCAGCACTGATTCCAGAATCAAGAAAAATATATTTTAAAAAATATCATGAATAAGTTTGCAAGAAGGCAAGATTAACTTCTGAAAAAATCAATGATATAGTTTGCTCCGTGAACAGATGACAATACAAAATGTATGATTGTAAGTAGATGCAGAAAAGCATTTGATAAAAATCTAACATTAGGTCAAGTGTGGGGTTTGGGCTTGTTACTACTTATGGCTCTGGGAATTGAACTCAGGCCCTATCATAGGCAAGAAACTCACTCTACCACTGAAAGATACCTCCAGCCCTACAATGTATCATTTGATAGAAATTTGTTAATATATTAAGGCTAGCTAGTCTTGTATCAAAGAAATAGATAACAAACATCAATCTTAAGTGATATTTTCTTTTTGAATAGGAAATATGGCAAGATTGAACCTGGTTCTTCACTGGGGTACAGGAGAGGGTCAACCAAAGTCAGAGGACAAAAAAATTCCTATGAAAGACAAAGGGATGGGAAATAAATAAAACTGAGATAGTATGTGCAATAGTACAATAGTCTTACAGAATATGAATGAGGACCCCATCAGGTTGTTAACACCAACACATAAAGTTAGCAAGACTTGGACTCCATGTCATTTATACAAAATCAAGTATATCACCTGCCATCAGCAAACCGAAAATGCAATGATAGAAAAGGAATATTTATAAAAAAAAAATACTAACCTTTGCAATCAGCTTTAAGCTTTAATTTATTTGTGTGTAAAATTTTCATAAAAAACAAGAGGGTTCAACAAAATTATTACTTTACTTAGTAATCAGTAGTTAAAGATGCTTGCTGGCCTAGGTTCATTTCTCAGATACACAAAGTGACACATGTGTCTGCAGGCTATTTGCAGGGCCAAGAGATCCTAGCATGCCCATTCTCTCTCTCTCCCTTCCCTTCCTCCCTATTCTCCCTCCCCTCTCTCTTTCTGTATCTTCACTAATAAAAATATTTTTCTAATATATCACTCCAAGGGACCAACAGGTATTGCTGCTCATGGTCAGAGTAGTTTCTAAGCTTCCCTTGCCTATTTTTTTTAAAATTTTTTTGTTCATTTTTGTTTATTTGAGAGAGAGAGAGAGAGAAAGAGGCAGAGAGAAAGAGAGAGAGAGAGAGAGAGAGAGAGAGAGAGAATGGGCACACCAGGGCTTCCAGCCACTGCAAACGAACTCCAGATGCGAGCGCCCCCTTGTGCATCTGGCTAAGGTGGGTCCTGGGGAATTGAGCCTTGAACTGGGGTCCTTAGGCTTCACAGGCAAGCGTTTAACCACTAAGCCATCTTTCCAGCCCTTCCCTTCCCTTTAAAAGAAGAAAATTCCCCATTATGGTATGACTACCTTCAGGACCTCACTAAAACCACTGGTTTCATCTGCTTGAGATGGCAGAGTGGTGGCCACATTATCCTCTCTTTTAGACTAGGGAATGGACAATGGAAGCCACTGCTGGACTCAGTTCTTTCTGACGTCAGGCTCTTTTGAACCTGTTCAAATGTTTTTTCCTAATCATCTACTTTATAATAGACAGTTGACATTTATGTATTCATAATTTTGGCTCCAAACATCCTTTATTTAAAATATTTTATTTATTTGCAAAGGGGGGACAGACAGAAAGACTGGGCACAACACCAGGGACTCCAGCTGCTGCAAACAAATTCCAGATACATGCCCACTTTTTTGTCTCTGGTTTTAAGTGGGCACTGAGGAATCAAACCAGGGTTGTTAGGCTTTGAAGGCAAGTACCATAACTGCTGAGCCATCTCTCTATCCCTTATATGGTCCTTTTATATCTTGATTTTTGAAAAATATTGAGACCACATCACCTTACTAGCTACCAACCTCAAATAATGTCATACTTTAAGCAGTCTGACAAACATATGCTCTCCTCAAGGTCATAACCAGAGGTTAAAATGAATTCTGGCATTTGTAAAACCTAATCAATTTTTTTCCCTTAATTATAAACCTTTGTAGGTAGGTAGGTATTACAAACCTTTGTAGGCTTGCATTACCTATGAACTTATTGAATTAACCAATTTCAAAATTCTCTGGTGTTCAGTAGCTTGATGTCTTGGAAGAAGGTGGGGCAGTTAGAGGGCTCTGTGAGGATAATGACAGGGCCATCCCCATTCTGGCCTTCCTACAGTGCACCGGGCCTCTGGATCTCACACGTAGCCTCTTGCTTTTCATGTGTCTGAGATACTCCTCAGACTCCAACTAACTGCGCTGGGAAGCGACTTGGAGAGAATCAGGGCTCCCGCCTTTGTCCTGGCAGGGACGTGGGTCCCTTCTGGACAAGTTGAAAACCCAGCTGTCACAGGACTTGTAGAGCCGTGGAGAAGTCGCTGCCACATTCCGGCAGTGACAGCCTCCTCTCTCAATAGCTGTCCTCTTGGTCACACTTGCCACAACATCTGTTGTGTTTTCAGTTTGCATGTAGGCAGAAAGAATGAATAAGAGCCCCACCCACGTATTCTTTGCTTCATGAGTTGTACACAGCAGGTAAGCTTCCCCACAATCATGTGGTGGAGGTCAAGCATCCAGTCACTCTCTTTCATGGGCACATTTCAGAAGAGAACCAGTAATGGATTTGTGCCATGAAACACCCATCCACTGTTTGGGAATTCCTACCTGGGATATGGTCTAGTTAGTGTTTGTAAAATGCATGTTTGGGTACTGTGCTAATTATTTTTCTTGGTGCCATGCTCATACCTGACAAGAAGTAACTTAAGGGAGGAAAGGTATGATTTGGTTGATAGTTTAGGGGGTTATTTGAGCTTAGAGTTTGAGGGGATACAGCTCTTCATGGCAGGGCAGGCATGGACAGGAACATGAGTTTGGATCCATAGTCAGGAACTGGAGGCCAGATAGGAGAAAGACTGAACTATCAGACCTTCAAGTCAGTGCCTTACCTCCTCCATCAAGGCTCCAGCTCCTAAGGGTTCCCCAAATTTCCAAATTAGTATCACCAGCTGGGGACCAAGTGAACTGAGGGGGTAGGGGGTATTTAGCATTAGGACCACAACAGACTTTAAAAAGACACTCCAAATGAAGCTAAGCTTTAAAACTAGGCAAATAAAATGCATCGTAACCAGCAAAGCTGGGCCCAGGGGTGCAGGCTTATAATCCCTGCTACACAGGGGCTGAGGTAGGAGGAGCACAGGCCAGCTGGGGCAGCACAGTGAGGTCAAGGTCCGCCTGGACACACTGTTTCTTCCTTTAAATAAAAACAGGGGCCGGAGGGATGGCTTAGCAGTTAAGGCATTCGCCTGCAAAGCCAAAGGACCCAGGTTCAATTCATCAGGACCCACATTAGCCAGATCCACAAGGGGGCCCACATGTCTGGAGTTCGTTTGCTGGAGGCCCTGGTGCGCCCATTCTCTCTCTCTCTCTCCCTCTCCCCTTTTCTCTGCCAAATAAATAAAAATAAAATATTTGAAAAATAAATAAAAACAGTGTTGGAGGTATTGCTATGTGATAGAGTATTTGCCTGCCATGAGTGAGACCCTGTGTTTAATTTTCTAATATTGAAAAAAAAAATCCAGCAAGTATGAGGCAGGAGAAAAATTGCAGGAAAACACTTTTGCTGTCATCACCATGCACCGCTTTGAAGCTGGAGACTCCAGTTCAACAGTGTAAACAGTTAAGTACCACATTTAATTGATAATATGTCCATTCCCCAAAGTTCTATAAAAGTAGATCTGGCTATTTCCTCACACACACATTCACTCCACCTGTAATCATCTATTGGCATGCTCTGTGCCAGGCATACACTTAAGCCCTCTGGCAGAGCTTAGAAACCTGTGACTGTTGGGAGCTTGAAGTGTTACATCTTTGCTGGGAGGCCTGTCCTGTTCATTGCAGAGGTTAGTGGCATCACTGATCCTGACCAACTGCCGGCCGGTAGGACTGCCCTTCCCATCATAGCAACAAGGCATGTGTTTTCCTAGACACGGCCAAAGGCCCTTGCAGGAGAGTCACCATTTAACTGAGAGCTTCTGGGCACTGGCCTGAAGCTCCTCTCCTGAGCAAACACACCTCTACAAGGTGAGGACCTCAGCAACTGTGACTGCAGGACCTGAAATCTCTCCCACCTTATGCAGCTCTTATCTCTTGCTGTCTAGTACTACTTAACCTTTTAAAAACCGTAATGGAAGAAAACGTATCATTTACATTCCATTTCCCAATGATAATGCTGCTGCTTCCCTTTTCCAAACATGCTGTGTTTCGGGGTAATGAAGCAGGGGTTGGGAAGGCAGAAGGAGGAGGAGGTCATAAACATCCCTCAAATTATCGAGGACAAATAAGTTTCTCTTATGGACAAAACCTCACAGCAGTTCTATGTAGAACTCAATAAAAAAAAAAAAAAAGCAGTGAGTAGGCTGGAGGGATAGCTTATAATTAAGGTGGTTGTCTGCAAAGCCAAAGGACCTAGGTTCTCCAGGTCCCAGGTTAGCCAGATGCACAAGGGGGCACTCACGTCTAGAGTTCATTTGCAGTGGCTGGAACCCTAGCGTGCCCATTCTCTCTCTCTCTCCCTCCCTCCTTCTCTTTCTCTCTGTCAAATAAATGAATAAAATATATTTTTTAAAACAAGCAGTGAGGCTGGAGAGATGGCTTAGCAGTTAAGCGCTTGCCTGTGAAGCCTAAGGACCCCGGTTCGAGGCTCGGTTCCCCAGGTCCCACGTTAGCCAGATGCACAAGGGGGGTGCACGTGTCTGGAGTTCGTTTGCCGAGGCTGGAAGCCCTGGCACGCCCATTCTCTCTCTCTCCCTCTATCTGTCTTTCTCTCTGTGTCTGTCGCTCTCAAATAAATAAATAAAAAATTAAAAAAAAAAACAAACAAGCAGTGAGGCCACATCCCTAGAGCATCCCCAGAGGATCATGCAAGTATCCCAAGAAACTCCTCCAGTGAAATTTTCTGAGTGGAGGGGGTGGTACATAATAGACACTCAAAGAATATCTGTAGATTCTATGATGAATGAATTATGTTTTGTAAAAGGTTAGAATAACATAGCACCAAGCTACTGCTACTCTCTGTAGAAATATTGTTGGTTCTGCTTTGTGAATAAAGAAATATAGTATTTATCTTTTCTTTTGTAGCATACACATGTACTTGCTTTTTCCATTGGATATGTGTTAACTGTGACATGATGACTGTCAAACAAATTTGATGAAGGATATATTTTCAGGAACAATTTTCTTAGTTTTCTGAGACAGGATCTTTCTGTGCATCCTTGTTGGCCTGGTACTTACTATGTAAACCAGGTTGGCCTCAAACTCATGTCAATCCTCCTACATCATTCTCCCAAATCCTGAGGGCTGGGATTACTGGGCTAAGTAATCACACTCAGCTGTTAATAATGTTTTTGAATAATAATATTTTGGAAGTTTAAAGGGCAAACCTAAATGCTTTGATAAAGACAATTTCATCTTAATTCTGTCATTAGGAATATCTTCATTCTTGTCTATCATGTGTTCATCCATATTTCTGCTTGGTTTTATCTTATACAAATCTTTTATTAGTCATTTCATGTATCATGCATAATTGCCCAGGGGAATTATAATTTCATAATCTGAAATATAAGCAAAACTTCTCATTAAGCTTCTCCTCTATTTGTGTTCTGTTTTCTTCTGCTCTCTGATTTGTATAGTACTGCTTTGGCCCTCTTCTATTTTATTTCTGTTTTTAAAAAATATTTTGAAATATTCTATATTTATTTGACATAGAGAAATAGGGAGAGAGAGAGAGAAAATAAGCATGCCAGGGCCGCCAGCCACTGAGAATAAGCCCTAGATGTATGTGCCACCTTCTGCATCTGGTTTTCGTGGGTCCTGGGGAATTGATCCTCGGTCCTTTGGCTTTGTAGGCAAATGCCTTAACCACTAAGCTCCCTTTTCTATTTATTTCTCTAGCTGTCTTTTCCATTTCTTTTTTTTTAAATGTCCTTTATTGACAACTTCCATGATTATAAACAATATTCCATGTTAATTCCCTCCCTCTCCCTATTTCCCCTTTGAAACTCCACTTTTTGTCATATCCCCTTTCCCCTCTCAATCAGTCTCTCTTTTATCTTGATGTCATCATCTTTTTCTCCTATTATGATGGGCTTGTGTAGGTAGTATCAGGCACTGTGGGGTCATGGATATCCTGGCCATTTTGTGTCTGGAGAAGCATGTTATAAGGAGTCCTATCCTTTCTTTGGCTCTTACATTCTTTCCGCCACCTCTTCCTCAATGGACCCTGAGTCTTGGAAGGTGTGATAGAGATATTTCAGTGCTGAGCTATCTTCTGTCACTTCTTCTTTTCTATTTTTAAAAATATTTTATTTTTATTTATTTATTTGAGAGAGAAAGAGGTAGAAAGTGGGAGAGAGAGAGAATGGGCACACCAGGACCTCCAGCCGCTACAAACAAACTCCAGGTGCATGCGCCACATTGTGCCTCTGGCTTATGTAGGTCCTGGGGAATCGAACCTGAGTCCTTTGGCTTTGCAGGCAGGCACCACTAAGCCATCTCTTCAGCCCTCTTTTCTATATTTGTACTATCTTTTTGTCTTTGTTTTGTTTTGTTTTGTTTCATTTTGTTTTGTTTTGTTTTTCGAGGTAGGGTCTCACTCTAGCCCAGGCTGACCTGGAATTCACTATGTAATCTCAGGGTGGCCTTGAACTCACAGCGATTTTCCTACCTTTGCCTCCCAAGAGCTGGGATTAAAAGTGTGTGCCACCACGCCCTGCAGTACTATCATTTTAAAACTTGAACTTGCAACACAGAATTCAAACTACAGCAGCCCTAAATACAAACCCAGTTTGGAGCTATAAAATTGATCATACAAAGTAAGCTTCATGTATTCCTCATGTTACAAGACTTGCAAACTGTTTATTGTTGAGAATGGTCCAGTGCAATCTAGTCCCAGAGGAAGAGAAGTCTTGGTCCTTATTCCCTACAGAGACGCCCCACACAAATAAGTCATCCCTTAAGGCTGTAGTTGAGAAGCCAGAAGATGTTATTTTTGGAGGATAACTAACCAACAAAAGCAACAGTACCAGTGTGCTTAGAAATGGTATCAATGTGAGCTGATGTGGGCATCAGGCAGAACCCAAGAAGCAGGCTCCATATGCTGCCCCCTTCCATGGCTTTATGAACATCTCTGGAGACAATTTTCATAAATGAACATAATATATTTTGATCAAAGTCTTCTCCCATTACCTTCTCTTTCCACCTTCCCCCCATCTCCGCCATATGCCTTCGACTGAGCCCGTTCTTTCCAACTAACCCTTCTTCTACTTTGAGTCTTTTTGTGTTCTTTTCTGTCCTCCTCCAGCTTGCATTGATGAGCCTCACACTGTGCAGGTCTAGTGCACATAATGACAGTCACTGTGAAGTCATAATGCAATGGCCTCATGGAGCCCGGAGGTGGCATTTCAAAGCACTCCTCACCATCCTTGGGATTTTGTGCTCTTTCTGCCCCCTCTTCCTTAGAGTTCCCTGAGCCATGGAGGGTGGGATAGCTACGTCTCACTTAGTGCTGACCATGCAACAGTCACTTCTTCTCAACACTTTGACGAGTCCTCAGGCTCTCCAGTGGTCACTACCATGTATGAAAAGAAGCTTCTCTAACAAAAGGTGAGAGCAGGGCAGGGGAATAAAATTTTAACACTCCCAAAAGACTTGTGTGTTAATGTGGCATGTTAGATCTGAAGTTTAAATAACACTAAAATCCAGGCCCTGTGTATAAGAGTAATTCAAACCTTGACATTTGAATTAAAATGTTGTTGGGTTAATGTGTAAATGAACGTCTAATGGCAAAGAATGGAAGAGGTCTGAGATAAATGTATGATGCAAATAAGTGGATTGTATCAGTTTAAAATTTGCATTTACCTAGAAATGCCCCCCCAAAATTACACAGGTATTATATTCCTCCTTGTTTTATATCTAGAAATTATTAGTAAATCAGCCACACCAAATTTAACCATAATTCACATTTATTTATTTTTTTTCTCACAAGCCCCTTAACTTTAACTTGCTAGGCAGGTGTAGCATAGGACATTTCAAAGCCTGCATGAGAACAAGCTTGATATGGGAGATAGCACTGCTCAGCCTTATGGAATCTCAGGTCTGGTTCACTTCGGAGCCAACCTTGAACCACAAAGCCAGGTATGTATAAACATATTTTAATTTTATGTTCTTTAATCCCAACCTATTGTTCTGATAAGGATAGACAACCTTAGCCCTGCCAAGCTGTCACATTACTAAATCAGCTGGTGCATTTCCTCTTGGATCCAAGCCACACTGGCTCATGGCACCCAGTACTGAGTCTGTGCTCTTGGGCACACCTGCATGCACGGAGGTATTGGCAGACACCGAATGGTCATACTTAGCCTCTACGTTGTGTGATGTACCAAGTGAGAGCACCTGCTGGCCATGAGTTACCAGGGTTTACTTCTGCACTGTGATGATTTGAGTGTAAATGTCTCCCATAGCTTCAGGTAGTTTGGATTAAGCTCCTGGCTGAGTCTCCTGCTGACAGGGCATTTGGGAGTTGGAGCCTTGCTGGAGGAGGTGTGTTGAGGAGGCTGGTACGGTGTGTGTTCGGAGCTCACATGTGCTTGCTGTGTTTTCTCTCTGCTGTGGATGTTTGATGTGGGGAGCCAGCTTCCCTCACCATTATGAAGCTTCCCACGTGTCAGAGGGAAATGCCGGGGACTGTGCTCATGACGGTGTTCTGTAGGCATGTGCAGACCTATCACACTGTACCCAGCAACATGCAGTTAGGACATGGCAATCACAAACTTGAAAAGATATTACAAATGAAATTCTCATCTCCAAAAAACATCTCCATCAGGTTTTCAAAACCCTAAAGCCCTATTTATTTATAATAATAATAATTATTATTAATAATAACGTTTTTTGGTTTTTCAAAGTAGTAGTCCGGGCTGACATAGAATTCACTATGTAGTCTCAGGGTAGCCTCAAACTCAAGTCACTCCTCCTCCGCCTCCTGAGTGTTAGGATTAAAGGTGTTAGCCACCACACCCAGCTAGAACCCTAATTTTAAGGAAAGATCACTTCTTACCTGGCTGAGGTGGAGAAGGTTATACTCAAACGCCATCTACTGCTGCAGGTAAATCCCAGTCAGGGTGGGCCGCACACCAGTGACTTGTTAGGAAGGCCCATCAGCTCTCCAAAATAGTGCACGCTATTGCCAAAGCTCTTGGCTGCCCACCAGAACTAGATGGCAAGAGCCTTTTGCTGAGGACACTACACACTTCAGTAACAGGGCACTGAAAAAATCAAGCAAGATCTTAGCTGTAAGCCTCCTCCTTGCTGATTGGAGATCAGTGCTGGAAAGTGCTACATAGTGTTCTAGAGGAGAAGAGTCACCAACAGTCTGAATTAGCAGTGGATTGTACAAGCTGAGCAGCCAGGCAAGATGTGCCTCCTGGTGCAATAGTGGCATTAGTTGTGTAACCAACTGTTCTCTAATTGGATTTGATGCCTGCTTCACGGGAAGGAATTCATGCCTGGTACTGAAAACAAAGTCAAGCAGACACCTCTGGCTTGGAAGGTCATAAGCCTTAGTGGGGAAGCTACCACTGTTCTTTGGCTAAGTAGATGCATTTTGTGCCCATCAAATTGCCCTCTAAATGTTTGTGTTTGTACTCATAGATGGAGGATGTACTCCCTTTTGGTCAGAGAAGCTTTTTTTTTTTTTGTCTGATGGTGATGTTTACCTAGGAAACCCAAGACTCCCCAGATTAATGAGAAGTGACAGCAAAGAGCTTGGCTGGATGAGGCAACTCCTTTACACCACCATGGCTCATGGAACATTTGGAGGGGGTGGCAGAAAGGATATTGCTGCTGCTCTTGCCACTGGCCAAAAAAGCTTCTCTGTGGAGATAGCTGTGGATACTGAGGAGATTCAAAACTAACCAAAGTGTTGAAAACAAGAGACCATTGAAAGATCAGCCCCAAGGCTCAGGGGACATTATAGAAGAAGGGGTGATGGAAAGGAAGAGCCACGGGTAGGAAGGAGGACTTTGGGGAAGTATCTTCCAGGCATCAGCATCCATGACCTCACAATCCAAGACTTGCACAATATTTTACTTATTTTGACATAAATAAAGGAGTATAAAAAGAATGAGACATCAAAATAGAAGGACTACTTGGAGAGGAAGGGATCCACTGGGATAGTAGTAAGGGGGGGACAAAAGAGAGAAACGGGAAGAGATTATGATCAAAGTACAGTATGTTCATGTGTTAAAATTCTCAATGAAAAAAGTCACTACCAGGCTGGACAGATTGCTTAGTGGTTAAGGCACATGGCTACAAAACCAAAGGACCCAGGTTCAATTCCCCAGGACCCACATAAGCCAAATGCACAAGGTGGTGCATGCATCTGGAGTTGTTTGTATTGACTGAAGGCCCTGGCATGCCCATTCGCTCTTTCCCTCTCCCTCTCTCACTCTATCAAATAATATAAATAAATTAAAATGTGAAAAATTGGGCTGGAGAGATGGCTTAGCGGTTAAGCGCTTGCCTGTGAAGCCTAAGGACCCCGGTTCGAGGCTCGGTTCCCCAGGTCCCACGTTAGCCAGACGCACAAGGGGGCGCACGCATCTGGAGTTCGTTTGCAGAGGCTGGAAGCCCTGGCGCGCCCATTCTCTCTCTCTCTCCCTCTATCTACATGACATATTGGAACAATTACAACATTTGAATAAACTCTATAAATAAAACAAAAGTATTATTCACTTCTTGACTTTTAATAATTGCTCTGTGGTTATATGAAGGAGTCCTGTATTTGGAGAACATTTAAAGGTAAAAGATCATTATGTCTGCAATTTAGTGTTTAGAAATTTGGGGTTGTAAAATTACACATGGGAAAGGGACAGATTTTGGTGAAGAGTATCTGGGAATTCTTCACTCAATTTTCTGTAAGTCTGAAATTATATCAAAATTAAAAAGCAAACAAAGCAAACAAGACTCATTCTTGGGTTGCACAGAAACTATTTAAGGAGAGTCTCTGGCCTGTGGCATTTTTATAGCTTTCTGCTCAGTCCTATGTTTAGCCCCAACTGATGAATGTGGCACCCAATCTGCCATTGAGGACCATGTGGGGACGGCAGGGACGGGAAGAGCATCAAGAAGCTGCAGCTGGAGCCAGCAACAGAAGACACCGTTTGGAGTGGATTTAAAATTTTAATTATTAGATTTTTTTTTTTTTTTTTTGGCTTTTCAAGGTAGGATCTCACTCTAGCCCAGACTAACCTGAAATTCACTCTTTATTCTCAGGGTGGCCTCGAACTCATGGTGATCCTCCTACCTCTGCCTCCCGAGTGCTAGGATTAGAGGTGTGGGATTTTTTAGCATCATCTCCTGGACCCACCCAAGAGACATAGATGACCCATGTCAGTCACCTGACAAACAGTTTTATTGACTAAGCAGCCTCATGCCCTGAGGGGAGTCAGGGTGCCCTGTGACTGTGGGGAGCCAGAACCACCATGATGCTCTCATCCCCCATTAGACACAACTCCTACTTCCCTACTAAGATTTCACTCCCTGTATAAAAGCTAACCATACTTTCCCCATCAGAGCTTATAGCTATCTTTAAAAAAATTGACCATTGGAGTCATGTTTGTGAATTTTTTCCTCTAGTTTTAAAATTGCATATTTTATGTTTTGAAAGGAAGAAATCTTAAAGAAGAATTTATGTGGCCATGATTCACTTGCTACAAGATTTTGAAGTTGACTATGAGTTCATTTGACCCTAGAAAATAAATCTCAATCTTAGAGAGACATCATTTAAAAATTATATATATTATAAATATATGTACAAATTATATATATGCAATCAGGAGACATGGGGGGAGCCAAAGAGTTTGAGCTCTTCCTCCTGAGTCTGACGGCAGGGGTGCAGGTGACAGCCAAAACAGGCAGGTCAAAGCTGCCGGGACACCAGCTCACTGCACCGAGCAAGCTCACAACTCTGCATGCCAGGTGCACCCATGTCTGGATGGCATCATGGGGCCATGCTGCGTGACGAGCGATGGGCGTGCGTCCTCTGTCTGGGTGGGCACACTCGCTGCATGGCGGCACATGGGAATGCCCGGGCTCACTTCTCAGAGTGTGCTCACCAGTAAGTGCCAGCGGCCTCGTTGCTGTGTTTGCTTTTAGTCCCTTTGTTTCTGCCCTACCCTTTCTCCTTCTCTGCTTTTTCTTTTTCAAAAATGAACAATTCTGCAGTGTTAGGGAGTGGGTCCAGAATGTCACACATGCTAGATGTAGTGGTTTGACTCAGGCGTCTCCCCAAAACTTAGGTGTTCTGAATGCTAGGTTCCCAGCTGATGGAGATTTGGGAAGTAACACCTCCAGGGGGCAGTGTATTGTTGCGGGTGGGCTTATGGGTGTTATAGCCAGTGACCCTTGTGAGTGTTTGGCACACTCTCCTATTGTGATTGTCCACCTTATGTTGGCCAGGGGTTGATGTCCACCTTCTGCTCATGCCATAGTTTTCCTCTGCCATCATGGAGCTTCCCCTCGAGTCTGTAAGCCAAAATAAACCCTTTTTTTTCCCCAAAAGCTGCTCTTGGTAGGGCGATTTCTGCCAGCAGTTCAGCTCAACACTAGGTAACCCTTTGCCCACTGGGCAGAGCTGTGCTCTTTCTTGTCTGTGGTCAGCCTTCCACTCTGGCTACACTTTCCTGCTGGGAGTTTAAGACAACATAGGTGGCCCAGACTTAAACTTTTACTGTTAAAAGGCAATTGAGACTCCTTAGGGTTTACTTTTAGAGATGTGGGAGGAATCTTGCGACTCTTTGAGTCTTCTTCTACAGTTGTGTCATCTGCTGGGCTGGGTCAGAACCTCTCTGACCCTGTGCTTTCCCTTAGACACAAACAGAACCTCTCCTTCTTCGTTGACTCTCCTCTCTGCAAGATAGGCGGTAGCAGAGCCCAAACTCTGGGGTGTCTGTGGTCTCTCTGATCTAGAGGGCAGGTGAATTACCTGAATACTTGTACTCTTTGAAGGCTCTTGTTGTCCCCTGGGTGCTGACTGGCTTTGGAGAGTGAGCGAGGGCAAAGATCTTGTCTGTGCATTTTGAGTTACTGACATCCTCAGCGCGGGCTCCGACATTGGCTGTGGCGCTCCACAGGGAATTTTCCACACCTTATCTTCTGCAGCAGTTACAAGCCTGACAGCCTTAGCAGAAAATGTTCAATATGAAGCAGTCTCTCCTCCCCCTGAATGATCATCTAGACAAGGAGAAGCTAGCAAGGGAATACTTGATTTTGAAGGGCTACCATGTGATATTTTCATCTTTCTGTTTTATAAGGCTAGGTTGTACTTAATTTCATTCTCCATGGAATTTTCAATAAATGACAAGTATGTCAATCCTTGCCCACAGGAATAAGTCATCTGAGTTAGAGGTTGGTGCGCTGCTTTACAGAGGATGAGGTATCCCCTTGGGGGACAGTGTGGGCATAAGGAACTTCTCCCCTCTTGCCTGTTTAATGGACAGATCAGATCTAGTTGGAGGATGGACGGGGTTAGAATTTGATTACCATCCAGGGGTCAGGTTTGTCTATTCAAGCTCATATTGAGGACATCTCATGATGCAAAGGAAAACAAATTCCTCTTCGAGATACCCTTTTCTCTTTGCTGTGAGCTTAAAAACATGGGATGGAGAGACAGCTCAGAGGTTAAAGGCACTTGCTTACAAAGCTTGAAAGTCTGGGTTTGATTCCCAGTACCAGATGCACAAAGTGGTACATGAATCTGGAATTTGCTGTAGCAGGAGGCTTTGGCATGCCCTTTCTCTCCCTCTCCCTCATCTTTGTGCTTGTAAATAAATAGTATCTTAAAAATAGAAAGAGAGGGCTGAGCTTAGTGGTTAAGTGCTTGCCCATGAAGCCTAAGGACCCCGGTTGGAGGCTTGAGTCCCCAGGACCCACGTTAGCCAGGTGCACATGGGGGCGCACGTGTCTGGAGTTCGTTTGCAATGGCTGGAGGCCCTGGCGCGCCCATTCTCTCCATCTCGCTTTCTCTCTGCCTCTTTCTCTCTCTCTGTTGTTCTTAAATAAATAAACAAATACATAAACAAAAATGTTTTTAAAAAACCCAATAATAAATAAATAAGTATTAAAAATAGAAAAAGATGTGGAGAGACAATTGTGCTTCTTCCTTTTGTTCCCAGGGAAGTAGGAAATGGAGCCATCTCCAATGACCTCCAAGCCCCATGGATAACACCTGTCTAGCCACCTCACACCTAGACAGTGGTCTTCTCAAACTGTTCCTCACATCTAGAAGGGAATAGAGCCCCCTGAAGGACAGTAAAGTTAGCTTGTTCCCTGAAGCAGAGGCCTTCAGGACAGAGAATGCTCTAGGAATTTCCTTCTTCTCTCCCTGAAGTTCCTGAGGAAAGGACTTCTTGGAGCTTCACTGCTGGAACCTTGTGAGGCTCCTGGAGGGAAAATTTACTGAAAAGCAGGACTCTAAACACACTCTCCTTTACAAGTGAGCCCACATTTAGCTTGACGTGACCACGTCTGTGTCCCACTAATGTGCAGCCGCAGCAGCTCCTCCCGGCATGAGAAGATCTCACTATGACTCTCCAGTCCCACGTGTCTCTCCAGACATCAGGGTGGAGACTTCACTTACAACATCTGCTCTCTGACAGATAGAGGATAAATCACTGTTTTCTTTTGGTGGAGATACAATGGAAGAGACACACCCATCATCAACCAAACACATGCAAATACGCATGCATATGCTCAAACATACGTACTCATGAGTGCGCAACACACGTGCGTATAACATGCATATATACAAGAAATTGCATATGCAATATTCAAAATACTTTATTATTTGCACTTTAAGCCCTGGCAAAAGGACTGCACAATCAGAAAAAAACATAGAGATTTTAAACATGTTGGACAAATCTATTAGATGTTCATTCATTTTGGTTTGCTGACTTGTTTCTTTGTTTGGAGACAGGGCCTCATATAGCCCATGCTGGCCTTGAACTAAGCAAATTAAGAAAGTTCTAGGCATAGCCAAAATACATAGGAAAAAATAAAGGGGAAACAGTCCCTCTCCACCCCACAAAATAGAGTTCCCTGGACTTGGACTTGGGAAAGCCGTCATGGAATCCATGAAGGGTCTTTGAGCCCAGCTTCCTGAATAGGCATTAGGGAGGAAATAGCCACACTTGATTTAAAGTTCTGCTACTGTCTTCTTAAAAAGCTTAATGAGTTTGTCTTTGAATGTGTGTTGTGTAAGTCAAGACTTTTGAGTAAACAGGCCTTGCATATGACAAGAGATTCACTCAGCACCAGGTCCAGAACTCGCAAATCCAGGACTCAGCGTCAGCATCAGCCTATGACGGGGCAGACAGGGTGTGCACAGGCCCAGGACTCTACTTGGGAGACAGAGATAGGAGGAATGCAATGAGTTCAAGGCCACCCTGAGGCTACAGAGTGAATTCTAGGTCAGCCTGGGCTACAGTGAGGTCCTATCTCAAAAAAAACAAAATTTAAAAAAATGTAAGAATATATCATAATAGTCTTTATAACATCTACCAATGTGAAAAGCAAACAAGATTGAATGTAATAATAGGATATAGCACCTCCCCAGTTGTTACTATTAAAGGCACAGGAAGGGAGGGGTAAAGTGCACTTTAATATATTTCTTGAATCCACTTTTCCTTCAGTTCATTTATGACACATATTCCTTACAGGATACAACATATTAGGGGTATGGAAAATCATGCCCTTGGGATTTTTTGTTTTATTTATTTGAAAGAAAGAGAGAAAGAGGCAGAAAGAGAGAGAGAGAGAATGGGTGCACCGAGGCCTCCAGCTACTTCAAAGAAACTCCAGACACATAGGCCACCTTGTGCACCTGGCTTTCCGTGGGTCCCGGGGAAATGAACCTAGGTCCTTTGACTTTGCAGGCAAGTGCCTTAACCCTTAAGCCATCTGTCTAGCCTTGCTCTAGGGATATTTAAATGAGATATTCAGATGCAATTAGAACTGTAATTATGAGATGGCTTGTTCTGACCACTCATTCTCTCTAGCCAATTTTGTGTCTCATATTTTCGTTCATGTTCTGTCCAGGTGTCCACTCCACCATGGGCCCTGTGCTCTAGGAAGCACTACTTCTTTCCACCTGGGAATCGAGGAAGAGCTGGTTAACGTGCTGGTCTCTGAGTCGGCAGGTCTGGGAATTTGCATTTCTTTTTTGGTTTTTCGAGGTAGGATCTCACTCTGGCCCAGGCTGACCTAGAATTCATTATGTAGTCTCAGAGTGGCCTTGAACTCCCGGTGATCCTCCTATCTCTGCCTCCTGAGTGCTGGGATTAAAGTTGTGTACCACCACGCCCAGCTCAGAGTTTACATTTCTAACAAGCTCCCTGCTGCTGGTTCTGGTCCTCTGTGGACCACACTTTGATGACAAGGTTTTGTCTACACCGATACCATTTCCATCTCCAGAGCAGGTCACTCCATTTCTCTTGAGGTGACCCTGCTGTGTGGACTGTGAGGAGGGTTCACTCTCCGCAAGCAAGGGGAGATGTTCTTCCTGTTCACCAGCCACCTAGAGACCTAGGAAGACTTATTTCAGACATAAGCTGTGCCCAGAATATCTGATGGCAGGGCAGCCTTTGCTCAGTGTCAGCAAATGTTTTTCCAATGTGAAATACACCCAGAGGTGAACATTAAAAGTAGAGCACAGTAAATTCAGAATCCACACAATGGTCATTAATTAATCTTTATTTTTGGTCAGTGCTGAGGATGAAAGCCAGGGCCTTCCGCACGCTAGGTGAGGGCTCCACACTCAGGTATCTCAGCCCATTCGTTATCACCATCACGTAGTATGTGCTGTGCCCAATTGTGTGCACCATGTGTTTGTAACACTCATAGCACAATGGGTTTATTTATGGCAGCATTGCCACAAACATGGGAGGAACACATCATGCCACAACACTGTGACAATAGCTGTCATTTTGTGACAGAAGCCTTTCAGTTCCATCACCATCTTATGAGACTTCTAGTCTACATGCTGTCTAAAGCTGAGCAAGCTGTCATTGCATTCCCATGACTACAGTTATAGCCATAGTAGACACCAACCCAACTATGGTCATAATCACTGTAACTATGAATGGTCTCAATGAATCGACTATTAAATGACAGGGTGTGTGACAGGATGAAAGAATGATGCTGGCTCTGTCACTTATGAACACATGCTTGGAATAGAAAGGCAGTTTAAAAGTAAAGGGATAGGAAAATATATAACATATATATACAATATATATATAAATATATTAGTTCACACTAATCAAGAGAAAGTTTTAAAAAATATTTTATTTATTTATTTATTTACAAGCAGAGAGAGAGAGAGAGAGTCAAGGGGATGGGTACACCAGAGCCTCTTGCCACTGCAAACGAATTCCAGATGCATGCTCCACTTTGTGCATCTGGCTTTATGTGGGTACTGGGGAATTAAACCTGGGCTGTCAGGCTTTGCAAGCAAACGTTGTTAACCACTAAGCCATCAACCCAGCTCAAAATAGTTTTTAATTTCAGAGAAAGCAGATTTAAAAAGTTGAAAAACCAGTAGGGATAAAGGACCACCTTTCATAAAAAATAAAAAAGGTTGTTTCTCTTAGGTGATATGTCTGTCAAGTTTTAGAGAGGAAAATACTATGATTATGTCAACTGATACACAAAAGCACCGACATGCATTCATGATGAAGATTCTTATCTGAGGGCTGGAGAGATGGCTCAGCTGTTAAAAGCCCTTGCTTGCAAAGCCTACTGGCCTAGGTTTGATTCCCCAGTCCCCATGTAAAGCCAGATGCTCCGGCGTCCCACGCTCCTGGAGGGGTTTGCAGTGACAGCAGGTCCTGGCGTGCCCACACGCTCTCTTCTGCTTCTCCCTGTCTCTCAAATTAAAAAATAAAATTATTTTTATTTTATAAAAGATTCTTATCAGGGCTGGATAGATGGCTTAGTAGTTAAAGCTACTTACCTGCAAAAAGCCTAAGGACCAAGGCTCAATTCCCCAGTCTCCATGTAAGCCAGATGCACATGTCTGAATTTAGTTTGCATTGGCTTGGGGCCCTGGTATGACCATTCTTTCTTTCTCTCTCTACTTCTCTTTCTTTCTTTCTCTCTCATTCCCTCTGTCTGCCTCTAATATAAATAAATAAATAACATATGTATATTTAATTTTTTTGTTTCTTTTTATTTATTTATTTGAGAGTAACAGACATACAGAGAGAAAGAGACAATGAGACCCTACCTTGAAAAACCAAAAAAAAAAAAAAGATAAAGAAGGTCACTTTATATTGATTAAAGGAACAATCCAACAGTAGGACATTACAATGCAAAACATATATGCACCTAACATGGGGGCTCCCAATTTCATCACACAAACACTATTAGAATTAAGGTCACAGATAACAACAAACTCAATTGTAGTGGGTGACTTCAGTACCACACTCTTATCAATCAATAGGCCATTCTGGCAATAAAATAAATAGAGAAGCATTTGGATTAACTGATCTCATATAGCAAATAAACCTAGCAGATATCTACAGAATGTTTGATTCAAATGCTGCAGAATATAATTTCTTCTTAGTAGCACATGAAATATTCCCTAAAATAGGCCATATATTAGGACACAAAGCAAATCTTAACAAATACAGGAAAATTGAAATAACTCCTTGCACTCTGAGCACAATTAAACTATAACTTAACAGCAAGAAAAGCCATAGAACATTCATGAAATCATGGACACTAAACTTTACACTACTAAATGATGAATAGATCAAGGAAGAAATAAAAAAATTCATAGAATCAAATGATAATGAGAATACAACATACCAAAATTTTTGAGACCAAATTGTGCCAGTCTTAAGAGGGAAATTTATAACTTTATGTTCCCATATTAAGAAATTAGAAAGGTCACAAGAAAACACCTTAATGCTTAATCCTAAAGGCCTTAGACAAAGAAGAATAAGCAAACAAACAAAAAAAAAAAACAGTAGTAAGGAAAAAATAAACATTAGTGCATAAATTAACACAATAGAAACCACAAAACAATGCTAAGAATCAATGAAACAAAGAGTTGATTCTTTGAAAGGATATACAGGATTGATAAACCCTTAGCAAATCTAACCAAAGGAAAGAGAGAAGAGATACTAACTGATACAATTGGAGAGGAAAAGGGCACTATTACAATAGATACCAAATACCAAAGAAATTCAGAAAATCATGAGGACATTCTTTACGAACATATACTCCACTAAGTTAGAAAACATGAAATAAATGGTTGATTTCATTGATTTACATGACCTACCAAAATTAAATCAAGATGAGATAAACCATTTATTTATTTTATTTTTTATTTCATTTTTATTTATTTATTTATTTATTTATGTATTTTTATAATTAACAGCTTCCATGATTGTAAACAGTACCCCATGGTAATTCCCACCCCCACTTTCCCCTTTGAAACTCCACTCTCCATCATATCCCCTCCACTCAATCAGTCTCTTTTATTTTGATGTCATCATTGTTTCCCCTATTATGATAGTCTTGTGTAGGTAGTGGCAGGCACCGTGAGGTCATTGATATTCAGGCCATTTTGTGCCTGGATGAACATGTTGTGAGGAGCCCCACCCTTCATTTGGCTCTAACATTCTTTCCTCCACCTCTTCCACAATGGACCCTGAGCTTTGGAAGGTATGATAAAGATATTGCAGTGCTGAGCACACCTCTGTCACTTCTTGTTAGCACCCTAATGCCTTCTGAGTCATCCCAAGGTCACTGCCATCTGAAAAGAGAAAGTTCTTTAATGAAGAATTGAGAGTAGCATTAATATATGGGTATGAACATTAAGGGAAGTGCTTACTGGGCTGTTTGATGAGCATAATATATATTTTTAGCCAGAAAACAGCAGATATTACACCCCTAGGGCTCATGACTACCCCTGTTGTAGGTTTTCAGTATCAAAGATATATTCTCTCCCATGGAGCAGGCATCCAGTCAAATTGGTTTCCCCCATAACAAACATGCCACTATTGCACCCATTGACTTATTTGGCCTGCTTGGCCAAATATAAGGCTTGCAGTGTCCACTGTGGAGTATCTTAACTGGTGATTTCTCTCTCTCCCATTGAGTTGCATACAGCATGGCTTTTTTTAGCTTTCAGTCAGCTGGTCTACATGGAGGAGGTTATCAGCTCAGTCCCAGCAGGATTTCTCAGTGACCTTGCAGCCCAACTATGTGGTATCTTCAGCAATAGGGTCTTACCATTTATTCCTGGTGGGAAACCAAGGGCTTCAGCAATGGCCTGTAATGTTTTGGGGCATCAGGGACCTCCCTGGCCAACAACTCCCTGGAAGGTATCCCATCCCTGGCACTGAAAGTGACAATCTATGGCTCCTGAGTGTTCCATTGTCCAAAAAAGTGGGTTTCCATATGATTTATTTATATCATCTTAGATTTTGATTAGCCTTGCCTTCATCTTTCCTTTACTCAATCTCTTTCCCTGATCTTATTTCAGCCATTTCATCTCCATTAGTCTGTTCTTCTACTTACATATACACAAAACCATTTAAATAGACATATAACAAGCATGGAGATCAAACCAGTTATAAAAATATCTCCCAACTAAAAAACATCCAGGCCAAGATGGATTCATAGGTGAATTTTACCAGACCTTCATGGAACAATTAACACCAATGCTTTTCAAACATTGCCATAAAATAGAAAAGAACACTACCAAACTCCTTCTAGGAAGCCAGCATTACCCTGATTCCCAAAACAGACAAAGACAGAATGAAAAAAAAAAAAAAGAAAGAAAATTGTAGACCAATGTCCTTCATGAATATAGATGCAGAAATTATCAACAAAATACAAAGCATATTTAAAAAAATACAAGCATATGTAAAAAAAAGATCATTCATTTCAACCAAGTAGGCTTTATCACAGAGATGCAGGGATGGTTCAATATATGCAAATCAATAAATGTAATATACTATACAAATTGACTGAAAGCCAAAAATCACTTGATCATCTAAACAGATACAGAAAAGGCATTTGACAAAATATAACATCCCTTAATGGTAAAACTCCTTAAAAAAAAAACTGGGAATAGAAGGAAAATATCTCAACATAATAAATTTATGACAAACCTACAGCCAACATAATACTAAGTTGGGAAAATCTTGAAGCTTTTCCATTAAAATCAGGAACAAGACAAGGGTGTTCACTGTCCCCACTTTTATTTAATAAAGTACTGGAGGTCTTAGCTATAGCAATAAGGCAAGAGACACACATAAAAGAAATACAAATTAGAAAGGAATAGATCAAATTATCATTTTTTGCAGATGATATGGTTCTGTATTTGAGGACCCTAAAGACTACCAGAAAACTGTTAAACCTGATAAACACTTTAGCAACATATCAGGCTTCTAAATAGAAGTAACTTTCCTAACAAACATGCTGAGAATTAAATTAGGGAGTCACTTCTATTCACAACTGCCTCAAAAAAAGATAATAAAGTCCACTGGATAAACTTGATCAAGGAAGTGAGGGGTCTCTACAATGAAAACTTTAACACACTCAAAAGGGAAATTGCAGAAGACACTAGAAAATGGAAAGACATCCCATGTTCTTGGATTAGAAGTATCAATATTGTGAAAATGTTAACCTTACCAAAGGCAAGCTCCAAATTTAATATAATGCCCATCAAAATTCCAGTGACATTCTTCAAGGAAATGGGAGAAAATCTTTGCCAGCTATACATCTGGCAGAGGATTAATATATAGGACATACAAAGAACTCAACAAACTAAATAATAAGACATCAAACATCCTAGTTAAACAAGACTGTGGAACTAAAGAGACAGTTCTAAAATACAGATGGCATATAAAGATCTTTTTAAAAGTTCTACAACCTTAGCCATCAGGGAAATGCAAATTAAAACTATTTTGAAATTCTACCTGACTCCTGTCAGAATGGCTATCAATAAGAAAACAAATGGCAAGGATGCAAAAAAATAATAATAATAACAAAAAAAAATAAAAAAGAGGAACACTTCTACACTGTTGGTGGAAATGTAATGCCATTGTGGAAATCAATGTGGAGGTTCCTGAGAGAGCTTAAAATATACTTACCATATAATTCAGCTATACCACTCCTAGGCATATATCCTAAGGATTCATCATACTACCTTAGTAATACTTATACATTCCTGTTTACTGCTGCTCTATTAACAATAGCTAGGAAATGGAACCAACATAAACGACCCTCGAGTGATGATTGGATGGTAAAGATATGGTACATTTATACAATGGAATTCTACTCAGCAGTAAAGACAAATAAAATTTGCAGGGAAATGGATGGATCTAGAAAGGATTATATTAAGTGAGGTAGCCTAGACCCAGAAAGCCAAGCTCCACATATTCTCTCTCCTATGTGGATCCTAGCTATAAATGTTTATACTTGTATGCTAGTTGGAGTTAAACTTGGTAGCAGAAGCCATTTAGCTGGGAAGGGGCTTATAAAGGAGGGAGGAGAGGGCAGGACTTGAGGAGGTGGTATTGTGTGTATGTAAGCAAAGAACAAAAAGTGAGATCTATAATGAGGACCTTTGGGCTGGTCTCCTTTACACAGCTGTGTCCAGAGAAAACTATTCCATGGAGTTAATCCAAATAACATGAAGTCATGGGCCCATTTTCTCTTTGTCATGTTTGTGTTAAATATTCTGTTTGGAAATTCCCTTAGTAATCAGAAAATTCAGATTAGTCAGCAGCTAGCCTCCAACATTTGGAAATTGATTCTGATAGTCTACTTTTGGTCTGACGTTTAAAATGGTATAATTGGGCTAGAGAGATTGCCCACTGGGTTTAAAGGTGCTTTGTTGGCAAACCCTGCTAGCCTGGGTTTGATTCCCCTGTACCAACTTAACTGGATGCACAAAGTGACTTACGCATCTGCAGTTTGTTTATAGCAGCAAGAGGCCCTGCTGTACCCATTCACTCTCTCTCTCAAATAAATTAAAAAACTATTTTTACTAAATAAATAAAATGGTATAATGAATGTGAATTTCTAAATAATAATATGATTATTTTGAGGCACTGATACTTTTAATTATCATATTTTCTGCATTAGGGGCATTAAACATTTTATGTTGTCTTTTTAAAATTTTTATTTATTTTGGTTGTTGAAGGTACAGTTTCACTCTAGTACAGGCTGACCTGGAATCCACTATGTGTTCTCAGGCTGGCCTCAAACTCATGGTGATCCTCCTACCTCTGCCTCCTGAGTGCTGGAATTAAAGGTGTGCACCACCATTCCCACCTATGTTGTCTTTAAATCCTACAGTGGCCCTTCCTTCCCTGCCTCATCAACTTCCCATGACACTAAACCAAACATCCCATACTTTTCTGTAAGCACATAAGACAGAAAATGCTTTCCACAAGAGGGACAAAGAAAAAAATATTCGACATTGCAAACCACAGAGATGCTTGGACCATATTTGTTGTACTGAGTAAAATATCATTTCTATATGCATGTACACATATATGTATATGTATACACATAAACTCATTCTTAACAATTGCCCTTTACCCTGTAAGCAGTTTATTTAATCAAAAATTAAAGGGGGGATGTGGAGAGATGGCTCAGCAGTTAATGAGCTTACCTGCAAAGCCCCAGGACCCAGGTATGATTCTCCAATACTCATATAGGCCAGATGTACAAGGTGGCACATGCATCTGGAGTACATTTGCAGTGGCTGATGGTCCTGATGAGCCCATTCTCTCTCTCTCATTCTCTCTCTTTCTCACTTTTTCAAATAAGTAAATAAATAAAACATTTTAAAAAGAAAGAAGGAGTTACATATGATAAGAAAGAGTAGAAGGAAAAAGAATTTTATTATATCAGATTTTATTATTTTATCATAAAATATTTTAAAGTATTGTACAGTATAAACAATAATGAAATAATAGTATTAGTAGTTAAAGCAAACAAAATTGCCTGCATTATTATTAATGTTATACATATGTACAAATATGTGATTTAACTTTAGATGTTATGAAATACTATAATAGTTGTTCTTCTAATCAATGTAAACTTCAATACACTGGATGGAATGTTGAATACTTTCTCAATGAGTTACAACAGAAAGAGAAATATCTTGCTAGTTTTCAACTCTGCTGACAAGTACAAGATTGTGGTTGAAGTTCAGCCAAACAGAATTGAGGTCCCAGCAAAGACTGACCCAGAAGCTATGAATAACCTCAGAAAATTCCCTGAGCCACCATCCATGCGGTAAGAGGACGAGCACTTCATGCCACGACACTCGATTCTTCATGGAAATGACATGGCAGAAAGTCAACAAGAACCAACAGGTCACCTGGTCAGCTCCATCCTGAGGCAAGTAAGTGCTAGAGGAGGTTGGGAGAAATCTGTGCACTTCGCGGGTGTGGTTCTCAGGGGTGCGGTTGGCCCTGTGCAGGAAAGTGGTTAGACTGGACTTGTGGGCAGATCTGCTCTAGATGCCTGCAGCACTTCATTCTCCCACACCGCTGCTGCAGCCAGCACCAAGAAATCCATCATGCAGTCTCGGCTACATGTTTGTCTCTCACATTATCTCTGCGCGGAAACTGTGGAATGGAAAGGTTTAGTCACAGGCTTCTTAAACAGCTTGGAGAGGGATCACACTGGCCGGTGTGTGTTGCAGCCTATGTAACATCCTGTCAGGAAGTCCAGCCCAAAACTGGCCAAAGCAGGCACTGTCTATATTTACCAGGTTTTCTAGGTGTTTTTGTTTTAACAACTCTATTCTAAAAGGTATTTTTTAAATATATTAAGCACAATTTTAAAGAAAAAAATTCACGAGGTGATTTTGGTGTGTCTTGGTACATTTCGTATATACTGACTTCCCTATCAGCCTACATGTACAGAAGATAAAATTTTCGAAGCCATTTTCACCAAATCTCTGCCTGAGAAACCTGAGTTGAAATTAATTTATCAGCCTTGCTCATAACAAACCTTGAATTTCTTGGACTGGTTTTTGAATCATTTATGGAGATGGCATAAGAATGAACTGTCAAATTGTCCATGAACACATCTACCACGCATCTGACTCCTGAGTCACTGCCCATCCAAGAGCTTCACAAAGCTTCATTCCTCTAAGAGAGACACCTTGAATTCAAATTCCGTTATCACCATTTTCTCACTGAGAACAACTCTAAAAACTTGCATAAAATTTAAAAAGGAAAAGCGTAATGCAGATAGTTGTAAACTCTGAAGACAATGCAAGTTGGCCAAAGAAGTTTGAAAAATGCTCCAACAAAATGTTGTTTACTGAGAGGGAATGCATTCAAAATGAAGCAAGGAAAAATCATACACAAAGATATTAACCATGGAAACAGTAGCATAGCATTGAATGTAAAGCTGATTTAAAGTATATCATAAGAAATAAAAAATAGGAAGATTCGGGAAAAGATACAAAAGAAAATTTTGAGCTACCATGAGTCAATACCCACACACTCAGTTTCAGAATATTTATTGAAAATATTGAGTTTGAAATATGCTGACAAATAATTGTAATTGAGAATTTTTGCAGCCTCATAAACTTATACATTAAACCCACACAACCCAGCAGAAGATGAAATGACTAGAGAAATTTAATAAGTTCAAGATATTGGGTATATATGGAATCCTAACTCTACAAAACAAGGAAAAGCTAGGTTCTCTCTCTCTCTCTCTCTCTCTCTCTCTCTCTCTCTCTCTCTCTCTCTCTCTCTCTGTGTGTGTGTGTGTGTGTGTGTGTGTGTGTGTGTGTGTACATAAGACATACATGTAGAAATTGACTAGGCTTAGGCCACAAGGTAACTTCAGCAAATTCTATAGATTCAGGTCATTGTTGATCTTATAAATGAGGCAATAAAATTAGAAATTAATAAGAAAAAACAGATTATTTTATTTTATATTTATTTATTTATTTGAGAGAGAGGCACAGGTGAGGGGAAGAATGGGCACATCAGGGCCTCTAGTCACTGCAAATGAACTCCAGATGCATGTGCCACCTTGCATATCTGACTTATGTGGGTCCTAGGGAATAGAACCTGGGTCCTTTGGTTTTGCAGGCAACTGCCTTAACCACTAAGCCATCTCTCCAGCCCTCCCCTTTTTTGAGACAGGGCCTCTCATTGGTCTAGAGCTTCTCATGCAGGCCATCCTTTCAGCCCAGAAAAAGAAAACATAAGAGTTCTAAATTCCTTTGTGTGTGGAATTTAAATAATATATATATTTTTAAATGTTGGACTAAGAAAAGAATATTCATAAATGCTTAATATGCTTAAAAGTAAATGACAATGAAACCTCCCATATCAAGTTTATTCACAGAACAAAGGGAACATGTGGGGATTGCATAGATTTGAATACACTGACCAGGAAACAGGATACTGAAAAGATACAAGGTAAAAATACAAGTCAAGAAGTTAGAAGAATCATGCTTAAAAAAAAAAAAAAAAAAAAAAGACAGAAGGCAGTGCAGGAAGAATATAACCAAAGGTGACAGAAAAGATGAATACATGCCCAAGCTGGTCAACGGAATGCGAACACATGAAAATACACAAAGTTGGAATGGAAAAATAAATAATCATAAACATAGTAGAAATAACTGTAGATGTTTTAGATGACCAGAAAGAAGGAATTTACTGAAAATTTATATGCTAATAAATACAAGCCTCTAAATATAAATAAATTATTTTTTAAAAGGACAAGAAATCAAGTGACAATAGGAAGTGGATATACCATGCCATGCACACAATAAATGAGAAAACAATGCTGTAAATAAAAGTAAGCTCAGGAAATCAGAAAGTGCATTGAAAACAATTAACAGTTAAGACCAAGTAGAATTTATCCTGGGAATAAATGGTTCAATCTCAGAATGTCCAGGGAGTCACTTTGGACATTGACTAAAACAGAAAAGTGTGATTATCTCAGAACATTGGAAAGAAAGCCCAGGACAAAGGGTAGCACCTGCTCACCATTCCAAAGTCCCGACCCCCATCTACTTGGCAACATCAGTAAACCCTAAAACTTAAAGGGAACTCAAAGGAATATGACAGCTGGAAGAGCTTCAGGAGGACTCTCCTGACTGTGGAGGTCAGACAGAACAGCACATGGCCTGACCAGCTCTGAGCGAAGGGAAGCAGTGGGGCTGGGAGTTCAAGGTTATGCTGCGCAGCATAGAACCTGGGAAGCCAGTGAAGGAACTTTACATTCCTCTCAGCAGTCACTGAGCTTAGTAAACCCTGTGACTACCGAGTGATCTCAGAATATTTCTTTGTGCCACGTGTAGCCAAATAGAAACTATAAACAGAAACACTTAGAAACAGTCTCTAAATAAGGAATTATAAAGCGTCCAGAAATAACAAAGCAGGCAAGTCTGCTGAGAAAAATTTTAGAATCTGATAAGATAGAGAAGATCTGAATAAATTCATGTATTTAATCTTATTTGGTTGAATAAGTTAACATTATAGTAATGATTATTACAAATTATGTAAATCCTATGTGATCAAGATTTAAATTTTCCATATTTTTTTGGAGAATCTGAGAAGCTCTTGGGCTATTTACCATAAATAAAACAGCCAAGACACAGAAATAGACAAGCTAACTTTGAAAAATGTCATAAATTTGTCCTTTCAATTATCAAGCATAGACACTTGGTATTATAAAAGCAGCATACTTTTGGTTCAGGAGCGAATCTCTCAGGGCAAGGCACAGTCTGGAAAACCAGTTTTACCCAGTGCGGAGTGACTTGAAGCCAGGCAGAGCCTCATCTCCACAGTGCCTCAGCCTCTTAGTAGCAGGAATATCAAGCCTATACCACTAGGTCCAGCTGTAAATCGAGACTCCACAAAGGTTAACTTGTAACATTAATACACAACCCTATGCACAAGCATAAGCAATAAATCTATATATAAATATATGTAGAATACATCACACTTTCCAGGACACAATTAGGTATAAAATATAAAAATGCTTTAAACATAACTGTGAGACTTGTCAATTCAGACCTTCAGTCATGACTGGGGAGATGGTTCAGGAATGATACCTTCCATCACTCAAAGTAGAAATATTACCTGAAGATCAGTCTTCTTTAGAGCAGTTCATTAAAAATTACTTATGCTTATATTTATTTTATTTTACTATACAAGGTTAAATATTGTCTGAAGGTTAGAAAATTGAAGTTTTGAGTATTCTGTGTATTTAAATATAGATTTTATTTATTCCTTTCCCTAGTATATAAAATTTTTTGTTGTACTTATATACATATAGTTATATATTATCATATAACTATTAATTTATTATGTAGGTATATAATACCACAGTGGTATTTATGAATTAATTCCAAATGAAAATGATTTTTTTTTTCTGGTGGGAATTACATTCTTGAATATCACTGATACATGTATACACTCCTTTTTTTATTATGGTAGAGAGAGAGAATTGGTGCATCAGGCCTCAGCCACTATAATTGAACTCCAGATGTTTGTGCAACGTAGTGGGCATGTGTGACCATGCACTTGCCTCACCTTTGTGCTTTAAGTGGGATCAGTAGAGTCAAACATGGGTCTTTAGGCTTCACAGGCGAGTGCCTTAATCACTAAGCCATCTCTCTGGGCCTCATTCCTTTCTTAAACCACATCTTTAACTGCCTTTGAAAAGCCTTGAAAGATAAATTATATTCCTAAAACATAAAATAGTTTATTATGTGTACATTTATTAATTTCTTGTTTATATTTTTGACTGTTTAATACATAAAGCCAGACTTCCCGTGAGTTCTCCAAGGTATTTTCAACTTCTCTGGAAAAAGAAAGGGTTTATTTTATTATAGAAGATAGCTCTGCTAGGAAGCACATGCCTTGCATGCATGAAGCCTGAGTTCAACTCCCAGAACGCTCATAAAAGAGCAGCCATGCTGTCCCACGCTTGTAATCCTAGCACTGAGCAGGTGGAGGTAAGTGGGTTCCTGGGGCTCAACCTAGTCTAATTGGCAAATTCCAGGCCATTTTGAGACCTTGCCTCAAGAAAGGTAGCTGGCACCCGAAAGGAATGACACTGGACTCCTCTGGCTTCACATGCACATGCTCACACCCACACATACGTAAACAAGCACACACACGATCATGTATGCTTAAGCGTAGATTTTACATACACGCTATCTTTCCACAGATATTTTTCCCAGAACTTATTGCGTACTACATTTCACTTCTCTCGAGAGGTTTGCAGGTAGTATGCCTCTAAGTGTCCATCATTTCATCATTAAATCTGTAATATTCAGTTTTTGTCATGAATGGTCAATTTGATGCCATTGTTTTGCAAGCTTTTTGATGTGTCACAGTAAGCTCTCCTCTAAGTAAGGGCACACCATTGCTTTCCTGGTTGGTAGGAATGAACGGCTTTATTCTAACCTGGTCGTGGTGCCTTGGTCATGAAAACTTACATGGCAAGAAAAACTTCAACCATTCAGATAGATGCCTTGCTAGCCTGCTGGTGTGGCCTGCTATCCCAGCTACTTGGGAGGCTAAGGCAGGAAAAGCAGAAGTTCAAGGATAGCCTAGGCAACTCAGTGAAACCCTGTTGTAAAATAAATTCTGTTTTCTGTTTGTTTGTTCGTTTGTTGTTTAAGTTGGGATTAATTTAGCACATACCCGTAGCCCTGGGGTCAATCCTCAGTCGTGCAAAAATAAATAAGTAAGTAAATAAGTAAAAATTCCGTGCTTCTACAAAGGACCTAACTCTTCATGCAGTTATTAGACCACTGGCTAAATTTGGCATTTTACACTGCTATTTATATATCCTGTCATTTACATATCCCCACATGGAGCTTGCTGAGGACAAGAATAAATCTACAGGTGTTTTATGTCACTAAAAATGATTATAAATAAACATTATATAAACACAGTTCATCCAGCTATATTCTGATCATTGTGTTTTGATGAAAATCTCACTAGCATAAAAATCATTGCTAAAATTAAACAAATTAAAATATTACAAATCCTAAGAATTTTTTTTTTATCAATACAAGACAGAAGATTTCATGTAGAAAATTAGGATCAAGAAATAGAAAATGGGGCTGGAGAGATGTCTTAGCAGTTAAGGCATTTTCCTGCAAAACCAAAGGATCCCAGTTGGACTCCAGGACTCAAATAAGCCAGATGCACAAGGTGGCACATGCATCTGGAGTTCATTTGCAGTGGCTGGAGGACCTGGCAGGCCCATTCTCTCTCCCTCTCTCCTCTCTTTCTCTCTCTCCCTTTTTCTATCAAATAAATAAATAAAAATATTTTTAAAAGAAACAGAAAAAGGGGCAAGATAAGAAATTTATTATATTTGTTTTTAAACAAATTTTGAAGAAAAGTGCCATAAGGTAAGAAAATATGACACTACTAATAATTTACATTAGGGAATTTCAAATTATTTCTAATTTTAGAGTTAAAACCCATTAGTTACATCACTTCTGGAGCACATCATTGGTCTAGTCTATCTCAATCATACAGCATGAATTTCAAAGAAAAGTCATTAAAAAAATTATTAAAATTTATATTCTTCCTTCCAAGGACACTGTATCATGTTCTAGTTCAAACAACTTCCCTCGTTGAGCATTGTCTACTTAAATGTGAACTTTTAACTCCCCCAAAGACAAAATAGGTAATTTTTCAGAAACTTGTTAAACAAATGTTTCCAAATGCTAATAATAAATCTTCTCAAAATTCTACATTGTAAATACTTAGGAAATATTATACATATTTTTTCCTTTTTTTGGCTAGGATTTTTGTAATGAACTCAAGAAATCGTGGGCAAACTCAATGACCTGAAGCTTTTCCTCAAGTCATTCCTCTAAGAGATTTATCATGGTAACTCCTTTTCTAAAAATAAGTATTTTTAAGAGAAAAAGAAAGAGATAGAGACAGAGAGAGAGAATGAATACACCAGGGCTTCTTGCCATAAACTCCAGTTGTATGTGCCATTTTGTGCATCTGGCTTTGCATGGGTACTAGGAACTTGAACGTAGGCCGGTGGACTTTGCAAGCAAGCACCTTTGACTGCAGAGCCATCTCCCAAGCACTAATTGTAGCTCTGAATGTTTTCTCTTGATCTTTGGTCCATTTTGAGTTACTTTTATATGTGGTATAAGATTTGTTCCCAGCACCATATGTTAAAAAGACAGTTCCACTTCCACTGAATGGGCTTGGCACCCTGTCAGAAATTACTTTACCCCTTATGAGAAGTTTCAAGTCCAGGCTTTCTGTTCATAGTGTTGGTCTGTATCTGTCCACCAGAACCCCATGTCTTTATTACTACAACTTTGTAGTAAGTTTTAGAGTCAGAAAGCATGGGACTGTCACATTTGTGTTTTGTTTCCAAGGCTTTTTAATTCATAAAGATCCCTTGACACTGTGTCCACTTGAAGATAGGCTAATTCTGATTTTACATACTGAGTTTCTAATGGAAAATTTTACATAAAATGATGTTATCCTAGTCAGCCATGGAGCCTTGCCTGTAATCCCAGTTCTGGGAGGCTGGCACAAGAGGATCAGGTGTTACAGACCAAGCTGGGCTACATAGCCAGGCAGCATCTCAAAAAAGCAAAGAATATTATAGAGGAATGATAATGCTAACCTAATTTTTTATATTTTACTTTATTTATTAGAGACAGAGAGGCAGATGGAGACAGAGAAAGGATGGGCATGCCAAGGCCTCTATGCCAATGGAAACAAACTTCAGATACATGTGCCACCTTGTGCATCTGACTTTATGTGGGTATTGAGGAATGAAACCTGGGACTCTGGGCTTTACAGACAAATGTCTTAACCACTGAGCCATCTCTCCAGCCCAATAACTTTCTTCATTGGCAAAACTATATGAAATTTTATCATTTTTTGTCAGAATATTAATTCAGAATACCAACAATGTAACTAAAATACGATAAGATCTAAGTGTATAAAAATATAAAAGTCAGTAAATATAATTGTGGCATATTTAGCAAACAATAGTAGTTATAAATCTATATATCTGACAAAGAATTAATATATGGGATATACAAAGAACTCAAGAAACTGAACAATAAGAAATCCAAGCTGGGGATGGTAGCACACACCCTTAATCCCAGAATTCTGGAGGCAGTGGTAGGAGGATTGCTGTGAGTTCAAGGCCAGCCTAGGTATATAGAGTGAGTTACAGGTCGGCCTGGTATAGAGTGAGACCTTACCTCAAAAACAACAAAAAAAAAAAAAAGAAAGAAAACTAAGCTAAACAAATAACTAGAAATCCAACAACCCAACAAAAAAAGTGGGCTATGGAACTGAACAGAGCACTGTGGAAAGAAGAAATACAAATGGCCAACAAATGCTTGTACAAGATTTCAGCATCCTTAGCTGTCAGGAATACACGAACTTTACTTTGAGATTCCATCTCACTCTGGTGAGAATGGTTCTCATCAAGAAAACAGGTCCCCAATCTGCACATGTGCTCAGCCAGCACAGAGCTGCATGAGCAAAAACCAGGTGAAGGGATTCTCCACTCACACCATCCTCCTTGCAAAGTCAAGGCACCGGAAGGAGAAGACAGAAGGGACTAGCTGAGCAGCTGCTGAAGGATACCACAAACACTCCAGCTGAGCGGCTCTAGTGCAACTCCAGGCATCCTGCACAGTCTCCCTCCACCAACTGCCAGTGCCAGGAACCACCAGAGAACTCATCCACCCCTGGCCACAGGGCATCCACCAAGTCCACAGTGAAATACAGAGGTGGGAACTCAGCATAAGTGAGATTGGAAGCCATCCCAGAAGGTAACAGGGCCTACTTACACAAGGCTAGGTACATAGGACTGCACTGGAAATGCTGATCTCACCTTTCATGTCAGGGAAGGTTATATGTTAGATTTGATTGATTGTATTCTTGTTCAGCTTTACCGTTCTCAAATAAGCTGTATTTTGGTATTGACTATAGTTGCCTTTGAAGTTTCCTGATTTATAGGGCCTTTGTCTTTTTCTTGTCATTATTGGGAACATGGTCTGACTTGCCCCTGGGCTGATCTGGAACCCATTTCAGACCAGAAATCTAAACCTCCCAGTTGACAGAATTCAGTGTGTGGGGCAACATTTACCCTTAGGGACTTTGGCTTTATTAGATTATCTGAATGTTTAAATCCCCACTCTTGCATAAATACTCTGTACTGGTTTTTATTAAATGTGGATATTACTTAGTTGAACTTTAGAAATTGCCAGTAATTTGCTCCACTCAACTTACTAGAATACTTGAATAGTACTAAACTCAACACCTAGGGTCACTTCTGCTGCTATTCTGGGATAATAACAGCTAAACATGGCACCTTAAACTCCTACCATGAAGATATATAAAGTTGGATTTACATGTCTATGAATACTGCAGATAAAAAAAAAAAACCAAGGATCAAATTAACTCAAGATACAAAAATCACTACATTACAATACAGGAAGCACAAAAAAATCAAAACAATACAATTCCACCAAAAATTATAAATCCACCCAAAATTACTTACACTGAGACTAATTTAGATGAAATTCCTGACAAAAATTTCAAAAAATGACTATATCTGTGTTCAAAGAAATCAAAGGAATGAAAGAAGAAAACAAACTCCTGAAGGAATACCAAAATAACACAGAAAACCAACTTAATGAAATAAGGAGATCAATATAAGACATAATTAAGGATGTAGCAATTATTAAAAAATACCAATCAGAAATACTAGAAATGCAAAACAGAGCAAGTCAGATAGAAACCTGTAGAAAGCCTCACTGCTAGACTGCATCAAGAAGAAGGCAGAATATTCTAAACTAGAAGACCAGGTGGCAGATCTAATACAGTCCAACTAAGAGAGAGACAAACTAAAAAGAAAGCATGAGTGGGAATTTCAAGATATTCGGGACACTGAAGAGATAAAACATAATAATTCAAGGTATAGTAGAATGAGAAGAAATTTCACACCAAAGGTATGTTTGGTATTTTCAATAAAATCAGATAACAAACTTTCCCCCAAGTAGGGAAAGTGATGCCAATACAGATACAAGAAGCCTTTAGAAAACCAAACAGACAAAATCATCAAAGAACCTCTCATTGACACATTATAGTTAAACTACAAAACACACAAACAAAAGAAAATGTATTCAAAGCAAAGAGAAAAATCAAGTCACATATAAAGGCAAGCTCATCAGAATAACAGTAGAAGGGCTTGGAATAATGCATTCCAGATCTGAAAGATAACAAATATCAACCAGGATTATTTTGTTCAGCAAAGCTATCCATCCAAATTGACAGATAAATAAGGACATTTCACAAGATAAACAGGCTAAAGGAATAAATTACCAGCTCTACAGGAAATACTTGAAACAATCCCCCATGCTGAACAAAAACAAAAGCACACACAAAGGAAATGGGAAAAAATAAAATATACTCAAATAATAGTTAAAACAAGATAGTAAAGGAAAAAAAGAAGAACTATAAAATAAGAATAATTACAAGACTAAAAGCACAGCTTTCAATAATAACTCAGTATCAGTGGCCTCAATGCCTGAACCAAAATACACAGGTTTGCAGACTGGCTTAAAAAGCTGAGTCCTTTTTGTTGCCTTCAAGAAACTCACCTTTCCATACAAGATAGACACTCTCTTAGGGAGAAGGGATGGAGAATGGTATTTCAAGCAAATGTGCCTAGAAAACAAGCAGATGTTGCTATCCTTATATCTGACAAGATAAACTTCAAGCCAACATTAGTTAGGAAAGATAAATAAGGTCACTTTATAATGGTTAAAGGAACACTACAACAAAAGCGCATTATAATTCTAAAATGGGGTCTCCCGATTTCTTCAGTCAAACAGTATTAAAAATAAGGTCACAGGTAATACCAAGCACAGTTGTAGTGGGTGACTTCAATACTCCACTCTCATCAATTGACAGGTCATCCCTCCCTGTTGCAGTCCAGTTCACATTGCTGTTAGAAATCACCCAACCAAGAGCAGCTTGTGGGAAAAAGAGATTTATTTTGGCTTACAGGCTCGAGGGGAAGCTCCACGATGGCAGGGGAAAACGATGGCATAAGCAGAAGGTGGACATCACCTTCTGGCCAACATAAGATGGACCACAGCAACAGGAGGGTGTGCCAAACACTTGCATGGGGAAACTGGCTATAAAGCCCATAAGCCCGCCCCCAACAATACACTCCCTCCAGGAGGCATTAATTCCCAAATATCCATCAGCTGGGAACCTAGCATTCAGAACACCAAAGTTTATGGGGGACACCTGAATCAAACCACCACATTCTGCCCCCGGCCCCCATAAACTGATATCCATACATGATGTAAAATACAATGCATTCAGTCTGACTTTAAAAGTCCCCATAGTTTTTATCAATTCCAATGATGTTCATACATCCCCATAGTTCAAGATCTTTTTTTCTTTTTTACCTTTTTTTTTAAAAATTTATTTATTTGAGAGCGACAGACACAGAGAGAAAGACAGATAGAGGGAGAGAGAGAGAATGGGCGCGCCAGGGCTTCCAGCCTCTGCAAACGAACTCTAGACGCGTGCGCCCCCTTGTGCATCTGGCTAACGTGGGACCTGGGGAACCGAGCCTCGAACCGGGGTCCTTAGGCTTCACAGGCAAGCGCTTAACTGCTAAGCCATCTCTCCAGCCCATTCAAGATCTTTTAACTGAGCCGTAATACCAAAAAATAACCTCAAAAAACCCATAATGGCACAGAATAAATATTCATACTGCAAAAGATGGCATTGAGCATAGCAAAGAAACATTCAACCAATACAAGATTTAAAACAAGCAGGGCAAACATCAAACTTTGTAGCTTCAAGTCCAGCAACTCTAGCCAGTGACCAATCTTCAAGTCTGATAATTCTAACCAGCAACAAGTCTCTGGCATTTCAATTTCTCCCCTCCAGCTAGGCTACTCACAGTCCTGGAAAACTTCATCGGGGCCGGCAGCTCCTCGGCAGCCATCTCATGGTCCCGGCATCTCCACTGGGTCTCCACTGCAATCCATGGTTCATCTTCATGGCCCCATGGGGTCTCTATGCAGGCAACCAGCCAACCTGCTTCACACTGCCCATGGCCATTTCCAAAACACAAGACCATGTTGCAAACTCAATGACCCTCTTTCCAGCATTTCTTATACTCTACGATACCAGATAGGGTGCCAATTTGTTAATCCAGGGGGAAATAAAGCAGACTTTAAAGAACAGAACACTCCTTGAGCACTCAGGCCCCTTCAAAAGAGTCTACATTTTTCCTGTTGCCCCATTTCAGGTCAGCTAGCCCAGTCTCAAAGGTTGTAATCACTTAGTTGCAGCTGAACGGGCAACAGTTCACCCAAAGATTTTTCTTTCTGTGCCATATTCCTCTGCTCACACCAGTTCATTTCTACACAAAGCAACCATGCACAACTTCTCAGGACACGGGCACAAGAGCAAGCTTCTTACACAAACTGCTAGCCCAGTCCAAGCAAAGCTCTTTCTCGCCCTCATAAGCCAAACCTCACGGTCCATAGTTCTTACTGCATTCAGGTCTTGCAGCTCAGACCAGATTAGTCCATCAAGCTGTACTTACAGCACTGCAAGGCATCTCTTAGGCCAAGTTTTCAAATCCTTCCACGTTCCTCTTGAAAATCAGCTCCAAAAGGCCGAAGCCACATAATCAGGTGTCTAGCAGCAATCCCACTCCTCGGTACCACTTTACTGTTGCAATCCAGTTCGCATTGCTGTTAGAAATCACTCAAAACCAAGAGCAGCTTGTGGGAAAAAGAGATTTATTTTGGCTTACAGGCTCGAGGGGAAGCTCCACGGTGGCAGGGGAAAACGATGGCATGAGCAGAAGGTGGACATCACCCTCTGGCCAACATAAGATGGACCACAGCAACAGGAGGGTGTGCCAAACACTTGCATGGGGAAACTGGCTATAAAGCCCATAAGCCCGCCCCCAACAATACACTCCCTCCAGGAGGCATTAATTCCCAAATATCCATCAGCTGGGAACCTAGCATGCAGAACACCTAAGTTTATGGGGGACACCTGAATCAAACCATCCCCCCCACCCCCCCCAAAAAAAACAGAGAGGCATCTGGATGAATAGAGCTCATAGAATGAATGGCATTTGACAAAATTCAACATCCTTGGGCTGGAGAGATGGCTTAGCGGTTAAGCGCTTGCCTGTGAAGCCTAAGGATCCTGGTTCGAGGCTTGATTCTCCAGGACCCACGTTAGCCAGATGTACAGGGGTCGCACACGTCTGGAGTTCATTTGCAGTGGCTGGAAGCCCTGGAGTGCCCATTCTCTCTCTCTATGTACTTCTTTCTCTCTGTCTGTCACTCTCAAATAAATAAATAAAAATGAACAAAAAAATGCAAAATTTAACATCCCCTTCATGGGAAAAGTCCGACAGAAACTGGGAATAGAAGGAACATATCTAACACAATAAAGGCCATTTATAACAAACCTACAGCCAACATAATACTAAATAGGGAAAATCTTGAAGATTTTCCACTTAAATCAGGAACAAGACAAGGTTTTCTACCAGAAAACTGTTAGGTCTGATAATCACTTTTAGCAATATAGCAGGATACAAAATGAACTCATAGAAATCAGTAGCATTCCTATAGACTAACAACAAACACGCTAAGAATGAAATCAGGGAATCACTTCCATTCACAATTGCCTCAAAAAATAAAAAAGTACCTTCAAATAAACCTAACCAAGGAAGTGAAGGATCTCTACAATGAAAACTTTAAAACATTCAAGACAGAAATTGTAAAAGACATTAGGAAATAGAAGGACATCTCATGTTCTTGGATTGGAAGAATCAATATTGTGAAAATGTCGATCTTACTAAAAGCAACCTATACATAAAATGCAAACCCCATCAAAATTCCAATAATACTAGGCATGGTGGTGCACACTTTTAACCCCACCTCTTGGAAGGCAGAGGTAGAAGGATTTCTGTGAATTTGAGACCATCCTGAGACAACATAAGGAATTCCAGGTGAGCATGAGTTAGAGTGAGAACATACCTGAAAAAAACAAACAAACAAACAAATCCAATGGCATTCCTCACAGTAATAGGAAAAAAAAATCTAAAATTCATTTGGAAGCACAAAAAATATTAAATAGCCAAAACTGGCAAAGGTGTGCATGAAAAGTATACTTTATTCACTGTTGGTGGGAGTATAAGCTGGTGCAGTCTCTATGGAAATCTGAAAATAGGACTACCATTTGACCCAACTATGTCATCATGGATATCCTAAAGATTCTGTACTTTACTGCAAAGATACTTGCTCATCTATGTTTACTACTGCTCTGTGCACAATAGCTAGAAAATTGAATTAGCCAGATACCCATCAACCAGTCAATGGATGATGAAGATGTGACAGGTATACACCATAGAGTTTTATGCAGCTGTAAAGAATAATGAAGTTTTCAAGAAAATGGATGCACCTGGAAAACAAGTGAATTAACCTAGGCTCAGAAAGACAAATGTTCTCTCTCATATATGGATATCCTTGCTTCAAATTCTAAGATTTGTTAAGAGTGAGATTGGTAGAGGCCAGGAAGCTATGAAAGGACTGGGGAGAGGGAATGTGGGCTTAAGGAGAAGGGTCAGTACAGTACACAAAAGGAGAGGGGCAGAAAACTGTGGGTTCAGAGACCCGAGTGAGCAGAGGGAGTGGGGACAGAGGAGAGGTGTGGGTTAACCAAGACTTAAGACATGAAAAGGCCATATGGTAGCCTACTTCTTTGTTAGCTAGTTAAAGAGTTTGAAGTACCTTGTGTGGGTAGATAATCTCACCCTCAGAAACCATATGTTGTGACAGGATAATCTCAGTGCCAGGGCTAAGATATCTTCCAGTGTGTTGTTGGTCACGTACCCAAAATAATACAGGCTAACAGGCTATTGTCACTGCTATTGGCTGCCACCCAAAACTTGATGGTAAAACTCTATTGCTGAAGATACCACTTGTGTTGGTTGCAGAGCACTGAGAAATCATGTTGAAACTGTGCTGGATGACCCCCCCCCCCCCCAATGGCCAGTAGTATTGGAAAGTGCTAAGCTTGGTTGTTAAAGGAGGCAAGTCAGCATCAGGTAGTGGACCCTGCAAGTTATACAATTTTCTAGCCAGGCAAGATGGGCCAGTGGTGCAATAGTGGCATGAGTTATAGGAGTAACCTTCTATTCTCCAGTTGGATTTGAGTCCCACTTCATGGCAGAGAATTTATGCCTGGCACTGAAAACTGAGTCAAAAGCCTATGGCTAGGGAGATCATGGGTTCTGAAAAAGGAATTATTATTGTTGTTTGGCTAAATGCATATGTTGTGCCCATAAGATTGGCCTTTGAATATTTATGTTTATTTCCATATATTAGTACTGCTCTCACTTTGGTTAGAGAAATCTCCTTGTGCATAGGCGGTGACTACTGGGGAGATGCAAAACGTAAAAGTGCTGAGAATGTCACAATCTATATCATCGCTTCCAAAACTCAGGAAGCATTATAGAAGAGGGGAGGGAAAGAATTCGAGTCCGAAGATGGGGAGGAATGCTGTGGAATGTTGTCTTCTGGGCATGACACAACAGTTGTATTTATGACCGCACAGTCAGCCGTGTTATCACACACTCTGGGGCCCATCAGCATTCAATCATGGATGGTGGAGGAGGGAAACAACAACAGAAATAACATCAGAGTAGAAGAGGGGCAAGTCTGAAAGAAGAAGAGGTTCAATGGAGTGGGCTTGAGGGCGAACTTCATGAGGAGGAAACAAGTGAGAAATATAATCAAAATATAATATATACATGTATGGAAATTACTGATAAAAATTATTGGTAGATTAAGTTTCTCCAAAACATAGCTATTTTCTTTGAAATATTTTTCCAGTAAGATGATGCCACTCACCTGCACTTATACACATTTGTATACACTTGTATACAACCTATGCTCATGCATTCTTGTATACAGACTGCATTTATATACACGTGTATAAACATTAATATATACACTTGTGTATATTTGCATACAACATATACTTGCATATACTTTTACATAGCATATGCTTGTATGCACTTGTATGCAACGCATATACTTTTACATAGCATATGCTTGTATGCACTTGTATGCAACGTACACTTGTGTACACTTGTAAGTACTTTCTGTAACAAAATGTTGGCAAGAACTTATAGGCTCAAGGACACAGTAATCAAATAATGCAGCTGGAAAATAGAGCAGTTTATACAATAAATCCTGGAGAAATAACATTGATAGGGAATTCTTTATTCCCTTTCTATACAGTTCTTAAACTCAATAAATGGGCAACAGGGCAAAACTCTCAACAACACCCAGTTATACTTTTAGTTTCCAGTGACCATGCAACAACATACGGGCTTCAGTGAGCTATTGGAGCCTATTGAATGCCACATATTTATCAGACATTTTTCTAATAAATAAAAACTTGTAACAGATTATTTGTAATGGTCTGTGGTCAAGTACTCAGTGAAATGTACAGACACTTCTACCCAATTACTAAGACTTTGATTAGAGCCAGTAAACAATTCGCCTTTATCAAAGTTCTACATTGTTTTTCAAATGTAGACTATGGAATGTACACTTACTTTTAAATGCATTTGCCAAAGAGTAATTTAATATATTATCAAACTATTATAAGCAATGTGGTACAAGAATAAGAAAATAATATGAATTCACCCTAAATAATAAGAAAAAAATTATTAAATTATTCTAGGGATAGTAAAGCTATCATCACACACAATACATGTTAGATATATCATTATAAAGGATATATGCATATATAGGTGTTGGCAAGTTTTCTCAGTGGTTAAAGGCACTTGCTTGCAAATCCAGATGGCCCAGACTCAATTCCCTAGTACCCATGTACAGCCAGATGCACCAAGCGACACATGTGTCTAGAGTTTGTTTGCAATAACAGAGGGCCCTGACACCCCAATTCTTTGTTTGTCTGGCTATTACAAATAAGTAGATAAAACAGTTTTTAAAAGTAATTATGTATAAATGTAAAATATAAAATCTATGATGGTGCTGTGGGCTCAAGAGTATACTATTAAGCCTTGGATCTATGCTAGAGGGCTTGCAGATGACCACTCTCAGCTGTCAGGCATTCTTCTGAACTTTCTAGCTACTCACTTTTCCCAGGACCTGTCCATCTTACTCTTGGTACACCCAGCAAAATTGTGATATAGTGACCAATCTCCTTCACCTCAGGACTGCACAATAATCCCAACTCCTGGTCCTACTGTGTGGTAGGCATGGGTTTATATCACAGCTGTACTTCCACATGGGCCCAAGCTGCCTCACCAATAAGGCACTTACCAATAAGGTTCTTGCATGCTAGTATGTTGGGTCATGCATCAAATGTATTTCCTGCTGGGGAGCCCAACCCCAAGGCACTAACAGTCTCCACTGCAGAAAGTGCTGGTGAACAGAAGGTATAGGACAATTGTCTGTTCGTCTGCTCATCAACCCACAGATGCCACAAGGTGGTCCTTTAAAGGAATATCTGAGATAAGGAAAGAACACCAGATCCTCTCTCTTGTTCTAGATCTGTATCAGTCTTTGCTCTGATACAAAAAAGATAATGCTCCAAAAGTTGAGATAATCTATGAGGAATGCCACGTCAATCATATTACTGCTGAGGCCCCTCATTCATTTTGTCCTAACATTTATTCAGTTTACAAAATGTCCACTTCTGGTCAGTCACCCCAAATGTAACAGCTTCAAAATAGCAACTGTCTATGATCACAGTGTGTCTGAAGATCACATGGAAAAGCAGCACAGCTGGCTGACCCTGATGCAGGGTCTCAGCAGAAACACTGTCCCCTGAAGCTCAGCATAGGCCAGAGAAGCCCCTCTTAGCTCACTCCGATAGTTGTGAATGGGCATAATTCAATTCCAGTCTTACTTTTCTTTCTTCATGAGCATCACCATGGGCTCTTCTCTTCCCAAGGAAGACAGAAAGCCCCATGCCCCTGGTTTAGGAACCACAGCCCTTCCTCATTACCAACCTCCAGAAGGGGCATACCATCATCTGCCCAGTTATAGTACAGAGATTATAACCCACCTGCACAGAGTAGAAATGAATCAGGTGATGTGGACATCCCGAGGTGGGGGTCGGGGAGGTGACATCTTTCAGGATGTCACCAAAGCACCTTCTACTAGCCAAGCAGTGCACCATGGTAAGCAGACATGATCCCTTCTTCACATCCTAAATGAGAACTGACCTTCAATAAAAAGTTGTGACTCTACTGCTGCAAAACTGCCCAGGGGTCCTGTGAGATAGCTCATTCAGTAAAAGCTTAAAAGGAAATATAAGGGGACATAGTATTGAAGAAAGATAATGTTGAAATAAGCCTCAAAGCAGAGGGTCAATAGAACAAATCTTACTCTATCTTAGAAAAATGTATGCTCAAGAATATTTTCCAGGTGGGCGGTTGCAGCGGTCTTGGAATGAGTAAGCCAGACCCATTTCTGCCCCCTCCCACTCCCCAGGTCTGAGGTCCCTGCAAAGCTAGTGTGTGGGCAGTTGCAGCAGTCTGGAGTGAGTAGGCTGGACCCATGTCTGGGCTCCTCCTACCTCCTCCCGGGGGTCTGAGCTCCCTGCACAGTCAGTGTGTGGGCGGGTGCAGCGGTTTGGAGTGAGTAGGCTGGACCCATGTCTGGACGTGTCCCATTGCCCGGTCTGAGTACCTTGCACATCAGTGTGTGGGAGGCCAGGCCCCTGTATCTGGGCTCCTCCCACCTCCCCAGTCTAGATTGCTGCACTGGTCCATGTCCTGTAGGGCTCAGCATGAAGTAGACCAGATCCCTGCTCCCTTACCCCTCCTAGTCCCCTGGTCCTGGTAGGTCCCATTGTGCCTTGGTTGGGGAGACCTGGCCCCTGTGTGAACTGTGGAATCAAGCCTTTTGCTCTCGTATCTTGACTGGACACTAAGTACCAACATCCCTGTTCACCTGAGTCAGAGGGTGAATGGGCCAAAGGCTACAAACTTGCTTCTTCTTCAGTAAAATAAAGAGTCTTCCTAAAATGGATAGACAACAACACAAAAAAGGCAATGGAAGTAAGAGAACTGAGAGATCTCCACCAAGGATGCCTAGTCATACTACAGAAGCCTCCAATGAAATCACAGGGAAATCAAAAGAAATTCATTCCCAAAATAAAAACACAACAACCAATGAGACCCTGATTTTTTAAAAAAAAAATTAAAAATAAAAATAAAAACACTGTACTTGAAGCGAACTATCAAAGAACCAGCAATACTATCAATGAAATTGAACAGAATCATCTCCTAGAGCATTCAGCTTTGACAGTAGGCTTAACTTAATGGAAGCAAACATTAGAACCCTCCAAAGAGTTATGAATAAATTGAAGGTAAGTCAAGAAATGGAAGACCTCAACAACCTGTTGATTAAGCTCAATGAAGACTTGATCAAATGGAAGAATGAACTACAAGAAGCATCAAGAAATCAGAATTCAAATTGAAATCATACCTCAAAAAAGAGATGGACATTATGCAAAACAATACAACAGAACACAAAAGTCAAATCGAATTTATGTAAACCTCTCTAGAACCACTCACCAACAGTTACTCATATGGAAGAGAGAACTTCTGACCTGGAAGACAGGACAGAAGAAATTAATTGAGAGGCCAAATCTTTGCTAAGTTTGAAAACTCAAGTGAACAGAATATGAGGGCACTGTGGGACACTCTAAATTACCAAATATCTAGATCATGGGCATATGAGAAGGAGAGGAAATCCAGACCAGAGGAATAGAAAACATGCTCAACAAGATTTTCCAAATCTTGCAAAAGAGAGGTCCATCCAGATACAAGAAGCCCACAGAATGGCAAACAGGCAGGACCAAAGAAGCAACTCTCCAAGACGCATCATAGTTAAAACACCTAACAATGAAAACAAAGAGAGTGTTAAAAGCAGCAAGAGAGAAGCAATTCACAACATACAAAGGCAATCCCATTAGAATAACATCAGATTTCCAGAAGGGCCTGGAATGGAGCACTTCAAAGTCTGAAAAACTATGGCTTCGAACCCAAGCTACTTTACCCAGCAAAACTATTCCTCACAATAGATGGTAAAAGTAAATCTTTCCATGAAAGGTTAACTCTATAAGTATATGAACACAAAGCCAAACCTACAGAGAATACTTGAGGGAATATTCCAGATAGAACAGTCAAACAACCAGTCTCAGGAGCCAACAAGAAGATCACAATAACCAAAATAGACCAGGCTCAAAACAGTACATAACACAAGTAAGCATTCAACCCCATAAAACACCTCATCATGGCAGGGATAATAACCTTAAATATTAATGGTCTTAACTCACCCATCAAAAGACAGAGGCTATCAGGATGAATCAAAAAACTGGACCCTTCTAACTGCTGTCTTCATGAAACCCACCTCACCACTAAAGATAGATACCTTCTCAGGGTGAAAGGTTGGAAAATGATATTCCAAGCAAGGAAGGCCACTTCTTAATCATCAAGGGAATAATCTAACATGAGCACATCACAATAATAAATACATATGCCCCAAACACGGAGGCACCACAGTTTAAAAAACAAAATCTACTCGACAATAAAAGAGAAATAGACACCAACACCATCATAGTTGGAGACTTCAATACTCCACTATCATCAATAGACATATCATTAAAGCAGAAAATCAACAGGGAAATAATGGAGCTCAACAACATCATAGATCAACTAGACCTTAAGGATATCTATAGAACTTTCCACCACAACTCTACAGAATACGCATTCTTCTCAAATCAATAAACTGACTGTCCACCTAAAGGTACTGGAAAAGCAAGAAATATCCAACCCAAAGAGCTCCAGACAGAAATAATCAAGATTAGAGCAGAAATTAATGAATTGGAAACTAGGAAAACAATTTAAAAAAATCAATGAAACGAAGAGCTGGCTCTTCGAAAAAATAAACAAGATCGACAAACCCCTGGTGAAAGTGATCAAGCACAAAAAAGAGAAGTTTCAAATTAACAAAATCAAAATCAGACATCAATGAAATTGGAAGAACCATCATGGCATACTTCCAAAACCTCTACTCCACAAAATTAAATATTCTGGAAGAAACAGATGAATTCCTAGATGCATACCACCTACTAAAACTAAACTCGGAGCAGATTAATCTCCTAAACAAACCTATCTCATCCATGGAGATTGAAAAGATAATCAGAAACCTTCCCAAAAAGAAGAGTCCAGGACCAGATGGCTTTAAAGCTAAATTCTATCAAACCTTCATAGAAGAAATGAAACCAATTTTTCTCAAGCTAGTCTGCCCTGACTCATTTTATGAAGTTAGCATCACCCTAATACCAAAACCAGACAGGGATGCAACAAGGAAAGAAAATCAAAGGTCTATATCTATAATGAACTTAGATGCAAAGATTCTGAACAAAATCCTTACAAACTGAATTCAACAACACATCAAAAGCATTATCCACCTTGATCAAGTAGGCTTCATCCCAGGGATGCAGGCATGGTTTAACATATGGAAATTGGTCAATGCAATACACCACATAAATAAACTGAGCCATAAGAACCACATAAACCAGGCGTGGTGGCACATGCCTTTAATCCCAGCACTCGGGAGACAGAGGTAGGAGGATCACTGTGAGTTCGAGGCCACCCTGAGACTACATAGTGAATTCCAGGTCAGCCTGGGGTAGAGTGAGACCCTACCTCAAAAAACCAAGAAAAAAAGAAAAAAGAACCACATGATCATCTCAATTGATGAAGAAAAGTCCTTTGACAAAATATAACACCACTTCATGATCAAAACACTGTAAAGAATAGGCATGGAGGACTAAGCACAATGAAGGCTATATATAAAGCTCCTAAAGCCTAAATAATCCTTAAAAAAAAACTCAAGGAGTTCCAATTGAGATCAGAAACAAGATAGGGGTACCCACTCTCACTCTTCTCTTCAATATAGTACTAGTCCAAGCAATAAGAGAAAAAAACAAAAGGGATTCAAATTGGAAAGAAAGAATTCAAGTAAGTCCTATTTGCAAATGACATGATCCTATATGTAAGTCTCCATCCCAAAACTTCTAAAGGTGATAAATTCCTTCAGCAAAGTGGCAAGATACAAATTCAATGCACAAAAATCAGTAGCTTTTCTATATGCAAAGAACAAATATACAGAGAAAGAAATCAGTGGGACTGTCTCATTTTCAACAACAACAACAAAAATATCTTGGAATAACACTAAGAAAGGATGTGAAGAAACTAAATAATGAAAACATTAATGGGCTGGAGAGATGGCTTAGTGGTTAAGCAGATGCACAAGGGGGCACACACATCTGGAATTCATTTTCAGTGGCTGGAAACCCTGGCATGCCTGTTCTCTCTCTCTCTCTCTCTCTCTCTCTCTCTCTCTCTCTCTCTCTCTCTCTCTCTCCCTCCCTCCCTCCCTCCCTCCCTCCCTCCTTCTCTGTCTCTGTCACTCTCAAATAAATAAATAAAAATAAACAAACAAAAAAACATTAAAACACTCAAGAAAGAATTAGAGGAGGACTTAAGAAGATGGAAGGACCTCCCATGTTCCTGGATAGGTAGAATTAATATTATGAAAATGGCAATTCTACCAAAAACAATATACATATTTAACACAATACCAATAAAATTACCAGCATCATTCTTCACTGAGACTGAAAAAAAAAATGATCTCAAAATTCATATGGAATGGCAGAAGGCCTCAGATATCCAGACATATCCTCAACAAGAGAAACACCTCTGGTGGTATCACCATACCTGATCTGAAGCTATATTATAAAGCCATGATGCCAAAAACAGCATGGTACTGGAATAAAAACAGAAACATAGACCAATAGAACAGAATTGAAAACCCATACCTTAGGGCAGGCAACTACAGCTGCTTGATCTTTGACAAAGTTGCCAATAATGTAGACATAGACAGGAGGAAAGACAACATCTTCAGCAAATGTTGTTGGACAAATTGGATGACCATATGTAGAAAAATGGAATTAGATCCACTCATTTTGCCACACACAAAAATCAAGTCCAAATGGAATAAAGGCCTCAATATAAGACCTAAAACACTTCAACTACTGGAAGAAAAAAATAGGAAGCATGCTCCACGACACAGGACTAGGAAAAGACTTCCTGAACAAAATCCCAGTAGCCAAGGAAACTAAACAAGCACTCAACCAATAGGATCTCATGAAGCTAAAAAGCTTTTGCACAGACAAACATACCATAAGCAGAGGCAATAGTTTACCCACTGAATAGGAGAAAATCTTTGCCAGCCATAACACTGACAGAAGCCTAATATCTAGAATCTACAAAGAACTCAGAAAACCAAGCCATAAAAAAACAAACAACCCACTCCATAAGTGAGGCAGAGAACTAAATAGGGAGTTCTCAGAGGAATAATTACAAATGGCTCACACACACATAAGAAAATGTTCAACATCCCTAACCATTAAGGAAATGCAAATTAAAACAACTATGAGTTTCCACCATACCTCAGTAAGGATAGCAAACATTAAAAAATCAAATGAAAACAAATATTGGCAAGTCTGTGGAGAAGTAGGAACCCTTATTCACTGTTGGTGGGAATGTAAGGTGGTACAACCTGTGTGAAAATCAATTTGGAGACTCCTGAAAATGATGAATATAGAGTTACCAGCAGACCCTGTTATTTCCTTACTGGGCGTTTACCCTAAAAGCTCCACATATCACTTCAGAAATATTTGTTCAACCATGTTTGTAGCTGTTTGATTCATAATAGCTAAAAACTGGAATCAACCCAGGTGCCCATCATTGGATGAGTGGATAACCAAGATGTAGTATATCTACACGATGGAATTCTACTCAGCAGTAAGAAAAAAATGACACATTGAAATTTGTAGAAAATGGTCAAATTTGAAACAGATCATTTTACATGAACTCACACAATCACAGAAACACAATTGTTGCAGTTTCTAACCTGGGTCAGCCCAAGTTACTGATATAACTGAATAGCATCTTGAACAACAGGGAGGTTAGAGCTTGGGTGAAGGGAAAAGGTGGGGGGGGGCACAAAATCTGAACTCAAATTGAACTGGTACCATAGAATCCTGAATCCTGGAAATCAGATTAAAAGGTGGAGCTCTCAAGCGAACCTTAGAGGGAGCACCCGAATCGAAAGGACATGGAGAGAGTGAGACTAAACCTCAAACTTCTCCTGTTTCTCTTTTATCTCTGGCTTTTTCTTTTTTCTTTTCCCTTGATGCTGTCCTGTAATTCCCTGTACCAGGATGTGGTCTACATCCACAATGAACTATTGATCAGACATAGCTACTAGATCTCCCAAAATTAATGGTAAGACCCTATTGCTTAAGACCCTACTGCTTAAGTTGCTGTTAGCACAGGCCATGGAGAGACCTGATTGGAATCCAGAGGAGAGCCAGTCCTCATCTTTCATGCTAAAATGTGCTACATGAGCTACCAGGGCAAAGTGGCCAACATCTGTCCAAGCAGTTCAAAGTCTAAGCGACTCAGAAGCAAACAACCTGACATGATGCTCACACAAGTGCAATAGTGGCACACAGCCATGGTGGGTAACCAACTGCTCTTGGATTGGCTAACTAATCCACTGGATGGAAAGTAAACCATATCTGGAACTGGGAAACAAGTCAGAATCATATCCAGATAATGATTTTGCTTTCCATTGTCAAGCTCCCACTAACCTTACACTATAAAAGTGCCTAAACCCTTATATTTATCTCTAAATTAATAATGGTTATCCCATTTAACTGGCACTGACTTCACTCTCTGTTGGGGAACGGCTTCTCTTTTTCAGATGGGAACTGGACTTGAGGAAATAAATGACCCAGTACAGTCCACCCAGGCCCCAGCTGAAACCACAGAGGAATTGGGGAAATGAGCAAGAATGTTGCTTTATTAGTTGATCTAATATCAGCACAAGGGTGATGGAGAAAGATACTGAGGACACTCAACATCTACCAAACCAGACATCTAGATGCTCCTAAGTGCCCATCACTGAAGTAGACTTAAAATACTCCAGGCATGACTCAGGGAATTTTGCAGAAGATGGGGCAGAAAGATTGTTAGAGCCACAAGTTGGGACATTTCGCACAGAGACATTGCCTCTCCCCCATAACTCACTGATGCCCCCATAATGCATGACCCACAATCCCCATGGGGTTGATCTGCATCCCCAATGAGGAAAGCCTCTTCGGAAAAGGGGCGGGAGGAGGGAAAGGATAGTGCCAACATGTGATGTTTACCTACAAAATATGTCCATATCTAATTTTTAAAAAATGAAAAAAAGAATATGTTTTCCACTAATAATGGAAGTCAGGGGCTCTGGAGATGGCTCAGCAGTTAAAGATACTTGCTTACAAGCTGCTGGCCCTGATGCAATTTCACAGAACCTACATAAAGCCAGATGTATAAAGTGGTGCATGCAGTAAGGTTTGTTTGCAGTGGCAAGAGGCCCTGGCATGCACTCTCTCTCTCTCTCTCCTGTTCTCTTTCTCTACTAAATAAATACAAATATTTAGTAAAAAGAATGGAAGTCAGTTTCTGAAAGACAATCTCATAGCTAGATATTGAAGTCCAAGCAGCTAATGTCTAATTTGACTACATATGTTCTTAAGCTTCTCCAAGGACAAGATAAGATGTTCCTAGTGCCAATAAATATGTTTACTTTCCTGTGATGAATGTTAAGACCTTTGTGAAAGTGGCTACTTAAAATGCTTATGAAGCATGTTTTGTTAACCACTTGAGTCTTAAAACAACAGTATTGTAAAAATGAATGATGGGTTCACAATTATATTTGCAGCTGTGAATGAACAAGTCAGCTTACTGAGCTTTCCTTAAAGGCGTGAAATCCTCAAAGTCAATAAAAAACAGAAATACAAGTTTCTAGTAATTAAGACACTTGCCTGTGAAGCCTAAGGACCTAGGTTCAATTCTCAGTACCCATATAAGCCAGATGCACAAGGTGGCTCATGTTTCAGTAGTTCATTTGCAGTGGCTAGAGGCCCTAGTGTGTCCATTCTCTTTATCTCTCTCTCTCTCATAAATAAAATAAACATTAAAAATATATTAAATATATTTTAAAAATACAAGCCTTGAATATGTCATTAAAAAAGCTATCCTAGGAGCAGGAGAGATTTCTTAGTGGTTAAGCGCTTGATTGTGAAGCCTAAGGACCCCGGTACAAAGCTTGATTCCCAGGACCCACGTTAGTCAGATGCATAAGGTGGAGCATGCATCTGGAGTTCATTTGCAGTGGCTGGAGGCCCTGATGCACCCATGCTCTCTCTCCCTCTCTTTGTCTCTCCCTCCCTCCCTCCCTCCCTCCCTCCCTCCTTCCCTCCCTCCCTCTTTCTGTCTCTCGCTCTCAAATAAATAAATAAAAATAAACAAAAAGTTAAAATAATAGAAAAGAGCTGTCCTATAGATGCCCTTCTACTGCAAGGAAAATTTTTATAAAGCAATTTCCAAATCTTGTTTTCTACAAAGCTGAGGCAAAACATGCTAGGGGAAAACTGTTAAAAATTTCTTATGTCAGTAATTTTTCATATTAGTAATGCTGTGTTTGTTTAAATGGATGCTTCACCTAAACCCTTCACTAATGAGCAAATAATACCTCTTGAGTGCTTGTGTGTGTGTGCATGTGTGCGTGCATGTGTGCATGCATGTGGCACTCAGAAGGAACGTGGTTCTCAGCCTGGCCCCACAACAGCAGCATCAGCATATAGAAATATATTAGAAGTGTCAGTCAGGCCTCCCCTCTTGTCCCAGGGTTACTGAACCAGAAATGGTGGGGTTTGCCAGCAATCAGAGTTTAACCATGCAGGTGATTGTGCATCTAGAATATCAGACCCTCTGGGTCAGTGGTCATGACTTCAACTTTGTCCTGTGGCTTCTATAACGAACCAGGGCTGATGGTTTGATGGTCCTTTGCATTGGAACTCAGCAGTGAGCTTCACTGGCTTTTCCTGTGTGGGATCGCAATGGCAAGCCAGGGACACACGGGTGGTGAGAATTTCACCATGGCAGAAAAGAGCAGAGAGTTTGTCAGGTACTTGGTGGTATGGCCACAGCAGGCCAGTGAGGAGAGAGAAACTGCTTGGCAAACGGGCACTCCAAAAGACTGCTGTGATCAGACAGAGATACCTACACGGGCAGTGAGGCAGTGGATCAGTGTCAGGGTGATGACCTGGTTGTCACGTGGGACACCATTGTGTTAACTTTTCTTGGGGAGATTAGTGAACATCTACTCATCCCAGACAGGGCACCCATGGCAACATACCAATGAAACAATTCCATCCGAGTCTAGCCTGGTAAAGCAATTAGTTTAACTGGGGTTCCTCACCGGAGCATGGTGAGGGGTTCTTACAATATATCTGTTGCTTCACAACCCAAGAAATGTCTTCCTGCTCCAGCAACTATTAATATCATAGATACTGTCAGGAAAGGGCGGGGCCTCCTGAGCCCCTCCATCTCCCATAACCACTCACCACGAACATATGATCCGGGATAGGTGGGGACCCCATGAGCTCCTCCCTGCTCCATGCCAGAACACTACTGTGCCCGCTCACATGCACTAATGACAGCTGCTGGGCTTCAAGTGGTCAATGGCCAGCCGGGTCATGCCCAGAGGAGAGCCTCACACAATCGATGTGTGTGGATGGTTAAGAGAACATCTCTTATTTTTCTGGGGAATAACTTTTACAGTCTGAGGAGTTTCTTCTTGGGACAGGCGATGTGTGTGGCCAGCATGGTCACTCCTTCTGGTTGGGCCTGCTCAGTTAACACTGGAATTCTGTGCAGTAATGTCCTGTCAGCTGGGGCTGTTAAGATTAATTGGTTCAGGGGGTGGAGAGATGGCTTAGCAGTTAAGGCCCTTGCCTGCTAAGCTTAAAGACCCAGGTTTGATTCCCCAGTACTCATGTAAACCAGATACAGGAGGTGAGACATGTGTCTGAAGTTCATTTGTAGTGGCTAGAGGCCTTGGTGCCCTCATTCTCTCTCTATCTGCCTCTTCCTTTCTCTCTCTCTCTCCCCCTCCCTCTCTCTCTCTCTCTCAAATAAACAAATAAATAAAACATTTTCCCAAGAGGTCGATTGTTCCAGATCCTGCCCAGAGGCAGCAGCAACCTTGCCTTGAGCCTATGCACTCATCCCAGAACAGGGCCCACAGCTTTTTCCACCCGCCGCAAAGTTTGAGGAGGTATGAACCAAAGGCAGATGGGATTATAAAAAATTATACAGACTTCCCAAGCCTTGAACAAATGTGAGTTTGGGAAAACTGCCCATTGACCCACCATGATTTTATTGATGTTGTCAACTGCCAGGAAAGGAGGTGGCCAAGAAGGTCGTCTGGAACTCTGGACAGACCACCAGGGTGTGTCATGTGCTAGGAGCTGGCATGACTTTATGCTGCTCGATCTACCAACTTCTCAGTTTCTTTGTCTATAAATCCACAACCTTCAGGTGTTTCTTTTTTTTTTTTTAGCAATATTAAATTTTTTAACGATTTTGCTACATTTGACTTAAGTATTCCTTCTGAAATATATCCTGTCTAAAGTAACTACATGTCCAGCCTGTCTAACAGTACAGTCTCCCTGTTCTAGGGAGACTCCTTCCTCACATCTACCACAGACATGTCTTCAGTCTTCAGTGCCTTGCTAATGATCTCCCTCTCTTTTTTTTTTTTTCCATTTGAAGGTCCAGCCAGACAAGTGCTTACGTGGAAGGAATGAGACTTTTCCACGTGTGTGCTTAGCGCAGGCACAGCGTCAGCCTGGTGCGTGTGCTGAGGAGCTGTGATTGAGCTCACTCAGCACGGGGCGCTCATAAAACCAGGAGGTTTCCACTGGTCTGGACTGAAAGGGAAAACAGTAAAGAATCAAGTAAGTGCTGTGGCTGCTCCAGGGGCTTCACCCCTGGTAATTCAGCCTCTCGTGCTCGTGCTTTCCGGCCAAGACTGTGTCCACCTTGCCTTAACCTCCAAGGAGAGGAAGCGGGACAGACACGTCTGGAATCCCGTGAGCATCACTGTGGTGAGGGGTGGGAAGCTGGGGATGTCAACGTGAAGGAGGCACGCAGTGCAGGCTGGGAGTGGGAGGCAGAGCCCGAATGCAAAACCACTAAGGCTGTGTCACAAGCTCACAGTTAAGACGCTGATCAGAGAAGACTTTGAGCTTCTCAACAGTGTTAGGATTGTTAAAAAAAAAAAAAAAAAAACACCTATGAGGCCTTTTTAAAGTTAGACTCGGCGTTTTTTTCCATGTGGGATGGGTATGAGTTTATGGGGGCCAGGGATGGAAAGTGATGGTGTGACTCACATGTCCTCCCAGAACCCATGTATTTTGAATGCTTGGTCACCAGCTGGTGGCGATTTGGGAGGTAGAGCCTTGCTGGGGGAGGCGTGTTGTTGGCAGCGGGCATAGGACTGTTATAGCCAGAGTGTGGCTCACTTTCTTGCCGCTGTTTCCTCCCGTGTAGCAAGAATTGATGTCCTGCTCGTGCATGCTTTCCCTGCCGTCATGAAGCTTCCTCCCGAGACTGTCAGCAAAAACGGACACTTTCTTCCCTCAGCTGCTTCTGGTTGGGTGTTTTGTCCCAGCCACCAGAAGGTAACTACTATACCAGAGTATATCCTATCACTGACTTTTGGACCAGCAAGCTAGTCCACAGATTTCAGCCATGTTTCACTGTTTCCATCAGACACATTTCCAGTGCGAAATGACTGACGTACTGTTGTAACAATATATTCAATCCAGAAGCTTGTGAAAATCCTTGCTTCCCCACGTCTTCTCCCACCTGGAGGTTTGTCCATCTTCTTTCTTAAAGATATATAAATTTGCAAGGCGAGAGAAGCAGAGAGAGAGAGAGAGAATGAGTGAATTGGAGCACTAGAGTCTTTTGCCACTCCAGAGTCATGCGCCACTTAGTGCATCTGGATTTACATAGGTCCTGGGGAATTGGACCCAGGCTGTCAGGATTTGCAAGCTAACACCTTTAAGTATTGAGGCATCTCCTCAGCACCTTGTCCATCTTTTAAGTTGTGAATATGTTATATGAAAAACAATTATTTGATTTCCAATATGGATAAACATTTCAATGTTTATTATCATTTGTACTTTTGTAGGATTTTTTTTTTCATGTAAAATATGTTTTATTGTTCTTTAAAAGGGTTCAGGGTTTGGTTTTAAATCAGGCTGCACACCATTCATCAGTCTGACATCTCTCACCATGTCAAACTGGCTTCAGCTAGCAATACTTCATTAAACGCAAAAGAAAAAAATGTTTTAATTTTGAGAAAAAGTCCAGTTCTGAGAACAATAAACATTAGTCTAATTTAAAACAAAATGGGGCTGTTTCATGTTTCTTTACACACCCTCCTCCTCACAGAACCAGGAATGTAATTCTCCCAACTCAGGCAGGCATTGATATTAATGGACACTGCATGCATGCACCCTCACGCATGCGTGCGCACACACGCAGACAAAATTCAGAGTAATTTGTCAAATAAGATTTTGTTGGTGTCTGGATTGATCAAAACCCTTGCAGTCAACAGTTTACTAGACTTAAAGGGTTAGATGTTGATTGAGTCTATGTTAAAGGAATCTTTATTGTCATTCAAAAAAAAATAAAGAGGATTTTGGATAGTACCATCATTTTTTTAAGTTCCAGAAACAATGTCGAAACAATGTCAAAAAGCATTATTTTTCATTTTCTGGGATGAGGGAAGGAGACTACTTACTTGTATTTAGTTAGAAATCAAAACAACTCCAACAATAAGAAATAGGCAGTTCACATAGCCGGCCAACATCTGAGGTATCATCAGTGTGAGACAATGTCCCAGTCCATTCCTACTGGCCTAGCTAATGCTAATAAAATAGAAATCTTATGGCTCTGCACAGCAAATTTAAGTGGGACATGATGACTTGAGGCCTGTATTCAGGGCCTTAGATTCAGGACAATTAAGTATGTGACATTAAGGTAAAAAGTTCAAGAGCTCCCGATTATGCCCCTCCGTGTGCTTTGTCAGTGCAGCCTGGTCACAGCAGTCACCACAGATAAGAGAACAGCTTCTCTAGATTAGCACACTGATACCAGCAGAGAATTTGCAGGTGTTACCACTACACACATAATAAGCTACTAGTCCCTATCACAGCCTGTGGGTACATACTTAGTACACATTACTGGTTCTAACCTTGATTTTTCTTCTTGGAATTTTTTACTCTCTAAAGAACCCAGTAGTAACAATGTCATCAGTGGTTAAACTGAACTATTCATATAGGAAGCAGTTTGTAAAATAACCACAACAGGCAAGTCTCAAGACCAAAATATTGTGAATTTGATATTGCCCCTTTGACTGAAAATCCAGAGTACAAATATGTCCTCAAAGCATTTTAAACTTTTTAGGACAACATTAGACAGAAAATCATAGCAGTACCACAGCTGACAATCCTACAGTTTGTATAAAGCATGCTAATTCTCTGCTGGTCACATCTTTAAAGATGTCCTGGAGACATCCTCTTCAGAAAACAAGTTTCTGGGATGCCCACTTAGTTTCACTGGTTGGGAAAGAGAATAAACCTATTCTCAACTAAGTTAGATGAGAAGACAGACTCCTCTTCAAATGCCATTGCTTCACTAATTTACCCAAACAAAAGGCCCCTGGCTTCTTTGCTTAATGTCTGTTTGTTTGTGACAGGACCTCATCATATAACCTTCATTGGCCTAGAACGTGCTCCATCACTCAGACTAGCCTGAAATTCACAATCAGCCTGCCTCTGCCTCCTGAGTCCTTGGGTCATAGATGTGCACGACCACACCCAGCTTCTCTTAATTTAATGTTTTCATTTTCATTGGAGAGACCTATTTCTATATCCTGTATCTGGGACTATATGATAAATATTTTGTATAGGTATTTAAAAAATATTTTATACTGTGTTTGTATTAGGCAGAGTTCTCTAAAAGAATAGAACCTATATTTATTATGTATTATATATTATAAGTGAATTTATTAGCTTGGCTTTCAGGATATGGGCTGTGTAATCCAACAGCATCTCTCTGCACTGGAGAGTCCATGGAGGTGGATGCCTTAGCAATCCCAACTGGCACTGAAGGTCAAGAAGGTCCCAGGAGAGACAACTGGAATTCAGTCCATACTGGACAAAGGTTGGAGAAGTTGAACCTGATATCAACAGAAGATAATAGCACCAGTAGGTATAGATATGCTTGTTCAGGGAGAGGAGGTGATAGGCAGGCAGGTAACAGTGCAGTTTCCTCAGACCTCTTTCTATGAACCACCCATTGGAAGATGCCACCTAATCAGAGTAAGGGTATTTTTCCTCCAGTTAATGGTTTCTGGAAACACCCTCCCAGACTCACCCAGAGGTGTGTCTTCTAGTTGATTCCATATACCATCAAATTGATAATCAAAATTAGCCATCACATGCATCAGATCAACTTCACACCCTACCACATCTTTATGTCATATTTAATTTTTAAGTAGAAATTATAACAGGGGTATAATTCTACCTAGTCCGATGTAACTATGCCAAACACAACTGAAAATGCACTATTCTTCCCCCAGAATCGATGACATGCTTCGTTAAGAGGTGTTTGTTCTTTCAATGTTTCATAAATTAAATATGATAATAAAGAGTTAACAACAGTAAGATTAAAATACATACTTCTCAATCTCATGTAACATGGAAAAGATAGGGAAAGAAAGATAATAAAAATATCTGCTTAATATATGTGTGTTTATGTGCAAACATATAGATAGAAACATTTGTGGACGCTACAGTTCTCATTTCTGTAACTTGTTCGGAGGCCTTAGCAGGCATTTGTAACGTCTTCTACTACCCATTCTGCATTTCTTCCACCTTCAGCAAGCACCTCAGCAGGCCTTGGTTCTTTACCTGGAGGGGTGAGCCATGCCTTCATTCCTGAAGGATTTGGGCCATGTATCACCCTGCCTTGATTGGGTTGTTGTTGTTTCCCATTACTTGTTCACAGGACACAGACATTCCCTAGAGGATCCCTTGCACTGCAGACGTACTCTTCCTGGCCTCCACTCTGGAAGAGGAACCCTCCAATTCCTCCCTGGTGGCCTCCATCAGTCATGCCTAGAAGGCACTGGCCTTGAATCAGGGCAGCAGAAGCCCACAGTGACCTGGGGGAGGTCCTAGCTTCCAGTTCAATGGATTGTTTGATGTGTGTCCCAGAAGAAGCACTCTGGAACGAAGACGTCTAAGCGAGCAGGGCACAGGTTCTGGAAACAGGAGGCAGACATTTGGCTAATGAGACCCGAGGGACGATGATATATGAACCTTTCCCATGTCTCTGCCTTGATTCCTGAGCCTGTGAAGCCCGCCTATGGGAGGAACTGTGCCATATACTGAACGCTGATTCAGAAAGCATACAGCCTTCTGGGGAACCTGCCAAGTTCTTGCCACCTACTTGGCACTGTTAATTGCATCTTTAAAATCCTTTTCCACTGTTCTATCAAGCTAGCTGCTTTAGGATGGTAGAGGACATGGTAAGACAAGTAAATCCCATGAGCACAAGTCCACTGCCACACTTCCTTGGCTGCAAAGTGAGTTCCTTGGTCAGAAGCAACACTGTGTGGAATACCATGATGGTGGATAAGGCATTTGTAAGCCCATGGATGGTATTAAACAATAAAGGAAAGAGCAAGTTAGGGAAATTGATACTTTTGACAGGTAAAGAAATTGGTATGAAATCAGGAATAGATACGAGGCTAGTAGATTTCTGCCAGCAGTCTAGTCTCCTCTCCCCAATGGTGGCACATGTTGATTTATTGTTTATTATTCCTTAAACATCACATGCATGACTTTAAATGTTTTTTTGTATGTGTATTACATTTTAGTTTATTACTGAGAACACAAAAGTTGCCAGCCAACAGAATTTGTTCTTCCCATATATGAGATATCTCACATATGATAACTCACACATCATATCTTATATTAGGTCTCTATTCCATCTACTTTCTTCATACAGGAAGATAGCTTTTGTCAATCTTAATTCTATGAGAGATATAGATCTGATTTAATGGTCGGCACTGAGAAACAGCTCAAATACCCAAAGAGCTTATCTCGGCTTACCAATTCTCTATATTGGGGCACACGAGGCTTTTGAGAACAATTGGTCTATCTTAGTGAAGTTTTAAAGGCCAAGGCCTCCGGTCTAGGGACAGCTCCTTACTCAGCTCTGGAGGCTCTTTGAAGGCCTGGGGAAAAGGACCTGGAAGTATTTGAACTTCTTGGAGCTCTTTTGACTGGTTCAATTTACCCGAGGTTTTGAGTACGTAGACAAATCTAAGTATTAGTTCCTTTCAATATATAGGAATAAAAGTCACACGTAAATAGCTGGGATTATTTATTATCCTCCACAGAAGCTGCCTTTGTGTCACAAAGCAGACAAGGAATTTAAGAAAACCTTAGGCTGCAGAAGTGGCAAGGTGCTTGCTTGCAAAGGTTGCCAGCCAAAGTTCAATTTCCCAGTGTCCACGTAAAGGCAAATGTGCAAAGTGGCGCATGTGTCTGGAGTTCACTTGCAGCAGCTAGAGGCCCGGTGTACCCATATGCTGTATTCTCTGTCTCTCTCTTTCTCTGATATATGAATCATTAAAAAACAACTGTGAGCACATCTCAGAGTTGTGGAATAAATGCAGAACCATTTCCAAGCTCACCTTCCAGAAACAATGTCCTGAACCTTGCAGCAGGACAGACTTGGTAAGGAGAGAAGGCCACTACCCCCGTCACCATCAAGGCTGCTTCTGGACAGAAACCTGGGCTTGAAGCTGGAGGCTTCTACCATCATCCCAGTGGAGTCCTGTGTCATTTCCCTGGAGGCTCACTCCTTGGCAGCTGTGACCTGAAGCTCAGTACCCAGTCACACAGTCCACAAACCACAAGAGTAGCTGAAGGTGGGTGTTCTTGGTTCTACCCATGACGAGGTGGGCAGGAATCATGAAAGATGCGTACCTCAGGTGGTCCACCCCTACTCTTTTGTTCAAGAAACTATTGGGCATAACATATAAAATAACAAAAATGTCAAAGACTGCCAATTCCTAAGCACATGATTAATGTTGTTTTTATTCTTAAAGTGTTTTTTTTTATTTTATTTATTTGAAAGAGAGAGAGAGAATACAGCAGATAGAGAGGGATTATGGGCATGCCAGGGCCTTCAGCCACTGCAAATTCCAGACACATGTGCCACCTTGGGCATCTGGCTTACATGGGTCCTGGGGAATTGGACCCATGTCCTTAGGCTTTGTAGGCAAGTGCTTTAACCACTGAACCATCTCTCCAGCCCTTGATGTTATTTTTAAGTCGCCAGGAAAAGGCATGGATTTCACCATCTGTTTTGCTCTTTTGTCCCTTGAGGGCAATAAATTTCACAAAGTCCTCATGATGCTGATAGATTATTATTGCTTCGTGTATGTGTCATGATTACTTTCTGTACTTCTTGGAAAGGAATGGGTAACCAGAAACATCCAGCTCAACCATTGGGGGAAGTCAGTTTACCAGGTCCTTCGGCATCCCAGGGTCTCCAGCTAAGGGCTGGTGGGTTGCTTTGCAGGCAGCCGCCACGTAGCTCCCTCCATGCCTGTTATGCTTTGAAGCAATCTTGAAAGAAGCCTTGCCATGATTGAGGATGGAGGGGCCTTACGGCTGTGAGAAGCAGGCTCCTTGTTCTCTTCTGATCAGTAATTTCAGGTGCTTGCTTTCTACACTGGAACCTTCAACCTCAAAGGATGCCATCACAGCACAGTAGAAATCTATTTTTACCTATGTATTTAAGAAACCTGGTGAGAATTAGAGGAAAAGTGGCAGGAGACAAGATAAAATGTCACTGGGTTTTTTTTTTTCTGCTTAAAACAATTTAAAGCAATTTTTCTTACTTTTGATATATTATTATCATCATTATTATCATTATTTCTATACTATCCTGAAAAATAACTCAGAGATTATCACCCATATAAAGTTTTTTAAACAATTTTCATAATAGAGCTTCAGATACATGGAGAAATTTTTGCTTTTCCAGTGTTTGAACTTTTAAAGCTCGTAAGGAAAGTTTAGAGATTTGTATGCTCTTTCCAGTATGTCTGATTTAGGGGTCGGCTGGGCCAGGAGGCTGTCAGAGGGAAAGAGGGAAGGAGGAGGAAGGGATGGACAAATGGAAGCAGCTGAAGATGCTGCCACAGTCCCTGAGGCAAAGACGCAAGGAGTCAGAAAAAAGGCTGAGGCAGTAATACCTGGAGAAAACACTGGAATCCTGCAGCTCGATTTCCTAGCAGGAAATCTGCCTCTTCTCTTTGTAGAGCCCAGGATGGAAAGTCAGTGATATGGGAACATACAAGGGAGTGTTTAAGACCTGGAGCACTCCGTATGTTCTACAACATAGGAAGGACTGTTCTAAGAAACTAATAAAGTGATCAGGACCCAGTTCACTGGAAGGATAGGTGTTTTGGCCACGCCTATCCCAGCAGGAACAAGTGTTAACCCAGTAAAGAAGAAAACGTGCGGAGTTTAATTCACATCATAAGTTATCAAAAGTGGATGGACTAGGGCTGGAGAGATGGCTTAGCGGTTAAGCGCTTGCCTGTGAAGCCTAAGGACCCCGGTTCGAGGCTCGGTTCCCCAGGTCCCACGTTAGCCAGATGCACAAGGGGGCGCACGCGTCTGGAGTTTGTTTGCAGAGGCTGGAAGCCCTGGCGCGCCCATTCTATCTCTCTCCCTCTATCTGTCTTTCTCCCTGTGTCTGTTGCTCTCAAATAAATAAATAAAAAATGAACAAAAAAATATTTTAAAATAAAAAAATATTTTAAAAAGTGGATGGACTAAAAAGCATGAAGAAAATATAGAAAACTATGTACATAATTTAAAATCGGATGAATGATATCCTCTTTAGTAACACAGATAAAGCAGACGTCACAAAAGGAAAAGTTCACCAGTGCATTGGGATGAAAATCCACGCAGCAAAGGTAGCATGTACAGGATGATGAGGAAGGGTGGGCTGGGCAAAATTATTTTGCTCTAACGCATCAATATCTCTGATATCTTCATTTACAGCTGCACCATCTTCACGAGTACAGGATAAAAATGAGCAGAAGATGAGGAATACAAATCACGACTATGGAGCTAGAGAGATGGCTCAGCAGTTAAGGCACTTGCCTACAAAGCCTACTGACCCATGTTTGATTCCCAGTGCCCGCATAAGTCAGATGCACAAGGTGGAACGTCAATCTGGAGTTTGTTTTCAGTGGCCAGAGGTCCTGGCTTGCTCGTATTCCTTCTCTCTCTCCCCTGCTTCTTTCTGTATTTCTCTGCTTGGAAATAAATACAAACCATGACTAGATGTGAGAACATGTTCACACTCACTTGGATACACCAATTAAAGCAATAATAAGATATGGTTTTCATAAGAAATGAAAATGGGTTTCAAACATGCTTGTTGCATAATCTTATTTTTAGAGGAGACAAAAACAGAGCAAAGGAGGGAGTATGTGAAAGAGGAACGATAGGCTTTATCTATGCATATAATTGTTTTGGAGGCTACATAAAATATTACATTATGTACCTCAAGGTCATGGTAGAAACTGAAGCAAAAATATGAAAATTTGATTTCCTTTTTATAATGTTTGTAAATTTACTTTTACAAGCTTGTAAAAATGCAACTATAAAGTATGTTTTAAAGTTAAATGGCTATTTGATTGTTGTAATTAGGACAAATGAAGGGTCCCAGCTGCCTCCCAGATTCTGGTTTGGCCAATTGGTTGACTATACTGTGTCATTCAAAGACATTTTCACTGGCATTAAAGTATCCTGGTATGTCAAAAGCCTATTTATTTATGCCTTAGATAAATATCAGCCTATAAACAAAAGTTCAAGACATACAATTTCACTTCCTTCTCATGGATTTTGACTCTGAATTCTTACCACTCGAGGCTCTTGGGAGAGTCACTGCCCATCCTGCACCAGCCCTGCTCCTCTCCAGGGTCCTGTCTGAAAAATCATGCAGCCACCAACTGTAGGGAAGCACGGGAGCAGGGGAGGAGGTCTGTGCTCAGAGACAGACGTGGGCAGGGGTCAGTCTGACCTCATGCGGATGGGCCGGGGTATGTTGCTGTGACTCTCTGAGCCTCATTCACAGAAGAGGATGGTTATATTATGCACATTCCCCAGGGAACGAGTCCTGCCCCTTCACGCACACCCCATGCCTTCTGGAGCCTGTTGAAATGACTGGCTTAAAAGCCCAGGGAGAGATGCAGCAAGTGCCAAGTGCCAGTCAATAGCACTGTGAAGAAAGCCAAGTGTGATAATTAAGGGATTCTGGGGATTTGACAGAGGTGGATGACGGCAGGGGTTGAGTGTGATCTGGAAGTCAGATCTCAGAAAATTAAGTCACCGTCAGCCTCAAAAGTCCCCCCAGTAACGAAGGTTAGAGTTTCCTCCACACTACCACCAGGGAATGGTTTGTTCTCAAAGGAAAAAAGTTGTAAGTGACATGATTTTGATTTCTTTTCCTTGCTTGCCACACACATTCTTGTAGAATGACTCAGGACTTCTTTAAATTTTCTTGGCTAGAACTTTAGAGAGATTTTTATCATCTAGATCTTTCTCTCAAAAAGTCTAGAAAAACAAGGGCATGATTTATGGGATGCTCAATGAACGTCTGCAATTTCTACAGTTGTATTCATAGCTTTAGCTCAGTGAGAATTTTCTGGACTGTGACAGAGCTCAAATAAATGGCAGTGGGTAGTGTTGGTGTAAAGCCCGGTTAACTCTGGATGCAATGCCACATTTAAATGCTGTTCAGGAAATAAGAGCCATGGTTTATCCTGATGTGGCCAACCACTAAATCATAGACCCTGGTCTTATTTCCTCACAGAAAATAAGATAATTCCTCAATCCAGGATTTAGACAACTATGTTATGTCTTAACATGAGAAGAAAATGAGTCAACCAGTAGACTTTGCTTTTAAACCTAGTGTCTATGTGGTTCCAGTTTGTGTTTCTAGGATGACTTCTAAATTATTCTTTCTGTCTTTCTCTCCTCCTCCTCTTCCTTTTTTTTAATTATTAAATTATTATATTTATTGAGGGAAGTAGAGCCAAGAAAAGACACCCACATGGCTAGAGATCCCACGTGGAGGGTCTGGGGGTGGGGGGAAAGAGTGGAAAGAAAAGAGAAAAGAAAGTTCAAGGAGCTCCTGCCTTGTGGGGAGCTGGAAGGGGGAAAGAACACAAGCGATCAGAACCTCCTCTTCATTTTCTTTGGTTGTTTTTTTGGGGGGAGGATGAGGGACAGGGCTTCATGTCTCCCCGACTGGCCTTACTGACCAGCTGCTGCTGATCCTCTTGCACCCACATCCTGAGTGTTTGCATCACCACACCAGGAGCATCTGGCATCGCATGATGGAAGCCAGGACTTCGCACAAGCAAGGAAAGCACCAGTTTGTGAATAAGGAGCATCTACTGTTTTCAGCTGTAACTAATGATGGGCTCAGGCAAGCAAGGCCTTCTGCTACACAGACTTTCTAATGGATACCTGTAGCTTAAAACTCAGTCTCCCACTGGGACCTTCTAGTATAGGTGTTCGTACAATTACCCACGGGTCAAAGACAGTATGTCACCTGCTTCTGCAAGATAGTTGCTTTGGAACGCAGCCACACTCATTTCGTCACGTATGGCCCGAAGCCGCTTTCAAGCTACAACAGCTCACTTGAGAAACTGCCAGAGACCACAGGACCCTGGAATATTTACTCTCTGGACCTTTCAGAAGAAACTTACCAATGCCTGCGCCAGTTTATTTCTCTCCAGACTTGGCACGCTTTGCTCTGGAGGACAGTGTGTGGACACCTCACACGGACATGGACAGCCTCTGTTGCTCTGTCACGGGACCATTTGTTTTTTTGTTTTTTTTCTTCCCAGAAATCTGCATTACAACCAAGCTATTTGTCTCTTTCTTACCTCCTGACGACTAAATTCTCCAACTGACCCCATGTACAGCTCACACAGTGTGCCCCGTTAGTTTACCTATTTGCTTTCCAACTTGTGGTCCCTGGGCCCCAGCATATCCATCCCCCAGGAGCAGCGCTAAAAGTGCAGAATTTCAAGCCCTGACCCAGAGCAGCTGTAACAGGATCTCTTCATGGGGCGTCTGTGTCTGTGTGTGTGTGTGTGTGTGTGTGTGTGTGTGTGTATGTGTGTGTGTGTGTGATGTGTGCCGGGGGGCATAAGTGCCAGTAGGCGTGTGGAGACCTGAGGACAACCTCGGAATGTCTGTCCTCCCCTCCCACTTCACTTGAGACAGGGTCCTCCTTGTTTTGGCGTGGAGGGCTGCTTCCTGTGCAACTGTCTAGCTGGCTAGAGAGCTTCTGGATTCTGCTGGCTCTGCCCCTCATTGTCATAAGCCCACTGATGCTCTGTGCCCAGCTTTACATGGGTGCTAAGGAATTGAACTCTGGCCTGTAGGCTTGCAAGGAAGCACCTATAACCACTGAGCCATCTCTCCAGCCTCCAGAATCTGTCTTAACAAGAGCGCTGATGTCATTCATGGCTTAAGTGTGTTAATGACCTTCATCTGCTCATGTGTTAGTACTGAAAGACTGGGGACACTGTTTGGGGAGGTTAAGGGACCTTTAGCATGGGGGTCTCTCTGAAGGAAGCAGGTTGCTGGTAGAGGGAAGCACTTGAGCGTTCTCTAGCCCAGGCCTGCTCTTGCTAATCTCTCTCTGCTTCTTGACTGCTGACAAGAGGTCACACCATGCTGTAGCTCCCGTTGTAATGGATGATACTCTCATGAAGCAAAATGAACCTTTCTTTCCATAAGTTGCTTCTGCCTTTGTTCAGCCAACCCGAAGCGCTGCTGCAGAGCAGCATTGCCCAGCAGGACTCCTGGGAGGAAGGAGGGGCTCCGGCTGCCACTGTCTAGTATGGCAGCCAAGAACCAAGGGAGACCGCTGGGCTCTTGGAATGTGGCTAGAGAAACTGAGGAACTCAATTATCGTTACATTTCATTTTTCATTAACTTGAGCTTGGGTGGCCACATGCAGGTGACTCTCTGGCAGCTGTACTCTTAGAGAAGCATCCCCAGTTCACCTCCCTGAGCCTCTGGGGTCACCTGGAGCACCCCAGCATTGGCTTGGGACCTGAACAGCATTTGCCTCCTGGGACGTACAGTTCTTTTTTTTAATATATTTTTTGTTGTTGTTGTTTATTTTGTATTTATTTGAGAGAGACAGACAGAGAGAGAGAGAGAGAGGCAGAGAGTGAGAAAGAGAATGGGCACGCCAGGGCTTCCAGCCACTGCAAACGAACTCCAGACGCGTGCGCCCCCTTGTGCATCTGGCTAACGTGGGACCTGGGGAACCGAGCCTTGAACCGGGGTCCTTAGGCTTCACAGGCAAGCGCTTAACCACTAAGCCATCTCTCCAGCCCTGGGACATATAGTTCTATGGGGCAGGTCTATGACTGGAATGCGGTGTGTCCCCTAAGAGCACTGATGATTGCATAGAAACTCAGGGGCAAGTCTTCCCAGGTAGCACTTGAGACATGGGGAAGCAGGCATATCCTAGCAGGCTGGTCAGGAGAACCAGTACTTCCATTCATTTGACGTACTCAAGCAAAGGAGCCAGTCCAGAGTGGATTCTGAAGGCCTGACTCTTCTTGTACTCCAGCCACAATGCCTGAGGATCAGAAGGTGGTCCAACCTGGAGCCTGCCTAGAGGCCAGCATGGGCATGCGTTGATCCTAGTGGTTGGTGTCACTGCAGTCTTGGAGGCTGTGGTACTTGCACAAAGTTGAGCCCAGAGTCAGTGGCAAAGTAAGGTTTGAACCCAGGTCATCGTTTCATAATCTCAAGGACAAAGCTTTTCCAGCAGAAGCTCAAGGCAGGGAAAACCCCTTCTGTCCAGGCTGGTTCAGTGTCTGTTGGCTCAGTGAAAGTGAAGTTTCCTACCGAACTATGACCCCAGGGCTCAGTGTCCCATACCCTATATTCATAGGCTGTTGCTTGCCACCGAAGAGATCTACTTGGTACTTCCTGTTGTAGTTTGAATGAATGTCCCCCACTAGACTAAGATATTTTTATTAAAAAGCTTGTCTCAGGCTGGAGGGGTGGCTTAATGGTTAAGGTGCTTGCTTGCAAAGCCAAAGGACCCAGGTTCAATTCCCCAGGACCCATGTCAGCCAGATGCACAAGGGTACGCATGCATCTGGAATTTGTTTGCAGTGGCTAGAGACCCTGGTGACCCCGTTCTCTCTCTCTCTCTCTCCCTCTCTCCCTTCCTCTCTCTCTCTCTCCTTTCCTCCCTCTTTCTCTGTCAAATAAATAAATAAAAATAAAAATAAGATAAAAAAGCTTGTCTCCAACTGCCTAGCTGGAGGAGGTGTCACTATGGATGATACTGAGGTCCAGCCCTAAGGTGTTAGTGGTGGTGGATCTGAATTCCAGCCTAACGTGTGCAGAGCGAGTTCTGCCTGGGTTCCCTGATGTTTTGTTGTGGGGTTTGTGCTTGCTTTTGTGGTCCTGGTGGTAGTCTTTCTCTCTGCTTGGACTTGGGCAAGGAGGCCATCTTCTTCCACCTTTATGGAACTTCCTCTGGATCTGTGAGCCTGAAATAAACCCTATTCCTTCTATAAGCTGTGTCTGGTCTGGAGGTTCATCCCAGCAGTGTGGAGCTGACTACGAAACCGCCCTTGGTTCAGCCTTGGTCTCCTAGAAGGCCTGTTTGTCACAAGCCCAGTGTATTAGATTCCTAGGACAGCCATAACTAATGGCAACAAGCTTGCTTGATTGAAACAGTGAAAATGTCTCCTCTTATCATGCTTGAAGCTTAAAGTCTGGAATCCTGGACTCTGGGAGCACCGTCCCTTGACTCCTTCAGCTTTAGGTGGCTTCTGGTGGACCTCAGTTAGTGGCAGTGTGAGTCTAATCTCAAACTTCATTTTTCTCTTTGAGACAGGTTCTCATAACATTGCCAAGGCTGATGTGGGTTTGAATAGTCTTGCCTCTTAAGTGGCTGGGATTACAGATAGATGTCAAAAGTATGGGTATCTGGGGTGCATTTGAAGCAACAGAGCCATTCCTGGCTCTTGGTTATGTAGCAACTCAGGAGTTAGTGTGCCTGATGGTCACAGTGGCACAAAACTTCCCCTGAGTCAGCAACCTCCATGTTCTTGCCTGATGACTTCAAAGACTAAAATCCACAGACTAGGAAGGGCGAGCAGCTTGAAAGAGTTGATAACAGACCTTAAGAGCTGTAAAGGAGGCAGAGCTCATGCTGTGAGTGTGGAGGGGCCTGTCTCCAGAAGTGGGAAAGCTCAACTGGTAACCCCGATGGGGTCTTTTTTTTAAAAAGTACTTCATTATTTATATATTTATTTGAGAGAGGAAGAGAGAGAAAGAATGGGTGCACCAGGGCTTCCAGCCTCTGCAAACAACCTCCAAATGCATGCATCCACATCGTGCATCTGGCTAACATGAGTACTGGGGAATCGAACCGAGGTCCTTTGGCTTTGCAGGCAAGTGCCTTAACCGCTAGGCCATTTCTCCAGCCCCCTGATGGGGTCTTTTATGGGGACTTATTTACTAGATGGGAGCTGAGCTTGTCAGCTCAGTGCCATGTTGGTGTTCAGGCACTCTGTGATCTTATTCACATGGTCCAGTAAAGTTTCTAGGGCAGGGACTCCTTTAAAGAAGAAAAGATAGGAAATAACCAGATTCTGTGCCATGTATTCTGGCATCTAGGAACCCTCCTCCCAGTCTCCTGTCTGATTTTAGGGGAAAAGAGGTAAGGAAAAAAACCAGATCCCCCTTACAACCTCACAGACCTTTCTCACTTCTAGCCAAGAGAAAGACTGTTCACTTTGGGGGTGGGGGCTGTTATCCTCAGCTGCCTAGCCAGGTTCTATCTCCTCTACCCCCCCCCCAGGAGGTCACCCTGACTGTGTCAATACTGCCCAGCTTGCGCCTCCATCCTTGTGTGGTCTTCTCCCACGTCATAGAAGACATGTGGGGCTGTTGGATTAGCCTGGTCCAGGATGGCCTTATCTTTATACAGCCTTACCTTGAGGATATCTGCTAAGGCAGGACTTTTAAACAAGATGGCTTTGCAGGCTTCAGCCTCTGTTTGTGAGACCACTGTTGAACAACCCCCCTCCTGCTTTCCTTTTCCACAGGGCCTTCTCTTCTGTGGAGTTTTAACTTCCTTCCTGACCCCGGCCATCACCCATTGCAGAGCTCTACAAAGCTTCCTCCCAGGACCGGAAGTCTCCCCAGGGGAAAACAGAGTCCTTTGGAATGCATGCAGGGGCTTCTCTTCTTCAGGTCCTGCCTTTTCTTTTCTGCCAGGGCACAATGACAGGGTGATCACCTTGGCCCGGGGACTGAACATCTCCTGCCCCAGTGTCTCTCCCCAGTGTCTCTCCCCCTGCTTTCGCAGACACAGTGGCCCAGACAAGTTATGCTGTGATGAGTCAGACCCATGACCTTGACCTGAAGAATGACCAGACTCCAGGTTCAAGACGCTGTGAACTGAGGAGTCTGGAGACAGGCGAGGTGGGGAGGGGACCTGTGAGGTCTTCGCGCTCTGAATCTGGCAGTGGTGGCCTGCAGGAAAGGTTGGCTGCATGCTGAGGAAGTGCCTGCCACGGAGCAAGTGTGCAAGAGGCTGTGGAGACAGAGACCTTTTAGACTGAGAGCACAAGTCTACCCCCCCCCACCACAACCACCAGGTCTGATTTTACTTCCCATACTAATTTCTGAACGTATTCACTTTTTCCATAAACCTCCTTCAGTTCGAGCAAGCCTGAATGCCCTTCCTGTTATTTGCAACCAGTTCTCACTGAGATCCATTTCGGGTTTACAATCTGTCACTCTGTGAAGACCAACTCATATGAAACATATTTTATGAAAACCAGGCATTCAATAAATTGGTATTGGAAAAAAACAAACAAATAAAAAAGGCTCCACTGAGATGACTATTGTGAAGCCAAGATTCTTTTGCACTGTGATTTCGCAAGTTGCCCTTCTTTCTGATTAACGCATGGATTGAAAGTGTTGTCAGTACACACTACCCCTCCTCGAGAATCTGCCCAGTCGTGGATGCATTGATAGATGTTTCTGAATGTGAAATCTGAGGTGACAGCCACAGCAGTCCCCAAGGGCTGGATTCAGTCTTGGCAGCTCCGCTTGCTCCTACCACATCGTCTGCCAAGCTCTGCCAAGGGCAGCAAGTAAGAAGGGACTGAGGTAGGGGCAGACTTCTTGATCTCCCACCAAAGTGACCACCTCAAGCTCCAACTGGGGACTTCACATTGGTTGGTTGTGATGTGAGGGAGCAACAGCTATGAGATGCCCATTGTGATAACTTACCATTTCAATGCCCTCTGTGGTGGTTTGATTCAGGTGTCCCCCATAAACTCAGGTGTTCTGAATGCTAGGTTCCCAGCTGATGGAGATTTGGGAATTAATGCCCCCTGGAGGGAGTGTATTGTTGGGGGCTGGCTTATGGATATTAAAGCATCCTCAAAGATGCAAAGATAATGCTCACTTGCATATCTAATGTTAGATATGTAACTATTAATCATGTGTACAACTTATGAAAGGGATTGAATATCTGAGGAAAATGCTTCAAAAATCTTATTTCTGTAACATTAAAATCCACGTAGAGCCTGGCTTGATGGTGCAAGCCTTTAATCCCAGCACTTGGGACAAGAGGTTGGAAGATTGCTGTGAGTTCGAGGCCACCCTGTGACTACACAGTGAATTCCAGATCAGCCTGAGCTAGAGTGAGACCCTACCTCAGAAAACAAACAAACAAACAAAAAAATCTATGTGGAAAAAGCTCATCTTTTCGCAGAGTGTTTTCAAAGTTCGTATGTTGGGCCAGGGCAGGAGGGGTGAGTGTTTCAGGCTACTATATACCTTGGTCCCAGCTTTTTCTTTTTTAACAAAATATTTTATTTACTTATTTATTTGAGGGGAGGATGGGCATGCCGGGGCTTCTAGCCTCTGTAAGTGAACTCCAGACACATGTGCTTTCTTGTGCATCTGGCTTATGTGGGTACTGCAGAATCGAACCTGGGATCTTAGGCTTCACGGACAAGAGTCTTAACTGCTAAGCCATCTCTCCAGCCTTGTCTCAGCTTTTTCAATGTGACATCTTTACTGTCCTTGTCATGATAAACCTGAACAATTCAGTAATTCTCTATGACATTTAGTTTCTTTCTTTTTTGCTCATAAGTAAATCTTACCACTGAAACTGAATTTTCATTTCCTTTTTTTCTCTCAACAACCATTGGCATCGTATCATGGAAATTCTCTATCACAGTGGTGGACGTCTTCAGACAAATACAGGGGGGCTGGAGAGAAAGCTCAGTGATAAGGTGCTAGCCGCCCAAGCATGAGCAGCCCCAGGCCCCAAATGAAAGCCAGAAGCCGTCGCTGGCTGCGTAACCCCAGAACTCTGGGGGTGGAAGAGGGAGACACGAGAGCTCCCTGGGAGCTTGTGGACCCGCAAGCCAACTATATTGTTGTCTTTCTCGTTGCTGATACAAAAACACCTGGCGATAATGAGCTTGGGGGAAGAAGGGTTTGCTTCAGCTCACACTTTGAGGCAGGGCAGCTGGAACATGAAGCATCCCATCACATTCAGTGCACCGTTAGGGAGTAGCCAGCAGCAGCCTGCCGTCCAGCTCTCTCTCTCCTTCCCGTTCAGCCCGGGACCCCTGCCCATAGAATGGTGACTCCCACCATTAGGGTGAGTGCTCCCACCTCAGTTAACCTAATTTAGAAAACCCCTCACAGAAAATATCAGCATTTATTTCCATTGCTATTCTAAATCTGGTCAAGTTGACAGCCAGAGGTTATCCATCACCTTGGCCAGTGGGGCAGGAAACAACATGAGGGCCTACCCCCAAATGAAGAGCGATGCCCCTCTGATCCCACTCGTGTACACGCATGCGCGCTTCAGAGTCCAGAAACTTTAAACACACGGAATGTAACAAAAGAAACGTTCCACATGTTGAAACTGCTGTTACTGTGAGATTTTAGCAGAGAAAAAAAAAAAAAAGAGTGTGTAACAAGTAGATAACCTGTTACAGACTGGTTACATACTAGCCATTGCCATCCGTGAAGTGTGGACCACCCCTTCCCCCATGATCTACTTCAGGGTTGTTCAAGTAACAGTTTTAATGGACACGGATGGTAGTGTTATAATTTTGAGTCATTCCAGCTTCATTTCCCTAAAATACCACACCACTGGAATATTATGACCTATTCCTCATGAAAGGACAAGAGATGAGTTGAAACCTCTACAGATGCTTTCTTCCCACTAAGGTCACAAGTATTTTCCTTTACTCACAATGGAATTTTTCTCCTTATACCACACTGGTCAATTTAAAATCTCACACAGCTTGAGTGTAGGAGGACTTCAGAGAGTGTGGACTAGGCTGAAAATAGTTGGAGCTCCCACATCAGGCATCAAATGAGAGTTTCTCTACCCCTACATGATGCCTGACATCTTTTAGGCACAGATGAACACACCATGGGCTGAGAGAGGGTTGGCCAGGAGCTTTTGGTGCAATGGATGAGGGTCAAAGTTCAGCCTGTGTGTATGCATTCTCGGAACCCTGGAACGGTCTCTAAGGTAATCCCAGCAGACAGATTACACAACAGGGACTGAGCTCTGTATGTTGATTCTTTCTCTAATTGTAGAAAAAAAAAGTTCAAATCAAATCTTTCCCATTGGAAACCTCTGCTCATGTGGATCAGGAGAGACCTGTGAGCTCCCCAAAATAAGACAGGCTTCTGGAAAAGCAACCAATTAGCCCCCTGAGGTGAAAGGTAAGACTCTGTTGCTGAAGACACCACATGCTACCAACACAGAACACTAAGAGATCTGGCTCAATCTGAAGGAAGCCCAGTTCTCAGATGATTGGCTCACATAGTGCTGAAAAGCATGACATGAGCTGATGGGAAGAAATGGACAGCAGTGTGAGCAATCAGGAGACACTTCTGTATGAAATCAGCCAGCCTGACAAGATTTGCACATCTGTGCAATTGTGGCACACAGCCTAGGGGGGTAACCAATGCCTCTCAGCTTGGCTATGAGCTCTGCTTAGTGGAATGGGACCCATAACTGGAAGTAGAACCAGGTCAGAATCCTATGGAAACCAAAATTATGAACAATGAGAAGCTCCCACTAATCTGTCCAAACATCAGGCTACATCCATCAAAATCTCTCTAAGTTCACAATGCTTAGCCCTTTTAACCTATACTGATCTCGCTCTTCATTAGAGAATCTGTTTTCCTTTTTCAGAAAGCAGCAAGGACAACCAAAATCTAAACATAAGGCGAGAATAATAGCTGACTCCCTGGAAGGAGATGAGCCACCCCTCACACAGTAGCCAGGGTCCAGCTGAAACCACCGAGGTATTGATGAGATGAACAAGAGCGCTGCTTCCACAGCAAACCTGACAACCTCTCCAGGGTGATGGCGATGGATACTGAGGACACTCAAAACACATAGAAGCAGAATCCAGAAGCTGCTGAGAGCTCAACACTAAAGTAGACTTGGGCACACCAGCCATGGCTCAGGGAATTTTGCAGAAGAAGAGATGGACAGAATGTAGGAATGACCAGGTAGGAGGGAATATCCAGAGATATTGTCCCCCCTCACAATGACAGGCTGTTGCTTTCAGAACTCATAATCCATAGCTCCATGGTGAACACCAACAATCTCATTTAGGAGAGCCCTCAGTGGAGTGGGTGCAGGGAGGCAGGAAATGATTGTACCAATGCATGATGTATCCATATGAAGTTTCTACTTAGTATAAAAGGACACATAAAAAAACACCTGTTCATCTTGGACTGGAGAGATGGCTTAGCGGTTAAGTGCTTGCCTGTGAAGCCAAAGGACCCCGGTTCAAGGCTCTATTCCTCAGGACCCACATTAGCCAGATGCACAAGGGGGCACACACGTCTGGAGTTTGTTTGCAGTGGCTGGAAGCCCTGGTGCACCCATTCTCTCTCTGTCTCTCTGCCTCTCTCTCTCTCTCTCTCTCTCTCTCTCTCTCTCTCTCTCTCTGTCACTCTCAAATAAATAAATAAAATGAAATCAAACCATTAAAAATAAGAAAAAGAAATCTGTTCATCTTTAGTTATATACCTACACTTGCACACAGTATCAAGTTTAGAAAACTTTGTTCTCTCACCCTTTCTCTGCATTTTCTCTTAATATCCTTTGGCCAGGAACCATTGCTGTAATCTTTAGGAATATGGAGTTTCTCCATGGGCTTTCACAGACACCCAATTTCAAAAGCAAATCAAAGGTTTAAAGCCCACTCATGCCTTGCTCAGTAAATATGACTCACAAAATGCTCATTTTATACCATGAATTTTTAAAAAATATTTTATTTTTATTTGTTAGAGAGAGAAAGAGAGACAGAGAGAAGGAGAGAGAGATAATGGCTACATCAGGGTGTGTAGCCATTGCAAATGAACTCCAGATACATGTGCCATCTTGTACATCTGGCTTATTTGGCTCCTGGAGAATTGAGCCTGGGTCATTTGGCTTTGCAGGCAAGCACCTTAACCCCTAAGCAATCTCTCCAGCTCATTTTTAAAATATTTTATTTTTATTTATTTATTTGTTGAGAGAGAAAATGGGGAAAATGTTTAAATAAAGTACAAAATTAAAACTGAAAACATTATTAGCAATATTGTAGCAGTTACATTCTTGTTGCTTGGGAAACACCTGACAAAAAGCAGCTGATGGAAGGGGAGGATTTATTTTGGCTTACAGTCTTGAAAAGCAAGTTCATCATGGGGAAGAAAGCATGGCAAGGACAGGCAGCAGGGCGTCTTCCTGTCCCATCAGCTGGGACGGGAATAGCAAGAGTGAGCTAGCTCACTGGTAGGTGAGCTGAAGCAGACAACCCCATGGTCCACCCCAGCAGCACAGCTCCTCCTCCAGGGCTCCACCTCCCCATGCTCCCACCAGCTGGGGATCAAGTACCAGGCTTAATCACAAACACTTGAGGATACTGGGAACATTTTACATTCCAACCACCCCAGCTAGTAATCCTTTTCTAACATCTAATCAGTGTAAATACATCTAGAACCACTTAACTTCAGTGAATAAGCACTCTGTCATAAACTTGTTTATTTTTATCAGTCAATACTATGAAAATGGTTCTCTTAACAAAAGCAATTTACAGATTCAATGCAATGTTGATCAAAGTTCCAATGTCATTCTTCACAGAAATTAAGTAACTTAATATTAAGATTCATTTGGAGGGACAAGAGACTCACATAGCCAAAGCAATTCTCAACAAAATAAAATGTAATAGAAGTGTCACTATACCTGATTTCAAGCTGTATTACAAAGCCATGGTAACAAAACCTGTACAATAGTAGCACAGAAGCATACAAATTGCTCAGTGGAATTGAATGGAAAATCTAGCATTAACCCAAGTGGCTATAGCTACTTGGTTTTTGAGAAATATGCCAAAAATATTCATTGGAGAAAAAGCCTGTTTGGCAAGTAGTGCTGGGGAAACCAGATGTTCACCTGCAAAAGAATGAAACTAGATCCTTATCTCCTACCCTATACAAAATTAACTTCCAATGGTTCAAAAACCTTGATGCAAGACCTGGAATTCTGAAACTATTAGAGGAAAAGGTAGGAAAACACTTCAAGCTATAGGAGTTGGTATGAACTTTCTGAATAGAACTCTGCCCACCCAAGAAATAAGATGATCAGCTGGCAAGTAGAACCTCATGAAATGGAGAAGCTGGTATACAGTACAGGAGACAGGCAATCCAATAAAGAAAATTCTGTGCTAGCTAGACATCTATACAGAATCAGTACCTAGAATACACAAATAATTCAAAGCACAACACAAAAACAAATAGCCTAATTAAAAAAATGTATATGGGCTAAGACACAGAGTCCTCAAAAGAAGATATCCAAATGGACAATGCATAACAAAAAGGTATTCAACATCCTTAACCATCAGAGAAATGCAAATTAAAACTAAGTTGACATTTCCTCTCTCCTCTATCAGAATTGTTTTGATCAAGAGAACAAATAATTACAAATGCTGGCAAGGGTTGTGGGGAAAGAGGAGCCCTTAGACATCGTGGGAGTAGAAACCAGTGCATCCACTATGGAAATTAGCGTGAAGGTTTTTCAAAAAGTTGAAAATAGAATTATCATATGGCCCAGCTATGCCACACCCGGGCACACACCCTAAGGACTCTGTGCCCTCCTGCTTGTCCATTCATATTTATTACTGAAACCTTCACAGCAACAAGAAAATGGAATCAGCCAACATGTCCATCGATGGAGGAATGGACAGCTAAAATATGAAATATACAATGGAATTCAACTCAGCCATAAAGAAAAGTGAAATCATTAAATTTACTGAGAAATGGGTGGAACAAGAAAATGTACTAAGTGAGGCAACTCAGGTTCAGAAAGACAAGCCCCGGATGTTCTCTTTCATATGCAAATCATAATCTAGAAGTGTTACACACTGTAGGTGTCTCATTGCGGGAGTGAGAGTGTGTAGATACCAGGAAACTAAAGAGCCCCCCCACATCGAGGTAGTAAAAGGGGCCTCAAGGAAGAAGGTAAGGAAACTAGCGAATCTCAAGTGATAAGAAGGCAAAAGAGGGAATGCTGAGAATGGAGGGTAAGAGCAGGGACGAGAGACAGGAAAATGGGGGAGCATTAGCCAAAATTAAGAACATGTATTAATTTAAAAAAAAATGTAGTGAGTAAAACAAGAAATTCTGACCCCAGTCATATTCCTCTTAGACAACACAATTCTGAGCAATGCACATTCAGAGCTGATGACTCTAGTTAATGCAAAGATAACCATATATTACCAGTCTGCTTAGATAGTCAGAATGAGAACTTATGAATATTTAGGCTAAAGGATGAAAGTACATTGGAAGAGTTGTTTAGCAATGCTTGTTTTCAATCATTAAACTAGTTATCTTATGTACATGACTTATGCAAACTGAAACAGTAGTAAACACATGAGTACTTGTATTTTGAAATTGAGATTTTCGATGTCAGCTTCAATTTAGAAAAAAACTACATTATTTAAATGGAAAAATGCAAATAAGATAAGGATGCCCTTGGGAGCTATACCTCAAACATATTTTTCTTAAAACTCGTCCACACTGAAGAAATTGTTTTGAGTGGCTCAAAAAAATTTCTCTATGCCCTTGATTCCCCAAGTGCAGTCCATGGACCAACACCATTTGCCTCATGGAGCTCACTAGAATTTTAGAAACTGGGCTTCAAGGATTGTGCCGCAGAAAAGGGCTTGCCATGCATTCCTGAAGACCTGAGATTGCACTGGATCCCAGTGTCCAAGCAACATGCTGGCCATGGAGGTGTGTGCTCTAAATCCAGTGCTTGGGAGGCAGAGACAGGGGGTGTCTGGAGCTCACTGGCCAGCTAGTCTAGGCAAACTGGTGAGCTCTAAGTTCAGTGAGAGACCCTGTCTCAAAGAATAAAGTGGCCAGGCACGGTGGCACACGTCTTTAATCTCAGCACTTGAGAGGCAGAGGTAGGAGAATTGCAGTGAGTTTGAGGCCTCCCTGAGACTGCATAGTGAATTGGAGGTCAGCCTGAGCTTGTGCAAGACCCTGCCTCAGAAAATTAAAGTAAACAAATGAAAATTAAAAATAAGAGAATAAAACGAAGACTGACTAAGACTCCCAACACATGAACACACATACACACACACACACACACACACAGAATCTCAGGCGTCACTCAGGTCTGCTGAAACAGGATCCCTGTGTGACGAGAACCTCTGCATGATTCCAATGCACACTGAACCGGAGCCAGCGGAATCAGCTGAATGAGCACTTCCCGGGGCCCCTTGCCTTGGCTCCCTCTCTGGTGGTGATCTCCAGGTCTGGGGACAGCATTGTTGGTGCTAAGGGGGTGAGCAGAGCAGAGAGCTGGGTCCTCATCCTCATAGACCCCGGGCAGGATAGGCAAGAAGACTTATTTCAGGAAAAATTAAATAATCAGTCCATAACTTGATGGGGCTCTTTAAATTAGCAGATAATTTCTGTGTTGACAGTCTTATGTAGTGTGGAGTATTTTATTTCCAGATACTAAGCAGAACTACCAAGCGCCTGCACAGCAAGGGCTAGGTACCCTCTGAGCAGGCTTAAAAGGAGATAGGAGACAAAAGGGAGGGTGCTTCCAGGAGGTGATCCCTGAACTCTGGGTTTCTGTTCCTTGTTCTGAGGACTCCTCATGTTTTAACAATTATCACATTAAAAAGTACTGGCCGTTGGTCAACTGACACATGTTACTAGCAGAGAGTTTGGGTTGGCAGACTACAGGAACCTTTGCTAACTGTTAATGACTTATAATCAGAAATGAGAAGTGCCTTATTGGGCAGTAGCTCCTCCCTTCCTTCAGTGAAGGCTGAGTGGAGATAAACATGATCCTCTGCCTGGAGGGAGGGGGGGATGTCTGGAAAGATAGCTCAGTGGTTAAGGTGCTTGCCTGCAAAGCCCAATGACCCAGGTTTAAATCCCCAATACCATGGAAAGCCTGATACCGAAAGTGGGACATGCATCTGGAGTTCCTTTGCAGCTGCTGGAGGCCCTGGTACACCCATTCTCTCTCTCTCTCTCTCTCTCTCTCTCTCACTCTCTCTCTCTCTCTCTCTCTCTTTCCTTGAAAATGGGTAAATAAAAATATAGAAAAATGCTCTTCTGGGTCAAGATGTTATCTTGAAATTTACTCCCTTGGTTTACTCCCTTGGATAGGAAGCAAGATTTACATCAACTCTAGGTGACTATAATTTGTTCATTTTAACAATCCTCAACAGAATAAGGCTTGGTGGTATGGTGATTGATACCTGAAACCCAGCATTTGAAAGGTAGAGGCAGGAACATGAGTTCAACGTGATCCTTGGCTACATAGCAAATCAAAGCCAGCCTGGGCCCCATAAAACCCTGTCTCCCAAAAATATGCAAATAATAATAATAATAATAATTGTCTGGGATTATTAAAGTCAATGGAACTATTTCCATTATTTTTTTTATTTATTATGCAGCATTATTGAGAAAAACTATGAGGTAGAGTTCTTGATTTTTTTGTATTGAGAGCTGTTGACACTTTTCTGGTCTTTATGCTTTTTCTTTTTACTTATTTATTGTGAGGGGAGAGAGAGAGAGAAGAGTGGGAGAAAGAGAGAAAATGGTCACACCAGGGCCTCTTGCCACTGCCAATAAATTCCAGACATATGCACCACTTAGTGCATTCAGATTTACATGGCTATTAGGGAATCAAACCTGGATTGGCAGTCTGTACAAGCAAGCACCTTTAACTGCTGAGCCATTTCCCTGGCCCCTTTTTTAAAAAATATTTTATTTATTTATTTCACAGAGAAAGGTAAGGAGAGAGAAAGAAAGAATATGGGTATGCCAGGGCCTCTAGGCACTGCAAACAAACTCCAGACACATGTGCCACCCATGCTTCTGGCTTACATGGGACCTGGAGAATTGAACCTGGGTCCTTTGGCTTTGCAGGTAAGCACCATAACAACTAAGCCATCTCTCTAGCGTTCTCTCTCTCTCTCTCTCTCTCTTAATGTCTACTTGTTAGCTGTTAGTTCTCACTTGCTTCCCACTCATCTTTAATTTGCCATTTTGAAACATCTGTGGGCTGCAAAAACATATGGCCCGGCTTAGAGAAACCATGTACAAACAATATAAACAAATTCTTCCTTCAATATCTTTCCTTAGACAGTTTGGACACTGGGCTTTACTGGGATCTTCTCCACTTACCCTCTGGCTCTAGGCATGTGCCAAGCAGGCAGGGTGAGCAGCAGGAGAAGACTGTTGATGCCAACTAGTATATCCAGCAAACCTTGGTTAAGGGGTACTATCAGCTGCCCTGAGCTTCCTTGCACTGTTGCTGGTTTAATGTGTGTCACAGATCTTCAGGTACAAATCCAGATTCTGTGCCCAGTAGGTAGAAGGGTGAATTTTAACCTTATTCTTTTCATCTCTAACAGAGGTGATTTTTTTTCAGTGTTGTCGAAACTAAGGTTTGTGCTATACCTGGCATATCTGTGTACCCAGTAGGGTTAGTTCCCCCCACACCACCATCCCTCAACTTTATCTATTCCCAGGTCTTGACTCTGCAGTGTACAAGCAGTGCCAGTAATGAGAATTTCTGGGCTGGAGAGATGGCGTAGTGATTAAGGCGTTTGCCTGTGAAGCCTAAGGGCACAGGTTCAGTTTCCCAGAACCTACATAAGTCAGATGCACAAAGTGGTACATACATCTGGAGTTTGTTTGCAGTGGTTAGGGGTCCTATTCTATCTTTTTTCTCTCTCTAAAAAGGAAGGAAAGAGGGAGGGAGGGAAGGAGAGAGGGAGAAAGAAAGGGGGAAAATAATGAGAATTTCTTGCAAAAGGGTGCAATGCCATGTCACATGAGCAGCAGGTGTCACAGGCCTGCAGAGTTCACCCGGGATACTCAAGGACCAGCAGAACCTGCTGTTACCAAGGGCTGGAAGGCAAGGCAGATGGCCCAGGACCTGCTTACCACACAGAGCAAGGAGTCCTCCTCCTCCTCCCTGGTTTCAGATTCTGTTCTGAGCTGTCCATCCCCACGGTGGCCACTTCCTACCAGGCAGTTGTCCCTGCACAGGCCACAGTAGCCATCATCATAAGGCTGTCCTCACTCTACTGATGTCCAACCACATCCAGGCTACTCTCTCACTGAATCTACACATCTAATGTTCCTGAGCTCTCCCGTGACAAAAGCCATGCTTCTAGCCCAGAGCCCATTTGTGGCTATGATCAGCCTCACTTCCCATCACCTATGTGGGTCTACTTACACCTACCATCCCCCATACCTACATACAGTCAAAGCTCAGCCAAAAAAAAAAATGAGAATTCCCTTAGAGATGCTTATCTGTCTTACCGCCTTCACACCCTCCTGCCTCACACATCTTCCAACATGCCCATGATGTCAAATGTTGAAAATCAAGTCACTGTCTCCTGAAAGCCTTCCTTCCTATGCCCAACTTTCCTGCACAGAATCAATCATTCCCTGTTGCCAGCCGTACACTGCTGTGATGGTCAATCTATCTTCACGTCAACCTGCCTGGATTTAGAATCATCTAGGAGACACCTTTGAGCATGTCTGTGAAGGTATTTCCAAAGAAGTTTAACTGAGGAAGGAAGATCCATGCTGAATGTGAGGTGGTACCACCCCATGGGCCAGGGTCATGGCCTGAGTAAAAATGGGGGAGGGGGGAGAAAGTGAGCTGAGTGACAGCATTCACTCCTCTCGGATTCCTGACTAGGCACCATGGGACCAACTGCCTCATGCTCTGCCCTCCCTGCCTTAACCGACTGTTTTCTCCCAGAGTCAATGGTTTAGAGAGATTGCTCAGTGGTTAAGGTGCTTGCCTGTAAGGCGTAAGGACTCAAGTTAGACTCCCCAGTACCCACATAAACCAGAGGCACCAGGTGACAAGGTGGCCCATGTGTCTAGAATTTGTTTGCAGTGGTTAGAGGACCTGTCCATTTTTTTGTTATGTGCCTCTTTCTTTCTCTTTCTCCAATAAGTAAATAAATAAATAAAATATTTTTAAAAAATAAAATAATAGAACCTGTCAAACACACATGCAAATAAATAAATTGCAAATATTAAAAAAAGAGAACTACAAGTCAAAACAAACCTTTCTTTCCTTCATTGGCTTTTGTGAAGTGTTTTATCCCAAGTTGCTAGACAAGTCATGAACTCCACCGCATTTACGTGTTCAGTGAGCAAAACCCAGCCTTTCTTTGAGCAGGAGCCTCCTCACCACACAAACAGGTCACATCTCCGGATCCAACATGTCACCGAGGGCAGCATGTGGACACCATGGCACTGGGAACCTGGGGTCAGGTTGAGCTGCCCAGGGGGTGCTCCAGGGCAGTCAGTCACCCACCTGCAACATCTGCTCTCTTTAGGTTGCTGGGGTGTCTTTGTGAGGTATCATGCTTTATAAAACTGAACCACCAAGTTTCTTGAACTTGGAAGTATTAGTCAGAGTGAGGGTGGAACAAGCCAAGACAGAGCGTATCGAGTTCACCACATACAAGAAACAGCCAGGAAGCTGTGTTTGAGAGGCAGCGTCAGACTCAGCCGGTCTGTGTGCAGCCTGAAATTCAGCATTTCCAATAACCTCTTGGAGGATGCTGGCACACACATTTCTGAAGTGGCAAGGACTTCCAGACCATCAGAGTCTGCTGATTTTGAGGTTGGGTTAAGAATACAACTGACAAAAAAAAAAAGAAAAAAAAAAGAAAAGAAAGAAAGAAAAGGAAAAAGCCAGGCATGGTAGCATACACTTTTAATCCTAGCACTTGGGAGGTAGGAAGGTCCCTGTGAGCTTGAGGCCACTCTGAGACTACATAGTGAATTCCAGGTCAGCCTGAGCTAGAGCAAGACCCTACCTCAAAAACAAAACAAAAAAGAATAAAATTGAAGCAGAAAACTTAAAAGTCAACATTTTCAAAATAAAGCAAAAAAAAAAAAAAAAAAGAAAAATCAGTTCAATAATTGCATGAGTGGTGGAAAATATAGCAGCAGCTGTCTGAAAATGGGATTTTATAGGTGTTTCAGAGGCCTAAAGAGTGAACAAAGTCGAAAACAGAGATACATACGATTAAGAAAGAACGTTGATTGATTGATAGAGTCAGATGATTACTGTGAAGGTTGGCCAACTGTAAGTAGAGATGGCAGCTCAAAGAGGGCCAAATGCTGGACAAAGCTAGTAACATGTTACCAAATGATCCATTTCCATTTCTAAAACTTTTAATTAGACTGGAAAAAGTGATATGAATTGTTTTCTTTTTCCTTATTTTTTTTTTTAGAAAAAAAAATGTTTAAAAAAGCGGCTTCTCTTCCAGAGATCTCTACAGTTGCACTGAATACTTTTGCTATTAAATACAAAAAGGTGTTTTTAAACACAGTGAACATTAATTGGAAGGACAGTAACAAAAGTTGAAAATA